>NC_051190.1:0-641379 GCF_015220075.1 Falco rusticolus
GACTGTGTTGTTTTGGAACAGAGAGGGGAAGGCAGATGATCTGAAGACTGCTTTCTGTGCGACTGATCCTGGTATCGACGATCAGACGCTAGATACCTACGTTGGCCTGCCGGATCAAGAAGATGTGCCTGTGGAAACTGCACTCGAGAGGCTGCTTGCTGGATATGCGAGACGAGTAGGGCCCTCACCCAGGGAGGGAAGCGCGACAGGCTTTGGAGGGGAAGAAGGAGACTTCCAATAATAAGAATAAATGGACTGTTTGATCTATGGGTTTGGGTGCCAAGCCGAGAGTTGGAGTTACTGCGTTAAATACTTCTTCCCATTGCATATGGAGGTACAGCTCGTAAGAGGTGAGACGGTGGGCTAGCTTGAGCAATCGGAAGCACTTTCATCTTAAGCAGCACAGCACTCCGAGACAATTTTACAGCCTCTGCAGAGTCATTTTAGCTCAGCAAGACCTGTGGTGGGAGGCTGCCTGATCCCCAGACAGAGGCTTCACACCCCCGGGGCGCCGAGGCACTTCAGGGTGTCAGGCGCTCTGCTTGGTGACACAAGAGCTGTGCTCCACAGCCATTGCTGGAACCTGAGAAGCCACCGTCAGGCTCCAGGCTGCAGCGTGGCTGCTTTGGCCCCTGGCCCTTAAAGTCCCTTGTCTCAAAGAAAGAGGGTTTCAAAGATTCCTTTGCAAAATAAGGTGCCGGTTGCAAGCAAAAGGTGAGGTCAGCCCACACGAAGTCTGCTATCGTGTCTGTCCCCGAGGAGACTTTTGTCTTGGTGTGGCTGCTGTTGTCCAGTATGAAATCACTCAACAGATGTTCAAGTGCTGCCCCACGAGTAGATTTAACCAAACTCTGAGCTGCAAAAGTCATCCAAGCATAGAAAAACTGAAATCAGTCCCTTGCTTCGAGGAAGGCACCACGTGCCCTTTGGTAACTTTACTCGGTCGTCCCTACTCATAGTGTCCGCTTTGCCCTGCACATAGCCCTCTCTAGGGAGGGGAGGGAGGGTTCTGGAAACTGTAGGAAAACAGCTCTGCTGTGGTCATGCCTGAATTGCCAAGTAACTGGAGCAAACCTGAGAAGCAAACCCCTTTCTTTTTCTTGCGATGTAGGCATATGAAAAGTAGAAAGGGGTAAGTTGAAACCCAAAGACACCTTCCTGATAAAGCACTAGTTTTGTAAGCTTGCCAAAACTGATTTCGTTTGTAAAGCGGGAAGGCACCATAGCTGGTGTGACACAGCATGAGCCACCCAGGGGTACGAGGCCCTGGGGCTTTCTACCTTAATACTCGAACCTGGTGCAAGGCACTTCCAACACAAGTCACAAAATAGCAGGAAAGGACCTCCACCAACCGGGCGGCTGCAGTACCCAATTGTATTTCGCTAGATGGCAGCAGCGCTCCACCAACAGGGCCGGCTGCAGTACCCAGTTATATTTCGCTAGGTGGCAGCAGCGCTCCACCAAAGGGGCCGGCTGCAGTTCCCATTTATATTTCGCTAGGTGGCAGCAGCGCTCCACCAACAAGGCCGGCTGCAGTACCCAGTTATATTTCGCTAGATGGCAGCAGCGCTGCACCAACAGGGCCGGCTGCAGTTCCCATTTATATTTCGCTAGGTGGCAGCAGCGCTGCACCAAAGGGGCCGGCTGCAGTTCCCATTTATATTTCGCTAGGTGGCAGCAGCGCTCCACCAACAGGGCCGGCTGCAGTACCCATTTATATTTCGCTAGGTGGCAGCAGCGCTGCACCAAAGGGGCCGGCTGCAGTTCCCATTTATATTTCGCTAGGTGGCAGCAGCGCTCCACCAACAGGGCCGGCTGCAGTACCCATTTAGATTTCGCTAGGTGGCAGCAGCGCTCCACCGACCGGGCCGGCTGCAGTACCCATTTAAATTTCGCTAGGTGGCAGCAGCGCTCCACCAACCGGGCGGCTGCAGTACCCAATTATATTTCGCTAGATGGCAGCAGCGCTCCACCAACAGGGCCGGCTGCAGTACCGCAATATATTTCGCTAGATGGCAGCAGCGCTCCACCAACCGGGCAGCGCATGCGCAGAAATGGCTTGACGCCAAAGGGGCGGGACTTCCGGCCTCGTACGTATGGGCTACGCGTACGGCCCCGGAAGGTGGGTTCATTTCCGGCCCGCGCGGCGCGCTGCAGTGGCCGTGGACGTGCGGAGCCTTCGCCGGGAGCCTGGAAGAGTTTCGGGCCGGGACGTGCGGCGTCGCGCTGGGTGAGCCCTCGGGCTGAGGGCGGGCGGGGGCCGGCGGGCAGCGGCCGAATCGGGGGGATGTGGAGGGCCGGCGCTCGGCCGCGGCAGGGAGCGCCTGGTGCCGGCGGCGGGCGGGCTGAGGCAGGCGGGCGGCCCGGCCCGGGACCGGCGGGGCTGCCGCCGGTTCTCGTCTCCCCGGCAGGGACGGTGGCCAGCGGGCTCCTCACGGGGCTGCCCTTTTCTGGGTGGGTGGTTGTTTTTTTTTTGGTTTTTTTTTTTTTTTTTTTTTTTTTTTCTCTCGGAGCCGCTCTGCTACCTCGGCGAGGAGCGGCGGCGGGGCGGCCCCGGTGCTCGCTTGTGGCGGCGGGGCCCGGGAGAGGGGTCGGCCCGCGCCGCCCCGCCGCCCACCCGCCGCCGCCTGCGGGCTGCCCGGGCAGCCGCCGCAGCCCTGCGCGGGGCTTTGTCTTTCCCCCAGCCGCTGGCCTGAGCCGTGGCAGCCGGCTGGGGCTGCCGGCCCCCGCGGGCCGCAGAGAGGCTGCCTCGGGGCCTGCGGTAACGCTGTCGCAGGGGGGTGGCTCAGGAGCCTCTTCCCGCCCCTGCGAGCGGGCCAGAGCAAGAAAAGACAGCCGGCAGCGGAATCCCCAGCCGTCGCCCCCGACTGCTGCTTTCTCCGCAAGACGTTTAACTGCCGGGGAGGGCTGGGAGGCAGCAGCAGCTCAGGTGTCTGGCTGATCTTGTGTCGTGACAGTCAGCTCCGGGGCCGGAGCAGCCGAGGGGAAGAGGCCTTTTGGTTTGCTTCCCCGCGAAACCGGGGTCTTTTGTTTTTCCTTTGTCCCTAGGTTCGTCTGGAATTGTACATTGACAAATCAAGGGGAGCGGAACCGAAGGTCGGTCGAGATGTTACTTCGCCACGCGTGCCTCGTGCTTGCGAGTCGGACTGCTGACTACGGAGGGATCACTTTTGTACCCGCCGAGGGCCCGCGAGGCTCCGTGTGCCCGCCGCCTCCGAGTGCTGCGCTGCGGCTCGGGCAACGGCCGGGGAGGAATTGTCGGTCCCTCGTGGTAACGCAGCCGGGCCTGCTAGGCGCTTAAAGCAGCGCGTCCGGCCGGGCAGTATTGTTTTCCGAGGCTGTAAAGGAGCCCGAGGTATAAACCCGCTTTACGTTTCCGTACGGCGGTGCGCTTTGTCGGAGAGCTCGGCCGTACTGACGGAGCTGGCACAGGGTTCCCGCGGGACTCCGGCTTTGACCGTCTCGTGGAAAGGCTCCAGAGCCTGCTTGGGAAGCCGCTTGACAAGGCACGGCTTTGCCGTGATTTTTACGCCGGAATTCCGACGGTAACGCCAATGCCACGTGTTAGCCTTTCTCCAGCAGCTCTTCAAAGCAGAGTGAGCCTTAAGAATCGGATTGCCTTTTAATGAAATTCGAAACAAAGCTGCGGGGTGAAGCGACTGGAAGCGTCCTGCCAGTCTGCCGTGGGTATCGCTGCCGTGCGTGTTACCTGCCTGTCTGCCGATCGCTCCTGCCTCTTGTTGTGGCCCGGTAATTCCTCTGGGGAAGGCGTTGGGCTCTGACTGCAGCGCACCCCGACTCCCTCCTGACCCCTGCGAGATGTTATCGGTGTTTGCCTTCCTCCCCTTTCACAGGGCCTCGGCTGTTGCGTGCAGAGAAGCTGTCAGCCTTGTGAGAGAGCATGCAGCCGGCAAGCGCATCGTGGTGCTTCGGTACCGAGCTGAGACTGCAGGCATCCATCTTTTGTTTGCGAAAAGGGATCGCGAGGAAATGTGCTGACGTTGGAGGGGGAAAGGTGGCGGGGGAACAGGTAGGAGGCAGCTCTTTCAACCGGTTTTAGGCTTAACTCCTGGGTGCCTGAGCACGGTTCTGGGCTTCGAGGGGTTTGCTTTTGGCTTTTTGCCTTCAGCGCGTCCTCCGTCACCGCTGTCGGCGTGCGCTGAGCTGCTGCTTAGGGAACTGTGGTGATACAGACTGTGTGCGTGCCAACCGTCCTCAAGGCTATAGCTGTATTCTACCCTAAAAAAAGCTTTCTGTAATATTATGCTTCCGTTAGGACGCAATTTTCTCGAGTTCCCCCCACCTCAGGGTGATTTTCCCACACCCCTAACCCCAACCCCTAAGCCCACCTGCAACACCCCATTTTCTCCTAGGCTTTTAGGAGTGGCCTGAGAGGTGCTTGCAGGGTATTCCATTTTGCCTTAGACAGCTTAGGAGACCAACCAAATGCCTGGAGATCTGTATCTATCCTTAGGCTCCTAGTGGGATTCACACAAAACCAGTATGTGTGGGCACGTTCTCCTAGCAGCTCGGTGTCTTTTTGCTGTTGCAGAGGTGATTTCCAGGCGGAGCTGACCAGTGGGGTTCTCTGGCTGAGGGGAAGACCAGCAGTCAGCTGGTGGATATGCTTCTGGAAGAAACAGCAACGGGAGCTCTAAGAGAGGGAAATGGCTTCCCTGCATGGGTATGTGGAAGCTTTCTTCACTGCTTGTTTCCACTGAGATTAATTGGTAATAAATACCCATTAGGAAGGTGGGAGAATTACTTTTGTGGCCGGTGTCTTCAATATTCACCTTCTTCTTAGTGTAAACACTGAAAACTTTAAAGCCAGGGAAACTCAGGTGCACTAGAAAAGCTGAAACGGTGAGCATACTGAAGACATAGCTGAAGTAGCCACACTTTACAATGATGCCACGTGAACCACCGGACATGCAGGTATTTCTAGTGGGCTCGAGCCCCTGCTAATGCTGCGCTATATGGCCAAGCCAAAGTAACAGCTTCCTGCTGCTGAAAAGCCTCATCCTCCTCCCCTCTCCCTGCCCCGGTACTGGTGGCCGTGACCGGGAAGTGTCCAGCAGAGCAGTATTTGGGTTTTCCCGGGTTACTTCTCTGCTGACGAGATTAATGCAGACAAGCGCCAGAATGACTAAGTAGCAAGACTACATTGTAAGGAATGACTGCTTCTTGTGGCATGAGGAAGTTCATTCAACTCACAATGTCCCATTGCACCGTACCCCAGCACATGGGGGAAGCAGGCAATGATACAGGGACAAGGAAGCGTTGCAAGAATTCTTCACGTCATACTAAGCACGACTGTATCCAGAGGTTCTCTCTGGGATAGAGTAGCATTTCTTTGATCCTTCGACATCTTTTCCTCAGCCTTTCCAGAAGCTTGAACCGTTTTCCCTGCCATTCCTGAAAGGTATTTCCAAGGAAGATCTTTCCTTTTCTGGTTTTGTTGGGCAGAACCTCTCAGAGAGTCCCATTTTTTTTCCACCCTGGAGCACTCGAGACAAGTTGCAAAGGTGCTGACAGATGTGTTTTGTAGTACTGCGAGACCCACACAAATGACCTATCCCTAATATAATCCCTAAATCCCTAAAAGAGATGTAATCCTTAATTAAATCTCTACTTTAATCCCTAAAACTTAAGTAACGTCAGTTTAATTCTTTGAATAAGGATATGTAGTCAATGAGGTCTTCAGTGCTGTACCTGCTTGCATCAACTAGTTCTTGGATTGGCTCTTTCCTTTTCAGGAGAATGGGATTAAATTAGGGATTAAATTAGTTTTATTAGACTAGCTAGGGTTATCAGACTAACAAAGCTGGAGTGCCCACCACAAGCTCTAACACCTGAAGGCCCTCTGCAGACAATGGCAGTGCAAGCTTGTGCCTTTTCTGTGATGGGAGTTTTTCCCATATTCTTTCTCTCTATTTCCACTTTTCACATGGAAATTCCATTTCGAGGAGAGCCGCGTTATTTTCGTGCACATTGAGAGGCAGCTCCTGTGCAGACCGGAACACATGTTCGGTGCTAACACAGCTGTAATTTCTTTCAGGAGGAGGAGGGGAGCGCTGCAGCTTTCGTGGCCAAGCCCCGGAGCCAGGATGTCAGGGAGAAGCAGGAGTATCTGAGCCAGCTGAAGAACAAGCTGGGAGATCTACTGTAAGTATGGGGGGAAGGGGCTGATGGGGACAGTAGCTCAGGACCGCGCGTGCAGAGGGAACCCCGCAGTGGACGCAGTGTGCGTGGCCAGCGCAGGCCTCCCTGTGCTACAGAGCTGTGCCCGTTGCAGTGAATGCCGAGACCTGGCTGAGCCCGGCTCTGCGGAACACTGCAAGCAGCAGTCCCCGACCCAAAGAACTTTGGCGTGGCAGACAGCGAGCAGAGATCAGTTGTACCACTAATCCCCTTCGGTACAGTGCTCCTCTGTCGCGACGGAGGGAAGACACAGTCAATCCATATGAGTGATCAGCAGACTTCGTTTATTGTACCTTACAGTCACCTTTTATGCCTTGTTATAATTAGCTCATACGTATTACAAAAGTTAAGCTCATTGGTGAGTTGCCTAAATATCAAGCCCATCCCTAGTTTCTCTTCTGTAGTTATCTGTTCCCACCTGCAACATTCTTTTCCCACCGAAATCTTCCTGTTATTGTGTAACAAGAACAGCCAAAGACAGTGTATTTTTGCTTTACTTCAGATAAGCTGAGAGCGATACGCATTTTTGTCCAGCCAGCTAGACTATGTTTATGTGAACTTTTTCAGCTAGCCAGTTATCCACACTCCTCAGCTGTCCAAAAATAGCAGTAAAATCCTGTACATCTTCAGAGACTGGTTCTGAGGAGTGGGAAGAGCAAATAGGACTGACAACTGGTGCAAATCTGAGAAATAATTCCACCTCAAAACAAGAGGCAATTACTGCATTGAAAAAAAGTCTGGTGTCACACCGAGCACCGAGGAGAACGCCAGAGGTGGGCAGGTGCCTGTGAAGTGAAATCCTGTCCAACGTGGGCACTGAATTAGCAAGAAGTACAGTTCTGTAATAAGGGATATCAATGCACAATAGAGTGAAATTAAGGTCTTCCCAGGTTATCATGAATCTAAGATTTCTTAACTTCCGTTCAGTTTGACGTTTAGCATTCACCAGTCTTTATTGCACATGTGTTTAACAACGGGATACTAGTAGAGGCAGAGATGACTGTATCAAAAGACATCTCTGCTCTGCATTTCGGGCAACATGGATTCTCAGTGTGACACAAGTAAGTAAATGTTCTTTTCACATACCACAACGTAATGGTGACTGTGTTGTTTTGGAACAGAGAGGGGAAGGCAGATGATCTGAAGACTGCTTTCTGTGCGACTGATCCTGGTATCGACGATCAGACGCTAGATACCTACGTTGGCCTGCCAGATCAAGAAGATGTGCCTGTGGAAACTGCACTCGAGAGGCTGCTTGCTGGATATGCGAGACGAGTAGGGCCCTCGCCCAGGGAGGGAAGCGCGACAGGCTTTGGAGGGGAAGAAGGAGACTTCCAATAATAAGAATAAATGGACTGTTTGATCTACGGGTTTGGGTGCCAAGCCGAGAGTTGGAGTTACTGCGTTAAATACTTCTTCCCATTGCATATGGAGGTACAGCTCGTAAGAGGTGAGACGGTGGGCTAGCTTGAGCTATCGGAAGCACTTTCATCTTAAGCAGCACAGCACTCCGAGACAATTTTACAGCCTCTGCAGAGTCATTTTAGCTCAGCAAGACCTGTGGTGGGAGGCTGCCTGATCCCCAGACAGAGGCTTCACACCCCCGGGGCGCCGAGGCACTTCAGGGTGTCAGGCGCTCTGCTTGGTGACACAAGAGCTGTGCTCCACAGCCATTGCTGGAACCTGAGAAGCCACCGTCAGGCTCCAGGCTGCAGCGTGGCTGCTTTGGCCCTTGGCCCTTACAGTCCCTTGTCTCAAAGAAAGAGGGTTTCAAAGATTCCTTTGCAAAATAAGGTGCCGGTTGCAAGCAAAAGGTGAGGTCAGCCCACACGAAGTCTGCTATCGTGTCTGTCCCCGAGGAGACTTTTGTCTTGGTGTGGCTGCTGTTGTCCAGTATGAAATCACTCAACAGATGTTCAAGTGCTGCCCCACGAGTAGATTTAACCAAACTCTGAGCTGCAAAAGTCATCCAAGCATAGAAAAACTGAAATCAGTCCCTTGCTTCGAGGAAGGCACCACGTGCCCTTTGGTAACTTTACTCGGTTGTCCCTACTCATAGTGTCCGCTTTGCCCTGCACATAGCCCTCTCTAGGGAGGGGAGGGAGGATTCTGGAAACAAAAAAGACTGTAGGAAAACAGCTCTGCTGTGGTCATGCCTGAATTGCCGAGTAACTGGAGCAAACCTGAGAAGCAAACCCCTTTCTTTTTCTTGCGATGTAGGCATATGAAAAGTAGAAAGGGGTAAGCTGAAATCCAAAGACACCTTCCTGATAAAGCACTAGTTTTGTAAACTTGCCAAAACTGATTGCATTTGTAAAGCGGGAAGGCACCATAGCTGGTGTGACACAGCATGTACCACCCAGAGGTACGAGGCCCTGGGGCTTTCTGCCTTAATACTCGAACCTGGTGCCAGGCACTTCCAACACAAGTCACAAAATAGCAGGAAAGGACCTCCACCAACCGGGCGGCTGCAGTACCCAATTATATTTCGCTAGATGGCAGCAGCGCTCCACCAACAGGGCCGGCTGCAGTACCCAGTTATATTTTGCTAGATGGCAGCAGCGCTCCACCAACCGGGCAGCGCATGCGCAGAAATGGCTTGACGCCAAAGGGGCGGGACTTCCGGCCTCGTACGTATGGGCTACGCGTACGGCCCCGGAAGGTGGGTTCATTTCCGGCCCGCGCGGCGCGCTGGAGCGGCCGTGGAGGTGCGGAGCCTTCGCCGGGAGCCTGGAAGGCTTTCGGGCCGGGACGTGCGGCGGCGCGCTGGGTGAGCGCTCGGGCTGAGGGCGGGCGGGGGCCGGCGGGCAGCGGCCGAGTCGGGGGGATGTGGCGGCCCGGCGCTCGGCCGCGGCAGGGAGCGCCTGGTGCCGGCGGCGGGCGGGCTGAGGCAGGCGGGCGGCGCGGCCCGGGACCGGCGGGGCTGCCGCCGGTTCTCGTCTCCCCGGCAGGGACGGTGGTCAGCGGGCTCCTCACGGGGCTGCATTTTTTTGGTTGTGGTTTGTTTTTTTTTTGTCTCGGAGCTGCGCCGCTACCTCAGCGAGGCGGCGAGTAGCGGCGGTGGGGCGGCCCCGGTGCTCCCTCGTGGCGGCGGGCTGCCCGGGAGAGGGGTCGGCCCGCGGCGCTCTGCCGCCCCCCTCCGCCGCCTCCGGGCTGCCCGGGCAGCCGCTGCAGCCGCCGCAGCTCTGCGCGGGGCTTTGTCTTTCCAGCAGCCGCTGGCCGGTGCCGTGGCAGCCGGCTGGGGCTGCCGGCCCCCGCTGGCCGCAGAGGCTGCCTTGGGGTCTGCTGTAACGCTGTCGCAGGGGGGTGGCTCAGGAGCCTCTTCCCGCCCCTGCGAGCGGGCAAAAGAAGGAAAAGAAAGCCGGCGGCGGACTCCGCCTCCCTATTGTTGATTTCTCTAAAAAGTATTACAAACAGCAAGCGCTTAGCTACTGGGGAGGGTTGGGAGGCAGGAGCTCAGGTGTCTCGCTGGTCCTGTGTCGTGACAGTCAGCTCCTGGGCCAGAGCAGCCGAGGGGAAGAGGCCTTTTGATTTGCTTCCCAGTGAAACGGGGCTCATTTGTTTTTTGTTTGTATCTAGGTTCATTGAGAATTGTACGTTGACAAATCAAGGGGAGCTAAACTGAAGGTCAGTCTAGATGTTACTTTTCCCCGTGTGCCTTGTGCTTGTGAGTCGGACTGCTGACTACGAAGGGATAACTTTTGTACTCGCCGAGGGCCCACGAGGCTCCATGTGCCCGCTGCTTCCGAGTGCTGCGCTGCGGCTTGGGCAACAGCCAGGGAGGAATTGGTGGTGCCTTGTGGTTACGCAGCCAGGCCTGCTGGGTGCTTAAACCAGCACGTCCGGTCGGGCAGTATTGTTTTTCTAGATTGTTAATGAGCCTGAGGTATAAACCCACTTACATTTCTGTATGGTGGTGTACTTGTCAGAGAGCTCAGATGTACTGATGGAGCTGGCACAGAGTTCCCTTGGGACTCCAGATTTGACTGTCTTGTTGAAAGGCTCCAGAGCCTGCTTTGGAAGTCACTTGACAAGGCACAGCTTTGCCGTGAATTTTGTACTTGAATTCTGACTGTAATGCCAAGGTCACGTGTTAACCTTTCTCTAGCAGTTATAAAAGCAGAATGAGCGTTAAGAATCTGAATACCTTTTAACTAAATTCAATACAAAGTTGCGGGATGAAGTAACTGGGAGTCCTGCAAGTCTGACTGGGTGTTACTGCTGTTCATGTTATCTGCTTGTCTACCGATCGTTCCTGCCTCTTGTTCTGTCGTGGTAATTCCTTTGGGTAACGCGTTGTGCTCTGAATGTAGTGCATCTTGACTTCCTCCTGACCCCCTCAAGATGTTATCGGTCTTTGCCTTCCTCACGTTTAACAGGGCATGGGAAGGCCAGAGACACTGGAAGCCTCGGCTGTTGTGTGCGGAGAAGCTATCAGCCTTCTAAGAGAGCATGTAGCCAGCAAGCGCATCGTGGTGCTTTGATACCAAGCTGATACCACAGGCATCCATCTTTTGTTTGCGAAAAGGGATCGCGAGGAAATGTGCTGACATTGGAGGGGGAAAGGTGGCGGGGGAACAGGTAGGAGGCAGCTTTCAACCAATTTTAGGCTTAACTCCTGGGTTCATGAGAATGGTTCTGGGCTTTGAGGGGTTTGCTTTTGGCTTTTTGCCTTAAGCGCGTCCTCCGTCACCGCTATCCGCGTGCGCTGAGCTGCTGCTTAGGGAACTGTGGTGATACAGACTGTGTGCGTGCCAACCATCCTGAAGGCCGTAGCTGTATTCTACCCTAAAAAAAGCTTTCCGTAATACTATGCTTCTGTTAGGATGCAATTTTCTCGAATTCCTCCCACCTCAAGGTGATTTTCCCACACACCTGCAGGCAGCAGGACTAACGTCATCTCCTTTTGCCCGCTTGGGCTTGGACTAAAATCCCTTCCCTGACTATTCTTTAGCTTTTACAGCCTTTGAGCCTTCCCTTGGGCCTGGCTGATAGTCCTTTGCCATTTCACCATGTTCACAGCCAGCGTGAGTCTAGGTACCGACTGTAAAAGAAGAGACTCAAACTCTTATGGGTTACTCTAGGTTTGCATGTTTTAATCGGTCCAGCAGCATTGGGTCACCTCCGCAGAGACTGACAAGCTTACAAGATTTTCAGTCACATATTTATAGTATCTACCTAAACATTACGTAATCTCTTGATTCCACAATAAATCTTCTATCAGTTCCTATCTTGACAGTCGGCTGCACAAGTTGTTCCGTATCTTGATCACTTCGCTATTTTGCTTCTTCTTTCAAGGATGATTGCTTCAGATTCCATACGTCCCAGTTCTGAGTAATCACAGTAGACAGTACGTCCCAGTTCTGAGTAATCACAGTAGACAATCTCCATCGTTTCAGCCTTCTAAAGGTCAGGGTCTCCTGTTCTAAAAAGCTCCTTTGAACTGTCAGGCATAATCTTATTAATATTAAACTTTTATTGTCTAGCATCTATCAGCTGAACTCGCTTGCAGTCCTGGTTTGGGCTATACAGGGGACAAAGCTGAGGTGTACAGCCTACAGTAGCACTGATCTGGCATTTTCCTCTAACACCAACTATATCAAAGAATTTCAGTTATACGATAAACCTGCTTTTTTGTAAACTAATTTTAGCATTTTAATTGCTTTCAAAGGGAACTACAGGAAATCCTGTCTGTGTGGTGACATAGCATAAGCAATGATGATGGAAAGGTGCTGCATCAGATGTGACCTCCGTGTCAGCTCAGTGTGCCTCAGACAGACTGCATTTGGCACTCTGTGGCATGCTGCGCACCTCCAGAAATTAATGCTAGGGGAAAAAATGGGCAAAAATAATAGCCATGTAGAAACATGAGTTAGGAAGAAATTATATAAATTAGGTATTTCTGTTGATTGAGGCAGTCGATCTTGCTTGTGGCTCTTTGGGGTGTTAACTTGATGCTGAACGGCTCGTTTTTCATTTGACATGCCTTGAATTCTTTTAAAAGAGATAGAAGAGAAGCTTATGAAATAGAATAGGTTATTGAGTCTTCCTAAAATGCTCACGATTATGTATAAAGCCAAAGTGAAGGATGATGGAATAAAATTCTGTGCTTTATAAGTAAATACAGTACACTTAAACCTGATCTCCATGCAGGGTCCTACTTCTTTCTGTTTTTAAAATCCAAAAGAAGTTTAGGGAGTCTTAGGGGTTAGTATTGTGGAAAATAAATGGCTCTTCCACAAAAAATTCCACATAAGCAAGGCTCTTTGAACAACTCTTGTTGAAATCAGTTCTAACTACAGCCAGTTAGCGGTTTAATGTTGCAATGTATACTTGCTCTCCTATAAAGCAGTATTTCATTTGCATTTCAGTGCTGTGAGTCGTGACAAATTTGGGAAGAGCCAGAGGGAAACTTTTCATCCTGAGATACAGAAGGTAGGAGGTGATGACTTTTTTTTTTTTTTTTTTGGTTGTGGCTTTTTATTATTTTCTGGAAAAGTAAGTTGTTACCTATAAATGCTAGTGGTTTGTTTCTTTCTGTAGCAGGATAATAATGAGGAGCAGGGTTACAGTTATAAAAGAAGCTGTCTTTATCAGTTGAACTGGCTACTTTGAAATTAAACAAATATACGAGTATGTTACAGGGGGGTTTATGCTATCTTCAGTACCGGTGTGCTAAAGATACTGTTTTGTTTACAGGATTTATTGGCTCTTGAAGAGCAAGAGGTAAATGTAAACTTTTCACTCCTAGCACTCACTTGGTGACGTAGAACGACTTTGATATCAATTGCTTGTTGCAGTAAAAAAATGTGGTATTTCTGTGCAACATTTGAGATTGCAAATCATTTTAAGCGCCAGCATAATATATCATATTCATAGATGACCAACTTAGTAATATCATAAAAAATCGTAATCTGTGATCAAAAGTAAAGTATTAGGTATCTGCTACTTGAGCATGTAATGGAGCTGGTATGAAGTGTATATTCCCATGTGTAGGACGTACACAAAAGATGTATATACAAGTCCTTAGAGAAAACATTATTTTAGGTCTTTTGTGTGATTGCCTGTTTATCCTATAATATTTGGTTTTATTTCTCAGGGACTAGTGAATTTTAAATTTGGAGTCCTTTATGCTAAGGATGGGCAGCTTACAGATGATGAAGTGTTCAGCAGTGGTGAGTTTTTCACCTTTTCCTTGGCTGAAGGTTGCATAAAATATTGAGCTTCCCTGTGAGTACAAAAAATCACAGTTGTGACTCTCTGGGGAGCCTTGAAGATTTGTATATAAATCAAATTGTTACACTGAATAAACTGTTTCTAGTGGGCTTTCCCACAATTAAGTGGTGTGGAGCTGAAGGGGACTACGATGTAATGGTGATGGAGCTGTTTGGACTGAGTCTTGAAGATCTCTTCGGTTTTTGTTCGAGGAAACTTCGTCTCAAGACAGTCCTATTGCTCGCTGGCAAAATGGTAGGAAACTGCTTTGTTGATCTTGACGGCGCAGTATGTTGGAATATTAAGATTCCTCGAGAGATCAGAACCAAATACGTTGTTTCTGTAATTTAGAGGTGAATAGGCCTGTATCATTAAAGGAAAGACTCAAAATTGGTTTTGTTTCTCTTAAATACAAAGTGCCCCATACTGCTCTCCAAGGCCAGTGTGGGATGCTCATACCCAAACAGAAACTTCTTAGAATTTACAAACGTGGTTGCCAGCAGCACTGGGTATTTGGACAGCAAGAAGCTGTCATAATTACAGAAAGTAGTAATTGTTGCTTGCAGGAACGTTTGCTCACTGCACGTGGCTGCTTTGCTGCAGAGTAACAGGTGCCAAACCTGCTCAAGAGGGACCTTGGGCTTCACACAGCCACTCTTTCAGCTGGCATGTGACTGACCTATGTGGAGCATCTCCTGCAGCCACAAGCACACCTTCCAACAGCCTTGCTGCACTCACAGCACTTGGGCAGAGATACTGGATCGCTCCTCCTCAGCAGCACCGGACGCTTTGGCCATGGGCGTTATGTTAACTGCACCACCTGAATGGGAAACTGTCCTGCCATGGATATTACCTAATCAGAACAACCAGCAGCGAAAGCTCCGCAGGTCATACAGCTCTGTGGCCCTCCTCCACCACACTGGCAGACAGCAGACAGGCTTGCTGAAGCATCGCAGTCTGGACTGTAAGCAGTCCAAAAGCTCTAAAACAGATCACCTCTCCTCCCACAAACATGAATACACAGTACAGTTAAAAACAAAAAACCAACTCCTTCCACCCAGCAGATACAAGTGGTTACCACCCAAGGGTACACAGTGATCAGCAAGATGTGAAAATGTGAGTATATAGTTTTAAACCACACAGTAGTAATTAATTGTGTCCTTATTCTTCAGAATGACAGGTATGCCTGCAAATGTACTGGCCCCCACCTAAACCTATACATGCAAATTTGTACTAGGAGGGCAGCATTTTGCTGTTCATTTCCAGTTTTTTTCAAGAAAGCAGCAGCATTTAGAAGACAACGGGAGAACAGCAGAGCTTTGAGAGTGTGGATCAGATCTTAAAATACCAATTACCAGATTAATAAAGTCTTACCTTTCCCCACCGTTGTGTGCAAACCTTGACCTGTACTTATTTAACCGATTCTTCCAACTTCTTCCTCAGCCACCAAGTTTGTTACTTAAATTATAATTATTTGTCAGTCAGGCAACCACTGGGGTAAATTAACTTGATTCTTAGGCTTATACATAAGCTCTCTTAACCAAGCTACAATTCCTATGCTGCTAGAAGCTGCTGACCTGCCGAACACTCACCTGGCCCTTCAGCTGCTGTAAATGGACACCGGAAGAAACACACATCAGCACAGCTAGCATTTGATCTTTATTACTTGGATCAAAGGTCAAATGATTACATTTGTCTGAAAGATTACAACAGAGGCCAAAAATGTAAGAAAAGACAGTTTAATCCCATTTGAGAGACTACATCTGAGCTAGCAAGTGCATTAACAGTCAGAAGGCAGTAAAATCAACATGGGTACAAATACACAAGGTCGGGGTGGGGGGAGGAGGATGTATGCAGGTTTTAGACCATGACAATCATCTGCAGTTCTTAACAGGGCCTTTCCAGAAAGGCCATTATACCCCAGGGAGAACCCATCATTTGCTTCAAATCTACATTCATTGTCTGCACTTGGGTCAGATGCAGTCAGCAATTTAGTACCTTCCTAAGGTAGAACTTTTTTTTTCTCTTTTCAAGTATCAGCGTAACAGTTCACTTACACTTGTATACAACTTTTTTTACCAAACACTCAACCCAGTAAAACACTCATCACAGTATATTCAAAAGCAGGCTATAAAAATACCTACTATACATAAAACATTTAGCCTCCAGGAATTTTGCATTTCTGAAAGTTGAGAGGGGTAAAACAAAGAAAAGGAGAGGGGAGACACCTCAAGCCGTGCTTGCCAGTAAAGAGAAGCAGCCCTTGGGCTCAGCTCTCGCTAAGGGAAACCTTTCCTTCCACCATATTTCTTCAACCAGGTCCGATCAAAGCTGAAGAAGTACCACAGCTGGCGGTAAAACCCTGCTTTTCTAGTACCATTCTCCTGGAATCCCAGGATTCTGTAACTCTGCCTTCTGTAACTACGGGTAAACTCTGACTTTCTCACTTTAAGAACTGTTGAACAGCTCCTGGTGACAGCTGGTCGGTGGCGGGCTGGTGGCGTGAGGGCTGCCTGCAGCACAGCACAGCTTTCCCACACTGAACTCGTGTCAAATCAGGAGGGGAAATTACTTCTACGGTTTTGCCACGAAGGTGGCCTTGTTACCTACAGATCAATAAATTAATTTTTCTGAGCAGCGCTGTGCAGTCTCTCCTCACACAACTACGGACACAGCTGAATTAATAAAGATCTGACATGGGCATTACCTAACACAAGGATCACACACACAAAGCATTAGACAGCAGCGCTTGAAGCAAGTGTTTCTGGTCACTCTAAACTCTACACATTCCTCTTCTGAAATGGAACCCAGCGATACAGTATGGCTTACTTCCAGAGCTGAATATATTGCTGAAATTAGCTTACAAAAAAAAAAAATCACAATAGCAGCACGTTATTTTATAAACCCTGCACAAACAAAAGACAATTTAGCCCTTGCCTGCAGAACTATGTTACGAGGGCCTGGTATTTCACACAGGAATAGAGAAAAAAGAAAGAAAAAACCTAGCAAAACAACCCAAACAACATATGTGGTAAAAGATTGATTAATTGAAGAGAAATCCTTAGAGAAAACACAGTCCAAAGAATAGTTCTCATTTCAGAACTAAGAGCCAGCAGCAGCGCCGACAGCTCACTTCAGTTGTCCGGTAACACACATACAAAATACACACTGATTTAGTACAGTTAAAAGGTGGTGGCCTCAACAGACATTAAAAATTCCATTTTTAGCGCTGGAGTTTCACAAGGTATAAAAGAGCAGCAAAGAATTGTGATGGTGGAAGATGCTTAAAAATAATTAAAAAAACCCCAAGGCAGGTGTACCATGTTAAAAATAATTTCAGAATTTACCTGGTGTTTTTCTTGCATGAGCTGTTAGAATGGTTAAACTCTACCTAACCTTTCTGTACTGTTTCCTGATGTACTTATCCTTTTCCCTTCCAGTCTCAGAAAAGCTGCTCACCCCCGCCTTTAACTGCAGCAGAAAGGATGTGTGTCTCTCTCTCGCTCTTTCTCAATGCATTACCCAGGCTGCCAGCTCTATTCACACTCATGTCCCCCACTGCCCTCCAAAATACAGCTGGCTCCTGGAAAATGTTAAGATGTTGCTAAAACAGCAGAATCTTCCAGGCAGCAAATCTAGCTTTAATGCTTTTCTTTTGCAAAGGGCAAGTCTCCCCACTTCAGGAAAATTTTAAGTTGTGGTTTGCTTACTGAAGTTCATTTTAAAACACAGAAAAGCTGTCAAAAGCTGACAGGTTTCCTCATTTAAAGTAGTTAAGTAGTTTTGCAACACAAAGCCTCCAATGCTCAAAATGTAGAATTTCACCTATGTTAATTACACCATCAAAAAAAATTGCCATGTAATCCTAGGCAACCATTCACAGTAAAACCAAGAGGAACTCTCAGAAACACACTTTAAAAAGAAAGTAAAATCTGACAGTAAAATTGACATGGGCAATTAACATCTTGCAGTATCCACAGATGAACAATAAAAAACCACTGAAACTGCACAAATTTACATATGAAAAATCTAAACCCAACTCTACTCTGCTTCCCATAAATCTTTTTACTGATACCTTTCAGCACTGGGAGTTATCCACAACTACAGGTTTTCTCCAAAGAAGCTGAATCACATTTGAAATGTCTTAAAGCAAAGGGGGGAGGCGCATTCATTCCAACTCGCTTGGTGCTCAGCGACACCTTCTCCATCCTCCTGGACCTGAGCTGCTACTTAACACTCTTGTGCTGGAGGAAGGGCTGCCACCCCCAGAACTGGAGCTATAGGTGGTTAGGTACTGTCCTCAAAGCTTCTTCTCTTGATCGATCCACACCTACATTCTGCAAATTTAAAGACAAAAAAGACTTTAAAGCAAAGGTCTCATGGTCAGCCGCGGTTTTGCCTAACACATGGCAATTACACAAGGCAAAAGATGAGCAAGTTTTAATGCTTATTTCCTCAAAATGTTTTGTAACAAAGCACAAGGAAAGGTCCCAGCCCATGGTCAGAAGCCCGCTGAGACCCTGTCCCAGCCACTATGTGCTTTGCAGAGCCCAGGTCTCTCAGATACCTAAAAGCAGGCTCTCTGCTGCCAGTGAAAAAGCATCTCTAAGCCATGTATTGCACTGGGTCTGGTAGGACAGTCAGTCTCTGCACACCGCACACAGGTCACTATATTAGTATTTTTAAGACTTAATTTCCTTTAACCACTGTTTTAAACCACATTTCTAGTCCACTATTTCTTCTAGTCTTTATGCACATAGTATAAGAAAAAACCCAGACCCACGCAGCAAAGGTCATAAACCACAAAAGAACTGATACAATCCAGAGGGACAGAAGCCCATCTTTCCTTCTTTCAAGCCCACTCCAGGAAATGACTTAACACCAAAAGCTATAAGGCTAATTCCCACCCTGTCTGTAAGCTACATCTAACTTCCTAAAAAGCAGGTAACAAAGTTTCAATGCACTTCAGGATATGTAGGCATGTTGGCAGATGTCACACACATCAGATGGTTTTATAACCACATTTATTTGAGTTTACTTTAAAAACAAGTCTCTTCTGTCCAACTCAAGGAAAAGGAGAGCCACACTAGCAAGGGGGACTCTCAGCACACATGCAACTCAATTAGTCAAAATGCATCAACTTAAAAAGCAAGTAATTCCCTTCTCCAATGCCAGTTTCCAGGATTTTCAGCTATTTCTTATAAGAACAGGAGATAAACAAGCAACACCAGACTTGCCTTGGGTTGCAGCGTGCCAACATCACTTCTGCCTTTACCAGTTCTAGATTAGTGTCAGCCCTGTTTTCCACCATGAACACACCACAACAAGGTTCCTGAGAACACACACGACGCTGCTGGGCACAGCCATCCAAGACTGGAAATCTTTGCACCCACCAGCACTCTGCCTGACTCACTCTCTGACTTCCCTCTTTGAAGGAAAGAAAAGCAGCAGCCCTATTTCAGAAAGAGCCTTCTACAGGTGGCATCTCTCCTGCAGCAAAGGACACCCAGAAGGTGTCAGCATCTGACTAAGAACATGAGCTGGCAAAACAAAAGTCATTCTGCATGACTACAAGGGAAAAAAAACAAACAACAAAACATGCTGGCATTTGTTTGTATTTTTCTTAGCAACTGATGCAACATACCCAGAAATTCCTTGGGACTGTGGAGAAGTCTCTACAGGCACTCCAAAAATACTGGCTGAATTTTTTTTTTTAAGTTTAGCATCTGATGTTGATTCAAAGAAAATTAAATGGAGCGTGAAATGCAGCATCAATATGCAGGCATGCAGAGGTACTGGAAACTAGCCCACAAGCTGAAAGAACTGGACAGCTATAACATGAAACTAAAAGGAAACAAGGTGGTCAAGACAAGACAGTTTAAGTCAACGAGACATATCAGATGAAAGCAGCATCTTAGCAAGAGAAACACAGGCCCAAGAGGGAATATCTATATGTAGTCAAGAAAGGAGAAAGCAATAAGTGCTTCCATTTGAGTAAATATGAAGAACAGGCTGTAGAAGCGAAGCACACTGAACTGTCACACCGAAGAAAGAAAAACCTGTCTGGGATAAACACTAATAAACACACTCTAGGGCTTAGCAGAGAAACAGAATAGCTAACTGCAAGGTCAGACAACTGAGGCTTAGAAAAAGACTAATAGCCTCATTAATGGTAAATGGATTCCTACTGTAGAAATCACATTAGATGAGATGGCGGCAGCTGGGATTGTACCCACTTTCCAAAATAGCCATGGGCATCAAGAGAGAAAAGCTGTGCAATGAGAACAGTGCTGTTGCTTAGAAAGGCAAACCAAGGTTTTAGCCTCACTTTTGGGACCAAAATGTGTCCCTGCAACTGTTCAGCACCACCTTACCAAAGCGCACCCGGGACAAAACTACCGTCCGGGGAACAGCACTGCCACTGCAATGCACCAGCAGCAACATAGTCCAGAGAGGCCAGGAAACACAGGAGTGGAAATAAAAACACCACGCATTTTTAAAATACCACTTCTACCAAGATATACAGGCTCCCCCTCAGTCAGCCCGGACAGGGGCTCACTGCTTCCACCGCCTGCTCCCTGAGGCAGCTCAGCACACAGCTGGACCTCTCTGGAAAGCCTCAAAACACACAGATTAACTCAAATACACTCTTTCACCACTGTTTTTCCTCTCCTCATTATACTCCTCCCTGGTTTGTACATTTTTTTCCCTACAGAACAGAGCCTCCCCCAGAAACCAAGTGCTGTGGGTTTTCAAAGAGGATAGAGCCTGCCATTTCAGCTTATTAGCTACATGCTGTCTTCACAGCAAAACAGAAAGATTTTGCAGGAAGGCTCGTCTAGGGAAGAGGAGGAGCCTCTAAGGGAAAGAACCAGCACAGGCCTAAATAGAGAAATAAACAGCACAATATAAACAATCCAATACTCTTACCAGACAGCTTTCCCTCAGCAAGATGTACAACAAACTTGCTGCTGCTTCACACCCAGCATCAGGCCCTTCATTTAATAAGAAAAACGCCAGAGAGAACTATTAAGCAATTCTGCTGTAATAGGAGACCCCTTTAAGCACAAAACTGCTTTTAAATATCCACTTCACTCCATTACATACACCAGCACAATGAACATCACACTCAGTAAAGAGAACACCACCCAGCTGCAGCCCCAGGCAATTGGGCTGGCTGGCAGCAGCTGGCAGGGTGGAGGGTCCTGGGCACCTCTGCCGTCTCCCTCTCTACACCTCCACCAGCCACAGAGAAGGCAAGCCTGGCTTTCCTCTCTGGCCAAGTTCCTGCCCCTTCCATCTTCCCCCTCCATTTCCTCCGACAGCCCAAGCGTCTCTGCAACCTCTCGGGAACATCATCTAAACTGTCAGATAAAAGCAACCACGCTCACTGCATACAGCAGGCTCAGACCTCCTTGTCTGTGGCATTTTTCACAGTGAGACTGGGGCAATTAAACATGGAAAAGTGACAAAACGCTCCCACATCATGGCCACAATAGAGAAAGGAACATAATCTGGGTTCCCCCTGGGACACTGGTTTAATTAAATATACCAAGCAGTACAGCAGAAAGCTCTCTGGCCAGGAGGTAATTTGGTTGTATCAGACATTTCAAATTACACTGAAAACTTCAGTGTAATTTTAGAAGTGCAGATATGTAACACTTTTTTTCCAAAATCCCAGTTTTGGAAAAACATACCACCTGAGAAACCCAACATATAAAAGCCTTCCAAAACATGCCACTCTTGCTTACTTTCAAGGCTAAAAGACCCCCTCAGAAAACAGTTCCAGGACGCAAGTGATTTTCTGCCTTTCCCAGACTCAACGCTACCTAAACAAAGCTGCTTCGATGGCACAGATGCCTCCCACTCCGTCATTTTGCCCACCATAGCATCACAGAGAAAGGAACCAAGGCATGTCACATCTCAAACAAGCTGCAGCCTTCTCCAGCCTGCCACAGGTCTTACCACAGTTCAGTTTAGGATGCATACCCTGCTGGTTTGAGATCTCACACCTACTGAAGTCACAACCCAGCTACAAAATCATCAGGCTAACTCTGCTTCCGCATTATGAAATAGTCAGCACTGCTTATGGTAACCTAGATAAAATCTGCGTACAAATCATACACAGCAGGGCTGTAAATGCTTGTATTTACAGAGCAGAGAAGTTACAGCAGAGAAGTATTCTCCCTTCTACCAAGAAAGAAGACTATGATAAACTGTTCTGAAGTTCCTTACAAGATCCTGATCTAAGATTTGGCCCACGTTAGGCCAAATAATTGCCAGTTCTTCAAACTTTGTGCTGATGGGCTTCATGAGTCTTACCTTGTTTTACACTGCGGAAAGCAAATTCACCTTTCACTAACAACTCCCTCTCCCCCTCTCCCCAACAAAATCAAAAAGGAGAGCTGGGTTTCTTGCTACAAGCAAACTCTGTATCTGTCATTCACTAAGAAAGAAGTGCTAAGTAGACAGTTACCCACGTCCGTAACAAGAAGCAGGAAGAGGAAATTTAAAATAACTCCTGCCAGTGGGCAAACCCTAAAGCCTAGTTAATGCAGAACAGCTGTTAAGCAAAGCCATATATTAAAAACATTTATACACATTCTTGGCCTTGAATAATTGTTCTGGAACTAAGTGAAAACTTGGTACCCTCTTCAAACAGCACATCATTAATTAGCACATCTAGAGCACTAGTGCTATGGATCAGCAGGATTAAGGTCTTGCAGGAACTATAGATTGTTATTTTATGCTACATAGCAGTCCAATCACTCCCAGGGGCATGAAATAGAGAATACTTGTGCCTAGAAAACAAACTTCAGCTTTTTCTTATCTCACACAGGATGTTGTGTTTTGTGGCTTCCATAAAGAAACACACTGCAACTAACATTAAACGATTGCTGGCTGTTTCAGCAAAACTTAATGCTGCAGGATCTTTAAATTACAGCAATTTACAAAACCAGCATTCCAGTGACAGCCGATCAATGTCTGATAACTCATCCACAATAAATTAACCAGTGAAATAGTTTTATTGTGATTTGACATTTGACATCTACAGACATTTGGTTTAGGTTTTGAGTTGTTGGGTTTGGGTGGGGCTTTTTTATTTCAAAGTGATTGGAATGATTAGTTTTTAAATTTATTTTGAAGTAATAGGATGAAAACAGCACCCCAAGTTTGATAGTTGATCAGCACACAGGATTCACTGATGAGCAGGGACTGTTACAAGAGCATCCTCGGGAGGTCTGGAAATGTCTACATTCTGTATAATAATAAAAATACAGAGGAGAATATTCATCATGCAGCAGTAAGGGCAACAAAAAATACCAATCAGATTCCTCCAGAAGTACACAGCTGCATTTACTTAAAAGCAGAGGTGTTTTTTTTAACCCACACACCCCCCCGAGAATGCAGCAGACTGACAGCTGATTGCTGTACCAGAACCAGACAGCAGGAAAACATGTTTGTAGTAATCAGTGATCCCATGCTGATAGTATTACCAAAAAGCTCAAGTCGTTCATGTTTAGGAGGAAGCCTTTTACAGACCCAAGCAGGAATCCGCTTAAATATGCCCTTCAGAAGCACATACACATCTACCCATTAAGCAACTTTCAGTGCTTTGCTGAACTATGCCATATACATCTTTCCCAAGGGAAAACTTCAATAATTTGTTTGTGTTATAGGCAATGTACCAACCCTGACAAAACAGAAAAATATCCTCCCAGACACCTTAACCATTCAAGACTGACCACATCAACTACATCTCACTTCATTTGGCAGAGGGTGTAGAAAAACAAAATGACATTCAATGCAGCAAATTATCAAAACACCAATCCAAAACACCAGCACAGCCAAACCCTTGTGCTAGGAAGCACAGCTTTGACTGCAGTGGTGTGGAACCCGGCTCAGGAATCAGGCCTGCCACTGCACCAGCTCACACAAGTCCCAAAGACCATGCCATTAGTATTCTCCCTTCTACCAAGAAAGAAGACTATGATAAACTGTTCTGAAGTTCCTTACAAGATCTTGATCTAAGATTTGGCCCACGTTAGGCCAAATAATTGCCAATTCTTCAAACTTTGTGCTGATGGGCTTCATGAGTCTTACCTTGTTTTACACTGCGGAAAGCAAATTCACCTTTCACCAACATCTCCCTCTCACCCTCCACCCAACAAAATCAAAAAGGAGAGCTGGGTTTCTTGCTGCAAGCAAACTCTGTATCTGTCATTCACTAAGACAGAAGTGCAAAGTAGACAGTTTACCTCAGTGCTTGTTTTCTGGCCCAAAGAGGTGACCCAAGCAACAGCTAAAGTAATTCCCCTGAATTATTTTCAGTAAAAAGACTATTGACTCCTCCATTTGAAAAAGTCAGGAACGTAAACCACTTCAATGCTGACAAACACAAGGCTTCATTCCACTTCAGACAAATCATCATCACACAGTGTTGTTTACACATACCATAAACAAATACTCCAGTGCTTACCCTGCATTTCTACACTGTGAAAATAGATGATTTCAGCTGAAGCCAAAAAGGAGTCTACTATTCTTATTTAAATGCTTTGACTTCAATGGACTATTTAACTACTTCTGCAAAAGGAAGTTTTCAAATTTTTCGTATGTGATGTAAATGAAAGCTTTTGAAATTTTCATAGTCCTCTGAGCAGCATTTAAATGCAGACAGACTAAACGAATAGTGTATCATCCCCCATACTTCACCGGTCTGGGTTTCTCTAGGGGCAGATGGATAAAAGTGGGGTTTTTTTAAACAAAAAAGCATCTGCTGCTTCTTTAAAAATTAATTAACTCTATTTCTGTCCAAATTAAACATTTTCATGTCTTTGTGTCCACTGCAATGCAACTACCTTATGATGCTTTACATCCACCTGAAATACAGCCACCCAACCCTGACATCACTATGGCCATGTCACTTGCTAAACATATTAGGAGTCACTTGATTCAGGCAGAGCTTTCCCCTTGACAAACATCTTCAGTTAGAGAAGTGGCACTTCCAACAGCAATTCCTAAGACACTTTAGCAAGCTATAAATTCAGCACCAATATTTTATCAGCCAAACTAAAGATGCTCAATTGGTCTACACTGTTTAACATGGATAACATAACACCTGCTTGAAGACATCCTCATTTCTTTTAACCGGGCTTCTCCCACACCTTTTATGCACTGTGAAAACAGAATGGATTTCCTGAACCTAACCAAAGATACAAAAGTAGTAAAGCAGAACAACAAAGAAGAGAGGGAAAGAGAGAGGAAATATGAAACACAACTATCTAATAGAAATGTCTTGGCTATGAATGACCAAAAGTCAGTATTTTCAGAACTCCAAAAGCCCAAGTCATTAAAGCAAAACTTCTCTGCAGACCCCTCCAGCATGCATTCTGCACAACTGCCACAAACATGTACCCTCATACAAGTAAGGCATTCTGTGTCATATGCCTTACTGAACACACACATAAAACCACACTTTATCACTATATTCATTTTCACCATAAACCACTGATCTGAAAACCACCACAAATGGCCCTTTTTTCTCACGTTATCAAATTGACTTTTAATTCACCAGTAGGTATGGCTCATAACTGCAGCAAGGAATCAGCACCATAACGAGTAGCATTAGCACAGGGGTCTACAAGGGAACCAGAAATCTTTAATCATGACACATTTTATGTAACCTTCCATAATGCAGCAGAATCAACGTAAGCTCATGTCAATGCTAGAAGCACACAGAACCATGGGCCTGACACAGGGAGAGTACGAAGCTGCTGTGGTCTGACATCTTATCTCCACTTACATTTTACAAATACACTCAATTTCCTTTTCCCCAGTTGTTCTGTTGTATCCCAAGATCTAGTCTTTCTCTCCAGCTTTGGCTTAAAACACAGGTGGCACCATCAATTCCTCTTTTTCATACAACAACGATCACAGTGATAAAAAGCTGATGCTTTCATTATTTACTCTTTCCAAATTAAACGTGGCATTCATAACAACGTACTTTTTGACTGCGCCCTACTTCTGCTGAATGACAAAGCCTGGAAGAACTTTATACAGTGGGTTTTTTTACAGTTTATACAGTGTTTATACAGTCAGTTTTTAGACTGACACCATACCTTCAAACTCTCATTCATTTTTTGAAGATAAACTACTTCAGCTAAAGCTTGTATGTAAGATAAATTTGCTCAATAAAAAGGACGGCTTTCTCCCCTCAACAGCAAACCAGTAGTAAAGCTTGAAATGTAAAAATAAATATGTTCAGCTGAGTTATCATAGCATTTCTAATCACAAGGACAGTGGAAATCAGTTCAGCTTGTATATTATATCAAGTTCTCCGATTTGAAAAATATTCTTACCTCGGGTTTATCTCTGTGTGTGTTTACAGCTTCAACATTCAGAAATATAGATTCTACTTTACATCCTGTTGATAGAGAACACATTTTCAGAATTGGTCTGCATTAAAAACGAAGTTCCAGTAAAGATGCAATCTAATTTTGACTTGGTGAAGGTTATGCACTTCCCCTTCTGATTTATAGTAGAATTTCTCAGATTCTGAACGGCTAAAGCTAATGAAATGAATCTATTCCACCAGGATGAACATTATTCTCAATCTGATAATCCATCTCCTATTCTCATCTTGGCTTTATTATTATTTTCCAACAATAATAATAATTTATTATTAAACAAATAAATTTTGAAACAAATTCTCATTTTTAAACATACATGAACAACCACAACATTCAGTCAGGAAGTTCTTTCTTGTAACTTTTTTTGACTTTTAAACATCCTACACTTCACAGAATTTCATTGTAATACAGAAGATAAACGTTGCTTTCATTTATTAGAACAGGAAAATGATTACGAGAAGGTACACTGTGTGCTGCTAGCAACCCCCATTCCTCTACATGTGCAAAGCAGTTTTAACTCCGAGCTAAATGGAACCTTAACGTTGACTCCTGAAAAGGAACTTCTTTTCACCCAAAAATGGAGAACTCCAGAGAAACAAGAAAAAGTAAACAGTCAAAGAAACTATTACTCAGGTAGTACAAACTGACCCACTTAATATTACTCAACACACTGTGGTCACGCCATTTTAAGCAATGTCTGCCAAACACTGTCTTATCTCATCTGAATGTGACTTTTATAAGCTACCACTACCCCACACAACATTAATAGGCAAATTCCTCTAATATACCAGAGTCCATGCTCTATCACAAATAGCTTTTCAGATTTTGCTCTCACTTATTTCCTGAAGTTGTTAGACATTCCACAGAATTATTACATGACAGGAAAAGGTGATTTTACTCTTTTCTTAAAAAACCACTGCACTTTAAAAAAAAAAAAATTTATATATATATAAATAGTAAGGCAAATATTTGCCTTCCCTTAGGGAAGTCTTTTCTGAGAAACTCCATTTATCACAAACACTGTGAGGACTGCAGGAGGGCCAGCACTTGCAGAAATAGTCAAGCAGAAAACAGATTTTAAGGGGTAAAAACACACATCTCCTACTGGAAGAGTACCCTAGTCATCCTTCTGTTCACAAATCCACTGTGACCCTTGAGACCAAGCAAAAAACAGCTCTGATTCCTGACGATGGCCGTTACTAAGGACTGGTTACACAGCAGACACTGCCACAGAGTCCTCTCAGTCCCTACTACTAGCCGAGTTGAAGACCTGAAAAAAGTATCATATGGAAAACTTAAAAATAAACTGACAAGAGTTACTCCATAGTAACTACAAAGAGCACGTTCCCAGCTCATTTTTAATTACTTATGTGCAAGTTCATACCTACAGCAAGATGCATTTTCTCTTCCCTGTGTGCTCCCACACAGACCACTGCTACACTGGATTTTTGGGTAAAAAAAGTCTAATTTATCCTAATCCAACTGTCAGGCCATAACAGATGTTCCCCTACTAAAGATCAGACACTTGGGGTGGGAATGATGCTACCTTCAAATGCCAGGAATAGCAAACACCTAAGGGAGTGTTACCCCAGAACAGGATTGGCTGAAAGGTATTAAACACACAGTGTTTGAGCCTGCATCCTGCCTCCCATGAACCAAGCAATACATCAACTTGAAATAATGCTATAGATGAATATGTATAAATAGTTTACACGACCCTTGTATTTTCAGATAGTCAAATTCCAAAAAGTAGGTTGACTGAAATGTGCTAATCAGATATATCAAACACTTTAAGGATAAGGACAATTATTTCAGACCACTTTTCCTTCCTCATTTAGTGTGTGAGCAAACACTGCAAACATGCAGGCCCTCTTAAAAATGTATGAGCAGTCACCTGATTTCCCACTATTAAAAAAAAAAAACAAAAAAACACAAACCCAAAAACACAAACCAAAAAAAACCAACCCCAAAAGCAACCCCCAAAAAAACCCCTCTCTGTAGAATCAGGCTGAGACTAGCAAGTCAAGAGAATCCAGTTTAAAAACCAAGAAGTTTCAACTGTTCTAAATTTTCAAAACTCCAGCCTGTCATGCAAGGCTAGAACAGCAGATGTCACCAAAGCATAGACGGTTCTTTCTTACTGTAGGAGGACATTGCAATTATGTGACAAAAATCTCTTCAGACAGATTTCCCAGTGTAACAGCTAGTACTTGTCTCAGCTTTCTTTGAAACCTAACAAAAACCAAAGCACAGGGCTAGACTGCTGGTTTTCAAAGCTGATCATCAAAGATAGCTTTGCATTTCTGATAACTCAGCTAGCATTTTTTGGCAATCCACTTCCTCATAAACTGTGCAGTTCTCTTTGTAAACTAATCTTCTGAAGTGTGATGAGATATCAGAAGATATAATTAAGTCGTCACTTAAAGAAAATTAACAGGAGGCACATGTCAAGCCGAGGTTGAAACACACACAAAACTTAATTAGCAATGAGCCTAAAACCCAAGAAGTACATGTCACAACCCATAACTCCACACCCCACAAGCTAGCTAAGCAGCAAATCTCAAGTTAAAGCCCCTGAGCTAAGCAGTGATAATGGCTGCTGACAAACTAATGCCAGCAACAACAGATGACCTAAATTCATATGGTAGTGTGAAGGTCCATGAAAAAAAACACTACAGGAAAAGAGAATAAAGTTATATAAGGGGAAGGGGAAGATCTTTTGTAAGATGATAAACCTATGTAAATCTGCTTGTCTTCTAAAAAGCAATACCATCAAATATGTCAGTAAAAGCTGAAATCTTACTATACCAGACACGTGTAAACAGTATGGATTTGCCAGAAGAATTAGGGAAATAGCATATGAACTGAGTAGAGAAGAAAGTTGTCCACTAGTAGTCACAGTCACTAGAAGTTTCAGGCCTTCACCAATATGTATGTATTTTCTGGCATAATGCAAAGCAAACGTAAAGCAAAGCATTCATTGATTCTTGCAAAGCTGTGCAGGCATACATGCAATGTCGAACCTAATTGTTCAGTTATACTTCAAAGCAAAATAAATAAAACCCGTGTTTTAATTTAAATGCTTCACAAACTTTACTGATGACTCTGGACAGTACAGCTGGACTTACATATTCTTAATACTACTTACCATAAGCCACCGGGGTTAGCTTTAAGACGGTATGCAGCGGGCACTTCAGGTAAGGCAGTTGTTCTGCAAAATTGAACAACAAATTTCATATGAAATACAGATTACATGAACACTACCTTTTACATTATGTTACAAGTCAGCCACTTAATTGTCTTTTTATCTGACAGTACATCTGTCTTCTTCCCAAGCATGCAACAGAGATGCTATTCAAACAGAGCTAAAAACAAACATTACAGTATTTCAGATGAGGAGCAGCTCAATAAAAATCAACTAGCAAGGTTTCACATCTGGGTCAAATACAAAAGAATTGCAATTGCATACTGGCCTAGCAAACCACCTTCTGATGATAAAGGCAATGGTTAGAATTTACTGTTTGGAACCTTGATCAGTAAGTTTTCAAAAATAGACCACTTGTATCAAGGAAGACCTACCTGCAGGCTTGTCAAGAAAATATGCCAGCAAACAGCGCATGACAGCTTGGTGACATATGACAAGCACATTTTCCTGCCTTTCAAGTTCCATAATTACTGGCTCCAGTCTCTGAACAAGGTCTTCATAGGACTGAGCAGGGAGGAGAAATTACACAGCACATTAAAAAGGGAAAAACTCTTTGAACAGTACAGATATATACAGTGGATCTTACTTTCAGATTAGTCATCTTCTCAACATTGTATTTGTGCACAAATAATGTAGTAATGATTTTCCTTAAATTAAGAACACAGTCCAGGTCTTCTAGACTATCAAAGAGCATACATATAACAAAACTAACCTCCCTCATGGAAAAGCTTTATTAATTAAATCAGTCACTATGATCAAGAACTTCCACAAAATCCCTAGAATTGAATTCACAGCATCTGCAAATGTACAGGTTAGTCTCACACATTATTTTCCATACCTTGTCTTCAAAAGCATCTCTCTTCCAAGCAAGTATCTGTGAAGCCCAGCCCACTGTCCGCATACAAGGAGTTCACAAAACCTGACTTGTTCAGGCTGCCCTTTGAAAACAAACTATGGGCTTGATGAACCGGCCTGGTAATAGCAACCACCATCCCACTAAAAGCCACAAACAACGAGGCCAGATTTCTCTTGCAACCTGTCCTGCACAGCACGCACACAGTGAATCTGGTGCTGCAGGTAGACAGCAGGATTTCTGCATGGGCATGCTTAAGTTATTCTTCACATGCACAGTAAAGCCGGTGTGCAGAGAACACAGGAGAGGGCAAGGTATGAGCAGAGCAGAAAGCCCTCACTCAAGGCAGGCAGGGAAAGCAGCACTACCGATGGAGGCCTTGGCCAGAGCAGCCCAGCAGTCTCCAGTGAGGCTGTATAAACCCCTGTGACTGGTACCAGGGGTGGAGAAACCCTCTTTGACAAATGACTGAGATCAACTAATCACCCCGAGGCAATGAAGGAGTTTGAAATGTTTGTCACCATCCTAGAGGATGACATCAGTTTGGAAAACAAACACTCCTTGTCCAAATGGATTGGGAGAAATTTGCAGCTTAATGACTGCCTCATTAGTAAGAGAGGGGTCACATCCACCAAGAACACTGCTCTTACCACAAGCTGCTCTTAGCGTGGTGATTACTCCTGACTGCCGAGGAAAGAAGACCACAGAGCACCGCTTCCTCCTGATGCAAACATCTTAGCAGCTGGTCCAATTACTCCTCCACCCTGCTGCCCTGAATCCTAAGCCTTTAGCACCCACAGACAGACCGTGTGACCATCTGTTAATTGCTGCACTGTAATGGGTTTGCTTTAGAAAGGCTGTCAACAAGTTATCTTCCCAGAGGCAAGGAGTTTATTAAAGTGAAAACACCAATGTGGCTACAGATTTCCCTAGCATTTCAGCCAGAACTGCATGCAGAACAGACATTATCTACAGCAGGATGAATAGAAAAAGGCAATCTTGGCAGTATGTTTGCATATGCAATAGTTTCAAGCCTTGCAATCATTTTTCCTGCTTTATCACTGCAGGACCAGCATAGAAACGATGCCCACAAGATCAAAACTCTCAATTGTTTTTCTAAATCTATTGTTTTATTTTTCAAGCCCTGAATCAAATTAAATGGCCTGTGCTCAATCCCTGCAAGCTCCTGTGTGCTTTCCCCTGGAGAAAGGAACCTTTTTATTATTTAAAAAAAAAAAAAAAAAAAATCTTTCCTAAAAGGCCTGTATTCAAACAGACAAGGAAGCCTTCATGTTAAGAGAGAAAAATTAGCCTACCTCTCCTTTAGGGTATCTGTATCTGTATTTGTCTTGGTCTCTCAGTGCAAATTCAAGCGGGTAATTTTCCTGTATTTCTTCGTATGTCATTTCTTCACACACTCCCTACAGGTAATAAAAATAATTTAAAGGCATGTATTTTCAGTGGTGTAAAAAGCAGCTCTCACTCTTAAATAAAGTCGTACATAAACAACCCTTAACAATTGTATTTTGTTACTCTGACACTTAATGACAAAATTCTCACATTGTGATGAACAGGACACTCAGCTGGATGTGGTTACAAGGAATCATTAAATTCCTACACAAATGAAGTTACACACATGGGCAAGCAAGGCCAATAAGCAAGGTCATATTTCATCTATTGCACCTGCTTATGTGTTACAGGTGCAGTTGGAAAGTGCCAACTAGCAACACCCACCTACCAAAAATTTCATATCATTGTGGCTTCTACAAGGGAATGTTTTACTGGGAAAGAATAACCAAGACTAAATTAATTATGGCAAAATGTAACAAAATATTTCGCCTTGTGAACAGGAACCAACAACTTTTCCAGCCCCTAGAAGAAGCTTAAATTACTTTCTATCCCATAAAAGGCCTATCATTACAAAATTAAGTACAACTTTCATCCCTAGCAAACAAAGCAACTTACTAGACATTTAGAAAAGAAGAACTTACTGCATCAATCTCATTCAAAACCTTCCACTGCTCATAAGGCACTCCCAAGGCTTCAGCAGTCTGAATTGTCCTTTTCATCTGGCTGGTCCAAACTTTCAGATCTTTGATATTCTGTTCATTAATAAATTGTGCCAAGCTTTTGGCAAACTGAAAGAAAAACCATGAGACAATGGATGAAGGCTCAGAGCCAACACATTGCACTCAATTTGGAACACACAGGCTCTAGCCTTTGTAAACTCATTACAACTTTTCCAAAAGGCTCTGTCAAAGTTTCTGCTAAAAAATACAATATATTCCATCCATTAAGGCAAGAGGGACAGGAAAGGAAAGGAGTACAAGGAAAACACAAGTTTCCTGCAGTTCCTTCTTTAGTTCATCTTTACCTCCATGAATTTTCCTTTCAGCTTTAACTTGTGAACCTTCCCAATTATCCAACAAGTCAGCATTTTACAAAAATACAGTCAAAAAATAAAGCCCTCTTGATAACTGCTTTGTGGTGTAGCATAAAAAGGAATTTCAACCACAGAATGACAGATAGCTAACAGAGCACATAAAAAAATCACAACACACAAAGTGTGTCCATCCAGTTTCCACTACCCACCTACGCAACTAAAAAAATCCCTCTTAAATATATTAAGAGGAAAAAGGTGTAGAGGAAGAAAGCTGTAACTACACAGAACAAACTGCACACATGCATAGATACACACAAAATGCAGTCACACTTGTGCAGGAGGTACGTACTTCTTTCCCCCTGACAGACAGTCCAGGATCTCCTCCTATTCTCCCTTTCAGATTGAGTTCACTTTCTCCATGTCGACAGAGGTAGATTGATCGAGGAGTCACATGGATATTCATGAGGTAGTAGACAATCCGGCTCTGAATGTGATCCATTACTCTGTTCACAAGGTAACTCCTTCCGACATCCATAATTTTAATATAAGAAAGATCCCTTTCACAAGCAAACAAAAAAATTATGCAGGATTCCACAGCTTGTGTTAGCATGTACCACAATCTTCCCAGCCTCTTTCTCATTATAAAACAAAGGGGCAACAAGCCAAAGCAATAAGCAAACCCTCAATTACCCACATAATATGCATTAGTCCCAACAAACTGCAAAAACAAACAAAGGTACAGGATGAACTCTATTCCTTTCACATGTAAGCTGCTCACATCACTTTCTTTTCTGTTCCCTTTACTTGCACTTTGTCTCTCAAATCTAGATTCCATCCTTGGAAAACTACTGTCCTCCCACTGAAAGGAAGATTCAATGCAGTCATTGAACTTTGGTAGCTTCAATAAGATATCCAGGTATTTTATGATACCAGGTTATTTTTCTCCAGGTTACAAACACTTCCCCCACAGCAAGTATTTGTCCGATTGCACCCAGGGGCCAAAAGACAAGGCCACTATTTACCCCCCTCAGTTAAATCTTCCAGAAAAACTACAGCAGCAGAAGCCTCAGGGACTAGCCTGAAGCAAGATGTTTTCTCAGCCGCTCTGTCAACAACTATTTATTAACAGTAGAATCAGATTGGTTTGGCTTGGAAGGGACCTTAAAGATCACCTAATTCTAACCCCCATGCCTGCCATGGACAGGGACACAATTACAGTACTGTAATTTACCTCACCACTACCTTCTCTCAGCATCAGACAGGTTATAATTGCAAATGTTCACGGCTTATCCCTTCTCATCTGAGCTATAATTTCATACATATATATACACTATATAATAGTATGGAGGAGGAAGAAAGTCTAATAACTGAAAATAACCACTATTGGTTTCTAGATATGCATCACACCACAATAAAACAAAAAAAACTTGTAATAAAACCAAATCGAGGTGATGAGAAGCAAGCATCATCACCTCATCTCTGATAGCATTCTTTGGAGTTAATCATTACTATTTCACCCAGGCACATCCATTAGGTCCATCACAGAAATTATATGCATGAACTGATCTGATTGAATCAGCTTCACGCTGCTTACATGCAATTACACTAAAACACAGCACAGCCTTCTCCATAGCACTTGTCCTGAAACAAACCAAGAGCACCTGGTATGAGTGCAGCTCAAAATCGCACACTGAAATGCTGGACTCTAGCAAGAAAAACAGGGCTCCTCCTCACATGGTTCATCCCTACTTTACTTTCAGCTGTTGAAAGTGAATGAGAAACAGATGAATGCTTTGGCATGAGGGCAAATAATCTACCTCAAAGTTTCTCACAGCCCTGCATCTGCAGAATAATTTGCAAGCACAAATAAATAAATTTAGAAGTCACATTTTTAAGATTGATGTGGTCAAAATTGATCTTAGCCATGTCAACAATCTGATCTCCTCTACATACTGAAAAACCAAATAACAACCAACCGCTACAGCAAGTCTGGAAAAAATTCTAAATGCTGGTTCTATCCCAGAAGAACAATACCATTCTCCAAGTGGGAAAAATCAAAAAGAATATTATCCCAGAGTAGATTTGTTAGCCAATTTTCCTCAAGCAAACAAGTTTCCAGGCAGTACACCCAGAGTCAATTTTCTCTAATTTGCCAAAGGAAAGGGAGCTCAAGCAGTTAAAAAAACATGACTAGAAAGCCCTAGCCCCCAATACAGGATGCTCCATCCCCTAAGGAAACATCTTATAATAACCCACTTGTGATCACAGTATTATTTCACCACTTACTTGTCAAGAGTTTCATCTAGTGTCTCATATGAGTTCTTGTAGCACTCTATTCTTTTCATGAAGTCTTCTGTTGCTTCATCATTACTACAATCAACATAGTCAGGACTACCCAGCTTCACTTGCTGTTTAAAATAACCATATGACAGCAGTACATAAGTTTCTTTCCCTTTTTAACAGCTTAAAGCTTAAAAGCTTAAAGAAATAGGAAGGGTGAGAACACAACACAGAAGCTTACTTTCCGGTTGTTAATTACAATATATGTAAAGCGGAAAGAGCTATTCTTTATAGAATTAAACTTCTAAGTTACTATACACATGGACAGGAAAATAAATGAAATGTTCCATTAATGGGAGCTAATGTGTTTTTTGCTACTGGAAGTTCTTATAATGTACTTCTGAAAATACTGAGCTACTTTAACCTCTTGACTTAAAGCAAACTTTGCTATACTCACCACAATGTTTGCAGCAATGACCTCTGGATCTACGCATACTGACTCAACAAAAAATGTCTTCAGTCCAAATGGGAAGTCACATACAGAAGGAAGGAAGGAAGAGGGGAAGAGAGAAGATGCATTAAAACACCTCTGGAGACTAACACACACGAGCACTATGGTGCTCACTTCCATGCTAACCCCTTTTCAACAGCCAAACGTTAAACTTCCCTCCATTTACTCAGAAGGTTTCTCCAGACCCTCTCATCGGCAGTTGTTGGCTTACCATTCCCTAAAGCATCATGCTCTATACTCATTCCCGCAACAGTGCTTCTAAGGGGAAAAATTTTGCAGCGAGAAAAATTTATGATAGAAGAGGAAAAAGTAAATGCAGAGGATGCAAGTTCAGCCACACAAACAGTAACTACTGTTTCTGAAATAGTAATTTAGAAGTCTTTCAATGAATGGAGTAGCCTCACTGGAAAAGAGGTTTGTGTTTTGCTCTCTCAAAGATTTATGGAGAAGCAAGTTTAGAGGAAATGAAAGATTACCGGAGAACAGCTAAACACAAAACAATCCTGTACAAAAGGCAGAAAGCCATGGAAAGTTTTTAGTTTGTACAGAACTAACACAGAATTCCCTATGTGTTTCTGCAGCAAAATCCTGAACTGCACTAAGAACCATATTTTAAATAATTCTGGCTGACAGTATACTCAGAACTGCAGGCCCCAGATGACAGAATTGAAGCCATAGCATAAAAGAGATTAACTTCAAAGAGTATAAACATTAAAACTAAGAAAAATGAGGACTGGGTGACTTTTAATCACAAACAATGCTTGAGAATGCAAAACGTAGTATTGACTAAACATCTAGGAAGGACGTGGCTTATGTTAGTGCACTTCTTAACTCAAGAATACAGGTAAGAGCAAAACTATCACTGCCTTACTTGCTCAGGTGTTAGCTTGAAACTTTGACTCACTTTATATCCATTTTCTTCACCAAATTTGTAGATAGTTTCTCTACGTTCTCGAGTTGTGTTTGTAGCATCAAAGACCTAGGAGTAATTATGGTGGGGAAGAGAGAAAGGAATTAAAAAAGCATCACAGCTTGTGAAAAGCACTGCGTTACTAACAAAAAAAATAAGGGTTCAAATCCCTCAGTGTGAAGGAAAGCAACGAAAACACTTCTCCTTCCCTCTATGTCAACATGTTCAACAAGAAAACACAAGACATTCCTACTTTACGCACATGATTTTCTAAATACTAAAAAAAGAGTAATATTTTGAAAGCACTACCAGCAGAACACTACTTGGAAGAAGCAACCAGAATTTCAGTCTAACACATAATACAGGACAGAATCTTCCTCCTGGCCTGTATCAGCATTGCATACTAATGCACAATTCTGGTGATTTGACCCTGGCTGAATACCAAGTGCCCACCAAAGCCACTCTATCACTCCCTCAATCAGACAGGAGAAAAAATACAATGAAAGGCTCATGGGTTGAGGTCACTCAGCAATTACTGTCATGGGCAAAACAGACTTGACTTGGGGAAAATTAGTTTAATTTATTACCATTCAAATCACAAATAACACCTTCCCCCCACCCCTCCCTTCTTCATGGGCTAAACTTCCTTCCCGAATTCTCTACCTCCTCCCCACCAGCAGCACAGGGGGATGGGGAATGGTAGCTGAGGTCAGCTCATCACAGGCTGTCTCTGCCACTCCTTCCTCCTCAGGGGGAGGTTCCTCGCACTCTGTCCCTGCTCCAGTGTGGGGTCCCTCCCACAGAAGACAGTTCTCCATGAACTTCACCAATAAGAGTCCTTCCCATGGGCTGCAGTTCTTCATGAACTGCTCCAGCATGGGTCCCTCCCATAGTGTCTCCCACGGGGCAATCCTTCAGGAACAGACTGCTCCAGCAGTGGGTCCCTGCAGGGTCACAAGTCCCGCCCAGCAAGCGCGCTTCAGCATGGGCTTTTCTCTGCACAGGTCTACCAGTTCTCCAGAGAACCAGCTTCAGTGCGGGCCTCCCACGGGTCACAGCCTCCTCCAGGCACCCACCTGCTCTGGCGTGGGGTCCTCCCCGGGCTGCAGGTAGGTAACTGCTGCACTGTTAACCTCCGTGGGCTGAGGGGGACAGCCCGCCTCACCACAGCCTTCACCACAGGCTCCAGGGGAATCTCTGCTCCAGCACCTGGAGCACCTCCTCTCCTTCTCCTTCTTCACTGACCTGGGTGTCTTCTCTCACATAATCTCACTCCTCTCTTCTGCTGGCACAGACTTTTTTTTCCCCCTTCTTAAATGTGCTGTCCCAGAGGTGCTACCCAGGCTCGGCCTTGGCCCGTGGTGGGTCCATCTTGGAGCCAGCTGGCATCAACATTGGACATGGGGGAAGCATCTCGCATCTTCCCACAGAAGCCACCCCTGTAGCCCCCCACTACCAAAACCTTACCATGCAAACTCACTACAATAGTTCTTTAGTGAACTTATACCACACAAAAGATGCTGCAATCAATATGGTATTCAAAATGTAAGTGTAAGCTTTTAAAGGGTGGAAGATCTGCAAGACTTGTAAATCCTGTCCATGAATTACAAGATACATGCAGACATTTTTCTAAGAACTTATGTTTAGCTCTGAACACACCAGTGTTTTACCCTAGTATGAAGTTTACCACAATACAAAGTTTACCTCATGTCCCCAGTAAAACTTGTAACTATAGAATGGTTTTCCCTGATTAGCTAATGAAAACCCAAGAGTTGTGTCAGCAGTCTTAAGAAAAACAATGTTATGCAAATTAATGTGAATATGCAACATCAATAGTTGAAGAGCTGATGTTTTGCATCCCGTTATTAAATACTCAGATTTGTAACAATTTACTCTTGAGTTTCTCCTGCTCTCTTCAGAGATTTCCCATGTCAGTAACACAACTGCCAAGCAACAGCCAGGATGCTTTCTGTTCAGTCTTTACCTTTCACTTGAAACACCAGACTATCAAATGGAAACACAAGTGCAACCAAAGCAGATGTGTACATTATACAGTACATTATGTACAGCGGAGAGAAGGGGGACATTTTTCTGGGTGCTACCCCACTCAGAAATTTAACCCCTCAAATCACAAACGTGGCTGCTTAATATGGCATCATCTCCCTGAACTTAAGTAATCCTTTCACTGCAGATCTAACATATAACTCCCAAAGAAAAAAACCAAAACTGATATACTGAAGAGACACCAGAATTACTTGGGCTGTATATTAATCCAGCAGACACCCAGTTTGTAGGGAAGCATCTTAAGAATGTGTCTTCCAACAAGAAACTTACAGCCACGTGCCCGTTTTCTTCACTGAGGTACTGTCGGACGTCATTCAGCGCTGCTAAGGCACACCGTCTTAAAAATGAAAAAGAGTAAAACTCAAATGCTAGTTAAAGTAATTTAATTAACACACTTTTGCATTGTGATTAAAGTGCCCTGCAAATGTTAAGATAGTATCTCTCAAAAACATGTATTTTTTAATCAGCCCACACACACAAAACATGGGAAAACCAACAGAGGTCAATGAAGCTATACTAAGGAAATGTGGTCACAGCCACCTGTCTGGGAAAAAAAAAAGACCTGGCTAGTGCTCCTCTGTGCGACTGATAAAACTATACATCACCACAGAATACCCACCAACTTTGCTGACCCCATTAAACTTTCACTGACCTAAAGTAACATCACTGAATCATCCCTGAAACTGTTCTCTTTTCCCAATTACCTATTCATAGATATTGGCTTCTTAAATGGATCCTCAAAGAGGGAAAAAATAAAACAACTTAAGGCTTTTATCTTGTGGCCCTAAGTTGAAGTGGAAAGACGACTATTTTTCAGTAATCTACTTCCCTCTCTTTTTGACTATTGTGTAAAAATAGCTTATTTTAACAAAATTTGTTAGAACAAGGGCAAAACAAAGTTAGCATCATGTATTAGGGAAGAGGTGAAAATAACACCCCATTATAGTCACCAACCCAATGTAATTAGTACTGGAGACCATTGATGACACAGATACCAAAAAACCCCACCTCTCCATACTTTACACTTGTATTAAATCTGGAGAATAAATTCATTTGCAACTTTTCTATCTCCCCAGCATTAGTATTATCTTCAAAGTCCACCATGATCTCTAACACAATGAACAATACTGGAGGGCAACATTAACACTGTACACAATTTACTCACAGAACAAAGACCCATTTATTTCCAGTGAGTACAGCCTTTTTCAGTACCAACATAATAACCTGTCCATTTCAACAGCCTTTCCATGCATTATTGCTCTGACTTCCAGACTGAAATGCATAACTCTTCTCTTACATTTGCCAAATTCTGCACGCACAGCCTTATCTTAAAAGAAAAATGAGGGCTTTTCAATCCTGACAGTATTTCCACATTAGCATGGTTAATAGATGTCAGGAACAGATGCATCAGTCAAGTCTTCACTAAATAAATATATACCCTCTTTAGTCATTGCTAACTAGGCAGATGAGCTCACACAGCCCATTTCATGTTACATTCTCCACCATTTAGTCTAACATGTGACACAGAAGCACGTTAAACAGTTTGGCTCTACCTCCAAGCAAAAGGTAGGGGCTTGCAAGACTAATGCACCTCATATCTGCTCTTTGGTCCCGAAGGATTAGGAGATTCTCATGTAAATTGTTCTCCTTTGACATTAGCAACACTCAGTTGCTGCTAAAGGGGAAAGGGAAGAGAGAACACAGAGGGACAGCCACAAAAGAAAGTGCAGACAGTAGGAAAGTCCAGACATTTGTGATGCTCGAGCTGAAGCAATTACGAACAATAGACTCTGTATTTTAAAAAGCCTAAACAAATCACACTTCTGTTCCTTCTCATTTCATACTGCACACTCTTAAATGTTTTCCTGAACATAGTAAAAAGGACAATGAATGGTGAAGAAAATAAAAGACCTTCCCATTTGACCTTCTGTAAGAAAGAGGTAGCTCCCTCTTGCTCTGACCTTCTCTTCATCTACCCCTTTCTTCTCAAGGTCTTTCTTCTACATTAAAGCAAAGCCTCTTTCCAGACAAGACAGGAGTTCTCAAGTGCTTCATCTGGGCACAGGTGTTCACACCTGCATAGCATTAGCAAAACATGGCAATTTTTGAGGCAGTGCACTGATTGACTGCATGAAGCACCTGCATGGTGGCCAAAAAGACAACGTCAGGGAGACAACAATAGTGTTTCATTCCCACTCATTTGAACAGATAATAACAAATAGGTTCAAAGTACTCCAAGCAAAAAATTCCAGTACACAAACCAAAAAGAAAAGCAGTTATATGGGGTTTTTTTTCTTCTATATGATCAAAAAAAAAGCTCTAAAATGGCATTTTAGGAATTAGACAGAAGAAAGTCACATCCATTAGCTGATACCTTATGAAGAGGTAATAAAAATAATAACCTTCTCTAGAACTTCTTTTTCTTGACATTTTATACAGCAGTCTCTTAAGAGTCTTCCTGAACATACAAAAATACAACTTAAAGAAGTCTCTAAGAGCAAATTACATAGAGTACCATTTCAATACGATTAGCATTGTGCAGCTAAACACATTCAAAACTTACTTCCTGATTTTCAATCCTTCTTCATTGTCAGGCAGGAAGAATTCAAAAGATTTATACTTTTTCACCAAATCTCGACGATACTGACCAACATTAAATTCTGCCAAGAAGAAACCAGTATTAGTGGGAACGAATGACATTCAAGTAAAAAGGACAAAAATTATGACAGCTTTGAAATCCAACTACCTGCAAGGATAAATAATTTACCATGTATAAAATCAATGTATCATACTACTTACTGTGTTTGGGGGGGGATTGTTTGTTTTTAAGCGTATAAACAACAAATCATGGAAATGGCAAAAGAACATTTGGGCTCTTGGTAGCTCCAATGGAGTCACTTGGCCATACTAATGTGCCTCTTGCCTACCAACAAAAAGAAACTCCTTTCCTCTTTTGCAGGGGTGGTTGGAAGTCTATGTCAGTAGTCTACAAAGAACTAATAATAATCTATTTTTTCTTCTGTGTATATGTGCAGTGAAATAGTATTTTGACAGCACCCGCCAAAACTTCCAGCTCGTATTTAAGCAAGGAAGAGCTCTGAATAAAACGAACCAGTCTTGCTTTTGATAAACAAAACTTGACATTCAAGTTGTGGAAACATTTTTTCAGAACACTGCTCCAGTATTTCAGTTCCTTAATGATCAGTACATACCTGTTCATTTATTTTAAAAAAATGCTTAAGCTATAACAAAAAAAAAAAAAACCACCAACCAAAAAACCACCAATCAAACAAAAAAACCCTACACACACACATTTAAAAAATCAGCAGAAGCATTGAACATAATCTTACTGTGATCTCTTTAACAGTGGCCAAAGAAAACTGTTCCTTCTCTGGGCAAAGGTCCATCGACAAGGTCTACAGCCAGACACACATCACAACATCAGATATGGGGATGAGGGCAAAGCGGTTCTGTTTTGCCACACAGCAGACAATGACACTGTTCCCTGACAAACTTAATTCAATAGCTCTGCAAGTAGGTCTCTGAAATGCAATTAATGTTTAAGCTGTTTCTGACCTACATGTTTTCTCTGCTGAACTGCAAAGCATTTTTTATTTTAACATTAGACCAAAATGAAGTATTCTGTTTGAGAAGCTGCCAAGGTGTAACTACTTGCCAGACTTAAATTCTGGAAAGAGGAAAAGAAGTAGTAGGCAATTGCAGAGTTGTAGCTAAGAAAAAAAGACATAGGATAAAAGATCTCAGCCATCAGCTGTCATATATAGATTGCTGTTGGGATTGGGAGCAGAGGATAAAGAAGTAAAATATAAGTTTTGTTGGAATTCAACAATGTTATTTTTTTTTTGTGGTCAACTGTATGACATGGATTATAGTACAATCCAGATTATTCTGTGAAAGGTTTAATGAGCACTACCCACACTGGCTAGATGAGAAGGTGACTACTTGTAAGAAAAACAGAAGATGAATTTCAGATGGCCAGTGTTGTCAGGCAACAGCCCTTTAAAAATCAAAATTAATTAATTTTGTAAGAAAGAATAGTTACTTCAAGAGGGTCATGCATGGCAAAGGAAAAAGTGCTATCTAGTGGGACAATGTTCAGCCTTTTTTATTAGCATCCCCACCTGCGGAAGTTTCACAAAGCTAACTGGCATCACAACTACCACACAGCCAGAACTATTAAAAAAAGATTCCCAAAGTTTAGTATCTAAAAACCACATTGCAACACAGCTCTATTCAGGCATCCAATTGACCTCATTTCCTTTAAAAAGCCCATACAAAAGTCCTTTGTATTTTTAACCATTTCACATCCTAAATGACAGAGGATTTTAGAAGGAATAAAAGAAAACACAGAAGTGATGGCTCAAATGATTCAACTAACATCAGCCCTGGGCTATTCACCTCCATTTTCTGTTACTGAACTCTCCAGCTTCTCAGAAAATAAGAATACCTGTCTCAGAAAATAAGAATACTCACTATATTAAGCACACACTAATTTTAAGACATCAAGAGCCAAAGGATAACAGATGTTAGGCCTAATTGATACTTACAATGTATCAATTCAGTCCCAATCAACTGGAAGCATTAAACAATGTGTCAACTATTCACTCAGTCAGCGAGGTATTTTAAATTGATTTCAGCTTCAGTAAAACTGCACCGCTGACAACAAACAACAGTAAAGGACCTGTGGTTTTCCAAGAAAATCCCAAGTCACCCTTTCTAACAAAGACAAACCATAACCAGCAACCTGGGATAGAAGCTCATATGGTAACTTTATGTTGTATACTTTTGAAAAATTAGGCAGTAACACCCTCACTATTTTTTATTAAGCACAAGTGCATGTGTTTTCTGATGTGCTACTCATAGTAGCCCACGGAACTCTTCCTATACCTGAAGCAGACCACCTCTACCTATTTTACTGTATTTGGGATATATTCATCCAAACATGAACCATATGTGGCCAGTATCTTGTTTGTCATCCAATACTGGATTCCTGCTTTTCAAAGTTCACACAGTCAAATGCTCAACACAACGAAGTATAAATAAAACATACATTTTATCAGCTTTATAGGCTAACCTATTTAGACCGTTAATTCTGTTTCAGCCAAATGGATAAAACTGAAGTCCCCAAAGATCTGTTACTGCTCACCAGAAGGGTTATACTGTGTGAAAACAGTCAAAACTCAAGCGATAGTTTGAGGGTTTGCTGGATTTAAATTATGTAATGTATCCTCCCTAACTGTGGATAACTGGCTAGCTGAAAAAAGGTCTCATAGACATAGTCCAGCTGGCTGGACAAAAATGCACATCGCCCTCAGCTTATCTGAAGTAAAGCAAAATACACTGTCTTTGGCTGTTTTTGTTACACAATAACAGGAAGATTTCGGTGGGAAAAGAATGTTGCAGGTGGGAACAGAAAACTACAGAAGAGAAACTAGGGGCGGGCTTGGTATTTAGGCAACTAACCAATAATGAGCTTAACTTTTGTAATACGTATGAGCTAATTATAACAAGGCATAAAAGGTGACTGTAAGGTACAATAAACGAAGTCTGCTGATCACTCATGTTGAGCGACTGTGTCTTCCCTCCGTCACGACAAATGGCGCCCGAACAGGGACCCTAGAGAGGGCTGAACCTGCGAGCCACGGTTCGACGGAGATTCGGGTACCGGTCCTGAAAGCAGCGCAGGAGGCGGAAGGGCACAGTTCCCGCGCCCGGGAGCACCTACAGAGGGTCCCGCTGGCCACGCGTCGCCGAAGTCTCGCAAAGGCTGCAACAGCGCTGATGAAGGTATGGAGACACAAGCGACGTACAATTTGCTCATATGCTTTTTAGAAAAGCGGAGCGTTCAGGACATAGATTGTAAAAAGGAATTACCCGGGTTATTAGCGTATGGGATAGCATCCGGGTCCCCCGCGGCAGCGGCGAGTGGCGGCACGCGGCCCGGCAGGCCCCTTCCCGGCTGCGGTTTCTCTCCAAGGCTGCACACACACCCACCCCACCCCCCTCCGATCGGCACCATGGCGATGCAAGCGGCCAAGCGAGCTAACATCTGGCTGCCCCCAGAGGTCAATCGGATCCTTTATATTCGGAACCTGCCGTATAAAATCACAGTGGAGGAAATGTATGATATTTTTGGAAATAAGGACCTATTCAACAAATCAGAGTTGGAAACACTCCTGAAACAAGAGGAACAGCTTAAGCTTCTCAAGGAAAAATACGGAATTCATTACAAACCCACAAAAAAAAAAAAAAAAAAAAAAAAAAAGAGCTTCAGATGTCCCCTACAAGAAATGGGTTTCTGCCTTGAACTAGCAAACATCTCTGTGCTTAAAGAGAAGCCTTTTTGCCTTGATGGAGATAATTCTGTATTCTGTATTTATGCAGTATTCTGAATGTGGAAATTGGTTGGGACTAGGAGGCTGGCTTAAAGGCATTTTGCAAACGGGATTATTATTTTTGATCATTATGTAATAATAGTTTTTTGATCAAAACCAGCCAAAATTATTTGTAAGCATTAGGCATATCTGAAGAGAATGCCTTTATTTGAATCAGCAGTTAAGGTGTAGTTTAGTCTGATGCTGTGGTTTTATCTGCTTCTGGTGAATTTTTGAAGTGATGAAATCAGAGATACAAGGTATACTAAGAGTTATGAGGTAATAAGGTAATAATCTAAGTAAGGGTGCTGTCTTTTACATATACAAGTGCAATATGCTTTTATGTAGCAGAGAGAAACTTTAACAATAATGTTGCTTGAGCGAGATGTGCATGTGACAGCTTGGGAAAAGGGCTATCACAACTGGAGTGCAACAGTGTTTCTATGTCTGGCAGAGTGAAATCTTTCAAGACCTGAGTTTAGACAGTCTAAAATTAATTGTTAGTATTCAGAAAACCCATCTTAAGCCTCTTTTGCTTACATAGTGTTATGGAAGTCAACTGCTATTGTAGAGAATTAATAATTTTTTAATACATATTAACAAATACTACTATTTTAACTTGAGGCAGTTGAGTGAGAAATACTCACGTGTAGCATTTGAGGGAATGTCAGCATAAATCGCACTTACAGTAAGACTGCATTTTTAATTACTGTACTTGTTAAGATTCAATGATGCCATAAGGCTAAGGCCTTTTATCACAGATTGGTTCTGAACTAAAAGGTGTGTGCACATGTAGATATGCACATTTGTGTTATTTTCCTTAATTGGCTACAAAATAATATAATTAGGTTGGGGACTAGATCTTGGGAATTTGTCTATTATACTTCTGTTTGTTAAGGAACGTGCATAATATACAGCAACCATGTAGGCTTGGCTTGTGGCATAGCTGTCAAATTTAGCATAGACATTCAGACAGATAAGCAACGTACTCTTCTTGTGTGTATCACCTACAAGCCATTATGGCTTAAGTGTGTAAATCTGTATGTAACTATTGAAAAATCCACTTATGAATGTATATAGCTTAGAACTAATTTTTTCCCTTTGTTAATTCTTTGATATCAATGAGGTATTCTTCAGAAAATGTATGGACTGGTTGGTTGCATAAGGGCAGTTGTTATTTGGACAGAAAATTGTTAATGGTCAGGGATTTTCCACTAAAATATTTGCAAATATTCCTAGTCAAACATCAGTTTGGTTTCTTTTTGGGTTTTGAGCTTGCATTAGTCCATGTTCAGAACTTTAAAACTACCTTTGAATTTTTTAAACTTTTTATATCACTGGAACAGAAAGAGCATCTAAATTAAAGCTTCAAGCTAACTTTATTTTTCAAGTATTTCTGGAATTATACTTCTGAACTGAGATTTTATAAGTTGGCTGTGTATTTTCCTGTGTTAAAACGCTGTTATTGAAAATGGTCAACCAAGCCTACGTCGCCCAAAATAAAAACGGGGGAATTGTGGATAACTGGCTAGCTGAAAAAAGGTCTCATAGACATAGTCCAGCTGGCTGGACAAAAATGCACATCGCTCTCAGCTTATCTGAAGTAAAGCAAAATACACTGTCTTTGGCTGTTTTTGTTACACAATAACAGGAAGATTTCGGTGGGAAAAGACTGTTGCAGGTGGGAACAGAAAACTACAGAAGAGAAACTAGGGGCGGGCTTGGTATTTAGGCAACTAACCAATAATGAGCTTAACTTTTGTAATACGTATGAGCTAATTATAACAAGGCATAAAAGGTGACTGTAAGGTACAATAAACGAAGTCTGCTGATCACTCATGTTGAGCGACTGTGTCTTCCCTCCGTCACGACACCTAACCTCTTGTCTAAATAAAGCGTATTAGACAAGATTCTAAGAGCTTAAGAAAATACCAACTCAAAAAGCTATACCCTAGAACCAAAAGGCAGTTTAAATGTTGGCCAGAACTCTTCATCTTGACTTCTTGGAGGTACTAGGAAATACATCTTTGACAATCCAGCCAAAAGTCAACACTTTAAGTATGATCTAATATGTTTAACGTTACTTAAGTGATTAACAGGTCATAACTATAAAACTGCCATTACTGCACCAGACACAAAATCACAGACCACTAAAACTGTATTTTTCTTCTACAGAGATAAAAGGAAAAGGCAGGGAAGATGGCTGCTCAGATTCTCAAATGGACTTAGGTCTTGTTTACTTGTTGATCTGGGCCCACATGATACCACAGGAGCTCCAGAATGAGAGCAGCCAGGTCCTTGGCATAGCCAATTTGAGCCATCATTTCCCACTCAAAATACATATAGAAGTACTTAAGAGAGTGGCAACAAGTAGCTGCTTCAGTTCCTTCGGTTCTTAATATTCAAAGAGCTGTAGCTTATTCCACAAATGCAGTTAAACAAAGAGGCTAACAGAGAATTATACGCTGCACAAAGTTCACAGACAGAAGATGGAGAAGTCAGAACTTTAACCCAGAAGTTTTTTCTGCTTGTCCACTTGTTTCCCTTTCATCCACATAAAGGGGAAAGACAAAAAGGAGGGGGGGGGGGGGGGGGGGGGGGGGAGGAGGGGGAAGACATCTGAAGAACCAAAGCGTTAAGGGACAAGGGCAAAAAATTGATCTAGGCACCTGGCCCGCTCCTGCAGCAGAACAAGGAAGTAAATGAACATTCACCGGATTTTGATTAATTCTAAACAGAACAGAGAGCCTGTGTATGCTATTGCTTAGAAATAAGTTAACAAAGCAGACACGACTTTAATTAGACAAACTTGGCAACAAAATTACTGGGAATTAGGTTTATAAAACACCTAACATCTGTCCTGTTCTTCAGATTTAAATAAAAGCAAATCCATCACCTTTTGTAGGCACTCCAATCCAATTTAAATAGCGTGTCAGCTTCTTCGAGATGTAGGTTTTTCCTCTTGCTGGGAGACCCACCATGACAATCAGAGTAGGACAGTTGGTCATGCATACTGAAACAGAAAAATAGAAAACTAGGATTTACCATTATCATTCCCACAAAGCAAAGGCTTATATTGCAGCAGAACATTACAATCCATGTGCTCTCTGAGGAAGTGACCGTTCAAGCAGCTCATGCATGGTGTCCCATTATTTCAGGGGGTTTCTTCAGGAATGCAGTGGACCTAACCAGGTTTCTTATGCTGTGTTGAATTTTGGAAAGGCGAGTCAGTGGTAGTGCAATGCTGGACATGTAAGTTGTACACAGGCAGAAGACAAGGAACCTATGTACTTGCATACATGTTCTAAGGCATACAAAAACGATTCCAAAAAAAGGACACTGACATCTTACACCCCTATGTGCCTCAGTTCAGTGCTTGCATTGAAAGGAAACAGCAAGGTGTATACAATTTTTAGATAATTTTTAAATTTGTAAGACAAGACCTCAAGACTGCTCAACCTTTTCTTGGTTTTAAGCAAAACAAGCATGACAGATGCAGCTTCATACATCATACTATGACATGGTACGTACTATTTATTATTTCTCCTTTCAATATTATTAACATAAAAATATCTTTTAAAACAGCTTATTTTGACTGTTCTATGGTTACTCGGAATAAAGCACAAGTATTCTACACAATCAAGTATAATAATCTGATAAACAGATACACATACAAAGGCAGAGTGTTTAAGTTTTTAAAAATAAACACTGCAGCAAGTTAAAGGGGTTGTATGTATAAACTGAAAACTTTTGAGGCATTTCCTTTCAAATGACAAGTTTTTGAACATTTTAATGGCACAAAACTATGGATACCTTGCATGAATCTACCACAGCTACAGGGGACTGCCTAAAAAGAAAGAAGATATTAAAGTAGTGCAAAGATACCACCAGTTCACTCCATCCCCTATTTCAATGGAAATTCACTTCTATACAATCCACAGGTGCATCAATTTCCCCAGTGTCTTGATAGAGGAGTTGTCAATTTGCCCCAAAAGATTACATTTCAGCGTTGAACAAGTCCCATCCCACAAAGTCACTTGCACCCATCTGGCACAACCACTCCACAGAGTACACTCATCAAAAAAGAACAAGCTGATTAGCAGAGACAGATGCACTTTCTTAAAACACACATTTAAAAGAAAAAAAAAAACAACCAAACCCATTAAAAATACACCACTTGTCACGAGAGAGAGTACCTAACTTCAAACCCATGAAAGGGTCTGCTACTAATGTGCAATGAGAGTTACAGGGAGCTGAATGCAAACCAAAACAAATCCACCCAAACATGTCCACGTCTCTGGAAGGACACTGAAAAAAGCCCTCTGAGTAAGCTCCTCTGTGGAGAAGCCTATGGACACAAAGGATAATGTTTTCTTGTCCCTCTTCCTCTTTGTCCTAAGTTCAAGCCTGTGAACCCCCTTCTCCAAGAGGGAGAAGGAAGTCTCTGGAGAAACAAAGTCTATGAAGCGCAGAGTACAGCGCTTCCTAAGCTTAACAGCTTTGCTTCTAGTTTTAAGGACAATAAAATAGAATACTGAGATGAGAAAAATCCCCGAGTCCCTCGAAACATTAAGGGAAGACACAGTTCTTCAAAGCCAGTTTGAAAGGTTCTTAACCTGAAATATCTAGCTCAAGTTTTAAACAATTTTCAAGTATAAACAGTGAAATAAGAGCTGTAAAAAATCAGGATGTGTAAGGAAAGGCTCTGTACCTCAGGTCCACCTGCTCTGCAAGGAGCTGTGCTAATTGGAACAGGCTTTTCTACACATTATGGACAGAATTTACTAAATAACATTATAACCAGACCTCCCTTCGGTATTTTCCCCCACTTCCCCTCCTGGGATAAGCGATACAAATTTCGCCTTCTCACAAAAAATTTGTCTTTTGGGAATGTAATGATAAACCTGTACTGGAACAAAATTTCATTTTGCAAAACTAAGGGCTAGGAAGCTACAGCCCCCTTAAATGGTTGCTTCACAGGTTACACCAACAACAGCTCCCTAAGCTAAGTTCTACTGCTTGCATCAGCTTATAATAGATCCTTCTCACTGAGCAGCAAACCAGACCAACACAACTACAACAACATGGAAGGTGGACATTTCCTTTCATTGTCACAGTCAACATGCAAGTCTGGCATCACTTGCACTTTTACGCAAATTTCCTCAAAGAAAGTACAAAAATTAAAATTGCCTTCATTAGAGCCCTATGCGTACAGTTTAACATGCACGCCTATTCTGGTGTTCTGATCACTGATATAGCAGAAACCAAGCGAATTATCTGCTGATCCCAATCAAACAAGTTGCAATCCCATTCTAATTAGGTGCCAGGCTGACTGAGAGCACTCTTCCTCTTTAAAGGCAGACACCAGTCAGACAGATGCCCTGCATACTAGGAGGAGGCACACCACTGATTCCAACAACCTTAAATATTCTGCTCTTACATAATGCCATAGCCCTGTAAACACCACTACACAATACATGGTGCTACAGCATATACCATCCATTAATGCTTGTTTTCGACAAGAGGACGTTAGTTTACAATCCAAAATTTGGGGCACTAAAAAATGTTTGGTGTTCTGGTTTATATGGCCAACAGTGGCTGCAGTCTAATACTGCTTACACAAGCAGCACTTAGTGACAAGTGCAGCTATGCATTTGGAACTAGAAGTCAAAGGCACGTTTGCTGGCCAAAACAGCAGAGGTTAACAGCTACATAAAAGCACACAAAGCAACTATTTTATTTATTCTGTATCTCAGCATAGCACCCTCAACAATAGGCATAAGACTCATCACAGCAGACACAGGTTTTTGTTTTCTTCCTTATGATCTTGAGTAATTAACAAAGCTTAATTTTGCTCATTAGTTCAGTAAAAAAAGTCAAGATCAGAACAAAACACAAAGTTCTGAGCATGCATTAAACACTCAAAACAAACCTTTCTCTCAACAAAATGCTGCCAACACTCACTGGAAGTGGTGAGAAATGTTCATTTCAATGACAGTATTTAAAATGTCAGCATCTCAAGACTTACACCTTCCTTTGAAGAAATGTAAGCAATTTTGACATGAGGAAATAGACTGATTAAAAAACTAAACAAACCACAAGTGACACATATCTAACTCTCAGAATAAAAAAGCCTCTTTAAGTTAATATTTTCCCAATGGCACAATGCTCAATTCCCCTTTTCACAGCACTTCACCATCCTTCACTTTATGCAAAGAACAATCTGCAGTACAGAAGTAGTTACAGTTACATTGGTGCAAGTTGCAGAGCCAAGGCAGACTCATAAGCACAGCATCCTCTCAATTCCTCATCACTGGATTGTCTGGTTTACCTCTCAGATTCTCTCTACACAATCTAGTCTCGAGAAAACAAACTCATTTTTTTAAACTGCTTCATGTATGTAACTCCTATGGGTTTCCAACAGCACCATTGTGTAAATGTGCTATCAACGTTTTGTTAATTTTGCTAGAGGAACATACATCTTGAGAACAGCAAAACAAAACTTACAGGGTTGTATGCCATCATTTTCTAAAGATGCTCTATGAGACTTTACTCAGTTTTTTTCTTTACAGTAGATGTTTGTAATATATGTATATAAGATCGCACATTTATAAAGGGCAGCATCAAAAAGAAATATGTTGCATCCCCTTGCTTAGAGGGAACACATTAAAAACATACCCAAAATACCAATGAAGGAAAATTGCCAAGTGATGAAGTGCATTAAAATTCAGTACTGCAATTTAAGGAGGTTGTGAAATCAAACTGGGACACTGAACAACCTACATCAGCTGTGCTGCATTTCATCAACACTCAAAACTCACAGTCTTGTGAAACCAGAGACAAGAGTCTGTACTTTTCAAGCTCACCTACTACCTAACATATTATCAGCTGCCCCTTTTTTCCACCCAAAATGAGATTTTGGTTTTTCTTTCTCTCTGTCAAATTTTTTAATTCAACTTTTAAGGTCAGATGCTTTTTGTATCAAGCTGCTACAGTAAGCCATCTGAAGTTTATGAAGGATTCTTGCTGTTTCTGTGGGCTTCGACTCAAGGCCTGCTCTCTGAAATCACTGTACTATTTAGAGGCTCATACAAAAATATCTTTAACTATAAACCAACACAACCACCCTTCCAAATAAGGCTACATGTTTTCTCTTATCACTTATCCAACTTAACTATTGCTAATCCATTTTTTCCTGCTCATCAATGATGATCAGTCACCTTTCATCACATCCCACAGTGATGAGTTCCTCATCCTACCACTCTTCCTGAAGAGCATCCTGCTTCTATACCAATGAAGTCCATGATCTTTTAATTTAGCTCTCCTCCTTTTGTCCAAATTACCGGTTTCCAACATCTCCTTGGTACAAGAGATTCAGAATTCATATTGTCTTCTAGCCAGCCTCATGCCACCAGCTGCTCCTAGCAGCTCTGCCATCCACTCGCTCAGGTTTACCATTTGCTTCCTACAGCTTTGATGCCAACAGCGATGGCCCCATCATACATCCTGATCCTCAGGCTACAGCTGGCTGTTGTCCTTACCTCATTTCTCCTTCTTTAGTTCCTAGGGTTGGGGGTACAAATACATATAAGCAGTGTGAGCTCAAAGGGTAGAGTCCTCTAGAGCAAAGATAATCTTCATTTGATACTTTTAGGGTTTGGACTTGATGTACATTCATACTGCTGTACAAACAGCAAATAAGAATTATTAGAATGACCAAATTCCAGGAGCTTTAGGGAACTAAAGCTGTTAACTTGGGGGGGGGGGGGCAGGTTAATGTTTAACCACAGGAAGTTCACTATCTATCTGTCATGCTACTAACATCCTCTGCTAGGCTCTCAAAACAACTTTCACTATAGCATACTTTGCTATTAATTTTTTTATGTCCATGTTTGTAGCCCACTGCTTGATTCACAGAGCTTGAAGCAAACTTGACAACAGATGCCAAAAGTAGCTTTAGTGCAACCTATTTACAGACAAAACCTTTCACAAAAGACCACAAAAGGTAAGTGGCAGTTATTAATAAAAATGTGCACTTCTGCTGTCACCAGTCTTACTTTGGAAGGTCATTTAGAACAGTTACCTTTGTTTTACTGGTCTCACTAGCTGTAAAAGCTCAGTCTGCTCAGTTGGCTGCACATGGCCAGAACTCCTCTTTGAAGACCTCATAATGAACAGACTAAAAGAACTAGCTCTTCAAAGCCCTGTGACAGCTAAAACCCTGGCACAGCTAGCCAGATTTCTTCTTCCCCAGATACTTACAGTTGCTACCACTTCTAGAAAATCACACTAAAACCAGCTAACCCAGATAAGTTCCTCTGAAGATGGATCTGCCAAGTCCTCCACTGAAAGTGTGCACAATTCTGCTCGCCCATCTTCTAGAAAGATAAATTAGAAGTAGTGCAGATAAAGGTTATCAGCATGAATGAGGAAATAAAAAACCCAACCAAAGGAGACTGAAAGAGTTCGTCTTGCTTAGCCTAGAAATTCAGAAGACATCAGAGCGACTAGCTTCACTGCTTCCACTGGAAAGCTACTGGAAGACAAGAAATCCACTTTCTACCTGAGCTTGTATTTTTTAACACAGTAACAGTTAACACAGTTACTTGTAGCAGCAGAGAACTGGAACTCCTCAATCCAACAGAGCCCCACATCACCCAGTCTGGGCAGTCTATCCTGAGCTGCCACAGCATGGCTACAGGGTCTGCAGGTCACACTGCCTCATCAGAACACGGGGCGATGCATGATACATGGAAATCTGAGGGAAAAGGGCTCCAAGGCACCTTTGCACAGAAAACAATGAAAAGCATTCTCAGTTTGGTGAAACAAGATAGATGGCTTTAACAAGGAAGAGGAAGTTCTGCTCCTCTCTAGGCTGTTTGTAATTCTTATGTATCACAAAGGACTGTAGACATGTTACAGGTAGAGCTGCAAGAGCAAATGTTTCCAAATCCATTTTTCTAGCAAAAAGGTTTTTTATTTACATCTCGGGTATCATAAATTATAGAATCCTACCAAAAAAATAACAGGTATGTTTAATAATTTTTACGTTATAGCCAAGATACACTAAATAATTCCACCAAGAAGACTCTGTACACCACCAGATTATATTTGACCAACATGCAATTTTGTTCTTGTGGGCTGGTTTTTTTTTTCTTTGTAAAACAATATCTATGTGGAAGCTGTAACAAGTGTTATTTTATTTGGAAAAGAGTTAAGGCTAAAATAAAGCATTCTTCTTAGCATGTTTACAAAAGCAATTATACACACTTTCTGACCCTTTTCCTAGTGCAGCATTCACATACTATCCTCCAGACGCTGAAATAATTCACACAGAAACACATGCCTGCTTCCCTAGCAGAAACCAAGAAAGTTTGGGCTTTTTTTTAGCAAGGGCTGGACCCAAGCAAGAGCAGAGGTGAGGGGAAGCAGCCCAAAGACGCCAGCCATGCCAGCAGAGCCCTCAGCTCTTTCTGTCAGCGCAGCCTTTTTGCATGACAAATAAAAACAATTCCGCAGGACAAAGCCCCTTTTGTCTGCAAAACTGCCTTGTACTAGACCTCAGTTATTTAAGTAAAGGGAGGGGGAAAAAAAAAAAAAAAAAAAAAAAAAAAAAAAGAGAGGCAAAGTTTGTTCACAAACTATGGTTTACAAACGCCACTGCGAAAGTCTTTAGAAGCTGATGACTTGGTTTGCTGCACCTCAAAATAAGGAAAGCCATTAACTCATACAACAGATGGCCTGATACAGCATTGGCCTTAAAAAGAAAAAAAAATACAAAACCAGTGACATTTTTAGGTCTCCCTTCAAGACGCACACACTGAACACAAATGCTCCTTGGAACCAGAGCGTTTTAAAAACACAAGACGCCAAACACCAACAAAAGTAACTAAAAAGACAATCTGGCCAGCCAGGCTTTGCCGCCCGGCGCTGGGCACTGCTCCAGCGGCTCCGGGGGCTTCTGCCTCCCCCGGGGGCTCAGACCAACCGCCACGGGGCACCGCGACCGCCCGGCTCCGCGGCCCCGAGCACCGGCCCGGCCAGGGGCACCGCTGCACGCGCTCCAGCTCCACAGGCGCCTGAGAGCCCGGGCGAGGGGCTCGGCCCTCGGGGGGGCCGCTAACGGCGGCGTGGCCCGCCTGGCTCCGGCCCCTCACGCCGCTCCCCTCGCACCCCGACCCCGTCGAGACCGGATCGCCCCGGGGAGGGTCTCCCCAGGGCCCAGATCACCCACTGCGGCCCAACCGCAGAGGAGCAGCGGCCGCCCGGGGCTCCCGCTGACAGATACCGCCCGCCGGGGCTCGGCCAGCGCGGCCCCAGCAGACCCCCGGCCCGCTCACCACCGCGCTGGGCGCTGTGCCCCGCCGGCAGCCCGTTGTCGTAGGGCTCCCACGTCTTCTGCAGCGGGTTCTGCGTGAGCTCCCGCGCCCGCGACGCCGCCGCCATCCTCGCCCGCCTCCCCGCTCCCACTGCAGTGGCGGCGGGCGGGGCGGCACCGCCCCCTGAGGCGAGGCCGGGCGCGGGAAGCTGCAGCCCCGCGGCTGCCCCCGCCCCGCCCGCCGCGGCTGCCCCGGCCCAAGCGAGGCCCTCGGCGGGCGGGCCGGGGGCCGGGGCCCAGGGCAGCGCGAGGCCCCTGATGCGGCGGGGGCTTCGCGGCCCGCCTCGCCCCCAGGCCCGAGCGGGCAGCAGTCTGGCAGGCCGAGGCCACGCAGTTTCTTTCCCCCACATCGCCCGAGCGGGGCCGGCGGCGGGCTGCGGGAGGAGGGTCGGGCAGGGCCGCCGGCCGCTCGCGGGGGCAGCTGCGGGCGCCGGTGCGCTGCGTCCGAACGGCCCTTTCCTAAACCCTAAAACCAGCACGGTCAGGGAGTGCGCAGCATGCTTTAAGAAGCCATGCACCGAAGGGTAGATGCTCCCCATTAAACTCTATCTTGGCCTGGAGGCTACATTAGTATCAATGCAGAAAGCCAACAACAGCTTTCCCACACCTTGTTTAGCTACCCAAAAAAACCCCCAAGCCACCTTTCTATTCACAAGTTACATTGGAAACCTCCTGTGCTACAGCAAGAGCAGTGGTGTGGCGAAATAAAACATCCAGCTGTTGCAATTCCACATCAGCTTTGCAAGTGAGAGAAGCCCAGCTAACAAACAGGGCTGGGCAGTCCTAAGAAAGCAAGTACATCCCCATTACATAAATCTCTACATTTCACAGGAGATAAACGCAATACACTGAAAACACATTAGTGAAGTGCAATATGCCCTTTCATCATTATTCACTCTGTTATTATGACACTGGCCTAAACAGAAGTGAAGATCAGTACATTTATTTTTTTATGCTAGTCAGACTGAGCACCTGGGGACCACTTTTAGTTTTTCTATTCTACTACAAGCTAAAACATAGCTTTCCGAGCAACAGAAAAATCAGTTATCAGACATTCATTGAGATGCCCTGGGAAAGTTAGCACTGTTTTTCCAAAACCATGTTTGCCTGACCTCTCCTTCCCTCTCTTCAAGTCTGATTACAGTTTTCAGCTGTAGGTGGCTGCACTATATTTTTTACCCTAGCATTTTCTTCCTGATTTTGTTTAGACAGCCAAACCAGGGAGGGGCAGAGTTACAGGGGTTACATTACAACAGTCAGAAAACTAGGAGCAGAGACGTGGAAGGTTTTGAACACTTAAAAGCTTCTTCGTTTCTTCTATGTATTTACTTCCAACAGTTGCCAAAAGAGTTGGGAGCAGGAACAGTTTAATCCGTGTTCCAGGTTAATCCCAGAAGCCTGTCTCCAGTGGACACACAGAACATTGAGACAAACTCATGGCTGACTGCAGGGTAAAGGACGTACACACCTTGCTCCCCTGATCACAGCAAAGCGTGCTGCCACCAAGATCCTCCAGCTTTCCCAACAGTGCCTCCAGTAAAGCCAGGCAAGTCCATAACAGATGTAATATTGACAGAAATAAGAGATTAACAGGAGTGCTGACTAACAAAATACACTTCCCAGGCTTCTTTTACATACATTAAGTAGAAAAATGTATGAAATCCTTCCAGTCTCCAGAAACAAAGTTTGTATCTCCTTTCTGCAAATCCATGCACATGAACTGAAACTCCACTCAAACACCTGCCTCGCAGCTGAAAACACTGACCTCATGTTGTTCACACAAGAACAGAATTTTTCAGAGGTCTGCAGGGTGACTTACCACATTTCTAAGTCTTGTCCCCCAAGCATGAGGCACTCCACCAGCAAACTCCCTTCTTTCTCAGGCAGATTTAAATCAGTGGCACCTGCACAAAACTTAAGTAAGGGTTTATCCCAGTGTTTGCAATGACAGAGGTGTGCATGGACACCTGCTAGCCTTTATTTTTGTAAGGTAAAGACTTAACATGTTTGTCAACAATCAAGCTGATCTTGTTGATCAAACTTATTGAAGGGTTAAGGGTGTTTTTTTGTTGTTTCAATAACCTCAGTGCAGTAGTGAGCTATTTGACTGAGGACACAGAGAAAGTAAATACAGAAATCTTATATCACTCCTGAGGTCTCATTTCAAAACACGCTTTTCAAGGATGCTACATTCAATTCCTAGAAAAAGAACAAATAAAAATTGCTCATTAGATTCCCTATAAATGACAAAGATCACCTTCTGCACAATCACATTATCATCAACCGCTGTCCTAACACAAAGGCTTGAGAAGCAGAGCTGATTCCTGCAGGGAAACCACGAATAAGCCTTTACTCCTTGGAAGGCTTTTACCCAAAGCTTCTGCTCTCAGGGCCATGCAGAGCTGAAAGCTCACCTGAAAAAACACCTCTCTGCAGAGGCACACCATCGAGGGGAAAGGCAGTCTTGAAAAATGAACTGCTGCACAGAACAGAAGGTGTTTGAGCCAAGTAACAGTGTTATGCTTACTCTTTTCAAACGAGTGACTGACAAGACTGGAAACTCTTAGGGTTTAATGCATACAGCAAGTGATATAATTATTTCTGAGACCAAAAGAAAAGAGACTGAACCAAGGCTTTTGTTTGATCATACTGAAACTATACTTTGTATCTGTAAATAAGCTGTATCATATGGTAACCATATAATACAAGTTCCACAATATCTGCTAGCCACTTTTGCCCATCTCATTTCCCTAATGAAAGTAAAGCTTTCATTTTATAGCCTGACAGCCTATAAAACATCCATAAACCACCCAACACATCTGCCTCCTGGCTTTCCACCATCACTATAGTAGCACCAGCTCACTACTTGGAATAAGAAAAGACTATGTTCGGTCCTCCAGGTGCCCACACTCTCGCCACACCAAGCACAGCAGATACAGGTCACAAGAAAACAGTTCACAAACCCTTCTGCTGCACAGGAGATTCAAAAGAGATCTGTAAAATGATGAAAGGATACACAGACACAGCCAGAGGTCACAGCATGTGGTTTATATGCTCAGGACGACCGCAAAGGAGTCCCCACACTGTGCCAGGCCCTGAAGTTGAGCACATGAGATGTTTTGGTGCCACACTTACAGTGCTCACCAGACCACGGCAATATCCTGTCCCTGCTCTCCCAGCAAAGCATCAAGCAGCTTTGGGGGGAAGTTCCTGGAACACAGAGTACAACTTTCAAGATAAAAAGCTGCTAAAGCAGAAGCTTCCCAATTCCCCCGTTCTACTGCCAGAGTTTACAACAAAGCGGTGCTGTTAGCTGTGCTTTCCAAGAAATGGAGCAGCACAGTCAGTCAAACTTGGAAGAACTCACCTCGCGCCTGTACACAATGCAACACAAACTGGAGATATCTACAGAAACCGAGCGCTACAGCAGTTCTCCTCCGCCGTGCACGCCAGCGGGGACCGCGGTGAGCCGCCCTCGGCTTGCGGAAACCCTGCGGTTACCCTCAGCTCCCGGCCCGCCCGCAGCGTCGGGGCGACCGGCTCCGCGACGGGTCCCGCCCGCGCCCGCCAGGCGGCGCCCTGGCACCGCCCGGAGCCCCTTGGGCGGCGGGCACCCCCCGGCGGCGGCAGGGCCAGCAGCATTGCTGGGGCGGGGGGGCAGGGCGCGAGGGCGTGCGCCCGCAGGGCCCCCGGCTCAGGCAGCAGATGCCTCAGGCACTGCGAGACCAGCCGAGGCGCAGCAGATGGCCTGTACCCAGTCTATCCCCCTGGAAACGTGCAGTAATTCACTCCTACATTTCAGGAACATACAGCTAAGTCGCACTGTAAACACTGTGCCAGGAGCTATCAAGGCCTTACAGAAGGCCAGCATGAAAATACACCAGCTCTTGGCTTTTATGCATCTAAGTGTGCTTAACGTTACAGTTAAGAGTGCTGAAGGTTACAAGTCAGAGGTTACAGAAAGCTACAGGGAAGAAAAGTCTATCTACTAATCCCCAGTGATTTACTCAACCAAATGGAAAAATATGTATCAGAAGGGCAGTCCACACTCAGAACTAAATATCCCCATTTCCTTCTAGATATTAAACAACAACAAATCATATTTCATTATTAATCTAATACTTAAATTCTCTTTCCACAATGGTCATGAATAAATTTTTTTATCCCTTCATTATCAGCTACTTACTCACCACTTGGAGAAAACCAATAGTGTCTGACCCGTACACACACAACTGTCAGTAAACAGCTGGCAAAAACCTAAATCCAAATGATCTCTGCTGCAACTGGCAGGTTACTGTTCTAGCTAGAAGTAACAAACAGAAATTAGTTTAAATGATTCCATCTTGAAAACATTTTCTACATATTGCAGTGCTGAGAGGAGGAGAGATCAGGGCGAAAGGCCTTATTCCTCCTTTAAGAAGGTATATAGAAAGGGTGGGCTGTATGCTTGCCCCAGCTGGCAGCTACTCTGAAAGACTTCAGCCCCACAGCACAATACACATTTTGTTTCAGTACAATTTAAGGAGGTACAGAGGAAACAGAATTTTGCATACACACATTATTCAAGAAATACAGACACACACCAGCACAGGCTTCAGCCACACACATATCTTACATGCCCAGCTTCAACATCCAACCAGTGCTCCCTGATTCCACGTGGACTAGATGGCTCTGACCAGCTAACTGGCAGCCTGCTATGCTGCATCATGGTATTTGTATAAAGCATACAGGATAATTCCTATTGAACTTATAATTGATTTTCTCTTTCAGTGAACAACAACAACAACAACAACAAGAGACATCAGGTATACCTTCAGCAGGCTCACGGCAGTCCTTCATCAGCCAAAATATATGCAGCTGGAAGCATCACCAGAGAACAGAACAGCCAGCGACAGCTATCTAATATACAAGGCTGTTACAACACTGCAAGCCAATTAAAAGAGATGGTGACCAAATGCACAACTATGCTTCACCCTTTTTGTTCACAAGTAACAGCATTCCAACATTTCAAAACTGGATTTCAGGTCATATGGGAGAGATTTCCTCCCATGCACCTTATAGGCTGTAATGATGATGGGTTTTGTTTCGACTAAGCACTTGTTACAATGCTCTTACATGGTGAAAATTACCCAGAAGCTTTTTCTGGGTAATGACAGCACCCAAACTTGCAGCTGCACCAAATTTCCACTATAATGACCAAAATTCCTGTAGAGCAGGTGGGACACTTGGCCTGTTCGATCACATCCTTTATTACACTAACACCTCAGCAGGTGACAGACTGCTCCCTCCCCCAGGTAATGCGTTGTATTCCTGAAATACAGATCAAGCCTGGCAGGTTCTTCCCTCACCGTGGAAGAGGAGTTCTTAACAACCTGCCCTATAACACAATGCCAGTCTGCTAGATATGTTATTACCTTTGTAAGGCAAGTACTAACTCAGCGTTGCTCTTCAACTGCCAAGGAAAGCTAGAGATAAAGGAAGCTGCACTAGCAACCAAAAATGTGGCTCTCTTCCTTCAGGGCTACTTCTGAACTCCTGGATGATGACAAAGACTTGGGAACAGTCGTCCTGCAGCAGAGATCCCTCACAAGAGTTGAAAAATTCTCAGCTTCCCACAGAGAACACAGTAAGCTCATTCCCGTGAAGATCTTAGCAAGCACAATGAGCAATCAAGGAAGGGAGATGTTATACTGTATGAGCAAGATTACAAACATTGATTCATGCCTTCTCAGTTCAGTTTCTCAGGACTTTTTGTTATGTCACCTTTGTAAGTGAAGGCTTCCTGTCTCCAGACTGCCTATGGTTTTCTTCTCAACCAAAAGTACCATCCTTTTTGTTTTCCCATAGAATATCCCAGGAGTCAATGCAACAAAAGTGACAAAGAGCCCAGTAAGTCCCCAAAAATTTCAAGCATCCCACATGAAAAGTTCAGCAGGTTCTTCATACCATCTCCACAGGTCCTTCCATTTAGGACTTGATTCCAAACCAGCTGAAACCACAAGGACCATGCCTTGTGATACATGGCCCTAGCACTCACTCCATTTCTTCTGAGCAACAAGTAAGTTTATTACTGGCACCACCCACTTCATATTCTATTTCCTATCACTGCCTAAAGGGAAAAAGTTCCAGTTGTCTTGAAGTAGACTGCTACATCAAAGGCAAGCAAAGCCATTAAGAATTCAGAACTAAAAAAGAATCTGCCCTCAGCAATACACATCTTTAGAAGTTATTTTCTAAGAGTTCATTTTACTATTAGACTTCCTGGCTACAGATAATCTACTAAAGAGATTGAGGGGGAAAATAAAGGTGTGTAATCATGCTTTATATGAGAATAAGCTACTGTTACAAACAAGAAATCTCTTTGGTGCTAATTATGGAATAGATTTAAACAACATCCAATATCCCACACAGACAAAGCTACATAAACACAGATACTAGACAGATCCCTTAAGCTGAAACAAAGTAATATTCCTTAGCATAGGTAAGGAAAAGAAATCATCCAAACAGAAAATGCTGGTATAGAGTAAATCAGAGTGAAAACAAGTTCCCATCTACTCTAACAATCATCAACCCATCTGATACAAGGGAAGGTCTGACAGGGTTCAGGCACTCAGGAGCCTCACATCATACTTCTTTGGCTGGAGAGAGGGCTAATTCCCACACCAATTTGCATTCATTATATTTCCTTCATCGTCCACTGAAACATTGTGATAGTTATTCATCATGTATGCAAAACAGTGGCGTATCAATTACAGCAGTGTTTAGGCATGGCTTGATTCCAGCATAGTTATGTGTTATCAAAATCATGACAACCTAACGATCAGGAAACAAGTACTAACTATATGAAGATTTTTATTGTAAGAATTGTACCAATAAAGTCTTGGATAGCTTTCAACAGAACCCACACACTCTATTAAATGCATACAAAATCTATCAGACAATCTAACATTGCTTGGGAAGATACAGGTTATCAGCAGAACATCATGTCACCAACGCATGGATTGCACGAGAGCCCCAGAGCATAGACTGAGATTCACACACAGTATTACCAAATTTTTAAAAAATATACCTCACTGCACTGTCTCTGTTCTTTCATTATCTTTATGTGAACCATTCATGAAAGCATGGCCAGAGTATTTTTATTATTTCTAAATACATAAAAATTTAGTTTAGACATTTATCACATCTCAGAAGAAATAATCGCTCTATTTTAAACGCAGGAGAAACCCAGTGTCTGGAGATAACCCTATCAATGCAATGCCATTGTGCTCATGCAAGGAGGTTTACTGTGTTAAGGCTAACACAAGGCACAGATTTAAGGCTGGTCTGCACTAACTGTATTCTTTAAATCTGAAGTATAAATAACTAATTCTTTACAGCTTCAGTCCCAGCAGTCACCCCCCACCTTTACCTCTGAGAGAACACTGAAATTACTTCCTTGAAAAATAGGCCACATCCTCAAGTGGTGCTTCCAGGTATTAAATTTATAAACTGGGCTTAAAACTCTTTCCATTGTCAGAGGATGAAGCAACATTTTAAATCCTCCTGTTATGATGCAACATAAAAGAAAGATGACATCCATTATTCATGTTTTTAGAGTGCAACCCAGTGTTAAAAATCCCTTTATAGCTTACTGTATACCAGGGACTTCAAACTACTTACATGAGGGGCATGTGCTTCTAAGTAGCACAGAAAGAGGACATTAAAATACATGGCATTTGCACAAATTGCCTATTTACATTCACAGGGCTAGAGGCTAACTGAAAATGCTGAGTTTCCAAGATGGTCACTGTGCTGAGGACAACCGTGCCTACACACTGTTCTGGTAGCATCTGATGTTGTTACTACAGCAACAGCACATACAGCCTTACACAACACCTGGACTGCTGGTGGCGTGCCCTGATACGCTCTCCTCTTCCTTGGAAGTGTGATACGGCAACAAGTCTGCTTCTCCACCGCTGCATCAGTTGCCTGGAATCCATGGTACAACCCCAGAAAACCAAGGCTTGATAAATTTGTAATATCTGAAAGATAAGGAAAAGCAAAAACATACTTGTGGCCACTAGAATTTTGCCTTTGTGCCTCTTGAACCTGCATAAAACCAATCTCTACTAAGCCATCCAGATTGTCTCTATCACCTTAAAACTCTCTATTCCTTTCCGGTCACATAAGTGTATCAGAAAAACCTTGCCAGTTCTGACTCTGGGTTTGCTGTTACGAGCAAGAGTATAGTTAAAAGAAGCACAAGGAAAAGGTTGGCAGTTTTAAACAAAACAGACCAGCCTTCTCCATGCTGAAAGGCTTAGGAATTATGCTCATTTACAGCCAGTTTTGTATTAGATATTGTAACATTTATGATGTATACATTCTCCTTTCACTCAGCTAGGACGCTATGAATCCCACCTGTTTGCAGCAGCTACATGTAGGTTGCTAAATATAAAAAACAGCACAACAAGGGCAGCTGCTTTCTGAGAGTGGAACTAAAACACTTTACGCCATCTTTAAAACCAAATGCTATCAAGTAACTTCAGAAGTAGAATTTCTCAGGACAGCCACTTTAAAGAAAACCATTTGTAAAATGTATTACAGCATTAGGAGGTTGTCTGATGAGCTGGAAAAGGGGAAATGTATTGATAATAAAGAGTACACAGAATTTGCATGTGATCCAAATGCATGAAGTAAGCCAAGTGAATTATAAAAATCATGAAGGCTTTGGGAAGAAGCCACTGGTCTGGTATCAGCATTTTAAAAGACAAGAGATAAAAAGAACTTAGGAAGCACTGTCTGGGGTTGGAGGCTTGAAATATTGAATGACTACCAATGGAGAAATCAAAGAGAAAAAGGCCAGGAGGAAGCTGCCAGACTGGGTGACAAACAGAGGTGTAGGGTGCATCTGTGAGTCATCAGCACATAACAGAAGTCAAAGCCATGTGAACATCTGAAATAGAGCATGGAGGCAAGAGCAAGACAAGGTCAAATTGTGGGAGGAGGAGGAGGAAACACCGGACCAGGGATGGGGGGAAGAGCATCATGAAAGAAAGAACAACAATCTGTTAGAAGGAGCAGGTACTGTGCAAAGAGGTCACAGAGAACAGCAACAAAACAGGGGCATTCAAACATTTCAGTGACAGTAACAACATGTACATAGACAAGCACCCAAAATGGGCTCTGGGGAGGCTAAGGTAGAGGTTGTACCACCTCACGTTGTAAGAGGGACTAGACTTGGCTCAGAGCTAGAACAAACAACAAAAAAACAGGGGTGTGGGGGGGTGAGACTAGAGTTAAAGGTCCAACAGAGTATAGTTCTCCAGCATATATTACCATATGGTATAAGTAAGTCGTTAAGGAAAAAGCCCATGGCAATGGAAGCAAAAGCAAATGAGTTAATGAGGCAGTGACTGGGCCTGAAGTCTTCTACACACACCACAGTTACACTTGGTTTCATGCACGTCCTGTAGGCAACGGAGACAAGGAAGCAAGTTTTTTTGAGTGTAAAGAATAAATCCCTCTGGAAAGACAGCATGGAAAACTGACACTGACACAAGGAGGAAAAAAACTCACAGCATGTGATGCCAGCTGCCTCTGGAAATATTTTTAAGCTTTATGAAAGAGGGGCATATTCATCCAAATAAAAAGACAAGCAAACTAGAACAAAGCTTCTCAGAAGCTGTTGGTGACAGAATTTATAATAACAGCAAAATTAATCTTAATTTGGCAAAGTGTAATGGTGTCATATAGTCTAAAACCTAGTGCTGAAGGGGAAAAAAGATACAGGCCAGACACATGGAGATCCAGATCACTGGTGAATCTCTGTCTTCAAAAGCCTCAGGGCAGATTTCTCATTTTCAGTGTATTTTGCAAGTACAGCTCGATGGCTTATCAGCTTCCTCAGACTAACAAGATCAATATGTAGATGAAGAAGCTTAATAAGGATAATAAAATTATGACAACCAAAATAATCTAATTTATGGAGTGCAGACAGACTAAATGACACAAATGCTACAAATTAAAGCTCTTGCAAAAGGAAACATTTATCAAGTGAGTCACCCGCATAATATTAGTAAAGAAAACTTTTTTAAACAAAACTCCTGAATTCTCTTTATATTAAAAAAAAAAAAAAATCAGCACAAGAAAATAAATTCTAAAAAATTATTCAGGTGTGCTGAAGGCCTTACTCTGTCACATACAGCATGTGTGACAGCCTTTGGCACCAGAACGTATAAATACACATTCAAAAATTTAAATATAAATTGAAAGCTAAACATATACTGGATATAAAGGGTTTAAAGGATGTAAAGATGGAAAACAAAACAAAAACAAACAAACAAACAAACAAACAAAAGAATCAAAAGCAAATATGCACACCAGCCCTCACCCTTGCCACTTCCAGTGAAACACCAGCTGTCCAGGCTTGCTGGCTCCAGCCACGGCACAGTGGGTTGGTCTGTGTCCTCCTCAGGTCTCCCACTCACCACCAATGATGTCTGAAGCCACTGACTGATTTGAACCTTATTTGACATGGGATAGAGGTCTCAGAAACACTAGTCTCCTACATTTTAGTGACAACCGGCTACCAAGAGAGACAAGCTGCCCTGCCAATGCTCCCAAACTGCTTTGACCTGTCCCATCAGACACAAGATGGACACCAGGTAAGCCCAAGTCCTTGGAACTGACCCAACCTGGGTAAGAAAAAGCAAGTGCAACCCCAAGACATAAATCCACAGGAGACATCTCTTCCAGAACTGCTTGAGTTTTAAGCTCCTGTATTCTAATCCCTGAACAGAGCATGTCTCAGAAAAAAAAAAAAAAATCAAAACAAACAAACAGCTAGATCAGTCTCCTACCCAAAATGAGTAATAAGCTCAGCTCTAACAGGAGCACTTGTTTCCTCCACAGCAAGGGCTGCCTTGCTGCTTTTTTTCCCCATCCTCCTCCTTCGCCCCATCAGTCTGCCTCTCTGACAAGTAATCTGAAATTTTTTAATTGAAAAAGGTCACGAACCCCTGAGATCTCCCCATTGTTTTGGGGAAACCAGTTTCACACTGTTAGTAGAAAAATGACAAAGCTCTTCTATTTTTTCCCATCCCTAATGCAGAAGGTAAATGTTGCAGAGCTCCATGTTTAAGAATATCCATAGGGTTCCCATGAACAACAAATTATTGTTGGTTAATAACCACCAACATCATTTAGATTTCAGGGATATATGATCATAAAAGAAAACATAAAAGGAAGAAAAAGCTAGCTTTAAATCCACATATTGTTAAGGCAATGATAATCAGTCAGAAACCGTTTCAGACACATTAAACCAACTCCTGTTTGTTGTGCTCCTTGATTAATTTATGTCAAAGGGGGAGGGGGGGTGTAGTCATATGGAAGTTTTTAACTATAAATAAATCACCACAAATACTTTGTCCCTTGCATCCTTTGATTTAAACTACCCACTGGTAAACTGTATATAATCCAGTTGATGCTTAAGGAAACCTTCCTATTTACACAGCTAAAATACAGGCAGGATCAAACCAAACCTCTGCAGTTTCAGCACAGGCTAACCCACCTAACAAAGCACGCTGCTGTCTGTAGACTGAGAAATAATTCATATGTTGCATCTTTTGAAATGGATTCACAACACAAGTGGCTTTTCCCAGGAAGGCAGAAACAGCACATCTAAGTCACTTTTAGATGTCACTTCAGTGATATGTACCAGCCCCAGAACAGTCCTGCAGCTGGCAGGGGCACGTCATGTAACTCTGGAAGAGAACAGCCACCAGGGAGCCCAGTCACAGCTCTCTCAGCAGCCCAGCGATTCCTGGCACCAAGGCACAACATGCCTGAATCCAGCTCCTAAACCATGACACAAAAACTTGATACTATGCAGAAAGATAAGAAAATTCATATTCTGAAAAACAGTTGCTCAGGAACATGTTAGGTCATCAAGTTTAGAGTGAAAAAGGGAGATAAGAACTGTAAACTCCCATTCTGATTTACCCTTTCCTAACACCTTCCACTTGTGCATGGCCTGTAAACAAGGTGGTAACGTAGTGAACCTGGAAACTAATGCCACACAGTCATTTCAGATGTCCAAGGAACTAGTCGCACTGAAACTATACCGACACATACAAATTTAAAGCTGTAACAGGCACCTTATTTCCACAAGGTCACTCATGACAAATCCATCCCAATTTATTAATATTACAAAACAACCCTTTTACCCATCAGATGGGTAAAAGTTAGCTGCAGTTAGGAGACTTATCATTTGCATTCAGGACCTACCATGGCAGCTACACACTTCAAGACTTCAGGATTGATTCTGGTGCGTTACCTCAGATCCTGAAACACTGCAGACGCTGCCATCCAGAAGAGCCCTGCCATCCACCAGCCTCTCAAATGAGAGATGAGTTTGTTTGACATAATCAAAACACAACCATAAAGGACTTACAACTGTGCTGTTACCACAGCACAGGCAAGTTCACACATTTTATGCAAAAACACAAGCATTTTTCCTCTTCGCAGACACAAATTCTCCAGCCCACCACTTTCCAGTGACTTTACTTAGAACAGCCACATTGCACACAGCACCACCTGACAGCTACAAGGTCAGTACTTCATTGGGTAATACGTTAAGTACATCTGGAGATTAGTATTCATAATTAGCATGCAATTACAATATTTACGGCCAGGTTTTGGCAGGCACCCAAGAACAAGCCTGGTTATTAGCCAATCTGGCCCCACATGCTATCTTGTTGGAGTCAGCTAGGCCAGCGTTCCCCCTGAAACTACCCCTCTGGACAACCAAATCATACCTGAAATAAATCCACCACCTCCGAAAAAACCTGTCTGAAGCAGCATGGGACACTCACATCCTCAATTTGAGCACTTGATAAAAATTGAGTACTACCAGAAATCAGCTTAAATTATTTAATTTCAGCCATTGGAGAGGCCAACTAGACAGACTAGTGAGTTTGGAGCTCATTATTCTCCTTTATTCCCTTACACAATTTAATTACTTAAACTCTTAGGCTCCCAGAGACCACAGGTCAAGTGTTATGTCTGTGACAAAAGGTTAACAGGCTAATTATTTGACCTAAAGTGGGGGGAAAAAAGACTTCTGGGGAAAACTAGAGCAGAACCACGGAACCCAGAGCTTCTCAGACCCATGGCTGGTGCTTCCTTAGTTGCATTTTGAGAATTTTTACCTGATTACATTCGCCTTGCGACTCTTCCCAAGAACTTGCCCCACCCAGGGAGTGGGGATACAAGCTTAAACCATATTCAGTAAATTAAAACAAATTAAAACAAACAAAAGAAAGAAAGCACACAGAGTGAGAAGGTGAGAGCACTCCACTAAGTCCCTTCCTTCAGAAGAAAGCCAAAACACTCCCCAAATATATGTTTTCAAGCATTTGAAGTCTAATGTTTATATTAGCCTCAAAGAAAATCTGTGGACATTACGCAAGAGGTTAAGCCCCAAGGAAACCACGCAACTTCAGTGAGCAATTTAGAACACATCCATAATGTTTCATCAGCAATTAGGTATCATCCACAACTTGGATTTACCAAATCTCTTACTCATAAGAGCAGAAGGAACACTGACGCAATCAAATTGAGAAAAATACTGGTGTAACCAGGCTGTTTTTTTAAAATTAGACAGATGATACATTAAAAAAAAAAAAAAAAAGGTGCTAAAAGCACTTAATTCAACAATATTCTACTACTGGTAAGAGTTTTATTTAAAACTTAGTACTTTTTCATTAACAAAATGTCCTATTGCAAAGCAGACCCTTACTTCAAATGACCTCAAAAATGTTTGAAAACAAAATGCTCACTGAAACGCTCTCAGCTTTGGGCCCTCATCCTGCATAACTATCCCTACAGGAATGCTCTCATTAGATGATGTGACGATTTAAAAGGACCGGCACCTTATGTAAATTTATGCTATTGCTTTTAATTGCAGCTATAATTATGGGAGTGCCTCACAGCTGAGTAAGGCCACATTAAGCAAACTTGCTGGAAACTTCACAAACTGCTCCTCAACACATTGGGCAAGCACCAGGATGCCCACAAACAGTATTTATTCAGCCCCATCTTCAGCTCTCTGCAGAGTACTACAAAATCAGTTGACCTATAGGGGATTGCTTCAAGTTGTACTTGGTTTAGTATGTCTTTGCCTTCATGTTAACAAGTTTCTCTTCGACATTTACGAATATGAAAGGTTTAAATCAGAATTAATGTTTTTAAATATTTTAAAATCTTAAAAGTAATCAAGTTTCTGCAACATTTAACTTTTCTCTTCCCCTCCCCACACTCCCAAGAGCCACACAAGCACAATGGGAACCTACTACAGAATCAACACCGAGCCAAGCTATGAGGTGTTGAAATCAAAGAGCAAGAGCAGTGTCCATTTCAGCAGCTCTCCACCACAGCCAACAAACTGAAGACGCTCACTGAAAATGCTGGCGCAAATGTGCCGTGAATGACCCAAGGAGCAACGAAGGGTTTTCCAGTTCAGCTGTGGGCAAGCAGTGGCCCATCACAGCTGGATCAGGGTCCCCCTCTTTGTCTGGGTGGTTTAGAAACCACCAACCTTAACAAACTCCATTTCCATGCCCTGGGTTGGAGTCAGGCATGGATGAAGTAGGCGGCTGCCTACTATAACGTCAGCAGAAGCCAAGCAATGTCTGCAAACAAGAGCAATCCTTTGAGTCACCCGGCAGGAGTCACAGCTGCTCTACACCCAGTGACACCCCGTTTCCTACAGCAGCAGGTGGCTCAGGGTGCCAGGCCAAGGCTCCCCGGCCCCGTTATCACACCCTCACACACCATCCCTCTGCTTCTGCCTCCCTGGCTGGCCCCACGCCTGCAGGAGAGCCCAGGAAGGCACCAGGTTTGCCCTCCAGCCTACATAACAGTTTTCGTGGAAAGGGGGAAAAACACCCACTGGTGACAAGACTGAACGTCCATGTCGGTGCATGTGCACGACAGCTCTCACCCCACAGGACACCCGGTGCCCAGCGCACAGGCCAGGCCTGGGTACCCCTGGGAACTGCAGTCCTTCCCGGGGAAGGCTCCAGCCAGCCAGCAGCCACAGCTCACAGGGCGAGGAGGTACAAAAGATGCAGATTACATGCTTTTATGGCATTGCCATTAGGAATAGAAGAACAACTAACTGGTCGGGTCACCACTTGCCAAAACACTGACTTTACAGCCTTCTTTGGCCAACGGAGAGCATAAGCGCTCGCCAGAGCGCGATGTAAATATGCCTTCCCACAGACAGTGGGGAAAAAAACCCAACCCCAATCCTCACGGCAAAGCAATTTCCAAAAATAACTGGGAAAGCAAAGAGCCACTGGTACGGTAGGCTCCCTCTTCCTATGCCGCATCTCCCAAGCCTGCCCATGCCTCGGGCTGCTCCCGGCAGCAGCCGCCGTTCCCACTTGCCGTCTCCCGAGCCGCTGAGGGGCCGGTCGCTTCCCGGCGGGGCCGGGAAGCAAAACTCAGCCCGCGGCGTCCGAGCCCACGAGCGGCCCCCCGAGCCCTGCCCCGACGCCCCCCGACATACGTGGGCTCGCCGGGGCCGGGGCCCGCCCCGCGACGCCCCGCAGCCCCGGGTGGGAAGGTCGGGCGCCCGGCCCCGGCCCGCGGGGAGGCCGCGGAAGGCCCCGGCGGCCGGGGCTCCTACCTCGGCAGTGCCGGCCCTGCGGGCAGCCGCCGCCACGGCGGCAGCGCCACATCAGCGGCGGCGCCTCAGCTCCGGCGGAGGACGGCCCGGCCCGGCTGGTGCGCGGCCGCGGAGAACCCGCCGGCAGCCGCTCGGCACGGCGGAGCCAGGTCCTGGCCGCGGCGCCCCGCGGAGCTGCCCGCGGGTGTGCGCGCCCCGCGCGGGGCTGGGCGGGGCGGCGGAGATCGGAGCCCCCGGGGCTGGGGCCGCCGGCTCGGCCGCCGCTCGGGCGTCTCCTCCTGAAGCAGGGATTTGTTAACCAATACCGCAAATAAGCAGAGGAGGTGGGGCGGCCGTGGGCAGCGTGCAGCCTGGTGGAGGCTGGGGATCGCCAGCCCCCCCGGGGGAAAGGGGGCTTCCTCAGCGGGGGGGGCGGGCTGGGGGCCCGCAGGCAGGAGCCACCCCGGCAGCTCAGCAGTCCCCCAGTTCCTTACACTGTCCCTGAGGTGATACCGAAGGCTGTATGTTACCTTGTTCAAGCAGGGACTGATTATTTTTATGGCTTGGCTTCATTAGTAGCTTCTTAATTTTATTAGGCTGTCAGTCTGAGGTAAGCGTGGCGTAATGGAACACGCAGGGAAGCCTTGGGGTGGTTATCTTCCCACAGGTCAGCAGGCGAGGTGAGCAGCCGAGGAGGCAGCACTGTTCTGCTCCAGAGATGTCATCTGTTCTTCTGCTCGGGAGCTGTCATCTGTTCCTCTGCTCCGGAGTTGTCATCTGTCCTGCTCCAGAGATGTCATCTGTCCTTCAGCGCGCTGGGCCTGCAAGGATGGGCAAACAAGTTTGGGGAGGGGGAAACACCACTGCTAACAAAACAGGGGTCAACCAGAAAATGTAGGAAGCTTAAGGAAGCAACAGTCTAAAATCTGTTCTGATTCTAAAACTGAATCTAAAAACTGAAAAATCAGAATAATTTTCCTTTAAGATGAAAATGATTGACATGAGCAACTGCATTACGATTTTTAGGTTTGGGGTTTTTTTCCATTTTTGCTTAAAATTTGCATGCAAGTTTTCTTTACCTGGGCAGGATGACTTTTCATCATCCTTGTTGTTCTTCCCAGGCTCCCTCCAAGTGATGCCAGGCCTAAGTTCGCTGTTTGGGCAGTCGTTTTCAGACCCCCACTGGTAACACAAGCACTGTAACTGTGCTGCTCTGCCTGGGCATCATTTGATGCTTTAAAACTTTAGTTAACAAAGTACAGCTTCTTAAATGCTAATCACTTACAGAAATCAAGCCACATGAAAGAAAGGGGGGTTATGCTTGTAAATAGGGAGCTTTGCTGCTTATCTCCAGATGATGATGCCTCCTGTAATGAGGACACTGGGCGGCTGAGGTCAGTGCTGCACTCGGCACTCGGTATCGCTTCCTTGAAGTGTGTGTGCAGGGATCCGAAGCAAGGGTTGAGTTACTCAGGCTGCAAGACCTCCAGCCCTAGCTGTATCAAAAAAGAACCGTCAAAGTAAGATCCAGGTCCTTGTGCGGCCCCTAGAAAGCTGAACAGTGCAAGTGTTTGGCTCTCTGGAGATGGAACTTGTCTGTGTCTACTGTCTGGACAACATGTAATCCTTACTAACTCCCTCTGATTTAATCTGAAGTATTAATAATTCATTTGCTTTATCTTCATAAGAAGCTCAAGTGACTATGGAACTGTGGCCTTTTCTGCATTAGCAAGCTTCGTTGCCCAAGAAGAGGGATGACATGGTGCATGCACACAGTCACCATGCCGCCGGTGCTGGTCTGGAGCACAGCGTTGATCTCTGGCACAGATGGCATAGCTCAAAACTTGATGTAGATAGCTCTGGGTTTGGTATACAACTTCTTCCAGCTTAAGCCAGTTGCTGGAGTTGTTTGAGAGTAAGAAATGTCCTGCGGTGGTGAGCCACTGGGGCAGGGGAGAGGCCCCTAGTCTCATCTGCTCTTCCCTTGAAATATGTTACAGTCACAGACAGAGGCCAGCAATGAAGCTCAGGCAGACTGGGCACTGCAGCAGCTCACCCTCCTGTCCTTGGCCTTAAAATAAAGAAAAACCAACAAAATCAAATGGCTGCAAGGATTCCTTACTGCTTAATGTTGGTGTCAGGGTTCAAAGTGCCACCACTTTCCCCCCACCCAGTGAGAAATAGCTCAGCAACCACCAGACATTTCAACTCCTCTTTAAGCAGAAGAAAAGGTCCCGAGTACCAGTTGCGACGGCAACTGATGGGCTGGTGGTCAGAGCCTTACTGCATGATCAACCAGGGCGCTCGTGTTTTCTTTTGGTGGTTTTTGCCTTCTCCCTAACCATGTTTATCCTCCTCCACAGCCTTTCTTCAAGGTGGGAAGGCAAACCTTAGCCCTCAGCCCCTGTGATGTTCCTCCCCTTGTCTGCTTGTGATTGGGCTTGTCCCTTCTTGTCCCAGGCAGTTTGCCTTTGTGCAGCTGGCTGCAGTCCCAGAAAAGCTGTACTGCAGGATACTAACTTTGCAGAGGACTTAAATGTTCTTAAAAGCAAAACACACCAAATCACTGATAAACCAGCACAGCTGTTAATAGCAAGAATTGCTCAAAGTCTTGGGTTTCACTCAAGATCTGTGCAGCCAGCCGTTGACCAGGTTGGTGAGTTTTGTTCCAAGCTAGGGTGGTATAATTACTTAGATAAGCAGAGCTAGGAACAGATTCACAGAAAAAAAAAAATTATTCTGATCATTTATTTGCATTTAGGAGGACTCGGCAGGAAAGAAGAGAGTACAAGATCAGTACTCGCAAAGTTTCTGCCTGGGGTGTTTGGTCACAGCTTGTGCTCACTGAGCAAGCAGGGTCATCCATTTGGAAAATGTTTTGCTTAGTCCTGTGCCTCTCTCAACAACACCTAAATCGGAAACATTTCCACACTTTCAGACCTTGGATAATCTTTTGCCCTAAATGTGCTTTTGTGGCTTCCAAGACCTACTGCCCAGCATGGATTTCTGCCCTGAGACTGGAGGAAAGGCCACAAACCGACAGTCTGCCTTCAGCTGCTTCGCAAGGGAAAGCATCTGATCAGGCTTATAAGAACAACGTTGCTGTGACGGGCGTCAACTGCTTGGGGACACTGATGCTATTTCAAGTGACTTTTCTCCTACTTTAGTGTGAGCCAGCAATTTTTATCTCTGGATGGCAGTAACTTAAAGATGGCTAAATCAATGTTTGGTAACTATTTTGGCTAAGTTTGGGTCAAGTTCCTCAGTTTTGTTAGGAGGTTTAAGCTCTTGGGTCCTCTGTTAAATTTCCTGGGAATTGGGCATATGTAGGACTGTTGCATTCAGTCAAGCCAGGTAACACAACTCTGCCTTTTTCTTAAAGACACTTTGTAGTCTTTACTCAGATGAATTGCAAGTGTGCAGAAGAATAAAAGGCAGAAACACTAATTGGTGAGCTGGCATGCAAAAGTTAATGCAATAAAATCATTCATGTAATTGTGTCGTACCTCATTTTTTTCCTTCTGAGCTATTTCACCTGCCCAGCAGACTACAAGATCTTAAAAAATTAGGTGAACCTTTGTCCTGAAGCATAGGAGCATGTTAACATACTCCAGGTTTGGGATGCCTTATCTTGGTGAGTGGCAATTGTCGTCTCAAACCTGGTCAGACCCTCTGGGCTTGCCTGGCCTTTCTCAGGCTCTTTGCAAAGAAGGAATCTTATGTGCATTGCTGGAGTGTTTGTCTGGCTATTTTTACGCCACTTGTTTTCTGTATGTGCAGCTGTAGTCAAGTGCTGCTGCTTGATCCCAGACAACTGAGATTTTCCATAACCTTTGACTAAGAAAAAACTTGTCTTTCATCACAGCTCCCCTTCACAACAGGCAGCATCTAAGAGGATTATATAAATATTGTATCAAGCACATTTTTGGCAAACTGCTTGCATTGGTGTTGCATTTTTTTCCACTACTGTCTGTGTAGTAGGAGAAATAAATGGCACGCTCAGACCATGATAGAAATTAATACTTTCATGTACGTTCCTTCTGTTTCACTTGGGGGTTCCTCATCAGTTAACTGCCTTATTATTTTAACTCTTAAATCAATTTATCTAGCAAGAACTCAGACTGAGGCATTCTAAAGATGGGATCCCCTAACTCTGTGTTAGTGGTAGGTATTTCTACGTAAACCTGCATATGTAGAAATAGTTTCTGCCTGCTTAGAAAACAAAGGTATGGCTTGCTTTGATAGCTAACAGAAAACAAGCACTCACATTACACCTTCTAGCCATAACTGAAGAGGAAAAGGTTTCATGATCCTTCTGACCAACACCCTGAAGAGTAGCTGCTAGTGGATTTTGGTGGTGGTTCTTGGTTCACCTGATTTCATACACTGATGGGGAGAATGCAGCTTTTCAAATGAGTTTGTTCAACTTGAATGTGATTACTGATACAGTAAATTCTAAAGGCAGGTTGTCCAAGCAAACTGATAAAGTGTTACTACATGAAATAAAAAGCATCAAAGGTATTTTTCAATATGAATAAATGCAGTATGGATTTTGGACAGAAAATCTGCTCCATCTAACTAATTTTGATAGGGTGGCAGAGATACAGGGAGAAAAATGGGTAGGGTTTTTTAGTGAGTCTTTTCTGTTCTAGGCCAGTGGATATAAAGGGTCATTTGTGCCCCAAGAGCTGGTTTATGCAGTCAGGGAGAGCTGGCAGGTTTCAGATGACCGTATTCAAAAAGCTCACCACCTCCACTATTTTATGAAAGAATAAAATTAAATACAGACTACCCCTTCCCCCAGCTGCCCTGAAGACAAGGAAGCAAACACATGCCTTCCTGGCATTGTATATATCCTGTTGACGCTTTGCACAGTGCACAGTCTGCAGAATATGGAGGATATTCATGTTCAGACACCCACTCTAGTTTTGCATCCTGCACCAGGCTCATATATAATATACTCTGGCAAAAGTCAGTCTTCCAACAACACTGCACCTGCTATGCTGGATGCTGCAAGCTGCCTGTGTCCTCTTACCCTCTTTATAGATTTGTTGTTATGAGGAAAGTCAGGCCTCAAACATTGAACTCCCTGTTATCTCAGCTGGTACCTGCTGTGCGCAGGTATCAGTTGGTGCGTATTAAAACAAGTAAGATAATAAAGAGTATATGCTTTGTGCTGAGGGCAGGTTCAGTTTCAAAGTTGGTACAGGGTGTTGGTTTGGTTTGGGTTTGGGTTTTTTTGGCTTGTCCCCCCTGGCTCCAATTCCAGCCTGGTTTGTTTTTGCTGAAACTAACCCCAAACTCTGCCCAACAGCACAGAAGATTACAGCTGTTTACGTTTTAAATTGTGAATTATGGGCAGTAATTTGTTAAATCAAGCTCTTCCTCCTGAGAAGAGGTACAATCAAATGCAGGGCAGCACATGCAAAATGTTTTTCTGTAATATTCAGCATTCACTCTAAGTCTTTGCTCAAATCTTTCTTTGCAGATCAGAGCAGCATTTGGAGCCCTGCATGTTTTTAGGCTTAACGTGTCATTGGAGGGAAATTAGTTTGCAAGGTGGTGTACCCAACTCAGGCAATGGCTTCACTGGAGTCAGTGCGCAAGGCCTGACTCTGACTCCCTTCAGGCTGTTGATAACATTCCTGCTGGCTTACCACAGATTAACCTATTTTTAAAATCCCAGGGTGGAAAATAACTAGGAGAGGAGTTAGTGCCAAACTGAAGCAGCAGAGGTGCTGCAAATAGCACAAGTGTTCTGCCTCTGACAGTCCCGCTGACAGTGAAAACCACAAACCACGTGTTCCACTAACAGAAAATGTGGAAACCCTTGCAACCCACACACCAGCACAGCACTTGAAACACTTGCAAAAAAGTAGCTGCTCCTGTACCTGCATTTTTGTGGTGGAAGTCCTGTTCTGGTGCCCAGACCCATCAATGATAGATTTGAAAAATAACGGAACAAAGCAGGACAAGCTTCCAAATGCAGAGGCAATTTGGTTTCTATAACCTGAAGCAGGGTCTGCTGTTTGTGCAGGATGTTTAAACACTTGTTGAGAGCCCATGAACTGTGCTTCAGGCTCTACTTTTTTTTTTTTTTTTTTTTTCCTCCAAATAACTTCTGAAATCTGTTGAACCACAGGAATGCTGACTGATATCCCTCCTAGTGCTCTGAAAGAAGGTATGTCAAATCCAGGGCAGCAGCAGCCTGTGGCTCCTGAAGACCATTTTAGATCTTTCTTAGACCTTTTTTCAGATGTTTTCGGAACTTCCCTAGAAATACCTGAGCAGGAGAAAAGGTAAAAAGTGGGCAATTTTTCAAAAACAAAATCCAAATGCAAAGAGACTGTAAGGAAGAGCCACTTTCACTCGAGGTAACTGGTAGCCAGAAGATCTTGTGTTCAAGTCAGTGCTGCTCTGAGCGAGTGAAGGATGACAGACTGAGCTGGGTTTTGGGTACAGGGTCTTACATTCAAACTTCTGGAAATTATTTCTGTAGGGGTTGGTATTTCACTTTTGAAATGGTAATCGGAAGTGAGCTTCAACACTGCGTGTGAAAAAGAAGTGGAAAATTTTATTTTGAAGTATTAATCAATAGGAAAGCAATGAAGACTGGTGCATACCCACAATGCTATTGGCATATATGGGGGTATGCTTTATGGAAAGCCAGCAAAACCTGTGTTGCTCTGGGTAGCATCTTGAGCTGCTCACTCACTCAAGTGTCCTTGGAGGCAGTTTGTGTCCTGCCGCCTCCTCCTGGTCTGAGATACCCCTCCCCAAGTCCTCTTAGTTGCTATGGTTGGCTCACCTGTAAACTTTGGATACAGCAAAGCGGTGCTTGACTGGTAGTTAGGTGGCTTTCTGTGACCGCAGCTAAACAGAGCAACCAAACCCCGTTCCCAGACCTGCACATCCCCATGCTTCAGCACTAATCAGAACGGCTGTCGCTGCCGGTCCTGCCTCTCCTCTGACTGCCACGTCTTGCGCTGAACTTGTTTTGGATTAAGGGTGGTTTTGTACACACCAAGAGTTTTGCAGTCGCTTCATGCAGCCTGACATGGTGTCAGTTGTAAGAACACATTTTTATTCGCTTCTTATCCCCAAGGCTGTGCTAATTTACATGCAGGTAGCAGGCGCTCACTAGTCCAGAAACCTCAGCCGAAAGCATGTCTCTGTTCAGATGCTTCTGACACCACCAAGCTGGCACTGATTATCAGCATCTTCTCCAGAAGTGAAGCACCCAGCACTCCTCTGTCTTCCTTTAGCTGCAGCATGCTTGCACACCTATCAAGCAACCTGAGCTCTTAGGCAGTGATCAGCGAGTGCCACAAGCACTCTGCCATCAGTGGAACAAAAGGCATTTTAAAGACCCACATGTTATCTAGTTTCAAACCATACAGTTACTGGGGAGGATTTGTGTCTTCCAAAAGAGCTTTGTACATCTATGTTGAGGCCACAGGCCACAGGAGAAGCTCAGCAGCGAGGTACAAGGGCTGCGGGAGAAGCAGTCTGGAAGACCTTGCTTCCCATTCTTCTGATTATGTTTTTTTGACTTCTGGCCTAAGCTTTGGATGAAGTGCAATGGCATTTGATGCAATGCAGTAATGACTAGCAGGGTCCTAAAACAACTGCTGAGGTCTCAAAAGTACAGTCACCCTCTTGTCCATCTAACCACAGGCATGGGCTCTTACTGCAAAGACAAAAGTGAAAACAATATCTTAGCGTCTGACCACACTGACATTTAAAAAATGTGAGAAATTTCTCTTTCTTTGCCGATTTGGATGTTTTTAGTCAGGGAACAAGACAGATGAGAACTTTTCTTATTAGCTGATTAGGAAGCCTCTAATTTCCAACTTGTATCTGAAAAGCCTGTGGATTGTTTGGGAGGGCTTTCTTCTGTCTGTTTTATGCAAGACAACCTACACCTTGCCATGCAGCTAAACTACTTTATGTCCTAGTCATATTGAAGCATTTCAAGGCTTCTCACTATTAGCATGTTCATTCTAGATCATAAAATAATCTTTTTAATTTCAGAGCAATCAGCAGTTCAGTTTTCTGTGGGATAATTAACCACAGTAAGTATTTACAATAAATTTTTTTGGCGATAACATGTGGCTTATGCTACTCAGACAAAAAATACCCAGATGTTGAAATGAAAAACTAGGCAACATAAAGACAGTTTCAAGTGACAAACTACCCTTATTTCTTGAAGCAGCATGTGGAAAAACCCTAGAAATCAATTTTGTGCAAACCTTGCAATGCAGCAGGCAAGCGAGCTCTAAGCACAGCAGATTCCTCAGTCATCCTGAGCCCAGAAAACAGGAGATGGCGTGATGGCACCATAAGCATACTCCACCCAGGAGACATGGAGCAGCCAGAAACGTGAACCACACAAAGGCCCAGGGCTGCTGTTGGATGGCTGCTGGCACCTCTTGCTTTGGCTCCTCTCCAGCATGCTCCCGCGGGCTCTCTTTGGCACATTTACAAGGCATAGCGTGGTTTTCAGACCTGAAAAAACCCAACCCAGCAGCTGTTCAGTGCTTCTAAGTTGTCTGTTGGCACGATGTGCAGTGTCTTTCTAGTCACTGTTACTCAGAGCTAGGAGAAAGACAAGCTAAATGACATGAAATACAGTGTCTTGGGTGTCTTTAGATATACTATAAGGAGCAAGGACTAAGGAACAGCTACAATAAGTAGGATGAATAAAACAAATCCTCTTACACATTTAAAACTATTACTTGAAGGTGACAAGCTGTGTTCGTGCCCAAGCTTGCACTGTTTCAACAACAAGAAAAAAAGCTGGTGCAGGTTTCTAGCCTCACTTTTAAGACAAGGCACAAGCCAGCACCTAGAGGCAGGGTTTCTTGCAGTGCTTATGCAGCTTCTGACAGTGTTAGACCCTTCTGCAACTCCAGAGGAAGCATCTTTTTTTGCCACTGCCCACTCCAACACTTGGTTCAGTTAATGGATTGAGATAACATAAATTTTGGTGCCCAGCAGAACCCCAAACCAGCCACTATTAGCAACAGGTACTCAGAAGGTGAACACTTGAAGCGTATTAAATGACTAAAAGCTCCAAGCACACAGTGTGATACCCTCCAGGCATAAAAAGGATTTGAAATCCAGAGTAATTTTCTTTGTGTGAATAGCAAGGTGAACTTTGCTTTCAATTCCAGCATTTAGTACAGAGCAAGTAACAGATTCTCTTCAGCTTGGGAGGAGTGTGTTCAAGCGTTCATCAAGTTAAATCACATTCCACGTGCAACAAATATTAAGATAATATTGTTTCCACCATTTACACCCAACATTTACCAAGCTGTCTGTCTAAGAATTAAACTAAACAATTAATTCTGGGCCAAAATCCAATTATGACTAATTATTTCAGGGGCTCAGCAAATAGGTTGGTAATAAACCAGTACATGTTTCTGAAAGCTGTAACTGGGGAATCCAAAGGTCTAATCATTTCTCCATTGGTACCTTCTCAGATCCTTATTCAATGTAACAAAAAGAAATGAAAAAAACAGCTGTACTAACTCCACAGAAAGCAAGTACTGGTTATCACTGGGGTCTGTGTGAGGGCTGGGGGATGCTCACAACCCCAAGGCATTCTAGCCAGGAAGTTCAAAAAGCAACTGCTTTTTGAAAGACATTTGTGCCATGGAGCAAGCATCTTTAAAAACAATGTTTGGAAACATTTTCATGGCTATACAGTTTTGTTGCCAAAACTGATGCAAGTGTCACCTGTACAAGCTCTCCTGCCTGTCACGCTTCGTGCTTCTGCATTGCCCCAGCCCAGTGAGGAGGCAGGAGCCACCCTGACCCCAGGAGGGAAGAGAAATATCAAGTCTCTACCAAGAAGTTTCTCCTCCTTCTTGCTTTCTGCTCTTGAGGAAAAGCCATCACCCTGGTCTGTCTCTCTATTGCAGTGCCACTCGAAAAAGGGCAGGACCAGAGGAATCCTCCTCCTTTCCCTGTGTCCTGTGTGACCTCCAGTGCCTGGCAGAGGCTCCTTCCTGCACACTTGCCACTGCTCTTTGCATTCATTTAACAGCTTGGCTGATGCTTCCTTAGTCAGCATCCAGTGATAAGACAACAAAGACCATCAGGGTGTTTCTGCAGGTGTCAGAGGTACCCAGATGGAAAGCTTCCCAAACGGGGCACTGGGATGCCCAATGCCACTGCCATCCCCGCTCCTCCCTGCAGGCCCACCCCCGGATGCAGCCAGACACAGCACTGTCCCCTCATTGCCCACAGCCATTCAATACAGCTTCATTGCCTTCGGGACCCTACAGTCCCGCCATCACTGCCTCTGCCAGTGAAAAACAGCAAGTGCCCTTCAGCAATTTCTCCTCCAGCTGCTCCTTTCTGCCAGGCCACCGTTTTCAAACATCACCATCCTCCAGCTGCTCCTTTCTGCCAGGCCACCGTTTTCAAACATCACCATGACGTCGCATTGTGATGTTACTACTGTGCAGCATGGACATCACAATGACATGCCGGAATATCCTGCTGGTACCCACAGTCAGCCAGTGCCAGCTGGCCTTTGCTTGCTGACTGGCAGGACGAGGTCTGGCGGTCCAGGGCGGTGGCTGCCAAGGCAAGCTTTGGTCTGGCTGAGACAAAAGCAATGGAACGGGAGCTGTCTGCTCAAGTAACACCATCCCTGTCTGCTCCAGACGAGCTGGGGCAGTCAGCAGGCATGACTTCTCCTGGCCCTCCAGGACAGGGGGAAGGAGCCTCCCGGGATGCTGCCGTGTGAGCAATAGGGAAGGAGTGGCACGTCCAACCAGGCGGTGACAGACACGAGACCAAACCAGTCCCTCCTGCTTCCAGTGAGAGCGCGGGTGAAGGCAGCTGGCTACTGTCCCTCTGCTTTCCACAGAAGCTTTGGAGGATGGTGGAAAGCAACCAGTTTCAGTCCATTTGGTGGAGCAAGGGGTGGAAAATGCATGGCCATCAATGAGGAGCTCTTCAAAGAGGAGGTGCTGGGCCGGGGAGAACCTCTGCAGGTTTTTACCAGGCAGAGCATGAAGAATTTCCTTCAGGCAGATGAACTGCTATGGATTCATCAAAATGCAAGAGGATGCCAAAAGATCTGCCTTCCTGCCTGAGTTCCTGTCAGAAGAAGCAGAAGCTTCTGCTCACAGCAAGGTACAGCAGTCGCTCCGCACATCAACTAATGCTCGCAGGAGTCTTGGGGGAGAGACGGACCTTCACATTGCATAAGGCCTCGCAATAGAGGGGATGGGGATGGCAGCCAGTGGTCTGGTTTTAGTTTCCTCCTCAGGTTATTTTCAGGAAGGTTTGAGTTAGTCTTTCTGACTAGTGGAAACACAGATAAAATACAGCTTGGCTATACCTGCTTAGTTTGAACCTGTTACACGGAAAGACAGACTCAGTATAATCACATTGCTCTGAATGTCTTTGCTATGTGTCTTGCTGCACCAAACCTGAAACCTTCCTGCTGAATACCGAGAGGATGCACACATTTAAGGACCCCAGTATTACCTCCCTGCTCATACCCATGCTGAAGTTGCTGAAAAGTCATGGCATTTGGCTTTTGAAAGCAGTTCTTGTGCTTTTGAAAAGCCTACACTGTTTTTGCTGCCAGGGGTGATGGTGACTGAACAGAATGTTTCACGTAACCTTTCAGCCACAGCTTTAGGTTTCAAACACCCTGCGAGTCCCTTCCAATACCCACGTTTGTCTTGTGAAATTCAGAGTCTTGGTTCTCATAGCTTGGGGTTTTTCCAGGCTTGGAATGGTGGCAACTAACTCTTCTCCTTTGCTTTTTCTAGATACTCTACTACTATAACCCCCTCTTCAACAGAGGGCATCCCCACCTGCTGGAAAAGTGCAGGAGAAGAGCTGGCCTCAAGCGGAAAGCCCTGGAGATGGAGAGGCACCCTTTCAGAAGCCTGGGTGGCCAGCCTGCAGGGGACATGCCGGCGTCTCCACCCGTGATGACAGCATCCACCAAATGATGTGCTGAAGCACCTCCTGGCCTCGGCAGCACCTGTCTGTCTCCACCGGCAGCTGCTCCCACGCTTCCAGAGCCAGCCGGAGCAGCAGGCAGCAAAAGCTTCATCCCTCGGGCCCTCTTCTACCCAATACCACTCTCAGCTCTGCCAAGGCTAACATCACTCTGTGGCCAAAGACCACCACTCCCCCACTGCCCCACCTGCACATGCAGCCTCAGGGGTGCAGATGCAGGCGATGACATCAGACCCCAGTGCAGCACGTCCTGGACAGGCAGAGTCAGCAGCCAGTCAGTGGTATTGAATGGAGTTGTTAGTACATAGAGCTTAGTAGAGCTGGCAATAAACTGTTGGAGCAGTAATGCTTTTCCAGCTGCCCTGTCCTCTTTGCACAGCACAGCGCCAGGTGAGTTCCTATTCCACCACCCAAACACCAAGCAGAAGCAGCTGATCCACCAGCAGCAGAACCATTTCTGACCAGAGCTCAGCCCGGTTTCTCAGTCCTAGAGAGTAAAACCCAGGATGAAGGTTGCACAGTGCATGCCCTGGGGATGCTCTTCCCCTTTGCAGTCTGTGGCCAGGAGGTCCTCTCATTCCTCTGCAGAGGCATTCTCCCAAGGCCACACCAGGCTACTAGGAGCTCACAAGTCCTGGTACTCTGCAGGGGGTTCAGCCAGGCCATAGAGCTTTCCACAGGAGGAGGCCACCCATTACCCATTGACTGGAGGAAGAATCTCTGATAAGAGCATTTACCAAGGCCCAGTTTAGCAAAGAGGTTTTAACTGAAGCATCTAAACCAGACACTGCTTTGTGCTGCCCTTCCTTCCCACTGAGCGGGAGTTTGCTACTTGGTGAGAGCTGGCTTGGCACACGTGCCACAGAGGATGGGCTGTGCCTTGCAGTGGTTTGCATTCACCAGCATAAGAAATAAGGGTGCAAGTCTGTAAGTCTGCAGCAAACGCACAGTGCTGTGCAGCACAGTCCCATCATGGAGAGGTTGCCCAAACTTGGGCATAAGAGCAGAGACACAAGTCTGTGATTTCCCCAGCCCAAGCTGAACGTCCAGGTGAAGGTGGCAACATCTTCCTTCATCGCAGCTGGGCCGGGGAAGCAGTGTTTCATCTCATGCCTGCTCCCAATCGCTTTAAAAACCAGATATTGCTGAGTCAGCAGCCTGGGATACAGAAAACAGTGCTCTTGTCTCATTCAAGGGCTGAACTGGTTTACATATAACCATCCAAGAGAAAATCAAAGTGGGGGCACTGGTTTCACACCGCAGCCCTCTATGCCCAGCGAGGGTCTGGGGGACCCACACTTCCCCAGTTACAGCCACATCTTTTCACCCCTATCGTCTCCGCTTTCTGGCTGCTCCCCATCATTCCCCCCTTCTTTCATCCTTGTCCCCCATTAACCCCCTTCCTATGTCTTTCCCCATAAATTTCCCTCTTGTTTTGTGGCTTCCCTGTGGTGTTACATTCCCAGGCACCCTGGCCTGACGCACAGCCCTCGGCAGCATTGCAAGGCACTGCCAGTGTCACCAGGGGACCCTCCCACCCCAGACCGTGCTGCAGTGGAAGACAAGGAGAAGCTTGCAGGCACCTACCAGTTTTATTAGCAGCCCCATAGTGGGGGTCCCAACTGCACAGTAAGGGTATGGGGTGGTGTCACCCTGCCCACACCAGTGTCCCTGGCATGGTCTCACGGGGGTGTCACTCAGCGAAGCCCTGGGTGTCACAGTGGGGCCCCTGCCACTCGTTGTAGCACTGGCAGCTGAACTCCTCCGCCAGCCGGGCGACGTCGTCATCAGGCTCCAGGCTCTGGGCCACCAGCCAGGGCCTGCCCACTTGCAGGTCGATGGCAAAGCGGAAGGGGTCGAGGTGGAGGAAGCCCTGCTTGTTCTCCCGACGCACACAGCGGCCCTGACCGGAGCATAGGCTCTGGCTGCACAGGTCAGCACTGGCCGTCACGTTGACAATGTAGTGGCCCAGGGGCCCCTCCACATAGTTCTTCAGCCTCAGGCACATCTCCTGCAACAGCACACTGTGTCACAGCTCTGCGTGGCTGGGGAACAGGGATCCCCATGGGCAGTGGCATGGTGCCGCCCGCCATACTCACCTTGGAGGTGCTGTAGTTGAGGCTGCCCCAGAGGATGATGCCGGCAGCACCCTGAGCAGCACTCTCCCCGATGGTGTTCATCAGGTCCTCCTGCACCCAGGTAAAGAGAAGTCAACAGTGCCCAAAGCCCCTGCACAGCCCCGGCAGAGCTAAAGACTCCCCAGCACCAACCCACCAGCCCGAGAGATGCCCACCGTTCCCACATCCCCATCACCTGGGAGAGGAAGTCAATGGTTCGGTCAAAGGCGATCTGGGAGTAGGGCAGGACAGGGATGCCACTGTCAAGGACACCGCGCTGGACAGCAAAAGCCTCAGCCACACGGTGCCGAACATAGGGGAGCGCCTTGTTGGTGCCGTTGAATTGGGGGGACAGGTAGATGCTGGGGTAGAGCGCCCGGCTGCTCTTCCAGAGCCACTGCAGCTCCTTGTTCCTTTGCTGCTCTACCACCGGGCACCTCCCAGTGTAGGGCAGGCTGTTGAAGTCATTGTTGTAGCAGTTGGGGAAGCCATAGAAACCCCAGTAACCATCAGAACGGAGGGTCTCACCCAGTTGCAGGGTTTGCTCCATGAAGTTGCGGGCGCTCTGCTCAAACTGCTTCTTGGCTGTCTCCTTCACCAGCTTGGGGGGCCATTGCGGGTGCTGCTGCCACACCAGATCCTCTGACTTATGCTGGTAGATGTCCATGGAGGCCCAGTTGCGGACCCACAGCGGGCGCCACTTCTCCCAGTCGATGACAGCCAGCCCCCTGTAGGCAGGGTTGGGCAGGGTAACCTTGATGTCCTGGGTGGCCTGGTGGAGGTGGGCCTCCAGGCTGGCATTTTGGGGGAGCCCCCCGTTCACTGGCAACCCGTTGGATGTGTAGTAGGGGAGGAGTCCCAACTCCTTGGTGTAGAAGAGGGTGATGTCCTGCCCAATGAAGGACTGCTGGTCGTTGGCCAACACATCGAAGATCTCCAGGTTGAGGGTGACATTGTATTTCTTGGTGCAGTGCTCAGTGGGGATGTTCCAGACGGTGATGAAGGGGCGGTTGACAAGGACAGGGCCAGGTGCCCCAGTGCAGGTCAGGGCAGGCAGAAGCAGCAGGAGGACCCAGCAGGGCCACCCTGATGCCATGGCGCTGGCGGGCACGGGATGGGAGCCAGAGCTGCCTGGGGAGAGCCGAGACGGGCTGAGACCTGGGCAGACTTCGATGCTTTTATCCCCACGCGAAGCCGGGGCCAGCGTTAATCCACGCCCCTGTCCCCGAGTGCTACCAGTCACGCAGGGTCACCTCTCCCACCTCCTGACGTGATATCCCCAAAGTTATCAGGAGCTGGAGCCCAGCACGGCGGCCCCAGAGCAGGGACAGCAGCGTGCCAGCCCCGGTTAATGGCTGGCAGCGGCAGGCCCGGCTGCGGAGGAATGTGCAGAGTCAACACCCAGTGACTGACCGGCCGATGAGCTGGGCTGGAAAGACAAACAGACGCGGGGTGGGGGGTGTCAAGGCCACGGTGACGGACACGGCGTGCACCGGATGGGCGCCACTGGGGAAGCGCAGAGCATCGGCCATGGGGTGCTGGGAGGAGGGCACTGCTGGGCAGAAGCACACAGCATCGGGCAGGACACAGTGATGGCACAGCCTGGGGACACGCGGGCGCGGAGAGCCCTCCGCACCAGGCACGGGGTGGCAGCAGTGGGGTGGCCATGCCCACGGGGCAGCGGCGGGGCCAGGACACGGCTCGGCGACACAGGGGCGCCCCCGGCCCCCGCAGAGATGTGCCCGCCCCCGCCCCGGGTGGGCTCCGCCCCCGCAGCCCGGAGAGCGCCCTGCCCACGGCCGCGCGGCGGAGAGGCGTGTCCAAGGGGAGGGCGAGGCGGGGCAACCCCAGCCTCCACGTGGGTGGCCCGGCCGTAGCCGCGTTCCACCGCTCCCACGCGGGAAGTTCCAACCCCTGCGGCGCCTTCCCCGCACCGCACACCCACCGCCCCACGCCCCTGGCGAGGCCACAGCAGGGTGACCGGCGCCCTCACCCCCTCCCCCAAACCAGCCCACACCCCACTCACGCTCTGCCCAGCTTTATTCAAGGTAAAGCACTTCGGTGTGGGGCAGCACACAGGGGCTCAGCACCACACAGCACCCACTCCCTGCTCCCATCCTTCTCCTTACAACAGGAGAGGCCTCCTCCACCCACACTCATGGGGGGCACCTGCCCCACGGCAGGGAGGGCAAAAGTGGGGCAACCACACAGCTCTGCCCCTACAGTGAGGGCCAGCCCCTTCCTCCACCCCACCCCACCAAGCTACCTCACAGGCAGGGCAGGGATATCTTAAATCCCCTACACCACACCAGAGAGGGGGTGCCAGGGAGCAGATCAGTCCAGGGGGGGTTAGCACCAGCTTGCCACCAGCAACAGTACCACCCCAAGTCCCAGTGGTGTCCGGGGGGCAGGGGCACCACCGTGGGGGCCGGCAGGTTCCTGGCAGCTACTGCCTTGCCAACCCTGGTAGCAGTGGCAGTGGAAGTGGGTCCGTAGGAAAAGGGTATCAGCAGAGGACAGCTGGCCCTCCGCCCAGAAGAGGGGGCGCTGGGGGCGGTCCTCATCCTGTCGCCGCAGCTGGAAGCTGGTGGAGTTGAGATGGAGGAAGACGTCGGCAGTGCTGTCCTGGCGCAGGCAGCGGCCCCTGCCCTGGCACAGTGCCGTGCTACAGAGCTGCGCCGCAGTTGTTACATTTGTGATGTAGCGGCCCAGGTCCCCCTCCAGGTAGTTCTTGATGATCTGGCATGACTCCTGGAGGAAGCAGGTGTGGGAGTGGGTGGGTGGTATCAGGGACATGTTGGGATGCCCCAGGGAGAGAAGCACCCGAGGTAAAGAGAACACCCCAGCCCTGAGCCACTGGTCCCCCTCTAGGGGCAGGTGACCCCTCCCATCCATCATGCACCTCTCCAGGGGCACAATGACCCCAAACATACCCGGTTTTTGGTGTAGTCTGCATCACCCCAGAAAATGGCCCCGGCTGCACCCAGGGCCGCGCTCTCTCCGATGGTGGAGATCAGGTCTGGCTGCAGGGACAGAGCCTGGTTAGTACCCACAGACCCCACACAGCACCCACACCCCCAGCACAGTGTGCTCCAAAGAGCCCACTGCAGGGTCAGGGAGGCAAGACCCATCACTACTCCAGGTCACAGGGAGAGGGGACTGTCCCAGCTCCTCGGGGACAAGGCTTCCCAACACCAACCTCCTTCTGCACCCAACACCACCCACCAGCATGGAGTGGGCTCACATACCTCAGGGATCCAGCTGCTAGGACACAGGAGTCCTGCAGCACCTCCCAGGCACTCCCTTGGTGATGGTGACCATTGGTGTCAGTCCTCCTGCCAGACACCTTGCTCATTGGGGGGGTAGTTTTGTGGCACCCCATCATCTACCAACAGGTGGGCTGAGCTGGGGGTACCCACACCATGACCCCCACCTTAGAGGGAGAGAGGTAGAGCTGGGCACCTCTCCTGCTCCCCAGAGCCAACCCATGCCATGGGGTACTGCTCCCCACCCTAGGAGTGGGCAAACAAAGTTTGGAGACTGCCAAACCACAGGGTGCCAGTAACACCATAAGGATGGGCATCAGCCTCCAGAGCCACCCTGCTCCAGGGGACCTAGATGGGAGAAGGGCAGAGGGACCACCTCGGCTGACCCCAGAGCCCAGGCACCTGGGGCTTGGGACAAGGACATCCCAGTGGCACAGCCCTACCTGGCTGAGCACATCCAGCTTGCGGATGTAGGTGGGTCGGGTGTAGACGAAGACTGGCAGGGAGTAGCCATCATGGTGCTGCTGTGAGATGCGCATAGCCTCCCTCACCCGTGCTCGCACAAACTTGCGGCTGTTGGGGGTGGAGGCCAGGAGCTGGTCAAGGTAGATGGAGGGGTAGAGAGCTGTGCTTTCCCTCCAGAGCCATGCCAGCTGGTCATTGCGTGTCTTCTCCACATCTGGGCACTGCCCAGTGTAGGTCTCTTTATTCTTGCTGTAGTCATGGTTGTAGCAGTCGGGGAAGAGGTAGAACCCCCAGAGCTGCTTGGGTCGGAAGCTCTTGGCCATACGCAGGGTGCTCACCATGAACTGCCGGGCAGCTGACTCGAACTCAAAGATCGCCTGCTTGTTCACCTCCTCACGGGACCAGGTGGGCTGCCACTGGTACACCAGCTGCTGCGACACCTCCCGGTAGATGTCCTTGGGCTTCCAGTTGCGAGCCCAGATGGGCCGCCACTCCTCCCAGTCGATGACAGCCAGCCCCTCCTTGGCGGGTGAGCGGATGTACTTGCTGATGCCCTCGTGGAGGCGGGCCAGGTGCTCAGACAGGCTGCTGTTCTGGGGGACACCGCCGTTGACGGCCACATGCTTGCTGGTATAGTAGGGGTAGAGCCCCAGGCGCTCCTTGTAGAAGATGGTGAGGTTCTGCCCCACGAAGCCCTCGTTGGGGGAGGCCTGCAGGTCGAAGAGGCTGTAGTCCAGAGGCACCTTGAAGCGGGGCTTGCAGTCCTGGGTGGGCACGTTCCAGGCCACCAGGAAGGGCCGGCGGGTGAGCAGAGGGGCGGCCGCCGGCTTCTCGGGGGGCTGTCGGGCCAGGGCCAGCAGGGCCAGCCAGGGCACGGCCACGGCCGCCGCGCAGCCCCCGCGCATCCTGCCCGGCGGGGGCCTGGGGCAGCTGGAGAGCGGGCTCAGCAGGGGGGCGTGGGCAGGGGGCGGCTCTGCCCGCACCGCCCCCCGAGGTGGACCCTGCCCCGAGCCCCCGCCCCACAACTCTCGCCCGGGGCAGAGGGGTCCCGGGCTGAGCACCCGGGGGCGGGGGGGGGGGGGGCGGATTCCCGAGAATCCCGGTCCTAAGCGGCTCCGCCCGCTTCCGATCGCTTCCCCCCGCGCCGCCGGTCCCGCTCCTCCGAGTGCCGGCGCGGCGCCGCCTTTGTCCGAGAGCGGTGCACAAAGCGCCGGGGCGCAGCCCCCCGCGGCCAGGCGCGGCCAGGCCCGGCCCGGCCCGGCCCCGCTCGTCCCGTCCCGTCCCGCTCCCCACCCGGCTCTCACCGCCACTCACTCCATTCCCCACCACAAGCTCTCACCAACCCCACCTCCCCCCGCCGCCCGCTTTAAACCTCCCCGGCGCGCACCACCCGCGGGGGCGCCGCCTCCCCGCCCCGGCCGGCCCCGCCCCGACCGCGGCGCGATGGGGCGGGGCGGGGAGCGGAGTGGACCACAGAGGGGCCCCGGGGGCGCGGGCCGGCGGCGGACTCACACGTACGTGGGGCCGCGGCACGGGGCGAGGCGAGTCACACACGCACACAACCCCCGCCGCGCATGGTACGGCCCGTGAGGCCCAGCCCCCCGGGCAGTAGATGGGGGCGGGGCGGGGCCGCGGGGACGCCGACAGGGGGCGCCGCGGGGCGCAGGGGGGACGCGGCGCACTGCGGCGCTCGGCGGGGCAGGGGGTGCACAGGGCGGCGGTGACCCCAAAATGGTGGTGTCCCCAGGCACATGGTCACTCCGAAATGGTGGTCACTGCAGAACAATGGTTGACCCCAGGATGATGACCCCAGGGTGGTGGTGACACCAGAACAATGGCAACCCCAGGATGGTGGCGTTCCCCAGTTGGTGGTGTCCCCAGGTTGGTGGTGACCCTAGGGTGGTGGTGAACCCAGAACAATGGGGACCTCAGAACAGTGGTGACCCCAGGATGGTGGCCCCATAACAATGACGACCCAGGAGGTGTCCCCTGGTTGGTGGTGACCCCAGGATGGTGGTGACCTCAGAACAGTGGTGATCCCAGGATGGTGTCCTCAGAATGGTGGTGACCCCAGGATCATGCTGTCCCCAGAGCAGTGGCAACCTCAGAGTGATGGTATACCCCGGGTGGTGCTGTTCCAGGCAGGACATCCTGTGTGGGGCTGGGGCAGTCGGTGCTGCTGACTCAGCCATGGCCCCGTGGGTTTCCTGACCAGGAGGGACTAGGGGGGGCACAGGGGCAGCAGGACTGGGGGGGCTTCCTTCCTGGGCGCCACTGAGGCTCCAGTGGGTCACCCCAGGCAGGGCAGCAGGACAAGCAGGACCCAGGGACCCCTCCCATGTCCTGCCTGTCCCCTGCCTGCTCTGGCCAGGGCTGGCCCTGGCCATAGCATGGCTGGGGGCCACGGGGGTGCCCCCGCCGAGAAAGCGCTGGGGCCGGAGCACAAGGGTGTGCTGGGGCCGGCAGGGGAAGGAAGTGGGACTGAATTTACGGAAGCGCTCCCCAGCCGCCCGTCAGCTCCTGGGGGAGCGGGCAGGAGTGCCGAGCCCAGCATTGTTCGGTGCCGGCACAGTGCCAAGCCCAGCACCACAGGCACCACAGATGGCTCCAGTTAGTGGAACTCGCCTGCGTGTCAGCTTTCGTGGCAAAGCTCCCACGAAGAGGGTGACAGCACCACAAGGGACGAGCACAGCGACCAGGCCGACTGCACCCCACGCTCGGCCCAGCCTGTGGTCACTGCTGAGCACCAGCCAGGAGGGGCAGGGACTGGCCAGGCGTTGGCCACCAAAGCCCTCGGGAGAGATTGTGGGTAGCCAAGAAATCCCAGTGCCAGCAGGCAGTAAACAAGCTAAAATTTTCCATCCTCCACAGCCTCACACAGCAAAGGTAACAGCCCCACCAGCAGCAGGGTGGCCTCAGGGGTCACAGCTCTATGCTGCCGAGAGGACTGGAAGCCCTCAATGAAGCACAGCTTCCTGCTGCCGCCCCGCAGGAGGGCTCGGCATCACCTGCCTCGGCTTCCCTCCTCCCTTCCCACAGTGAAGACCCTGGATTTTGGGAGGGGGCAGCTGGCTACATCCAGCCTCCCCTCTGGGCTCTCGCCCTGCTGAGCATGAGGTGACTTGAAGCCATTCCTAGTCAGGCACGAGAGCGAGGGGACACAGGGTGGCAGTGGCAGGGACAGTGGCTGGGGTGAGCCAAGCCGGGGAGCTGCCCCACGCAGGCAACCCGATGGCTGCACATCCCCCGCGGGTGCCAGATAACAGGGCGTTAGTCACACCCGCTCATGCCAGACAGGTCTGGGCGAGGTGCAAGAGGAGCTCGGCTGGTGACTGAGCAGCGGTGGAGCCAGAGGGGAGGTCAGCATCCACCTGCGCCCCGGGCTGGGGGCTGTGGGCACAGCAGGAGGGGACCAGGGTGGCCACGGGAGATGCTCACGGTGCTGGCAGGACGCAGCCACTGCCCTGTTTAACCTCGCTGAGCTGTAACGCCCTGTGCAGTCCACCCAGTCCCCCTTGAGGCCATCACGATCTGTCCCTCCTGGGGCTGGGGCCCCTACAGATCAATGGGCAAAAGTCCCAGAGCCTCGTCCCCCACAAGCTGCGGTGCTGGCAGAACACATCGCACCACTCACTCTCATTACAGCTTTCGTCAGCAGCTCGTTTCCGAGCCGGCTTGCGCGGAGGAAATGATGATAGGTGGTGGTGGCTGCAGGAAAACATTTGCTGGGCTGCCAGGGACAGGACACAAGGCACAAAAGTGAGATCACACTCACCCCATGGACAACTAGCATCCCGTCATGGGGTCATGCTGGTTTCTAGAAAGTCATCAGGCCCTGGTGATTAATAAGGCACGGATTTGACAGGGCAGGTGATGAAGGAGTGGACAGGCAGATCCTCTCCTCCGCAGGGCGTAGGGCTCAGGGTTCCAGTGGAGGGATGGGAAGAGGTCAGCTTGAAGCTGGGCAGCCCACAACACCCGGGTCCCTCAGCCCTCCCTCCCCACATAGAAAGGGAGAGGGGCCCAAGCTCCAGACTTACTGGGCTGAACAAGCAAATTACATATATTTATATAAACACATTTTAGTTATGCATTTAAAGGATGTCACGGCAGCTATAAGCAGAGTCACAGCCTGACAAAGCCACCAGCTCCTGCCAGCACCAGTACCAAACTGGAGCACCTGGCAATGGCCATGACTCATGGCTCCTTCACCACCAGTACCGCCCAGTGTGCAAACATCGTTCTCCCAAAAAAACAGGGGTCTCAAAGTGCCAGCAGCAAACAGACCAGCACGACAAAGCCCACCTCCCCTTGGATCTCCTAGCATCTCCTCCCTCCACCCATGAGCACAGCTGCTCGCCTACGCACCCTCCCATGTAAGACAGCTCTTGGGACTTGTGGGGTCTACAAATAATTTTATTGAAATTTAACAAAAGTGGACAGATGCACTAGGAGGAAGGACCATAAACAGTGTGCATTTCCCACATCCATGGGTCCTACCCACACATTAAAGGAGCAAGGAGCCTAGTATCAGTGAGTATGGTTTGGCTATACATCCACACAAGAAAGCACATCACACAGAAATTGTAAAAAAAAAAAAATTTTGAAAGGAATTGTGTTTTTTTTTTCTTTATCCAACACCACAGTGGACACAGATACTATTTACAGCGACCTTCACATTTTTAGATCCCTCCAGGTGCTCCCAAGGCCCTGCTGCAGGAGGGCTACAGGCCAGCGGAAGGGAGGGGGTATGGGGGCTGGTTGCTCAGGAGACCAGCCTGGGAAGAAGCAGGGCACCACACAGCTTGTGGGCAGCCTCCAGAGGTTTGCTGCCACTCCAATGACATGGGGAGGGGGTGGTGGGAGAAGGCGTGTTTTTTTGGGGAAGCATGTTTGATGCCCTGGGGGAAGGGTGGGCAGCCTGTCAGGGAGGACAAAAGCATCCTTGCTAAGCTGGTCTCAGTCTCTACCCCCCCCTTCCCAGGCATTCAGGCCAGTAGCCAGATTTTTGGCCAGTAGCCAGGCAAGGGGCACCCTGTTAGGGCAGGCAAATTGCACCAGCCCCTTCCCCACTCCTCTTCCACTTTCCCTGTATTCTCCTGTACCAGAGACAGATTTGGTGCAGCTTCCCGTGCCCTCAGATAGCATCAGGGCAAGGTGGCACAGGCAGCCCAGCCGCGGCTTTCTCTCCTCTCCTCTTCCTGGGGACAGCAGCTCCTGCTCTCCTGTGGAGCCCAAGGGATGCCCTTCCCAGGGAGATCCAGCCCAGGAGAAACTCGAGAGCAGGTGGTGCAAATAAGAAACACTTCAGTGGGGGATTGTTTTAAGACAAGACTTTCAAGCAAGCAGGAGAACAAAAGATGTTGAAAGAAGCGCCCAGCATCACAGTGTAGACCACAGCCCTGCCCTCCTGCTTCCCTGCCCAGTGGCAGCCAGCATATCCGCTTTACCCTCCATGCTCGCTCCTGTCGATGGGAACAGTGGGTGGGGGGACACAGAGGGAAGAGGTGGTGACAGGAAGACAGCAACAGCCTTGCTGCTGTTATCTCCCCAAAGCTGGGAATGTGGCCCTACGCCCGGGGCGGCTCTCAGCGGGCGTGGGGATGGATACATCCAACACAGAGGCCGACAGGGCTGGCAGCCAAGAGCCAGCAGCCTAAATTAAAAATCGAGGTAGCAAACATCTGAAGTGCTTAGAAAGTAAGTTCTAGAACGAAAGAGGAGGAAAGCCAAGCCAGCTGCTGTGGGGAGCAGGCTCTGACCCAGTTTAACGCTGTGACCGCTGATGGTCTTCCTCTACCTGCCCGGTCTGGGGGCAGCTAAGCAGGGAGGCAGTGGCTCATAATGCTGGCGAGGGGTGGTATGGGTCAGGCCTCTCCCCGGCCCTGAGGCAGCTGGCTCAGCACCCCGGGGCCTCCGCGCAGGGGTGAGAGGCTTTTTGGTGCTGCCAAGCCAACCTCAACCTTCTCAAACAGGAGGAAAGAGGAGAAAAGAGCAGGACCTTCAGAGATGGAGCAGAAAGCCTCCCTTTAAAGTGCATCGCATTTCTCCTCCTGCCACCAGCTGTGATGCGGGAGGAACCGTAGTTCACATTGCCAGGGAGATTTCCAAGCCAGATAGGGATACCAATCGATTGTTTTTGGGGGATGGGGAACGAAGAGATGATTTTCTTCCTGCTTGGCTCTGTCAAGGCCCACCCCACCAGGAGGTACTTTCAAGATGGCTGCAGGGGGAGGAGACACCTTGCCCAGCAGCCCAGCCCCACAGTGGGCGAGGGACAGGGCTCAGCAGAAGCCCACTTGCTAACAGGGGTGGCATGTCTGCTGCAGAGCTGGGGACCTCGCTGCCATCAGCAGTAGCCACGGACCACAGAGATCTCCTGCAGGAAGGGGGACTGCAGGCAGTGGCAAAGCCAACCTCCCCACAGCTGGCATAAATGGGAAACATACACGGGGAAGAAACCGAGGTCCAAGACAGCGGCATCTGATCTCCGTCCCTTTCCCAAGAGGAGCGCAGCAGCTAGCCAAATGTGCTTCAAGACCAGCCCCACCTTGGCCTGCCCCATTTATCCTCCATCAACGGACCCATCCAGGGGAGCAGCACCTAACACCCATGGTCAAGCACCATGCCGCAACACTGGCCATCTAAACACCAGGCCCAAGGGACCTTGGGGCCCCAGGCAGCACATTACCTTGCCTTGGCTCTCCCTGGGCCGCATACCTGAGAAGCAGAGGGTTTTCTCTGGTGAGAAGTGCAGGCTCACTCTCCCTTTAACAGCTCAAACACAGCAGCTTGTTTGCAATTCCAGTTACCCATCAAACGTCAGCTAGAGGCTACAAAAGGTATTTTAAGTCTTCTGACTCAAGCGAGGATGTTTTTAAGCAGTTGTTGCACAAGGCCACTCATCTCCTGTGAGGAGTGCTAGCCAAGCCCAGCCTGGCCTGCTCTGTCCCACCTCACCTCCAGGAGAGGGGAAAGCCCCTGTCCCTGCCGCATGGTCAGAGTCTTCCTTGGGCGGGAACGCAACACAGCCTCACCTGGTGAGGCTGGGGGTGGTGAGGCAGGGCCTCCTGCCTGCGGGCAGCAATGTCTGGCAACTCACACCTCGCAGATGATCACAGGGAAATCCACGTGAATGCGAGGGTGCTCCAGTTTCACTATGCCCTGAAAGAAGAATCATAGTGGTGAGCAGAAGAGACCATCCAACAACAGCCACAAGCCTTGTGAGTACAACAGAGGATACCACACCCTCAAGGAACAGGAGTCTATAAAGCTGCTTTGGCACCAGGTACTCCTGGAGAACAGCACATGGTGAAAGCACTTTGCCCTTCGAACCGGTCCCTGGAGAGCCAAGGGCGGCATGGATGGCTGCCACACATGGCGGGTCTGGAGCTCAGCAGGGTGAGAAAGGAGGGAGCTGCTCTGCCAGGCACTGCCCGTGCAGCAGCTGGTGCGTGACTGGCAGATATTGGCTGTCTGGGCTTTTCATCCAGCACCTTTCATTCACGGGATTTAAAAGAATGAAAAGAGCTCTATGAGAGAAAGCAGCCAGGGCAGCTGGCACACAAGAAAAGCAGCTTTCTATCCAGAGGGGAGGCTGCTGAATGCACACTCCCTCCACGCCAGCTACAGGCGCTTTTCCCATGCCCTGTTCAAGCCTTCTCCTGTTACAGCACCGGGAGAACATGCTGGCAGGTGGGGGCTGGGAGGAGAGGGGGGAGCAGGGGCTTGGGGCTGGGCCTGTACACGCAGAGCCAGAGAAAAGCCTGGACTAGCAAAGAGCTATTTAGTGCCAGTACCTGCTCTCTCCAGCCTGGTGAGTTTCAAGCCACATTGTTGAGGAGTCAGCCCCACCACCCAAGCCTGCCTCTGTGAGAACGCCAGCCTGGGGAGTGGCACTGTATGCTTCCCCCCATAACTGGTTGTGCAGCACTCAGAGGGGTCCTGTTCCACTGGAGGTCTGCCCAGCCCTCAGAGCACACCGACAGCTCACCCCAGGCACTTGCTAAAGCCATGCCTTTCTGCTTATGTAGTTAAGACTCCTGCAGGGTCTCTCTCCAGCACTGGTTTGATCCGCCCTTTTCTCCATTTATACCCCCAGAAGCTTCCCTACAGGCAGGCTATCCTTTTGTAGTGAGACTCTCAATCAGTGCCCCAGCCCCTGCCCAGCTTGACCACAGTTGCTTATTTTAAGAGGAGAGTTTTGCAAAACACATAGGTGTCAACACCACTGTCACTGCCAAGTGTCTGGGGGGAACACACACACTCTCATTAGCAGGTGATGGGCTTTGGCTGCTGCTCCCAAAGCCGGGGTCTGGCCCTCTGCAGCAACAGGACACTGGCTGAGCGAGCACAGCACCCCACACCTTGGAGAAGGTGCTCAGCAATGGGACATCATGGCCACGGAGGGCTGCCTGGCACTCTGCGCCCCACAACACACACCCAGGCGACTTATCTTCCCCATCCTGGCAGCTCTAAAGGGCTGGAGTACCGCTTCCCTTTGGAAACGTGAGCTGGAAGGTGTCACCAGCTCTGCCTCTCCTGTCTCAGCCTCATGCTGTGATGTGCATGTAAGCCAGGACACACAGGAGTCACAGCTCTGAAGCAGAAGCTGGGGGGGGGGGGGGGGGGGGGTGGGGCGGGGGGCACTGCAGAAAGCCTTCACCTTCCCAGCAAGCCCGGCAAGAAGATGCCCCCGAGGAAGAAGGCCCACGTGCTGCACAGCTGGGTCTTCAGCTGTCACTGTGGCACTTCCGGCACTCGCTTTTCCCCACCCTTCTCCACGCACTACCTGAGGTATCAGGTTCTTGTGGATCCTCTTCAGCTTGGCGCGCTTCCTCCCGTTCTTGGTAACGATTGTCTCCTCGTAGAACTCGTGAGCGAGATCCCCGTCCTCATCGTAGTACATGGAGCTGCCGAGAGGAGAGGGGAGGCGAGTAGGTAAGAGCCTGCCGCCAGCTGCCGCAGGAACCCCCGAGCCGGGAGGGGGCTGGGGCAGGCCGACACCGCTACCCCCGGAGAGCCGCGGGGGCCGGCCGCTGCCGGCCCAGCGGCTGTCGGGGTCGGCCCCTTTCGCCCCCCGGTCCCCCCGCCGCAGGCCAGGGCCTGTCCTCCCGCGCCTTGCCGGTGCCCGTGTAGGCCCGAGCCGACCCAGCAGCGAAACACCCCACCCGGCTGCTACGGCAACTGCCCCCCGGCCTCTCACCCGCGCCGTGTGAAGACGAAGGGGGTGGCGGCCCGCGCCCGGGCCAGGGCCTGCTGCCCGCCGGGGCCCTCAGCGCCGCCGCCGCCCGCCGCCTGGGAGGCGAAGGGCCACAGCCCCCGCGACTTAGAGCCGCTGGCGCCCATGGCGGCGGCGGGGGCGGCGGGAGCGGGACCGGGGTTGGGGGGGGTGGGGGGGTGGGGGGAGGGGGGAGCGGCCCAGAGCTCGGCGACACCGAGCGAGCACCGCCCTTGCGTGCGCTGCCGCGCTACGACACTTCCGGCACGCGCAGCGCCCCCCGCACGTGACCGGGGAGGGAGGATCTGCCCTGGTCACGTGAGCACGGCGCGTGAGCGTGCCCTCCCCAGCTGCCGCCCCGCTCGCACCCGGTGGCTCCTCGCGTCCCGTCCCAGCCACCCCACCCCGGCCTCCCCGCCAAGGACACGCCGCAGGCCAGGCCTCGTCACCAAGATGCCTTTATTGGTGCTCGCCACCCCGCCTACCCCCGGGGACACTCGCCCCCCTGGGCACACTCGTTCTCCCCGGGGACCCCACTCCCCGGGCCAGCCCCACGGGGGTTGTGTCGGCCCGGTGGGTCCCGGGGTGCCCCCTTCCACCCCCCCTGCCTTGTGCCCCCACCCGCCGGCAGGCGAGGGTCCCGGCACGCTGGCTGGCCACGGGCACGGGTGGCATGGTGGTCACCCTGGTGTGCGTGTGGCCAGTGCCTCTTGCATCTTCTGGCGGCAGCGGGCATAGCGGTGCCGCAGCCGGCGCACGTGCTCCTCCTCCTCCCGCTGCAGGATGCGCAGGAAGTTGTGCAGCTCCGGCAGCGTGAAGGCGTCCCACTGCAGGCACATGGGCTGCCATCGCAACGGGGACACAGCACGTTCCCCCGTGGCCACATCCTCTGGGGGTGTGGGTGCCAGTCCCCTCCCTGTCCCCGTACTCACATTCACCTCCCCAGTCTCATTCTCCTTCAGGATGAAACTGAGCACCTTCTCGCTGGGGCCAGCCAGCAGCCGCAGCCGCAGCGGCTGCTCCTCGTCAGCCAGCTTCCGCAGGTACACTGCAACGGCAGCCACATGTCATGGCGGAAGGGACACCACCACCATGGGGACACTGCCACTACAGGGACATCACTGTCACTGTGGGGACACTGCTGCTACAGGGATGCTGCTACCATAAGGATGCTGCCACTACAGGAACATCACCACCTTGGGGAACACCACTGCCATGGGGGACATGTCCATGGTGACAGGGGACACTGTCACCAAGAGGGTACCACTGCTACTGGGATGCTGCCACTATGGGGAACATTGCTGCCATAGGGGATACTGCTGCCGTGGGGGACACCTCCACAACCACTGGGGACACCACCACCAAGGCAGATACCTCCGTAACAGGGATGGTGACACCACGTGGATGTGGCTGCCTAGGGGAACCTGCCACTATGGGGACATCACTGCCACAAGGATGCTGCCACCATGGACAGTGCCACCAGGGGGACACCACTGCCATGGGGATGCTGCCACCATAAGGCCACCACCACCCAGGGGAAACTGCCACCACGGGGACTCAGCCACCACTATAGGGACAGGGATACTCCAGAGCACTCACTACCTTGCTCATCCTTCTCAGACCTCTCGAAGAGGGCGAACTTGTGGGGGTTATCCACAACGGTGAACTTGCGGAGGAGGGCATCGATGACCTCGCTGGCACGGGTGTGCGAGAGGATGTGCAGGTGCTTGACAGTCCCCTTGGGCAGGTAGAAGGATGTGCGGCGCTTCACCCCCTGGGTGTGCGGCCCCATCCGCCCCGCCTGCAGGGAGGGGACCCGCTTGGTGGCCGGCACCGAGACAGGGCGCACCAGCTTCAGCTGCACCTTGATAAAGCCAGTGTAGGAGCCATCCTTGTTCTGGGAGACACCAGTGGGGGGGGTGAGTGGGGCCAGGGCAGGGCACCGCTGACCCCCTGGCCCCACACTGACCCCACACTGACTCCATACCAGGCTCATGAAGAGGTTGCTGTTGATTTGGCTGTTGTACTCCTTGATCCGCTGCTCCACCTGTGCCTGGTCCAGCTCTGCCTTCTCCCACTCACTAGGCTCATCCTGCACAACAGAAGCTGGACTGAGCAGCACTGTGGCCAGGAGGACCCCCCTGTGCCTGCCCTGGCATGCTGCTGGCCCCCCAGCCCACCCTGGAACACCGGCTGACACACATGCTGGTAGTTGTGCAGGGCTGCATCAGCCCAGCTGGCGTGGAGCTGAGCTGTGCCGGGGAAGCATGGCTGAGCTCAGCACAGCCCCAGCCCTGCTCCAGGGGTACTGGCACCAGACACCCCCTGCCCCCAGCCCTCGGCCCTGGGGCTGCAGGGATGGGTGAACCTGCTGCGAGGACACTCTGGGGCTGGGCATCTTCTTCCAGAACCCCAGATCAGAGAAGCATTCCCAAGTCAGGGTGCCGGCAGCCCAGCACCAGGGCAAGTGCCAGGGGGATGCCCCAGGATCCCAGGCAGCAGGGCTGGGCTGGGCTAGGGGTGCAGCCCATCCATGCCGCCAGCACCTGCTTCCAAGTACTGGCCCCACACCGGGGACACACAGGCGTCCTGGCTCAGCATCCCCGCCACCAGCACCCACTAATGAGTATTTATGTAGGGCTGTGGGGCCACCGTATGGAGTTGCACATGTCCCTACGGTGCTGGGGGGCTGGGGAGCACCCGGGGCTCCCAGCCCTACCGGCCATCCCGTGGCATGCAGGCACTGCCCGACCCTGCAGGGGTCCACACGGGGTGGGGACAGCTGTAAGACTGCCCCAGGGAGCTCACCCTGGCACTCCCAAGCAGCGTCCCTTGCCCCCTCTGGGGGCAGCTCCAGCCTGGGGGGCCATGGGATGGCCAAGCCAGGCAGCAGAGCCCTGCTCAGCCCACAGTGCCTTGCTTGCTCCACCACACTTGCATCCATCCAACTGGACAGAGCCACCATGCCCCACGGCATGGCCACATTTGCTCCCACACTTGCCCCATAGCAAGACCATGCTTAGCCCCACAGCAGAGCCATGCTAAGCTCCAAGACAAGACCGCCTGCCCCCCACGTTCTCCTCACGACGGGGCGACAACCGGCCCCACACTAAGCTCACCCTCGCTTGTCCCCCAGCACCCAGCCCGGGGGCCGTGTGCGCGCTCCCCCCGGCTGACGTCATCCCCCCCCCGTGACGTCACGGCCGGCGGCCCGGGACCGACCTGGCGGCGGCGCGGGCGGCGGCCGAGGGAGGTGCGGGCTGTGTAGAAGAGCTCGGGCTCGGAGTCGGAGTCCTCCTGGCTGCAGTAGCCGCTGCTCGCCGTGCTGCCCCCCGTGCCGTCCCGCCGCAGCGCCAGCGCCGCCGCCGCCCCGCAGCCCCCGGCCCCGCCGCCCCCGGCCACAGGCACGGCCACGGCGGCGGCCGCAGCCCGCTCCGCCCGCCCCGCGGCCCCGCTGAGCCCGCGGGCACACGGGCACACCCGGCCACGCGCCAGCCCGGCCGGTCCCCGGGCTGCGGCCCGGCTCGGTCCGCTCCCGGCTCGGCTCAGCCCGGTCCTTGGCCCGGCCCGGCTCGGCGCGCCCCCGGCTCGGCTCGGCCCGGTGCCTGTCCTGGCTCGGCTCGGCCCGGCTCACTCCTTGTCCCGGCTCGGCTCCGCCCGGTCCCTGTCGCGGTGCTGTCCCGGCTCGGCGCGGTCCCCGTCCGTGCCCAGCTCCCGCTGTCGGCCCCGCCCCGGCTGGGGGGGTGACGTGGGAGGGGGGCGGCGCGGCGCGGTCCCGCTTCCGGCGGTGATTTCACCCGCGCCCGGACCCGCCCGTGCCTCGGCCCGGCGAGCACGGACTGTCCGGGCACAGCCCAGGCCAGCGCAGCTCAGCTGGGCACAGCTTAGCCTGGCACAGCACAGCACGGTTCGGCACAGCCCAGCATGGCAAAGCACAGTGAAGGCCAGCATGGCTTGGCACAGCCCAGTGTGGCATAGCCCGGCATGGCACGCACGGCACAGCACAGCGTGGCTCGACACTGCCTGGCACAGCACAGCACAGCATCGTTTGGCTTGGTGCAGCACAGCACCAACACAGCAAGGCTTGGCACAACCTGGCATGGTGCAGCCTGGCATGGCACAGCACAGGCCAGCCCAGCAGCACATCAAAGCCCAGTGTGGCTCGACACAAGCTGATATAGCACAGCTTGGCACGGCACAGCCTGCCCTGACATGGCGTGGCCTCACATGGCACAGCATGGCACAGCCAACCCCTGCCCACGCCCTCCCTCGCAGACATGGGCCAGGCCCTACCACGTTGGTGTCCTTCTCCAGTGCCTGCTCGTTGCCATCGTCCTCATCGCTGGTGCTCGGGGGGCCGCTGCAGTCCAGCCGCACCAAGGCCCGGCACCGGTAGTGGCAGATGAAGCTGCAGTCTGGGGATGGGGACAGGAACAGTGTCACCACCACGGCGCTGGGTATCAGGGTCCGTGGCTGCACCGGGGGGGGTACTGGTGCCTGGTGGGGCAAGGGCTGGTGCATAGTGCCAGTATGTCCAGCTGCCTGCCCATGCCGTGTCAGTGCTGCGGGCTCAGGGGGCAGCACCCACATGGGACACTGCTGTGCCATGCTGCTGGCCAGCACCGCAGTGCCCGTGCTCCCTGGACTGGCCAGTGTGGGCACCTGATGGCTGGGATGCTCAGTGCCCGGTACCGGGATGCCCACTACCTGGTGGGGTACATGGTGCCGGGCTGCCCAGTGTGGGTGCCCAGTACCAGGATGTGCAGTGCCTGAAGGGGTATTCAGCAGGGGACTGCCCAGTTCCCAGTGTGTGTGCCCAGTATGGAGGTGTCTGGTGCCTGATAGTGGTGCCTGGTGCTCAGAGGCCCAGTGCTCAGTGTGTGTGCCCAGTACAGGGATGCCCAGCTCTCAGTGGCCTTGTCTGGTACCAGGATGCCCAGTGTGAGTCATCAGTACTGAGCTGCCCGTGCCCAGTGGGGATGCTCAGTGCTGGGATGCCTGCGCCCAGTGCAGGTGCCTGGTACTGGGATGCATGGTACTTGGTGGGGGTGCCTAGTAACACGATGCTCAGTGCCTGGTGTGCGTGGCCGGTGCCAGGATACTTCTGCCCAGTGGTGGGAGACTTGCTGCGCAGTCAGGGTGCTCACTACCAGGATGCCCAGTGCCCGGTGGGAGTGTGTGGTGGTGGGGAGCCTGGCACCCCGTCAGGGTGCCCGGTGGCAGGATGCCCCGTGCCCTGTCAGGGGTGCTTTCTGGAGGGATGCCCGTTGTGCCATCGGGGTGCCCAGGGGCAGGGTGCCCGGTGGTGGGATGCTTGGTGGTGGGGGTGCCCGCTGGCGGGATGGCCAGTGCCCTGTTGGGGTGCCCGGTGGTGGGGGTGCCCGCTGGTGGGATGCCCCGTGGGGGTGCCGGGAGGCCCGGGGCGCGGCGCGGTACTCACGGCGGCACTGGAGGCTCTTCCTGCCGCCGCCCCAGACGAAGTCCCCGCAGAGGTCGCACCAGGTGTGGAGCCCGCGGCGCCGGGGCTCGAAGCGGTGCCCGGCGCCCGGTGCCGCCGTCAGTCGCGGGTCGGGGTGCGTGCCGGGGCCGGGCCGTCGGGCCGGGCTGATGCGCAACGCGTTGGTCCGTTCCAGGCGGCCCCGGGCCGGCCGCGGCTCCGGCTGCAGCTCTCGCAGCTCGATGAGCTCCATGGCCCGGCGGTCGCGGGCGCTGCGCGGCGCCGACGCGGGGGCCGGCAGCGGGGCTGGGGCGGGGACCGGGAGGGGCCGCCCCGTCCGGCCACCGCAGGGGAAACTGAGGCAGGAGCGGGGTGTAGAGGGGGGACAGCCGCGCAGGCGCCCCGGGGTCCCGACCGTCACCCCCGGTCCCGGCAAGCCCGGCGGGGCGGGCTGGAGGCAGGGAAGAGGCTCCCGGAGCCGCCGCCGGGTAAGGGGGGCCCCACTCGGGCAGCCCCGCTCCCTCCCAGGGCCGGGGCAAGCCTCGCTCCGTGCCTCAGTTTCCCAGCGGCGAAGGGGCCCGGGGGAAGCTCTGGCAGCGGGTGAGCAGCAGCCGAAGCTCCCCCGGAGAGCCTCCGTGCTTGGAGTAAACTCCTCACCCCCAGCGTGGGCTGCTCGCTGTGGCTGCAGCTGGACCCAAGATGGTTTCCTGCCTGTGGGTCCTACAGCAACAGCACTGGGGCGTGCTTTGGGGCGCCTGCTTTTGGGGCGTGGGGGGTGTGTCTCAGACACCCCATCAGAAAAGGGGCACAGCACTGCCAACCTTTCCCAGCCACGCTCAGCACAAGGCCCCAGGCCTCTGGCAGCAGCTGCTGGCTGGGAAAGGTGGAAGGCACCCCAAGGCACAGCAGACCACCCCCACACCCTGCAGAGAGATGCTGGTAGGCAGGGGGCCAAGCCCTTGGTGCTAATATCACATCACCTGGGAGGGGAGGGGGGAAACCATCCCTATGAGATGGCAGGTAACAAACACCCGAGAAACTCATTGCTTTCTCACAGCGAGGTGCTTGGGCTAACCACATCCTCTGCCTGCCCCTGCTGCTCTAATGTAACAGCCAAAAGGTAAGGAGAGGTGGCAAGGAGGCCTTTTTGCCCCCTTTCCCGCCCCAGCTCACGGGCCTTGACCACCGAGGGCTTGGTCCTTCTGGTAACCACAGCCTTATTGGCTCTTTTTTCAGGTTCTCTGGGATTTCTTTTGTTGCAGAGAGGAGTAATGAAAACCTCCCCCTCTCCCAAGGTACAAGGGAGGGGAAGAAGCTACTGCACATCTTCCGCTAGGAGAAAAAAACGCAGGAGCCAAGCAGCAGCAGGGTGCAGAAGGAGGTTTATTGATGAAAGCTGCACAATGGGGTGGCGGTAGAGGAAAGACCAAGCTCAGCCAGTGCTGCCCAGGGCTGGGAGCAGGCAGAGGGGGCCTTTGCTGGCTTCTCCCCTCCGGTCACTGGGCTGTATGCAGCGGGGAGCCTTGCCAAGCCACGGGCCACGTGCCAATCACCGCTCCTCTTACAGGTCATCCACACTCCTCAGCACCCCGGCCATCAGGTTGCAGGCAACCTTGTGCTTCTGCCAGTGCTGGACCTGGCACGCCCTGCGCAGGGGAAGGCTGCTGCTCAGGGGCCCTGCCGTGAAGTGGGCTGCTCGCAGCTTGAGCAGGGATATAGTGGTGCCACATCCATCCCCAGGAGCAAAGCAGTGACAAGGACAAACCCCAGCACTGCACTCCTCTGGGCACTGGAGGGGAGCTGGCACAGCCAAGCATTAGCCCAACAGGGAGGTGGATGTGGCCCCCGGTTCTGAGGGCTAAGATGGTTTAACACCAGACCTTGCCAGACGATTCAGGACCAGAGAAGATTTAAATTTACTGCTACCACCCCAGCTGCCACATCCCAGCTTGTTACCTGCACCCACAGAGCCATAGGTGCTTTCCTCTCCACCTGCCCCACCAAGGTGCAGGGGAGGGAGACAGTCACCATGGAACACCCAGCCTGTTGCTGCTGTTGGTGTGGGCACTGGCAGCTCAGCACCTCGCAGCAGCAAAACAACACTCACCAGCATCTCCTCCACCAGTGTCCCGGCACATCAGCCTCACCAGAAGATTGGGACAGGTATGTGGCAAGTGGAGAGCCACCAGTGCTGAGCAGCAGTGGGACCCCTGGCTTCCCTTGGCCCTTTCACAGCATCCTCTGATGAGGTCTGGGGTGCTCTGGGGAGCAGGGGCACTGGGGGGGCTGCAGGGGACATAGGGGGGTGGCAGGGCTCCCTTACCGTGTGCAGTACCACTCGTTCTGGCAGCGAGAGCACCGTTTGGCTGCCTCTGCACCACACACCCTACAACAGGGTTTGTCAGGGGCTAGAGCTTCCATCATGTCCAGGCTGTAGGTCTGTGCCCACCTGCAGCAGGCAGAAAAGGGGGTGAGGCTGCTCCCAGGGAACTGCCAACAAGCAGCAAGCTGTCCCCACTGCACCCCACTACTGAGGTGGTAACATTCCCAGCCAGTACCACAGACCACTCCATCCTCTCAGTGCTGAGTTTCAGCCCCTGCTAATGGGGATACTGGCTCCACTGGGCACCCTGTATGCATGTGCCAGGGCCTTACCTGCGTGCCTGAAGCTTCAGCTCCTCCTCAGTGGGACTGAAGACATGCTTCACCTGGTGCTTGGCAATGGCCTCCCACTTCCCAGTGTTTTTCTTGAGGATATAGTCCCAGATGATGGGAACCTGGTGGGAAAGGCAGAAGGGGAGGAAAAGGGTGCTCACAGCCCAGTCAAAAGCACCGCAGTATGGGGTGTCTGGGGGGCAGCCAGCCCCAGGTATGAGGAGCGTGCCCCTCCAGGAGCGTGAGTGGAGGCAGCACGGGAAAAGGCAAAGGTGCAGAGAGCCAGGGTGTGCTTTTGGGTACACAGAGGGGATGGATCCATTTGCCAGCAAGCGTTAGGTGAAACAAGGCAAAACCTTCAGGGCCCGGTTGCAAGTGAGAGTTCAGCCCCAAGGCTCCTGAGCAGAAAACCCTGGGATCTCAGTGCCCCATGTGCCGGCAGCAGTGTGAACCCCGTGCTCTGGAGCCATTTGCCTGAGCAGATTTTTCCACTCGTCATTTCCCTGAAGATGAACACCCAGGGAAGGGCTGGCCAGCACGAAAAGGAAAGCACCAGCCAAGAGCAGCGTGGGGATTTCAGACTCTGGAGTGGATGATGCTACTTCAAACAGCACTGCCTTCTCCAGCAGAGTAAAAATAGCCAGGCCTGGAAAGGGGAGGAGGCTGCTCCAGGAGCAGCCAAATGGAAAAACTCCTTTCCTCAGCTTGGCTTGGTGACAAGGAGTGAGTTCACCTCTTTCTGGGCAGAGCAGGGAGCCCATGTGTTTGCTTCGAGCTGGCTCCCCCTGCCTACTTCCTGGGGTTCAGCCCCAGCCCTTGGCAGAGGCAGAAGCAGCCCCAGCACAAAAGCAGAGCTACAGAGAAGGGCAGCAGCCCAGACAGGGGCTGGATGAGGTCCCCAGTGCGGCAGCTGCCTGTCCCTGCCCCACTGACACGCTGGCAGTTGAGGCATGTGGAGCGAATCCATAACCACCTCCACCCTGCTGCCATTCTCAGCCCCAGCCACTTGGCTTACTGATCTGCAGCTTTTCCCTGCGTCCAGCCACCCACAGCCAGCTCCGGCTGGGGCACATCACCCTCCACCAGGGCCATGCAGCCAGCCATACTGGGGGCAGCGTGTTCCCTCTCTGCACAGCCCCAGGGATCGCTGCCCGACTGACCCATCCACTCTGGAAAGTGGTGTGGGAGCCTCCAGCAGCGGGGTAGAGCCTCTGCTCTCCCAGCTGCCTCTTTGCAGATATTCCCCCTGCCCCCAGTTTCTCCTCTCAGCCCAGGAGAAGCAGAAACACTTTGCTCAAGAGGTTACCACTGCATGGATTAAACACCCCAAGAACCTCACACTGTCTGAAGACCCTCAGGGCCCAACTCCCAAGCTGTTAACAGTCAAAACAAGCCAGGGGTTATCTCTGTCCCATGCCGTCACCACCCCAGGAACTCGATGCAGTCTAGAGAGCTGTTTATAACCCAGCATTTATGCCTTTAGATGTGACTGCTTGGCCACTGTGGCAGCAGGACAAGGCTCCCATGTCACACACAGGCAACTTTGCTGGCAATAAAGGTGTAACTGTGAAATGGGTGCTCAGCGGCTTTACCAGGGCACCACCTCTCCAGAGCTGAGCTTGGTGGGAGGAAAAGGGGTCAGGGGAGCTATCAGGCTTAAAGCAGAGCAGCTAGAGAGGTGGAGGCAGAGCCACAGGATACCTGCTCCAGGATGAGGTCCTTTTTGGGGGGAGCTGGCTCTGTCATTGCAAGGTGGCTCAGAAATCTCTGCATCTCCACCAGGCTGGGCAGCTGGTCAATGAGGATGTCCGTCAGGAATGCACGGAGCTGTGGTCACGGAGAAGGGAGTGAATGGAGAGGGGTCAAGACAAGGGAGCCAGAGCTGGTGAAGCAGTGTGGCAAGAGCAGGGATCTGTGGGGCACTGGCAGAGTGACCCATGGGGGTCCCACAAGGTGCAAACACAAGCTTTGCTGCTGCTGGCATGGTGACAGACCCTGCTGTTCTCCCACCACTGGCTCCTAGGAGCCCATAGTGGGGATGGGGAGAGATGCCGGAGGTGCCCAGTGCAGGCAAGGTCCTACTCTGTGCTGCAGAGCCTGTCACCTTCGTGGTGTAGGGTCTTACCTTGAGGAGCTGGCTCTTGTTGAAGCCATCAAAGTGGTATTTGCGCTGGCATTCAGGGCTCAGCAGGAGGTTGAGCAGGGCAAGCCACACCTGCCCATCGAGTTTTGTCATCTTCACCTGGTCTTCAGGGGGCATCACGTGCCATGCACCATTCTCAAACTTCTTGAGCTTGCCTGAGGGACAGAACACACAATTCCAGGAAGAGTCAGTGCTGCCTGAGGGAAGACAGCTGAGAGGTGGGGACGCTGGCCTATGCTCACTGCCTCACTTCACCACAAGCAAGCCCCTCTGCTTCTGCCTGCTTCTGTTTCCCCACCCCTTTGCTCAGCAAAGCAGCCTACTTGGTACTGAGACAAAATACTACAGAGCATGAAAAGCATAAAGAACATGTTTTAAAACAATAGGACTACGGCAGGAATGGAAAAATCCCTGAGATAGCTTCCTCCATACTTGGTCAGGAGTGTAGAGCACCGGTAGGTGGTGGGGGAGCCCATGTTGCAACAACAGAGTGGCTGGAGAGGCATGTTTTGGGGTACCAGCGTGGCCAATACCCAGTCTTCTGGAGTTACTTCTGCTGGTGGAAGCCGGAAGTAGTATGAATATAACAGAAGTGATAAAACAAGCTCCAGGAGCTGCTGTGCTGCTCTGGGGGATGGAGGAGGATGTAACTCTGCATCTGCACAGCCTGGAAATATCTTTGCACTCTTGTTCCTTTCCTATTCCTCCCTTGGGGCCCTGGATCAAAGCTCCCTCTGACACCCCCAGCACACAGGCAGAGAGAAGCAATGCGTTTCCTGGCTGGAGGAAGGAGGAAAGCTCCCACATCCAGCTGGGCTCTTCTCGGCAGGCACAGAGCCATGTGCTTCCCAGCATCTCTTCTGCCCCTGCACGCACCATGACCCACCTTGGTGCAGGGCTGGGGAGAGGCATGTGGGTTCCCACACCCCAGGCTGTGCCCCACCACTGCTCAGAGGCAGGCAGTGGGGAAGCTGGGGGGCTGCAGGGGGGCACACCTGGCTGCAGAGGTGTGGGAGGCAGGGCTGATGGCACAGGTGATGGCTGATGGGCACAACCTGATCAGGAAGGCCTTTGGCAAGAGCAGAGCTCAATAACCAGCAGCTTCAGGGCAATCAGTTTGCTCCCTGGGAGAGCCCATGTCTGGCTCTAATTCTTAGTGTTGTCCCAGAAAGGTGCAGACAGGCTGGGACTGACACTCTGGCCTTTCTGTGTCTGAGACAAGACTCCTCAGAGCAGCAGGTGGGGCTGTCAGACATGCTACGCTCCTGGTCTGTCCACGATCAGCTCAGAAGACACTGCCCTGTGTGAGGACTGGCTTTTGGGAGCACTGCTGGGCTCCCAGCTCAGCTGTGCTGCAGCTGCTTTCAGGCTGAACAGCTTCAGGCACTAGTGAGGAGCAAGGGGAGGGGATGCTGGAGGGGGAATAGCTTTCTGCAAGGCCTCCTACAGCAGAGCCATAAGAGGCTGGATGTCCCAGCATACCACCACAGTGCCCCAGGTACCACAGGGCACAATCCATACCTGCTTCCTGGCAGCTCCAGGGGCAATGCTCCACCAGCTCGACAAGGAGGCAGGGCAGGTTGTGGGTGTTCAGCATTCGTGTCAGTGCACTCAGGGGCAGACTGGAGATGGGACAGAAAGGGTGAAATGGTGCTTGAAGACAAGTGCCAAAACAGATACAAAGCTCCCTGAGGCAACTGAGCAAGGCAGGAAAAAAACCAATAAGCTGGGTTCCCAGGAGTGCCATGGAGCAGGGTGGAGCACTGCTTCATTTGCCTCCTGGGCCACAGTGCCACTGCCACCATGGATACAGCCAGCTGCTGAAAGGGGTCCAGGCACCCGCTGTGACCCCACAGGAATCTCAACTGGAGAGCCTGGCACCTCTGCTGCTCCTGGGCACCTACCTCTCTACCTGATCGGTGATGAATCGCAGCACAGACAGGGCTTTCAGGGAAATCTCAAACTCCATCATCTCTGCCTGCTTCTGCAGCTCCTGTGGAGGGACAAACATAGCCTCAGGATTTCAGGCCCCATTTCCCAGGAGCTACAGGGAGGCAGGCTGTTGGTGGTGCATCAGTAACCACAGACTGGGGAGGAAACCAGAACCCTGCAAATCAAACTGCTTCTCATCTCAACTGTGCCACTGTTGCTCGTTTGCAAGGGCAAATGCAGAAGTGGTCGCAGCCCATTGTTGTTTGTCCCTCATCTCTCTCCCCCTAACAGGTCACGGGTGGCTACTGGCAGCAGTGCCCTGGCACAGGGACACCCCCTGAAAGAGGCCAGTACCAGACCACTCTTCTCTGCCCTTCTGGGATCATCTTGTGGCCCATGGGCCTGAAGAGACCTGTGAAGCTAGGAAGGGGGGAGCTGCACGATCAGCAGAGGAGGAAGAAACTCGGCCCTGGCACAGCTGCAGTCCTACATCCACCCTTCCTGGATCTGCCTCTCCCCTCCAGCTAAATATCAGCCTGTGGTTATCCCAGCCCGCAGCTATGCCATGCTCACCAGCCACCCAGCCTCCTTCCCTTCGCAGGTGGTGTGGAGCCCCATTTATCCCCCCACATGCTCAGGCTAACAGCCTGACCATCCTCTGACCCAGCCTCTTTTGAGACTATCGGGATGCTAGGCTGAGAGGTGTCAAGTCCTTCTCCCTGGCCCAGACCGAACTTCTCCTCTTAAGTCCCAGATGCTCAGCACCTCACATTTTTCGTGTGCAGAGCACTGACCTCAGCAACTCTTACTTCTCTGAAGTGCCACTGCAACAGTTTTTTTCCAAATTCCTGCAGTAAGAAGGCCTGTGCTCCCCATACCAGTGCCCCACATGCTACTAAGAAAGCCTTACAGTCTCTTCCCCCTGACCTCCCTCTCCAAACTCCCCTGGTGAGGCTGTTTCCTACAGCTCCTCCTGATATCCAGACCTCATCGCTGCTACCTTTGGGCAGGGACTATCTTTTGCCTGTGCTTCTGGGGGGCAGCAGAACAGGTCCTGCTCCAGGGGTTACCACCATGCACAGTCACAAAGGGCAACAGGCTCCACAACACAGGAGAGGGCAGGAACAGGTTTTTCATAAGGGGTTATTGTATGCAGAGTCAGGAGGGCCTGGAATGAATCAGAGGAAACCAGGGTCCTTGCAAGAGAAGCCCTTTTTAGAACCCTATTGGCTAGAAAAGGACATTTTTTTAACCTGAGCCATGTCAAAGCACTGACAGAGACACCCCCTTCCCCTCCCCAGCTGGGAAAACATTTCCTGGAAAACATCTCTATTGTGCTCCAGAGCCCTCCACTTCCTTCCCTTTTCTGGAAGAGGAGCATGTGCTTGGGCAACAAGCCAAAGGATGGAGGCAACACAGGGAGGTATAGCCAAGCTTGCAGGCTATCACTTTAACTCTGCTTCTCCAGATGCTCCTTGTGGTGTGCACAGTTTGAAAACTCCAGGTGCTGAGAAGTACCAGAAGAAGAGACATCCCACACCAGAAAGGTGGGCATGGCAGCCCAGGGGCACCTGACTAGGAACAACTCCAGGCTTGCTGTTGGCTCAGACCAGCACAGAGAGGAGGTATTTCTCAAACAGCTGAGGAAGCTGGGGGGAAACAGATTAGGATAATTCCTAGTCATATTGCACATTGATTTAGGGAAGGATCCGTCTTATGGTTAACCCTGGCTGGCTCCAGCAGCAGCCTGAACTAAGGGGGTTTCACAGGCTCCCACACAGCTTTCAAGAGCAACAGCAAATGGCCAAAACCCCTGTACTGCATATTTTGCCTAACTGTCATCTCTCCAGCATCCCCCACCCCTCAGAGTTCAGACTGTGTCCTGCAGGAGGCTTCAAGCTGGCACTGTCACAAGGGAGGGTGAAAGAGTGGCTGCAAGGTGGAGGAAGATTGGTGCAGCTGCTGGCCCAGCAGACAAGCATCAGCACCAGACACCCTCTGAGATGGCTGGGAGGTGCCACAGCCGCAGCCAAAGTGATCTCCATGGGAAGGCCCCCCCCTGTGCCTCTTCAGGCTGCCCATATCCTCCATCATATGTGACCCCAATGAGCTACAGGACTTTCTCCTCACCTTCATAGATGAGGGGCTGGCCAGATCCTCAGGATGCAGCTCCACCGGGGTTGCTGTCTGTCCATTGGTGCTCTGAGCTGCGAGCAGGGTCAGTTTTCGGTGGCAATAATCAATTAAATCCAGAATGCTGTCCTCTGCTGACTCACAGATCTCCTTCACAATAACAAGAGTTTCACAGAGGGCCAGGCCCCACTGCTGTGGCTTTCCACCCCCAAGGGTGTTACACTGAAGAAAGCTGAACCTGCCTCTTACCTTGTAAAAAAACACTGTCTCCAAGAGGTTAATGATGGAGGCTTCATGATGCAGCTGTGGGAGGAAAATGGCAAAAGTGAGGCAACAGCAGAGCAGCCACCAGTACTGAGGCCACAGGCAATGGGACTGGGAAAAGCGCTCTTCTAAGAAGCTGCTTATGTAATTGTGGCCAAACAGAAGTCCAAGAGCCAAATACAAGTGATGTAATCTTTAGAACAACTCCAGTTCATGCAGTTCATATTAATATTTATGTTAACATGCCTATGACACCATAACATGCTGACAGAGAACCATGCTTCCCAGCAGGCAGGGCTTTTCAGGGCTCTGCCTCTGCACTACAGTGGCAATACAACCACAGCCCTTGGGCAAGCTGCAGCCCCTGTCACCGGCACAGAGCCACTGCCTGAGATTGGACAGTGCTCCGTATGGCTGTGCTGCTCTTAGCCCCCTGGGACCAGAGCAGACAGCCTTGTTCCGACTGGGAACCAGGAGGTAACTGCCTTGAGGCAATGCTCCAGGCAAACAGCTGCCCAGGGAAGCAACCACTTTGCCCCAGCAAGATGTTGCCCTGGACTGAAAATGGGCTAAAACTTCCAAGCCTTGGGCCGATGTCTCTTAGGTCAAGGGCTGCATCCTTCCACAGGGAAGTCCAGCTCCCCGAAATCGCTCCCTTGCTAAGAATGGCCCAAGGGACTGTTGCACCCAGGAGCGCAGTAAGAAAAAAAGCTACATTTTTCTTACACTTTCTCCAGAGGCAGATAACCTCGGAGAGCCCTCTGGTTAGAGGTACCAGAGAAAAACAGTATTCAGGGGGGGCCAAAAACCTCAGGGGCATTGTTGCCTGGGAGTGCAGGTAGCACTGAGTCACTGGGAGCTGCAAGCCAGGAGCACAGCTGCCTCAGGGAGCAGCTTTTGTTACATCCAGCAGCTCTCGCAAGCCCTTGTGCGGGATTAGGCAGGGGCACAGCCCTCCACAGAGCTGAGTTTCCCTGGGAGTAGGTCCCTGTCCCTCCTGGGGGCAAGCATATGGCCTTGTTGCCACAGCTTTGGGAAACCACATGCTTCCCACTGTGTCACACTGTCCACTGCAGCTTCTTAGTCTGGTGAGATATAAAACCCTAGCTCTGAGATCTCCAGGGTGAGATTTATTTTTAAGCATAGTGGTACCTGCCCAATTTCCAGGCTTGCTCCCACTGCCCCCTCTACTCACCACCACATAGATGGGGAAGGTATTTCTTGGCTTGAAGTCCTCCAGCCGGCACAGCACAGGAAAGATCTTGTGTTTCCAGATCTCCACAGAAATCAGCTCCCCAATGAGAACAGGAATCTAGACAGGGAACGGATGGGGGAATCAAGCCCTTCAGACCAGTGCTGCAGAGGCAACTAGTTTTATTGGTAATGCTCAGCCACACAGATTTTGGAGTTAGCCCCCAAAGAGGGGCAGCCTTGGGACACACCGTGTGTGTATTCACCCAGCTCACAAATTGTTAGCTTTTCATCCACAGACCAATGGGCAGAAAGAGCTCCTGTGGTTGCAAAGGGGAAAGATGACCCTGAGGAGCTGGGCAGGTCCTGAGCACCACACATCCTGGTGCAGTCCAGCACATTCTGGGGCTGGGACACCTCAGGTATAAGGCAGAGATCTGCAGTCAGAGGGGCCCACGCATGAGATCAAAACAAAACTCCAAGAGAGGAACCGGAGACCAGCAAGTAGAAATACCACAGCTTGACCTTTAATATTTTTAAAAAGCAAAACTGGCAAACCAGCAGTCAAAAGTCTTTCCCGGAAACAGATTCTTCACCGTTTTATTCCAAAAATTACACACTGTCCATTAGACAACCCTAGCTCGAGGCTGAAGGCCTGGCATGGGCATCACTACTGCACCCAAGAAGGCTCACCTTGGCGTAGGTGACCAGCAGCTCAGTGAGGAGCTGCTCCTGACCCATGGAGGCACTCAGGATGGCGTGCATGTTGAGCTTCTCCACACACTCGTGCTGCGAAAGCCATCTGCAGGGCAGCCAGCAAGGACATCAGTGCCAGAGACCTCTGGCCACCAGCCCTGGGGCTCCACTGCACTCCTGGAGAGGGACCCCCATACAGGGGAACCTGCTGCTGGCACCCTCATCCCTAGGAAATGCCCCAAGCCTGCCAGACACCCCCAAACCCCACGGTGTCCCCTAAGCCTGCGCTCCCTGGGGCAGCCCCAAACCCACTGCTGTCCCATTTGACCCCAACACCTACACTGTGAGACCCCAAATCTGGACATCCTCCCTTCCACCACCTCTACCCGCACTGATGCCCTGGGGACACCCTAGGCCTGGGATCCCACTTTCTCCCCCGGTCCTTGCAGGAAGGCTCCAGAATGGGGGCCTCTCCTCTACCCCCACCCCACCTTGACTTTCTGGAGTCACCTCAAAACTGGGCCACTCCTCTCCACCCTAGACCTCCCGGGAAGCCCTCCTACTCCACAGCCGACCCTCTGGGGAGGCCCCAGAACCGGTGCCTCCCCTCTCCCCCCACAGCCCCTGTGGGAACACTCCAAATGCAGAACCCCTTTTTCGCCTTCACCCCTCCCAGACCAGGCCCCCTCGCTCCAGACCCCGTCTCCGCACCCCTGCCCGCCGATGTCCCGCAGCTCGGTGCCCCGCAGCGCCCGCACCAGCGCCTCGGCCTCGGCGGGCAGCAGCGGCGCCGGCCCGGCGGCGGCGGCCATGGCGGCGACGTCCCTATAGCAACGGGGGCCCCTGGCGGCGCCTCCACCGCCCCCTGGCGGCGCGGGGGAGCGACCGCGGCCAGCGGGGCGCAGTGGGCTCCAGGGACACGCACGGCGGACGCGCAGGGGACACCTGAGCCCCGGGGCGGGCCCCGGCTGCCATCCCTGCCGTCACTTCCAGCACACGATGATGTTGGGGTCGTTCTCCAGGCGCTCATCCAGTTCCTTGTAACTCATGCCTGGGGTGGGCAAGGCAGCAGGTTGTTAGGGGGGTGCCCAGAAGCAGTGTTGGGGGGCTGGCTGGGCTCCCCCACTCTCCCCCTAGCAGCATGGGCTTGGCAGCCCAGCTCAGCACAGAACCTAGCCCCGAGTCCCATCTCCCTGCAGTCTGAAGGCTCCAAAAGGGGCAAGGGAGACCCCAAAACCAGTGCACTGCCCTGGGCACACAGGCAGCCCTCTGCCTCCCATTGGCCCCAAGCATCATGCAGAGGAGCCTGGACCCTTACCGGTCTTGCAGCAGATCTCATCATAGCTGTGGCAGCCTGTGTACAGCCGAGCTGGGTGGCTCCGCTCATCCCGGGCGACCTTGACAGGGTATTTCTGAAGCCGCCGGATAAGACCCTTCATCAAACCAAACTGGATAAGCCTCCTGGGGATGAGGAGGGAAGAGACCGGGACCACAATGCTGAGGTGTCAGACACCCCAGCTCCCTCACTCCTTTCTGGTTCCACCATGCCATTTCACTGCCTCATGTTTTCCCACCTACAGACAGAGGGGTTGGGTACACCCCCTTCAATACCCCACACTCGCCCTGCCACCCCTGGTGTCACCGCTGCCCTCAGGGACTGAGCAGGAGAGTACTGGCTCTGACCTCTCATCCACCCTCTGGAGCTGCAGGGTGTAGCGGGAGATGAGGTCTCGCACTGTCGTGCCAGGGCTCAGCCCACAGTACAGCTGGAAGACGTCTCTGAGGCTGGCTCGCTTGTGCCCTGCAGGGACAAGTCACCAGTCAGCTTCCCTCTCCCCCCACCTCTGCCAGCAGCCCAGCACAGGGTCACCGTACCTTGTTTGGTGACATAGGACAGACACTCCTCCTGGAGACACTTGTCATCCACCAAGTCCTGGACCTTTGGTGTGGTACAGTAGACGTTGGAGTACTGGAGGGCAAGGGAAAACTAGTTCTGCTCTGCCACGGCTCCAGGAAAGACCCACCCTGCTCTGAACCCCATTGTCCCCCCTACATGGCCACTCTGATGGTGTAGCCACTGCCCGAATCCCACTTGCAGCCCCACACTCCATGGCTGGACCCACCTGGAGTATGGAGACGAGTGTGACAACCCCATAGTACCTGCAGATGGACAGGGAAACGTGAGACGCCCTCTCTGACAGCACCCACCACCCCACCTCCTGCAGCTGAACAGGCCTCCTTCCACGCACTCACAGCAGGTTTTGCACAGCAATGCGCACCAAGTTCAGCTCCACATCAGCTTCTGCAGAAATCTTCTGGACGTGCCGAAAACCATCAATGTAGGGCAGGATCTAGAAGGGGAGGAAGTGATTGCTGATGGCAGACAGCAGAGGGGCCCAAGGCATCACCCTTAAGCCTAAGAAACTCCCCTGTGTCTGGGAGCACACTGGCACAGGCAGGTTCCATCCCCAGCAGATTTTATCCTTGTCTTGGGTGAATGGGTTGCTTGCGGGACCAAGCACAAAGACAAGGGGAGCACCAAACCATGCTCATTAATGCAGTGATCTCTGGGACAGCCTGACTCTCCTCTGCCTCCAGGTAGGCTGGAAACAGATCCCATTCAAAGCATGCTGCCCCCAGTTAAGGACACGGACCTGCTGCGTGGTGAGATCCCACTGGGAGTTGAAGAAGTCATCCTTGTCTTGGGTAAAGACAGGGACATCATACTCCTGCACGATGGGGGGGTCTGGGCGCTGCTCGATCACCTTCAGGTGGATGGTGTTCGACTCATCTGTCCAGGGAAAGGGAAGTGCTCAGTCCCCACAAAAACCTTTGCTCCCTTGGGAGTTTGTGAACAACAGCCCCAGGACACCACCATGCTGCACAGAGGAAGGTGTCTGCAGCCCCATAACCTCCCGGCCCTTCAAGCCACCCAGGGCAAGGCTGGCGCAGATGCCCCCCAGCTCCAAGCACAGACAGGGAGGGAGCTGCCAGAAGCAGTATAGGCAGAGCCAACCTGTGCGGGGGGTGCCCCAGCTGCCCCCCAACACCACCCTGCCCTGCTCCTGCCCTCACCACCAGGCTGGTGTGGTTGCCATACCTATGGGCAGGGTGCACTTTCCTTTGGCGTTCAGCTCCTCCAGAAGGATGGTCATAATGGGAACCAGCTTCTGTTTACTCTCCTCGTTGGAGATAAAGCCACTTTCCAGCTAAACAGAGCAGAAAATCGAGCCAGCTCCTCCCCACAGGATTACCGGCTATAGGAACCATACATCCCAGATCCTGTCCTCCCTAAAACTTCAAGTGATGTGTGGGTAAAGCCAGCATGATCCCCTCCTTGCTGTATACCTGGCCCCCACCCCAGTAATGCCGCGATCCACAATATGTGCCAGGATACCAGTGACTCTGTGGAGTGGATCGTGAGGCAGCTGGCCTCTGCTTATATTGGCTCGGGCCTCACCTCAAGGGTGGTGAGGTAGCCGGCCAGCTTCTTCACTATGGGCTCCAGCGCACAGGCCTTGGCTCTAGCATCGCACACGAAGCCCAGGTTGAAGAGAAGAGCATTTCGGCTGTACTTCTTGTGCTCGATACACACGGGGCAGCCGATCAGTTTCTTCTCCATGGCCGTCCTGTCAGAAGACAAGTATAAATGCACCTACGCCCTCAGGGAGGCCTGAGCCCCACACAAGGCTAGTGTTCAGTCAGCTCTGGAAGTGGGGGCTTCTCTGCTTCACAGGAAAAATTATGTCTAATCCCCAAATGCTCAGAGTGCAAAATACAGTCTGAAGAAGGGAAGAAAATAGGGTCAACCATCAGAAAAGAAAACTGCCTCCCTTCAAAAGTGGCACAGCTCTTGGGACTTGTTTGACTTTCCTGGATTTGAGGCTGATGGAGAAGCATGTGCAGCACCAGCCACCCCCAGAATCAGGTACCCATCCCCCATGCACGGGTAATTGCAGGCATAGGAATGGACCTGCTGAGTGCTGGGACAGACATCCCTGTGGGCTCAGAGCTGACAGCCGGCACTGCCACATCACCCAGCTGCTGTCTCCTGCTGGCACAGCCTTGCCGAGGTCAGGACTGGGCAGTGACATGCCCTCCCCCCGGAAGGGCCCGGTGGCCGGCCACACTCACACGGTGATCAGTTTGTTCTGTAGCTCGGGCTTCGTGATGACATACACCTGGATGGTGTCAAAGAGCTCCCGAGAGATGAAATCCTCCGGCACCTGCAGTGGCACAGAAGGCTCCACTCCAGCCTCAGCCGGCTGCTGAGCCCGCCCCAGCCCCGTGCCCCCAACGGGGCCGGCCCCCACCGGGGCAGCCCCGCCGCCCCCTCCCTGCTCCCCTCAGGGCGCTACCAGGCCGCAGCCGCAGCCCCGCCGGCGGGCCCCGGCCCCTCAGGCCCAGCGCGCCCGCACCTGGTAGGTGATCTTGGGCCCCAGCGTGGGGTGGAATTCGCTGAAGAAGACGCACTCAATCCTGCCGCCCATGGCGGCCCAAGAAGAGACCGGGCTGGACCCGAGGCGGCAGCGGGGCGGTAGAGCGGCGGGGCGATAGAGCGGCAGGCACCACGCATGCGCCCCGACCCCTGCCGGCCACCGTAGCGTCCATCCTGCAGGACGGAACGTCACATGGCCGCGCCGATAGAGGCGGGCTCTCACCCTGAGCGACAGAGCGACCACCCATTCAGCAACGGCATGGCGCGGAGGAGGCGGGCCCTAGCGCGGACTGGCCCAATCGGGGGCCGCGCCCCGGCCCGCCCGTCTCGGCGGCGGCGGCGGCTCCCCCCTCGGCCGCCATGGCCCTGACAGCCGAGACCGAGTCCCGGCTGTACCGCTCGCTGCGCGCCGCCGCCGGCGCCGCCGCCCACCTCGTGGCGCTGGGCTTCCCCACCGCCGTGGCCGTGCTGGCGCGGCCCGGATCCAGTGAGTGCCGGGGCGGGGCGGGACGGGGCGGGGCGGGCCGGGCCTCAGCTCAGCTCACCTCAGCGCCTGCCCTTCTCTTGCAGGCCTCTTCTCCTGGCACCCGCTGCTCATGGCCCTCGCGGTAAGTCCCGCCATCCCCACCACCCCGGTTACCGGCCACCTCCCCGTGCTGCCCTCCTGCCACGGACACCTTGCTGGGCGAGAGAAAGGGGCCCTGCTGGCCGATGGCAGCTGGCACAGAGGGTCAAGCCTCTCAGCTGCCTGTGGGTGGTGGGACGCCGAGCCCCGGGGGACACAGACCCGCTGCCGGTTCTGCCCCCGGCCGTGGCAGAGGGGTGGGGGCAGCCAATGCCAATCCTCCTGCCTCTGTCTCCCAGTTCTCATTCCTGATGACGGAAGCCCTGCTGATATTCTCCCCGGAGATCTCGCTGCTCCGCTCCTTCTCCCGCAAAGTCAAAGTGCGGGTGCACTGGGCCCTCCAGCTGCTCGCTCTCCTCTGCGCCCTCCTGGGTCTGGGCATCATCGCCTACAACAAGCACCTGAACGGCAAGGCCCACTTAGTGACCTGGCATGGCCTGACGGGGCTGCTGACCGTGCTGTATGCCAGTGGGCAGTGTGCCGGGGGGGTGCTTTTGCTCTACCCCAAACTGATGAAGAACTGGACTCTGGCTAAGCTCAAGCTGTACCACGCAACCTCAGGGCTGGTAGGCTACCTGCTGGGCTGTGCCAGCCTGATGCTGGGCATGTGTTCTCTGTGGTTCACCACCTCGGTGACCAGTGTCTCCTGGTACCTTGCCATGCTGTGTCCCCTTCTCACCAGCTTGGTTATCATGAACCAGGTGAGCAATGCTTACCTGTACCGCAAGCGGAGCCAGCACTAATGGCCTAGCACAGATTCGAACTTCCTCTGTGCGAGTGAGTGAGGCCAGGGCTCCCCCTTGCAGCCCCCCTCTGGGGTCCCCCACTTGCATAGGGTCTTCTCAGAACTCAGTTTCTACCTACTCGTCTCTCATTAGTCCTGGATTGTCCATAGTGTCTTGTCCCCGGGTAGCAGCTACAATGTGCATGAGGAGCTGCCCACCTCATGCCTGCCTGCCTTGGTAGGGATGTTTCCCAGCACAGGTAAAGCTGCTGGTCCCCATGACAGCTTGGTGCTCAGTGCTAGGAACTGGAGGGTTCATTCAGGATTCCTGCTCCTTTTCCCTTCCCTTGCTACCCAAGGCTGCTTCAGAGCAGGCAGGACAGATGCTGTCACATTCCTGGTGAGGAGGGCAGGGAGTCCCTGCTCACCCCAGAGGCTACAGCGGGCACCATGCTGCCTCTCCTACCACAAAGGCAGCTTGGCCAGTAAAAGCACAGGGCATGGTTGTGGCTTCAGCCTCAGGAGGGCCAAAGCAAGGTGACAGCACCCAAGGCAGATGCAATGGTACAGCAGCACATCTGTCCCCATGGCACAGACCCATGCAGGGACTTGTGTGGTCTCCAGGACTGGTGCAGTGAGCCCTGTCCAACAGCTGTGGATCTGGGCACCCATTGCCACGCACAAATCCTTCCCACAGGCTGGGACAGCAAAGCTTCAGCCTGGCAGGAGGTGGGGGTCATTTTACAGAGAAAATTACTGAGCCAGGCTGCATACTGGCAGCCTGCAAAGGCCTGTTTTGTCCCTCTGAGGGGCACAAGGAACAGTGCAAGCACAGGGGAAGCAGGGCTTGGTGTGGGCCTGGGGGATGAGCCCTTGAGCCAGCCTGTGAAACAGCCCTTAGGAAGGCAGAAAGGAACCTCCTCACCTCTCCTCTCGCCAGCACAACAACCTTCCTTCCAGCCTGCTCACCACTGGGGCAGCTGGGTGCTGTGAGGCTGTCTGCTGCAGCACCCCCATGGCTCCTCTGGCACATACCCTGCTCGGCAGGGCTGGAAAGCTGGGAGTAGCTCCCAGGCTGGGAAATTCCTCTGTATCCAGAGCTTTTATTCAATAAAGATTTCAGGCAGCTACAGCACAACAAGTCCTCTTTACTGCCTGGGCAGGACTTTTGGGGTGTGGGCAGACATGTCCCCTGCAGATTTCCCACCTGCTCATAAAGGGTCTCTCCCAGCCTGGTGGGAGCACCTGGGAAGAAATCCCCTCCCCGGGCTCCTGCACAAGAGCACTCAGGGGCTGCTCTGTGCCTGGCCCCCTGCCTGTGCTCTGCTATGGGAGCCAACTCTTTCAAAGAACTCTTTATTGATACCGAAACATCTGTGTTTTTCCTGGTTGACAAAACCTTCTTGTGTGGTCCTTTAAAAAAATAATCACAACACTATCAAGCCACATCCCGGGCTGGGGACTGCCTGGGGCATCAGAAGCTTTGAGGAGGCTATCGCAAGGAGCATCCTCTCCATCCAGGAAAAAAAAAAAAAAAAAAAAAAAAAGCAGCCCATCAACACAGAGGGAGGGAAAGAGAAGGGGGAGCCCATATTCTACCCGCAAGAAAAAAACCTTGCTGCCGGAGGAAGCAGCGAGAGCCCCACCGTAAAAATTAATTCCAGCTTCTAGTGTAATCTGACAAATGGATTAGCTGGGGAGCAGCCAAGGGCACCAGCTCCTTGCAGGGCTGGCTTCGGGGGTGGGAGAGGGAGGAGGAGAGAACCCCCCATGCACGAAGCCCAAAGCTGGTGGCACCGGACCACTGCTGTGAGGGGCTGAGTGTCACCCTCTGCCCAGCAGACCTCTCACCAGTCAGGATGAGCTCCTGCCAGGGGTGGGGGAAGGTTCCCCACAAGAAAGGAATTTGGAAATGAAACCCACCAGCCTTCCTGTTCCCTTGGGTGGGGACAAAACTACCTTCAGAAGGAGAAAATAAGTGTTGAGCGCTCTGACCAACCCCCAGCACACAGGAGAAGCAAGGAAGTGCTGCTGACTTTGCTCCTGTGTGGGCAAGTGCAGTAGCCTCAGGGCAGGGATCAGCTCCGCGTCCCCCTCCTGGAACAGCCCCCGCTGCTGGTACCGACATCCACAGCCTTGTGCCAAGGCGAACAGCTCGAGGAATCCGTCCTTGTGGTGGCAGCAGCGTCTAGTCCCCCCAGGTGCTCAGTGCTGGCCACAAACAGCAACGAAGCATTGGAATGAGGTAGCCCCCCTGCCTCTGCTGCTGGAGGAGTCCCTGCTCCCCGCCGAGCGTCCCAGCTGTTCGGGGGACACGAGGGGGCTTAGCAGCTCTTCGATGGAGACAGGGCGGGGAAGGGGGGACGGCATTTCGGCTGGTCACAGCTGGGATGGGACATCTTGGAAGGTGATGAGGTTGGACTCCTGGCCAGCACCCTTCCCAGCTGTGCCAGGGTCGGGCAGCAGCGGGCTGTTGGCCTTCACTGCTGCCTCCTCCTCCTCCTCGTCCTCCATGCTAGGCCAGGCTGACTGGTCCTCCACACGCTTCAGTCGCTCGTTCAGGGCCTTCAGGGCCAGTTGCCTGTGGGGCAAGGGCAGATGGGTGGGTTAACCCTGGGTCCAATGGGCAGAGCAAGGGTTAAAAGCTCTGCCCCACGGGGCAACTGTGCAAGCCTTCCCTGCCTTCTTCCCGGCAGGAGAGGGTGGATTCAGCAGTGCTGGGGATGACCCAGAGTGCCTGGGACTGCCTCACAGAAGCCCACTCGTGCTCCCAGACTACAATACACAGAGTTTTCATGCCACGTGGTGCGCTCAGAAGCTATCAGATGGCACACAGACCGCTCCGCTCCGGGAACAGGGGAAGAAAGGCATAAAACAGGGCAAGGGAAAGCAGAGCGCCAATACCTTGTCCAAATCTTCCGGCAGGGAGTCAGGAAGGCTAACGCCAGGCACATGGGAAGGCTGGGGCGCAGGGCTGACTCACTGCCTTCCCCTGCACCAGGATGAATGAGTGCAGGGCTGCCACGAACTGAGCCGGGAGCCTGCACCTCCCCAGGCAGCTGACAACCCCCTTCCTTCTGCAGGGACCCCGAACCCTGCCTGCCCCCTTGCCAGGATCTCTCTGCTCTTCCCCTGCATGTCGACTACCACTCCATGCTGTGAAGTGCAGGACAACATCCCACCAGCCCTCCAAAATGCTCCCCACCCCTTCTGTGGCAGGGAGGGCAGCTCCCAGTAGACCCCTTGGAGAAGGCCCCCCCACAGCACCCTGCACCCAAATCTCCCTGCTCCTCCTTGTCTCGGTTTTAAACCCGACCCTCATTACCCATACTCATGGAAGCAGGGCAAGCGGTACCTCCTCCTCTCGGCGTCCTGAGGGTCTGTCCCCGGCAGGCTTATAGTGATGGATGACGGGGCACCCACGTCGTAGCGTTTGACTGTCTTGCGGCAGACCTTCACCTTCACCAAGATGCCATGCACCAGGTTGGCCACCAGCCCCACCACGGGCTGCAGGATCTCGGGGAAGAAAGTGGCGAAGGCGAAGTGGTCAGACATGTCTCCACGGCCTCTACTGTGCCGCTGGTAGAACCGGAGATAGACCCAGCTGGAGAGGAGCCCGAAGCCATACGAGGCCAGTACATTGCTCTCGATGAGGACAGCAAGCCGCAGCAGAGCCAGGAGAAGGAGCAGGAGCATGGGGACAGCCTTCATTCTGACTTGGGGCACCTTCAGGACGGTGCTGTCCCCCATCGTCTGCTTGAGGGCCACCAAAACTCCCCCGAGGAAGCCCAGCCCGCCGTGGATGCGGACAGCGAACAGGTAGGGGAGGTGGAAGGAGGCCACATAGGTGAGGAAGTAAGCAAGGGCCCCCAGGAGCCCCACCGCGACGTTCACCACCGCGAAGAAGACCAGCAGCTCCAGAGCACCCCAGAGGGGCTCCAGCAGCCGCCCGGCCGCCCCCAGCGTGGCCAGGCTGGCCGCCAGGCCCCAGGCCCGCTCCTCCACCAGCCCGTGCGTCAGCAGTGTCCAGACCCAGAAGTTGGGGGGCAGGAGGTAGCCGGGGGTCACCCCCAGGCCGTAGGCCGTGTCCAGGCCGAAGGAGAGCAGGTAGAGGAGGACGACGGCGGCGCTCAACGACTTCACAACCACGCTGGTGCCGGCCAGCGCCGCCAGGAAGTGCTGCCGGGCCACTGGCAGGTACCGCCGCATCTTCGGCCCCCGCCGGCGGCACGAGGCTGCCCCGCGGGGGCTACAGCGCCCAGCCTCCCCGCGCCAGGGCCACCTCCCCGCACCGAGGCCCGCTCAACCCCCGCCCACGCCCGGGCCCCTCTAGCCGCCGCCGCAGGCCAGGCCGCGCTGGGCGCCGCTGCTGGGCCAGGCCGGGCGCGGACAAACAGCGGCTCTGCGCATGCGCGGGCGGGGCGGGGGCGGCGCCGGCTTCTCCAGGTGGGGCCGGAGTCCCGCCGCAAAGCACGTCGGGACGCGTAGTCCGGCCCCGCGGGGGGCGGCACGGCGGGGAAGCCCGGGCCTCATGGACAGAGGAGCGGGGCTGTGGGGCCACTCGGGGGACAGGCATGGGGTTGTGGGCACAGACGCTGGAGGGAACACTCACACACACACACACACACACACACGACACGGACACGGGTGGGCTGGACACGGGGGGCACTCGGGGACATTGACCCCCCCAGGACAGGGGGACGGGGATGTGGGGACGCGGGCGCAAGAGGACAGAGGCATGGAGGGAGGGCTGTGGCACAGGGGACAGGGACGTGGGGAAGGGGTGACACGGTCCTGCGGGGACAGGCAAGGGGGATGGGGGGGGCTACGTGGGGGGGCTGAGCCCCTGTTGCCCCACAGCCCCCCCTGCGCAGCGGGTGGGTGCCTGTACCCTTGCCTGTGTCCCTGCGCACCAGCCCCCTGGCTGAGGTGCAGGCAGTGGCCCCCCATATCCTGCCAGACCCCCACCCCGTGCTGTGCCCCCCCCCCCGGCCGTGGCCATGTACACGGGCAATGACTCAGCCACCACCTGTGAAGTGAAAATATGAACATTATTTAATAACTGAGTCTCTGTAATAAACCATTTGAAAATATTTTACAAGGAGTCACACGCACGATATCTTACAAATTGTCTTTTTGTTGTTTTTTTAAGTTTTCCAACTCTTCTGTACAAAAAAAAATTAAAACCCAAAGAAATAAAAAATAAATTAAAGAAAATCAATTAAAACCCCAATGCCTTTGAATGAGCAGAGAGAAGCTTTCAGGTGGGGATGGGGCAGGACGCGACCCCGGTGGGATGGGGGGCCTGGGGCCACGCTGCCTCTTCATCTCATTGGTTTTTAACTTAAAATAGACTATATATGTATATATTTATAGGTATGTATAGTGGTGGTTTTCTGGCAGAGCACCTAACTAGACTACAGAAGTACACACACTCCCGGTAACACAGAGCCATCTGTTCAAACACAGTTCCCAGAGACAGTAACCAAACACACACTGAAAAAGCTACAAGCAGAATGACCATTAATTAACCCCAGCACTAATTAGTGCCTGGCACCCTCCCCAGCCCCACCCGGGGTGGCCATGCCGAGGGGGCTCCCCCAGACCCAGTTGATGGGGTGGCTCTGAGCAGGGTCCCCATGGGGGTGAGTGTCCCCGAGGCAGCCCACCCAGGCAGGGGCCCCCTGGCGCTGCCGGGAGCAGTGGGGGCGTGGATGGTGGGTATGGCACCCCCTGCACTGCAGCACCCTGGAGTGTCACGGCTGGGCACCCTGCACTGGGCCCCCCCCAGCCCTGTGGCAGTTCTCCTGGCTGGGGTGGTGGGGTGCAGTGGGGTGCTGTGGCTGAGCAGCTGCTCCATCTCCCTCCTTGGCACCCAGTGTTTTGGCTGGGGGGACGACACCCCCACCTGAGTGCCCTGGGGTGAGCCCCAGCACCCTAGGACACTGCGCTGCCGAGGCACCTCCTGCCCTCCCAGCGCTGGGTGCCCTCATCTGGGACGTCAGCAGCACCCCTGGAAGCAGCTACCCTCGCTGCGGCCGGCCAGCAGCCCCCGTGCTAGTGCCATGAGGGATGGGCATGGGAGCCTGGCATGTCCCTCTGGGGACGTGTGGCAGCTTCTGCTCCACCTCCCGCTCAGGGATGCGAGGCACATCCCGCCGGAGCAGTGCCATGTCCCCTCATGGACAAGCAGCACCGTTTCTTTGGCAGGGCTACCGCGGGGGGGGGGGTGGGTGGGCAAGGGGCGAGGGTGGCTGGGGGCCCGGGCAGGGCTGGGGTGGGCAGGGCAGGATTTCACAGTGATCTGCAGAACGGAAAAGAAACAAAATACATTCCACGCCCCCCCATCCCCCTGCCCCGTTTTTCAACCCAGTATCTGTGCCCAAGGACGCATGGAGGGCTGAGCCCAGTGCAGGTATCAGGGCTCCATCCCACCCCAATCATGGTCAGCAGCTCCCCCCTCCCCCTCCGCCTCTGCCCCTGCCCCCAGGGATTCTGGAGCCACCCACTGCCCTGCATGCCTGCGGGGCCGGGGGGGAGGGGGCCGGTACTCGCTGGAAAAAATAATACTGACCCACATAGTCAAGTCAAGTCCTTTTTTCTTCCCCCCCCCCCCCCCTTTTTTTTTTTTCTATGTGTCCTTGTTGCTGACAATAAACACCGCCGGTCTCCAGGCGAAAATGTTGGAAACTCAATGTATAAAGATCTGCTTTAAAATCTTCAGGCTAAAAAAATAGGCGAGGTGGATGGAGGGGTCGTGGGTAGAGGGTGCTGACACCACTTTCCAAGTCCCAAGCGGCTGGGCGGGCATGACGCTGGGGCACTGACCCGGTCCCCGCTCTGCCGGGGAGCCCCTGCCCACACCCCAACTCTTCTTTGGCTGCGGCCGGTGGGGAGCGTGGGCGGCATCACAGGGGTCCCCAAGGAGGCAGAGGGGACGTTGCTCCACTGGGCCAGGGAGGGGGATGGAGATGGAGCTTGAAAGAAAAGAGAGCTAGTGGGGGTGGCCAGGGGGGCTAAAGGCAGACAGCCGGGGGCAGTGGGTGCTGGCTGGCGCTGGAGTAGAGAAGCAGCAGCTGCAGGGAGAGCAGGACCCCCAGGGAGGGGGCAAAGGAAGCCCCTCGGCCACAGTCTGAGGTATCTTCCTGGGGAAGGGGTCAAAGGGAGAGGGGCCATGGGGCACCCCAGCAGTACCTCGGCACTCCAGGGGCATCCACTGCCCTGGCAGGGGCACCCACCACCCCCCTGCAGCCCTGCTGCACCTCCTGTCCCAGAACCCCAGTAGCAGTGCCCCCCTGGGAGACCCTCCACAGTGCTCCTCTCCCTGGGACCCCCGTGGCTTTGGTCCCCTCCAGGAGGGCACCCACCCCATGGCATTGCTCTGCTAGAGACTCCCCTATGGCTCTGACCTCCCCAGGGGCCACCCCAAAGCTCCTGATCCCATCCAGGTCCTCCCAGGGCACCAAATCCCCATCAGCAGTCTCCCCCCATGGTACTGCACCCCCAGGATCCCCCCACGGTTCTGTTCCCCTCAGGGGGACACCCCACGGGGTCTGTTCCCCTCCGGGGGGTACTCACTCCTCTATTCTCCCAAGGTGGGCACCCCACAGCTCTGCTCCCCTGGGGACCCCCCATGGCTCTGCTCCACTGCCTCAGGGGGAACCCCCTTCCCTCCAACCCACCCCAGGGCCCCCCACAGCTCCACTCCCCCCTTCCCCCCCTGCCCCCCACGTACTGTTGCATTGTAGTCAAAGCAGATGTGGGGGCCTTTCCGGTAGCGGGGCCTGTCCACCAGCTCACACTGGTTGGGGTCCCTCGGGGGGGCTTTGCAGGTCAAGGAAACCAGCAGGGACAGGGTGCCAGGGGCCCATGGGGCACCCCATGTCTACCCCCATCCCCTCTAGCCATGAGCCAGCTCCCTCCACCTTTGCCAGACCCTGCAGCTCCTGGCACCCCTGCCCTGCCCCAGACCCCGCCTGCCCTTCTACCCTTCTGCCACCGTGTCCTGGTGGGATGCAGCCAGGACACCAAAGGATACCTCTTACCTCTGCCTGCAGCAGCTTGATGGACTCGCACTGGCTGCAGAGAGGCTTGTCAGCCACCACAAAGAGCAGGTTGGTGTTGGCCAGCCTCTGTGCGTGGAAAAGCCTGGGGGTGCGATGGTAGCAGGGACCCCAGTTACCCTGTGCCCCGTTTGACCCCCGGCCCCTTTTGCCAGCCCTGCTGGCAGATGGCTCTGGGGAGGCCAAGCCAGCAGGGCATCCCCATCCACAGTCTCATCCCCATCCCTACCCCCAACCCTGTCCCCGTCCCCATCCTTGTCCCCATCTCCATCCTCAACCCCATCCCTGTCCCGAAGCCAAGGGGCTGCCCAGGGAACTGGCACTGATGGACTTTTGGGGCTTGGTCCCACTTGGAGGAGCTCTGGGGACGTCACCATCACCCCACAGCCCACAGGGTTGCTACCACTGCTCTCTGTCCCCACTGCCCAGGTACCACAGCCCCTTGAGCGCTGCACGGCATCTCCCATCGCCCCTAGGCAGGTGGAGGTCCTGGCAAAGGCAGCCTACGGGGTGTCCCCAACCCTGCCAAGGTGGTGGGATGGCAGGGATGGACCCACCTGGAGCAGTTGCCGCAGTCAATGATGGCATTGTAGGTGGCGTTGACAGTGCTGAAGTAGTACTGCGTCTGCTTCATGATGCAGCTTGTCTCCCTGGCCTCCATGCTGTCTCCTGCCACCTCCTCTGTGCCAGCACAGTGCCGTGGGACAAGGGCCATGGACCGCCCCGCCATGTGCCCCCACCACATCCCCTGCCCACCCCCAGCCTGGGGCTCCCAAGGGACTCACCCGTCTGGAACCAGCTGCTGTAGGTGAGGCCATAGAGGAACTGCTGGAAGAGGGACCTGGGGAAGGAGAGCACAGCCACGCTGGCTGTCCCAGCCCCAGGGATGTACTGGTGACACCCCCCAATGGAAACAGCCCCCGGGGAGGGGCTGTGGCAGGACTCACCAGGCTGTGGCTGAAGTCCACCAGGCGAGGTTCAGGAGATCGGCCACAGTGGGCTGTGGGCAAAGAGGGGGGGCAGTGAGCCAGCAGGTCCCTGTATGAGGTGCTGGGGACACACCCATGAGTGTCAGCTCCTGGCCCACCAGGAAGCCACCATCCCCGTGGGTACTCACCACGAAGACGCCACGGGGCGCAGCACCCGTGTTGCTCTGGGCCTCGGGGGCACAGACTGACTGGAAGTCATAGGACTCTTTGCGGGCATAGAAGGAGTTGTTGTAGAGAGCGGACATCAGGTTGGCATCCACTTCACTGAAGAACTTGCCCACCTGGGATTGGGACACCCAGTCTGCACCTAAACGCCACCTCGACTGCAGGTCTCCCCCATAGGGACTTGAGCAGGGCTGTGTCATGCTATCCATGACACGAGCTCAAAAGTCTCAGCTCCCTGCTTGCATCACAGGTTCAGGAGAGCTGCCACCTGGGCACCGCTCACCTGGTACCAGTGGTCCTCCTGGTTGGAGAGCACCAGAAAGCCCCCATCATCGATGAGGACACAGATGAGGTCCTGCAGAAGGAGGGCAGTGTCACCCACCCACTGGCCATGCCCAGACCAAGACAGGACAGGCAGGGCCGGGGTGGGTGATGGGCAGTCAGGCAGGGGGCTGGTATGGTGTCCCCAAGCGTGGGGGCTGCTCAGGAGCATCCTGGTGCTGGAAGCACCCGTGCTGAGAGGGTGCAGGGAACAAGAACCACTGCCCACACTGTGGGGATTAACAGCCCCCTCAGGGGGGTGGCCATGGTCCAGGGCATAACCCCTGGGGCTTCATCCCTGCAAGAGGGGTCGGGGGCTGGCTGAGCTTTGGGATCAGCAGGGGCACAGGGCAGGAGCGCTCACCCAGATGGCACAGGCAGGGTGGGCAAGAGACGGGGACCCTGCCCAGCCATCCCCTGCTCCCCCTGCCTGCTGTTCCCTGCTGCCTCCACCCCTGCCCACCACCCACCTTGTTGTTGGCCTCACAGTCCATCTCGCAGCTGGTCGAGGGGTCGCACTGTCAAGTGAAACCAGGGCAGAGGGACAGGTTAGCAGGAGGACTGTCTTTCCCACCCAGAGTTTTCCTCCTGGACAGGAGGGGACACATGGGGCGGTGTGCCCTGGACAGGGTGACAGGCAGGGCTGTGCAGGAGGTACAAGCCCAGGGGGGCCACAGGCACTGTGTCCCAGCAGTGCTCCCCAGCCACGTCCCCAGCAAGCAGAGCTCCCTTCCTGTCCCTGTCCCCATCCCCATCCCCATCCCCATCCCCATCCCCATCCCCATCCCCATCCCCACACAGTGCCAGCACCACAGGAGCTCCAAGAGACGTACCCGGCGGGCGCCCAGCTGGTCACGGTCTGTCCGGTTGCTTGCCAGCACTTTGAACTTCTCAGCCCAGGCCTCCAAGTCCAGCTTCACCCCCACCACTGGGGCAGCAGGGAGATGGGGTGAGCCCCGGCATTGGGGGGGGACGACGGGGACACCCCCAGCCTGGTGGTGGGGCTCCCAGTCCCCTGCCTACCTGCTGGCTTCAGTGTCTTGCCCCCGATGCTGAGCTCCACAGCGGTGCTCACCAGGATCCCGATGGTGTTGTTCTCCAGGTCCAGCGCCCGGTAGCCGGCTGCAGAGGGCAGGGGTGGCATCAGGGGACATGCGGGACTAGCAGCAGCCTACGCCAGCCCCAGCCACCCCAAGCTGTCACCCACCATCCCGGTAGGGCGGCTTGAAGATGTAGCCTTTGTTGTCCAGGCTCCTCCGGTAGAAGCTGGCGTTGAAGGGCTCTGGTTCCTCCTCCCAGTCATCTGCAGCCCTGGAGGGGAGCAGCCATGGCCAGGACTAACACTTGGCTCTGGTCCCACCAGAGATGGCCCCGCAGGAGCAGACCCCTGTGCGGGGCTGGGCACACACATGACCCCGGACACTCACTTGTTAGGGAAGACGCGGGTGATGCCCCCATCAGTGGCTGCGAAGACAGCCAAGAGGCTGTACCTGCAAGGAGAGGGGGCAGGCACACTGGGTACCAGCGGGGTTTTGCTCTGCTCTTGTCCCTGTCCCCATAGCCCATCCCAATCCCCCTCTGTCCTCAGCCAGCACTGCCCATCCTGGGCCACTTTGCCTTCACCTACGTGTTCAGGTCCTGGTCCTTCCAGACCCGCTCCACCAGCTGCTGTGTGATGCCTGTGTCCAGGATCAGGTTGTGCAGGAGGAAGTTGTCACCTTGGGAGGAAGATGGAAAGGAAGAGGAGGAGGAGGAGGTGAGGGCTGACCCTGTGGGGGCCACCTGTGCCCTCCTGCCCTGCCCTCGCACCCACCCTGTGGTGGCTCCTGGGACCTGAACCCCGACACAGTTCACCCCCTGCCCCATCTCCCCCTGCACCCTTTCCCCCCCAACCCCCCCATCAGCCCCACCACCAGCTGTCCCCAGCTACTCACACTGCTTGGAGTCTGGGGTCACTTTTTCCATGAGGGCAATAAAGTTTTCCAGGAACTCGGTGTTGTTATCCGACAAGTCGAGGTCTTTGCAATACTCTCTGGGGTTTGGGGGACAAGGTTTGTCGTTTGCGAGGATGGAAAAGGCAAGGTCAGTTCTCCCCCAGGGCCGGCAGGGTAGGTGCTGGCCATGCTGTCAGCATGCGGGCTTGCCAGGGGACATGACGGTGGTGACGTGCCACCGCTCCCGTGAGTGTCACCCTGCTGGGGCAGCTGGTTTGTGGGTGTCTCAGCAAACTGCCCAGCACCCAGCCCTCTGCTGCCTGCAGTGCCGCCGGCTTGGCTGTCAAGCCGACCACTGGGTCCGTCACTGCCATGGGCACCAAGATGCTATCACCTCTGCCACGGCCAGGTTTGACGGAACCCAGTTTGCCCAGAGTGGTATAACCCTCAGCTCTGCCTCTCCCCATACTGGTGGGGCTACTGGTGGGACTGGCCACCTCTGCCACTGTACTTACCTGTGGGGTGAGGCAGGTGCCACCATGCCCACCCTGCCCTGCCCCTATGGCACCCCGGGGAGCAGGGGCTCCGCTGCGAGTGTGAGCGGGGGTCTGCCCCAGAGCCCCCACGGCTGCACCAGCAGCACCATGCAGGCACTTGGCAGATGTATCTGTACCCTTTACGTAGATAGTTAGGTGCTGGGTGAGGCCTGGCTGGCAGAGGCAGGTGCTCGCCCGCTGGCATCGCTGGCCCTGAGCCTCTCCTGGGATGGGCACCATGGGAGGTGCCACATCCCCACTCCAGTGTGGGACCACCCTGAGTGCAGAGCCCTAGCCCCGCCGATGCCGGGGACAGCTGTAACCCTGCCGGTCACTGAGTGGCTCTGATCAGGTGGCATGGGTGAGGGCCACCCTAGAGGGCTGAGAGCCCTCCCAGCCTCAGTGGTGTGGCTGCAGGCAGTGCTGGGGGGCTCAGGGCTCCCCTTGCTCACATCCCCTCCGCCAAGCTCCTGACTCTGCCAAAAACCTCATTAAGAGGACAAATGCCGGAGCACAGGGTGGCAGGGAGCATACCCATGGGGCAGCCAAAAGAGCTGGGGCGCCCAGGCCAGCCCGTTCTGGCCCTCTGACCCCTGCTTGGCGGGAGCAGCCACCTAAATATCTACACCAACACGCACAGGTACAGGTACTCACACACCCACAGGGGACGGGGAATATACGGTTTCTGAAAATTTCCAGTGGCCCGTGGGCACAGTAGCACCAACAGCAGATCATACAGTCGCCCTGGGTGCCGGGTGCCACCCCCCGGCACATGGCTCCTCCCTGCTTGCGCCAGGCTGGCACCCACTGCAGGAAGGCTGCTCACGGAGCCGCTTTGGGTGGCACTGAAGGGCTCACCCTGATCTTCAAAGCCTGCTTTTCTCTTCAGCTGGACTGGCCACAGAGCCCCATGCTCGACACTGACTCCATCACCTCAGCCTGGGTGGGGCGCTCGGGGGGCAGACCTGTTCCTTGGCCCTTGGGCTCAGACATCACCTCTGTATCTATTCGCCAAGCGCATTTATGGGCCAATTTTTTAATAACAAGAGTTTTTCTGTTCCTCATTAATACCCTGCTTTGGCTCCCATGTTTCCCAGACCTCATCCTCCTTTCCCTGTGTGTTGCCCGGGGACTAGGTCCGTCCGTCCCCCCCCCCCCCCCCAAAAAGCTGGGGCTGCACAGTAACTGTACATTTTGGGCTGGTTTACCCACTTAGTCTGAGCGAGTGATGGCTGCTGTAGGCAGGGAGGGTAGGGGTTACCCGCAGGTGGCACAGGTGGCTGTGCTGTAGCCTTGACCTGCTGTGGTCCCCAAAAACTGCAACAATAAAACATCTAATAGGGTGTTTAGCTGTTGTAATGATGTATAGGTACACAGGTGATTAGCTGGTAATGTTAATTATGGCTGGTCAGAGTGGTGGGAAGGGCAGGGTGCTGGCAGAGCCACAGGGCTTCCCAAACACCCTGCCGAGGGATGGTCCTTGGTCCCCATGAGGTGACAAAACCAGGTGGCACAACTCTGGGCAGGGTATGTGTCTGTCTGTCCGGGGACCACTACGCTATCCTGTCCCTGTTCACAGCCTGTGGCTGGCAGCCTCCCCAAACCCCCTGGGCATCCTGAATTTGAGCCGAAACCCTACCCTTCCTTCTCCCTATCCCCCCCACAGCCAGCACGACTGTATGATGCCACCGCCAGCCCCTAGCTCGGCAGGGGGATTTTCAGAAACTATACCTATATATGCACGCACAGAGGTCGGGCCGTACCGGGTGCATATATACTGTGCTGGATGCAACTGGGTGGCAGAACGGGGCTGGGGTCCCGGTGGCAGCCCCCCTTGGCTGAGCGGGCACACAACACACACAGCGACAGGGGACAGGGAGGGGGGACAAGGCACGATGAGGCAAGGATGGGGGGGCGATGGGGGGATCGGCAGCGGGGCCTGGGCAGATGCACACCTCGGCAAGCGCACACGCAAAGCTACCTGGGAGCAATGAACACATGTCCCTCCGACTCAAAGCTGTTGGGCAGCAGGTATTCAAAATCTGCAACAGAAAGGGAAGGTTATCCGGCGGGGACAGGGGATGCTGGGGGCCAGGAGGGAGAGAGACGGACAGAGAGAGGGGAGGGAACAAAAAAAAAAGGCATTTGCTGCTCTTGGTAACAAGAGAGGAAGGAAAAGGCCGTTCTGCTGTTGCTGGCACCGCACAGGAAGGAAAGTTATAGCCAAATCAGGAGAGGTTTGCCCATCTCAGCTTGAATTTGCTCGGTCGAGGGCTGGAGGTGGGCAGTTGTGTATGTGCGGCCAGTGGCGTGTACGCAGGGACACACAGACACACACACACACATATATATATGTGCGCACAGGTATATATATATGCATGTTTAGGAGGGCGTGGGGGCGTCTCTCTCTCGGAGGGGCGGTGGTGGGCGAGGGCAGGGAACTGCATGCTGCGCTCCTGGCCAGAGGAGGATCACCAGAACACTTGGTTGTCGGGAGAAAAAAGGAAAAAAAAAAAAAAAAAGAAATTGTCAGGCATCGACATGGCCAAACGGGGAACCTTGCCGAGGACAGTCCAACCAGAGGCTCCTCGCCCAGCAAGTGCCATGCAATGCGCTGCCGGGCTCTGCTGCCAGCCGCCCGTGGTCCCCCTCCCTCCCGGGGCGGTGGGACCCCCCCCGGGGACGGGGGCCCAGGCTCGCCCGCCAGCTCGGCGCCTGGCTCTGCTTGGAGGGGGGGTCGCAGCCCAGCAGGGTTTAGGGTGCCTCTCGGGGAACCCCCCCGGCAGAGGGGCGGCGGATGCGGGGTTCAGCTCGCGGGGGCAAGCCGGGTTAGGGGGTGCGTGAGGGGCGGGTGTCTGTGCTGCGGGACATCCCGGGGCCTCCGCCACCCCCTCGCCCTCCCGCCGGCCCCCGGGGCACTGCAGGACACAGCCAGAGGTTGGACTGTTGCTCTCCGAGGGCTGTAGGCAGGGGCTGGGTACAAGCCAATGAGAGGAGGAGGAGGAGGAGGAGGAGGAAGAGGAGGAGGAGGAAGAGGAGGAGGAGAGGGGTACAGAACACTCGTACTTGGTCCATCAGCATTGCCATCGCAGGGGCGCCGGGAGGAGGCAACTCAAGGCTGATAGAACAGGGCTGAGGGTGACACTGGCACCTCCCCGCTGCGCTGCCCGCCTGGTCCCGTGCCCCCCGTGCCCCCCCCTCGCCTCCGGGGGGTGGGGGGAGCGCGGCGGCGGGGCCCGGCCGTGCCGGGGCGTCCCCCGCCCTCCGCGGGAGCTGGGCCCGGTCCCCGGGGCCCTCCGGCGCTGCGTGCCGCTCTGCTGCGGGGCGGGGGGGCCCACACACGGACGGACACACACGAACACCCCCCGCCTGCCTCGGTGGGACCTGGGGCTCAGACCCGTCCGCTCCCCGGCAGCACGGGCGGCCTCGACGGCACGCCGGGCCCCGGGGCTGCGGGCACGGCCGCCAAGCAGCCGTGGGGGCGGGCAGCGCAGCCCCCCCGGGCTCCGCGGCCCCCGTGCAGCCGGGTGGTCCCCTCCCCACCTCTGCCCGAGGGCTTCTGCCTGGGGGCTTTCCCGTCAGGCCTGTCCCAGAGGGCGGCGGAGGCCGGGGCCACCCCTCCGCCCCCGGCTCCCCCCCGCAGCCCCCCGCTCCCTGCACAGCCCTATCCCTTTCAGGTTGAGTTGTCTTGGGGAGGAGGAAGCGGGGAGCCGGGCCGAGGGGAGAGGGAGCCGGAGGAGGCGAGCGGGGGGGGGGGGCGGGGAGCGAGAGGGCGGGGTGGGGGTTGGGGAGAGCGGGGTATCGAACTAGCTACCGAAACCTGGGGGATCCCAATCGGCAGTTTCACACGAGATCGGCTCGGATCGCATCGAACCGGGTTTGGGAGCGATGCGCGGGGAGGGAGTGGGGGGTCGTTGTGACAAAGCTCTCATGGACAGAACAAGACATGTTGCTTTCAAATAAAGGGGGAACTGGAGGAGAGGAGGAGGAGGAGGAGGAGGGGGGAGGAAGGGCGAGTCGGTGGCGGTTTGCAGGTTCGGCGTGGCAAACGGGCAGGGAGATGGGCAAGCAGGGGGCTGGGGGGGACTGGACACGGGGCGGGGGACGGGGTGGTGAAGGTGAGTGGTCTGAGACTGAAAATACTTGCCCTTCATTTTGTTGTTTGGTACTGTGTGAATCCACCATAGAGAGAAAGCAAGAAAAACAACAAACAAAAAAACAACAAACAAAAAAAAAGGGGGTTGGGTGGAAAGGGGGAAGGGGTGGACAAACAATATTTTATTCAATCGCTGTTTGAATAAAAATATTGTGTATCATAATCATACCAAAAGGAAACTTCTTGCAAAAAACGACATGAAAACAAGAAAAAGAAAAACCCAGTAATGAAAGGAAAAGAAAAGGCCACGGTGAAATAAGAATAAATAATTATAATAAAAAGCAAAGATATAACTATATATATATATATTCAATACTCCAACGGAAAATGAGTCAGTAGCAAACAGTTGCAACAGTCTTGATATCAAAATGTCCTCACTGAGTTAGGGGGCATGCACGGCACGGCGGGTGGAGCCGGGGAGGATGGGGGGCTCCCCCCTCCCAGGGATGCAGACAGCCTGGCCTCGTCCCTTCGGAACGTGGGGCTCCTGCTGATGGATGGAGGGGGTGGCAGGGCCCAGCGCTCGAGCAGGGCTGGGGTCCAGCTGCTGGGGCGGCTAAGGAGGAGAAACAGGAGGAACTGGAGGGGAGAGGGGAAGGGTCCGGTTCTCCCACAGGGGAGAGGGCCCCGGGAGCAGCGTGGACCTGTGGTGTGAAAAAGGCTTGGGGGTCAGGGGAGAGAGAAAGAGAGAGAAAGGGGGGGGGGGGCAGGCTAACACACACGTACACAGATTAATTCCAAATGAAAATCGAAAACAACCAAAACTGAACTCATAAAAAGAATAAATGGCTGAAACCAAACCCAAAGAATCATAATAAACCAAAGGAAATTAAAGAGATCCATGCAAACTTTCCCAGGCTTGCAAATTAACTGGCTGCTACAGCATCATCCCTTGTCCCCAGGAGGCAAACAGGCAGCAGCGCCGGGCAGCACCAGCCTGCAGCCTGGGGCTCGGGTTTTGGGGTGCAAAGTGGGCGGACCAAACCCTGGCACCCCGGGGCACCCCAGGCAGGCAGCTCGCTTTCCCTCTGTGCATTCACCTCTACTCACGCCTCTCTTTTTTGGGTTGTTTTTGGTTTTTTTTTTTTCCCTCTCATAGTGATCCCTATCTCTTTTTGCAAGTTTTTGCTTCGTGTTTCTCCCCCTGACAGCCGCGGGCTGGCGTGGGGGCGAGCAGGGGTGCAAGAGGGTTGCAGGGAAAGCTGGGGGCTACTTACACTTCACTTGCAGAATCTGGTCGCTGAGGTTGGCCTGGATGTAGTAGGTGCTGTAGGGAGGCAGAACCAGACCCAGGCTGCAGAAAGGGAGAGCAGACAGGCAATGTAAGGTTTTACACCCACCCAGACCCCTTGGCCGGCCCCCAGCCCCTGCCTGGCAACCCCCAGCAGCACCCAGCCCTTACTGATGGCAGGCAGCAGCCCCACTGGCTGCCTGCACAGTCCACTGCATCCTTCTCTCCAGGGACTGCACCCAGTGCTGTCCTGGTGGCACCCTGGGATATCCCTAGAGCACCTAGGGTCATCCTGGGGGACCCAGGGCCACCCTTGGAGCACGCAGAACCATTCTGGTGGCACCTAGAGTCATCCTCAGCACACTTACTGCCATGCTGGGGCATCCAGGTTCATCCTGAGAGCACCCAGGGTCATCCTGGGTCACACATGGCCACCTCAGTGGCACCTAGGGTTGTCCCCAGGGCATCCCGGGCCATCCCAGGGGCATTCCCAAACACAGGAGGTGGCAAGCCGGCCCAGCCAGGGCTGAGGTGGGCAGGACGTACCTGCCTGGGAACCAAGGGAGATACACATGGCAGAGGGACATGACATCCCCATAAAGGAGGAAGGTGGGAAGATACACAGCCCTCAAAAGAAGGGACAAAACCCTCCCAGTGAGGAGAGGTGGAAGACAACCACTACACTGGCTGCCGGTGAACCTGGAAAGAGGGATCCATGAGCCAGGAGCCTGGCACACAGGGTGCAGGATGTGGGTGGGAGAGGAGGTGGCAGGAGGTGGTGCTGGGGCTACTGAACCCATAGGACACACTTCCAGAGGGAGCTGGGCTCCTGGGTGCTGGCTGCAGTGGCCTTCGGTGATGGTGGTTGTGCCAGGTGCTGCCCAGGCTAAGTGAGTACCAGTGGGTGAGGGCCAGATTCCTGACCCCTCATCAGATGTCACACCCACACTTGAGTCACCGGGACCTGGACTTGCCCCCTGAGCCACCACCCCAGCTAGCCCTCTCTGCACCTGGCGGCATGGACTGGGCACCCCAGCAAGCATGGCAGCGGTGAAGGCACCCCAAAAAACATGACAGAGGGGTGGCACACCAAACCACACGTGGCAAGAGGAGGGGGGTGACTTTTTTTCTGTTCAGTGCTGGTGGCACCCTGTGCTGGTGGTGTCCCAGGGAACATCCCTGTCGCTGTGTAGAGCCACGGTAGCCCAGCAGCATCTTTCACCCTACAGATCAGCTAGCAGCCCTGGCCACAGCCGTGTTACCCTGTGTCACTGTCCCCTCCTCCACAGTGCTGCCTGGCTCCGGAGGCATGCCACTGTGGGGGACAGGACTGGGGCTGCGCAGGGGACACCTGGCAGCATTGGGAGGTGGCTGTGACCCTTGCCAGCCTCCTGAGCTGGGTGGCCAGGAGGAGGAGGGTACACTGGGCAGCAGGGGTACCACATGGCTCTTCACAGGACAGAGGCAGCATGCGTTGGACAGCACGGACATGATGACGCTGGGGTCTTTTATTACGCATCTGCTGATCCAAACTGGTGCAAACTGGGCGATAAATGGAGAGGGGAACTTTGCTCTCCTCTGCCTCCGAAGCCACTGCTTGTGCTGCAGCATGGGCACACATCCCTCTCACCCACCCCAGAGCAGGCAGAGACCTGTGCAAGCCCCTGGCTGTGCAGACAGGCAGTGGCAGGGTGTCCCTTGTCTGGCACCTCACATGTCAGCCCTGCAGCCTGTCCTGAGCCCTGGGGACCACAGCCCCACACTGCAGTGCCAGCCACTGGCAGACAGCACTTTTGGGAATACCCTCCAGAGCATCACTGGCTGTGTGCAATGATGTGAGGACAGTTTGCAATCCCACAGCCCATGGGATATGTTCCTTATGGCCCTGCAGATCTCTGGAGTTGCAGGCACAGGACCACAGCCCTGTACTGGTGTGGGTCTGGCTGATGCTGGGTGAGCGTGGGTGTGCCAGCAGTGCCGCTCACCTGTAGTTGGTGCTTTTGATGGGGGCCCACGTGTAGGTCCTGAACACCTCGTCGATGTATTGCTGCAGGTCAGAGGGAGCCAGTCAGGCCTCTGTGCTGCCAGGACACTGCTGGTGCAGTGACACAGGATCCCGGCTCCAAGCCCGGTGCTGGACATGGCCCCTCACTCCCCGCTGCCAGGGCTGGGTGCTCAGCATGGTGGCAGTTTGGCCGTGACCCCCTTCCCCTGCAGTGTTACCTCGTCCAGGGACTTGATCAGGGTCTTGATGAACCTCTGCCCGTCATTCCCATCAATCATGCTTCTCCGGATCTGGGGGACATGAAGGAGATGACTGAGGGCCATACAGCCCAGCCACAAGCCTGTGGGCACCCACCCAGTGGGGTGGCACGGGTGATGCACAGGGTGCAGAGGCGAGGGGTGAGCAGCCTGGGGGGCTCATCATGCTGGCACCCAGGGGACAGTGACCCAGTTCCCGTCCCTGCCATGGTTTCATGGGAGTTGTGCTGGGGCCCTTAGGACAAGGCACTCCCCGGGTAGGCTGGAGGAGCTGAGTGCTCTTTGCAACTGCAGGCTGGGGGGCCAGCCTGTACCCCAAAATCTGCCCCTGCATCTGCCCACCTCCTCCTTGTTTTCATCCTCCAGCTCAGCATCCAGGAAGTCCAGCGTCACCGGCTCACGGAAATTGATGATCTGCATGCAGAAAGGGAGAGTCGGGGAAGGGCTCAGGGCTCCTGCAGCTGTCACTGAGTCCAGAAAAACTCATCACAATTCCACCAATTAGCTCCTAACAACCCCAGGAAGCCATGTGTCCCACAGGGTCCAGGTAACCCCCACTGCTGCTGCCCTGACGGGCCCCTCCTCACCTGGGGCTGCAGGTTGGGGTGCAGTAGGACGTAGCCATTCAGGTCGATGGCGAAGACGTAACCGTTTGCCCCCAGCTGCAGGAGGACAGGAGAAGGGATGAGGCTGGCCCAGTGGCTCTGTGACATGCTGTGCTGGAGTGACCGCCCTCACCTCTCCAGGCAGACCTCGCCCCACACCACCCCCAGGGCTTTTCTAGCCATCTATTTCTATTCTTAGGCCAACAGCATCTCTCATCCTGGCTCTGGATCTTCCCTGCTGCCCCTTTCCCCGGGCTGGTAAGGTTTATTCCCTGCTGCCTCTGCAAAGGTTTAATCTCTGCTCTGGGTCCCAGCACATCACCCAGCTACAATCCCTGCCTGCCTGCTTGCCCTGGTCCCTGCCTGCACTCTGCTACTGTCAGTGCTGCTGGAGGTGCTCTGGGGTGCTGTGGGTGCAGCTCAGGGCTCCCCACAGCGCGTTTCCATGCCGGGCTCGGGCAGTGCAGGGCAGGGATGGAGGAGAAGGGGCCCCCACGCACGTTGTATCGCGGTGTCAGCCTCTTGATGTCATTGAGAGCCACATCGATCCCCATCACGCCCAGGATGAGCTGGTTCTGGAAGGAAGCGCAGGGAGGGAGGAAGGTGGGAGCAGGGCTGTCACCTGCCACCACGAGCACGGGGATGGGGAAACAGGGGGATGGACCTCTTCTCCCTCCAGGGATGTGTGGGTTAGATCTGGACACTGCAGGAGCACAGGGTGGGACATGCCAGCCTCCCCAGCAGCCCTCCATGGGACACTGCACCTGCCAGGGACTTGCAGCTGCCAGCTGTCCCCATTGAACTGGGAGAGCTAGCCAAGGCCATTTTGGGTCCCAGGGATGGCAGTCACCCCTGGTCTCACCCCAGGAAGAGGGTGCAGAGCAGGCAGCACCCCAGGGGTGCCAGTGCCCACCCCCCCCCACCCCCCCCACCCCAGCCATGCACCCAGCATCACAGCCATGCACCCAGCATCACGGCACCCTCTCCACCCCTCTGTCCTGGTGCAGCCAGGGCAATGGCAGCCACAGTCTCCTACCTTCCTGTCACTGCTGTCCTCTGTCAGGTTGAACACCGGCAGCGTGCCTGTCACCACCAGGCCCAGCCCCTGCACAAGCACAGAAGGGTATCCCATGGTCCCTTACCAGCCCCAAGACCCAGAGCTGGGGGTGGGCAGCAGAGGGGATTACCCCCTGGAAAGGGAGATGGGGGCACATGCTGTGCGGGACCCTGGGGTTGGCTGTCCTCACCTGCACCCCAAGGCAGGGACCCTAGGGCTGGCATCCCCACCTGTACCCTGGGGCTGTGTGGGACCCTGGGGCTGGTGTCCCCACCTGCACCCCGGGGCCAGGGCTCCTTACCAGGGCATCCTGGTAGACATTGGTCCACTGAACCTGCTTGGCTCGGTTCCCAGCCAGGACCATGGGTCTGCCCAGCACGTCCAGGTACTCCTGCAGGCACACAAGGCAGGGGAAAGCATGACATGGGACAGACGCCTTCCTGCTCCAACCTAGTGACACCCCTGTCCCCACACACGCCCCAGGGATTATTAATAGGGTGCCTGGTGCTGGTCCCCAGCTGCAGGCTGAGCTAGCTAGGGCTAGCTGGCAGCTACCAAACCTGAGGGTAATGGCTCCAGCTGTGAACTGAATGGGTGTATAAGACGGGAACAAGGTGCTGCTCTCCATCAGCTGGGCACGGGCAGGGCATGGGCTCCCCAGGCAGCACCAGCCAGAGCCCCCTGGCTCCAGCCACCCCTGGCGCTGGGCTTGCTCTGTCACACCTGGACCACATCACTGCTGTCTCCCTGGCTGCCACCACTGGCCTTTTGGGATCTTCTCCTGGGGCAGGTTTCCCTTGTCCTGGCTCACCTTGCCAAGGCAGACCTCTGGGTGGGGGGCAGCCTCTGTGCCACAATGCCAGCCCTGCCCCGAGGGGCTGCCCTGCTAGGGGACTCTCATCACCTACCTACCATGGCACCTCGGGGGCATCCAATAAAGAAAAAGGGTAGAAAAGGGGCAGTGGGACAGGGTGGGGGGCATGCATGCCTGGCTCTGCCAAACAGGGTGCTGCTGCGCCTGGCCCTGCCTGCGCTCGCTCTCTGCCCATGCTCAGCTCTGCTCTGTGATGATTAACGCCTGATGTTTCATAATTAGTCACTCAAAAGGCAGCAGGTCCATGGGGAGCTGCAGAAGATGAATTACTTATTTCAACAGCGCAAGGCCTGGCTGAGGGCTCAGCTCCCAAGCTGGCTGCCACGCTGGCTGCCAGTCTTGGGGCTCTCTGCAGTGGGGCAGGGGCTGCTGAGGCGTGCCCCCCGGCAGGGCACCCCAGGAGGGCAGCTCTGCCCGTGGATGCCTGGTGGGCAGCCCCGCCTGCCTGCTGTACCTGCGTGTTGATACGGATGGCGCCGATGGAGGGGATTTCGAAGTAGTAACCTTGGAAAAGAAAGAGAAAGGCAGCTGGAGAGCCGGCTGTCTGCCCGTGCGGCTATCTGGCTGTCCTGCTATCCAGCCTGGCACCTTGCTGGCAGTGGCACGCACCGGAGCCCTCTCAGGTTCCTGGCGAGGGGCCAGCCCAGCAGCCTGCAGCCTCCTGTGCCCACTGGGTGCCAGCCCTGCTCACCTTTGTTGGCGCAGGCCATCCACTGCAGCGGGGTCACATCGTAGTTGTGTTGCCCGACGGAGAAGGTGAAGACCCGCACCTGCAGCAGAGTGTGGCGGTGAGGACCATCTGCTGGACACCCTGGTCTTCCACACCCAGTGCTGCCAGCTGATGGCAACCTCCCTGGTGATAGTGTGGCATTGCCTGCCATGGCCCGCAGCTGTGCTGCTCACGGCCAAGTGCAGGTGGGCAGAAGGCTCCTGTGAATGTTGGCAGCAAGGGAGCCCCTCTCTCCTCACCTGGCCCTGGCCAGTCCTGTCCCCCACCATCACTGCACTGGCCCAAGCCACCTACCCCAGGGGTCCTTAGGCTGGGGCATCACTGCACCCAGAGGGGTCTGTGCTCTCCAAGGGTCCTGCATGGACCAGAACCCCCCCCAACCCACAGGTCTCTGGACAGCAACAGGGACAGTCCAGCTGTTTCGCCTGCCTGCCAGTAGACCTGCCCCCATGCTTGGGGTTTGCTCCCCACGGGGCTGGTGTTCAGGGAGCCCACCAGCCCCATCCCCTCCCCAGCGGCCTGTGGGGCACATGGTCCCATGCTCCCACATGCCAAGGTGGGAGCCAGCTATAAACGGCACTGGTGTGTCAGCCATCCCATTACCAGGGCAGCAGCTCAGTGCAGAAGCAGGCTGTCAGGGAGAGAGGATGGTGAAGAGGCAAATGAGATGGAAGCTGGCAATGGAGCTGGAGCAGCCGTCTCCCTCCCCAGTGAGTGGCCCCAGCTCAGCACACAGCCCCACAGCCCCTCACCGTCTTATTGGGCCAGTTGTACTTCTCAAAGACGTCCTGCACCCGGTCCTCACCGCCATCCGTGAACATCATGATCATCTTGTTGCAGTTGGCACGTGTGATGTTGGACTGCGGGGCAGAAAGACAGTGCCTGAGGCCAGACCCAGAGCGAGCCGTGCCAGGCGCAGGGCTGGATGCAGCCAGGGAGAGCTGGCCCTGAGCCATCTCTTTTCCCAGTCTGTTTCTCCAGGATGAGGGTGGCTGGGATGAAGTTAGAAGGGACACTGTCTGCTTGGGAATGATGTTGTGGCTCTTGCCACTTGGAGCCTAATAGCACCATCCATCTTTATTTTGCCTCTGGCACTGTGTCTGGCTGGATTTAGCCCCCTCCGCCCAGCCCTGCTAGCTTTTAATAACCCAGAAAGGCAGCGGCTCCCGCAAAACCTCAGCTACAGTGTGCTGGGGAGAGGGATGTCCCTCCCAGCACTGCAAAGCAGGACAAGGAGCCCTCTGCATGCCAAAGTGCCAGGAATGGGGCAGCAGCCATATGCTTGGAGCATTCCCATTGCCCACAGCACCCATGGGTGTACTCTCCCTCCCCTAGTCCACAGCCTGGCCCCCAGCTTACATTCTGCAGCTGGTCGAAGGCGTACTCAAAGCCAGCCTTATAGTCGGTTGTGCCCTTGGCCACCATTCCCTGCACGTCCTCCTTGAAGACCTTCTTGTTCCGGATGTTAGCCTGTACCAGGTGCTTGAAGCATGACACCGGCTTTGCCTTCTCATTGAACTGGGAGGCAAAAAGGAGGGGGGCAAGTCACAGAAAGGGGACAGGGGCAGCCCCTGGCAGGCACAAACCACCCGCCACGCTCAGCTTCCATGGGCAGGATGTGGTCGGAGCATCCCGTGTCCCACTTCCCAAGGACTGCCGATGCCAAGACTGGGCATAGTCTGGGACAAATCCAGCACTGAGCTGCCTGGTGTGGGTGCCAGCAGTGGGTGCTGCCAGGGTTGCTTCTGCAGGACCCCCAGGCTTGTGCAAGTAGCCATGCTGCGGCACGCCGGCGGCGGGAGCAGGTGCTGCCTCTTGTTTATGGCTTCATTTGCTGGCAATAGGGCTCATTCATTAGGGGAGCAGCGATCCAGCTAACGGAGCCAGGCCAGACACGTTAATTAGTGCCAGCGTGCTTGCGGCCAGACAGGGGAGGGCCGGCATGGGCTGGGTGCCCAACGATGCACAGATCTGGTGGCACAGCCGCTGTGCTGCATGAGGTCACGGGCTGGTGACATCGCCATAGGGGCATGATGTCACTGGCTGGTGACAGACAGAGGTGGCTGGTTGGGATCGCCTTGGGACCATTTGTGGCAAACACCCCATGATGGGGACAGCTTTTGTTCACCACCACGGACAGCTGAGCCCTGAGTACCTATTTCCTTATATAGTTATTATATATATAATAAAACCAGGGCATTTCTCTCTCTGCAGAGCTCCTGGCCAGGTGGGTCTGGGGGAAAAGGGCTCCCACAGTGGGGAGCAGGGAGCTGCCTGGGGAGGACAGCCCTGCCACCCACCCCGCGGCACTCACTGAGGCCACATTGACGTAGTCATCATCTGAGAGGGTGTCCAGCATCTCATAGACTGAGGTCTTCATCAGCTTGAGGGTGAGGCCACTCACACTGCCGCTCCTGGCAGGAGAGAAGGGTGTTGGGGGTTTGGCAGTGAGGGGGCACAGGGCTCCCTGCCAGTGCTGTCCCAGTAAGCATCCCTGAGGCTGCTGGTGGGACAGTGGCACCCCAGCATGCTGTGCCACCACCCTGACCTGGCTCAGCCCCACCATGGCCCCGACCCGTGTACTCACACGTCCACAATTATGACCATGTCCTTTGGGGAGGAGGCGCCTTGGATGTACCTGTAGGGTGCAGAGGCAGGTCAGCAGGGTCTGCTCATTTTGGGAGGGACCCTGACCCTGCTGGGTGCAGCCCAAGAGCAAAGCTCTGCCAGGGCACAGGTGGCCGGGGAGCTGTGCCGAGAGCACCTGTGCACTCATGCCTGCGGTAACCCCATGGCAAGGAGCAGGGACAAGGTGGTGGCGGGAAGAGGCAAGGATACAGCATGGCATGGCACGGCAGACCGCCAGTGACCTGCCACTTGGTACCGTATCAGTCTAATGAGCTCTAAATGCTAAACTCTTCCATCATTTCAGGCCCTTTTCTGCACGCTGATTATGCTGACACACACATCCATATTAAGATGCTGTTTACCCCCCTGGTAGCTTCAAAGGCCAGGCTGATTAAGTTATTTTTAGCTACGAGAAGGAAAAATAATACTACTATATAAATCCTCCTCCCTGAAAACAATTAGGGAACCCTTCCTCACTCCTTGAAGCAGTCAGTCCTGCTTGCAGCTCTGCTGTGCCATCCTGCACAGGAGGGGGCCAGCGTGATGCTCAGCACCCATCCCAGCAACGGGCAGGCACCACCCAGCCTCCCTGTCCCATCGCGTCAGGCCTGCTCCTGCCATGGCTGAAGTCCAAGGGAGCCTCAATATTGGCCTGATCAGGATCAGGCCTGATGCAAATGAATTAGTCTGTTATTAGTATCAATTACTCACCGTTACTGGGGAGGACTGGGGAAGGGGCAGGATCTGATTGCTCATTCCAGGTCCTGGTGTTTCCTAATTACAAGTGATTACCTGGGCAGGATGGGGGATGCTGGCATGTGGGGCCCTGCTGGTGTGGATGCTGCATCCTCCCAGCACCCTCCTGTCAAGCTGGAGTGCAGGATGGGCAGGCAGCTGCCCATGGGCTTCCTGCCAGCTGGTGGGGGCCGGGGGGCTTGGTGACTGCCCCACTCCCTGGGGCTGGGCTGCTGGCGTGGCATGGAGCCCAACTAAGATGCTGCCTGTAATGGGTTGTGGCAGCACATACATCTCTGGCTGCCCTGCTCAGATGAATACCCTGGGCTCTGCGGGAGAAGGCTGTGGTTAATAGCGCCATTCATCAAGGGAGGGGAGGGCAGGCAAGTGGTGCTGGCAGCCCCATGAAGGCTGCAGGCAGGACTGTGACCCTGGTGGGCCCAGCACTGAGGGCTGTGTGCTGCACCGGACCCTGGCACAAGGGCAGGAGAGGACCCCAAGGGGGTGTTCTCAGCGGTGAGCTGCCACCTAGCACAACGGGTGCTGCTGCTCCTCCATGGCTGCGTGGGGAAGTGGGTGGCCAGGCTGGCTAGTGGACAGGGAGCTGTGCTAGCCAGGCTCAGTAGCCCCCATACACACCAGCAGCCCCTCCTCCCCAAAACAGCCCCCCACTCCCCCCTCGGCCAATAACCCGCATGGATGCCCCGGCAGAGACCAGTTAATAATTAATGTGGAGCTAATAATTAATGTGGAGCAATCAAAGACAATTAACCATAGTAGCAGGGCCATTAATTCTCTGACAAGGAGAGGGGGCATCTCCTAGTGTGGGCAGTGGGCTAGGCAGGGGGTGACCCCCTGGGATACAAGGCTCCCTGGGCATGCAGTGGGGACTGGCACCTGCTTTCCTCTCCATGACTGTGCGTGTCAGGCTGGGCAGGCAGGCTGGGGCCGCAGCTCCCCCAGCCCCATGGGCAGCACCACACCGACGCTGCCAAGCTGGCACCTCTACCTGGGTGACAGGGACTCGATGCAGTCCCGCCTCACTCGGTGTGCAGCTAAATGGCTGCAGCTATCACGCAACCACAGCTCGGCGCTGCCTGCCTGCTTCTCTTGCCATCCTCCTGGCTCGCAGTTTCTGAGAGCCAGGATTTTCCCGTTCGGATGGGAATGCTGGCCAGGACTGAGCGCCAGTCGCCACGGCTGCAGGGGGGGCACAGGGTGAGGGGTGGTTCTCCACCTTCATCTGTACCCAAGGATTTATCTCTCCATCCCACTCTGCCTTCCTAGGAAAAGGGACGGGGAGCAGGAGCGGAGAGCTGCAGCTCAGGTGCCTCTGCCCGAATTATGTGTTTGCTAATGGCAACCATGTGTGAAATGAAAAGGGGAGGGAGCTGGCTGCTCCTAGCCAGGAAGGGCTGGCGACAGGACCCCCCTTCCCACCTGGCACCCCCTTACCAGGGCCGCCTGCGCACGTCGTAGAGGTCGATCTTATTGGGAGCTCTCCACGGGGTGGCTGCGGGGGGAAGGCAGGTGGTGAGCAAGGCAGGGCTGTCCTGGGGTGGGGGACAGGGGAATGGGACTTAGGGATGCCCAGGGGTGAGGAAGCAGCAGCCTCTGGCAGGGTGCTCACACCAATGGGCTTTGACACAGCACGGTTATGTGTGCCAGGTGGCCCCCAGGGCTGGCGCTGGGGGATGCTCGCCCCCATGCCCTTTTGGCCAGCCACCAGCCACCACCCCCCGCTGGCCCCTGCCACGCACCGGGGTAGTAGCGGGTGACGCCGGTGGCACTGCCGAACACCTGCCAGAGCAGGGAGGGATCCTCCTTGCGGTTCTCGATGAAGACATCCTCCAGCGCCTGCGTCCAGTTCAGCTCGTTGAGAATGACCGTGGCTGCAGGAGACAGAGCCGGGGTGGGTGGGTGGGCAGATGCGGGGGAGCAGCAGAGCTGGGGGTGTGGGGTGGAGGTGTGTGTGCTGGGGACCACGGTGTCCCCACAGCGATGGCAGGGCGGGAGAGGTGGTGTGTCCCCTTTGCCCCTTCCCATGGAGGAGCCCACAGGAACTTTGCAGATACTACTGCATCCCCCTGGTCCCTTGCTCCCACAGCCTCCACCATCAGCCTGCTGTCCCTTCTCCTCAGAGACCTGAGCCACCTGGCCATACTCCCCCAACCGCTCTCCATCCCCATCCCCTCGCTCTGGGGCAGGGAGAGCCACCACTGGGGACAGCTGCCTTGCCATCTCACCACCTTCCCAGCAAAACTCCCTGCTCCTCCCACCACCGTGCTGGCCCCATTCCCTGGGGACAGGCACCAGCTGGGAAACCAAGGGGTTGTGCCCCGCAGGGCTGTGTGGAGCCTCCCGGGCCCTGCTCTGCATTCCTGCTGGCCCCTGCACCTGATGCAAAAGCAATTAAGATGCCGGCAAACAGCAGTTTTAAATTATTCAGCTATTAAAGCAAAAGATAAGCTGCTGGCAGCCCCAGCCTGTGATTAATCAAGGGGGGAGCTGGTAGAGCGCGGGGGGGGCGCCAGTATGGGGCAGTATGGCAGGTATGGGGCTGGCCAGCCGGCAGGGAAGATGCTTTGGGGACAGTGGCACCCCCCAGTCCTCACAGTGCCCTTTGGGGCACTTGGAACACTGTGGGTACCCCAAGCCCTGGGCCGGGGCCAGGGGAGCCCCACGGTGAGCCCTGGGGCTGTGGTGCTGAGGAGCCAGCTGTGCCATTGTGGATAGGAGTGGGCAGCTGGCAGCACTCATCCTGGGGGACCCTCAGTGCATTTTTGGGGTGCAAGAGCTCCCAGGAGCAGCCCTCCTCCTTAGCACTGGGCGGAGCAACCAGTGCAGTGCTGCAGGCGAGCTGGTGTACATTTGAGGAGTATATTTAGCTCTCCTAAGGCTTCCTCCCACACTTGTGTCTCCTCGAAACACTGTCATCACCTGTTCAAGCCTTTGCCACAGCCCTGAGGTGCTGGCGGGACATGGGCAGGTTCCACCCAGGGTGAATCCCGGTTCCCACCACCCCAGCACCACTGCAGAAGACTTCTTCCCTCAGGCAGCTATCCCTTAAAATCACGATTTACTCCATCCATATTTCCCCAGCCATTTCTCAGCACCGTGCCCACACAGAGTGCTGTTATCTGGGCACTTAGGATGATTTCTTGTTTGGCTCTTTCACAGGACATGGTTTTTCCTGGGAGAAGGGGTCGTGAGCAGGCTGCCAGGCTCCTGCCTGCCTGGAGCAGCCCTGGGCAATATTGACAGGTTCCCCTCCAGCCCCAGCAGCACCTGCACCCCCAGCCCCTTGGGGCCCATCAGCCACACCAGGCTTGTGCCAAATGCAGCTCCTATGCCCTCTGTGCACAAACACAGCTCATACACCACCTCTGAGCAGAAGCACAGCCCCTATAGCATCCCTGAGCATGAGTGTAGCCCCCATATCATCCCCGTGAACAAATACAGCCTCTATACCATCCCTGTAAGCAAACACAGCCCCTATACGATCCCTGTGCATGAAAGCTGCCCCTACACTTTCCCTGTGAACATACAGAGCTCCTATACCACCCCTGCACATGAACACAGCCCCTATTACCATCCCTGCTCATCTGTACAGCCCCTATATCATCCTTGCATGTGAATACAGCCCCTACACTATCCTTCTGCAGGAATGCAGCCTCTATAACTGCCCTGTGCACAAACAGCTCCCACCCTCTCCCTGTGCACAGAGTGATGGGCTATTGCTCATCAGATGGGAGGCTGTGTCCACAGTCAGGATGGCTTCTGTCCCCCTCAGTCCAGGCCAGAGCTGCCAGCCCCTCCTGGTGACATTCCTGTTCCTGTCCCCGTCTCCTCCCTGTCCCCATCAGGGTGAGTCCAGCCCCGCCCTGCCAGCAAGCGATTGCAGATTTAATTAAAAATGGCACAGTAAATAAAACACATATAGGATGTAATTTGTGTGTGTAGCGAGGGGTGACGGTGGAGGGTGTCTCCACAGTGGTTTAATTAGCGTGCCAGGCAGCGATAGTGATAGCGCCTCTCCACTGCGCCCCCCCCCCCCCCCCCCCCCCCCCCCCCCCCGCCCCCGGACATGCTCCCCACCCATGGCTCTGCTAAGCTTGCTGGTGTCCCCTCAGGAGAGGGCACAGGGATGGCCCCATGTTCACACCTCAAACCTGCTCTCCAGAGTGCAGCAGCTAAGCACCCTGCCCTACACAGTGCCTTTTTGGAGCACCCTGGGGAAGCTGGACATGGTCTGATCCCTGTGCCTGCACAGCCCATCCCTGTGGCTGCAGCTCCCTTCCCCACTGGGATTGGGATTTGGAAGGGTGTTCCCCCACTGGGACCCCCCACTGCCCCATTCCCTCTCCAGCATCCCTCTCCCAGAGGCTGTGAGTCCCTGGAGCATGTTAATCTCCAATTTGCTCTTGTCCCACAGCCGAGCAGGGTGATTTATGTGGCCATGGCAGGGCATCAGCCGTGGCGTCAACTGGCAAGCAGGGGTGAGGAGTAATGAATATTTCATCCCACGCAGCCCACCCTGCTTGCATGATGTGCTTCATTAGCTGCCTGGCCTGCACTAGCTGGGTAATAAAACTAATTGCAAATTTCTAATCCACTGCTGCTGCCGTGATGAAATCGTTGCACTGATGCAGCTGTGAGCACAGCCGTGCTGGTAACAAGCCCATGTACCAGGAAAATGCCGCTTGGGGCAGGGATGTGAGCTCGGACCCAGTCACCGCTGTGACCAGCTGGGAGCCCTCGGCAAGCGCCACTGAAACACTGGGGTGTGGGTACAGGGAGATGAGGGGTGCCCTCCAACAGCAGGGTCTGGGCACAGGATGCGGCCTGCGGGTACTTGAGTATGATCTCCGGCTGGGAGTGGTCCCCAGCTCGGTGCAGAGCAGCCACTAGAGGGAAATGGAGACCGACTGTCACCACGTGCCAGAGTGAGGCCAGAGAGAGCTCTGGAAGCTCAGGGACTGTGTCATTTCCCAGCAGGGACTTAAAGCTGGTGTGGTGTGTCCTATCCCATCCACACATCCATCCCTCCCTGCCTGCTCCCAGGCTGGCCAGCCAACCCGGTCCCCCTTTCTGGAGCAGCCTGTGCCCTCTGGCAGTGGCAGGGGCACGGCCATGGGACTGATACCCCCTGTGTGCTCTGGCACCGGGGTCTGCCCAGGGCAGCATCTCACTATCCTGCAGTCACCCTCTGTTGCCTTCCTGAAGGATTTCAGTTGCTTTTTCTCCCTTTTAATAACCTCAGCCTCAGGCAGCCCAAAGCCAGCGACGAAGCATGCCTGCTTCGCCCTCTCCCACTGCACAGCCCCTCTCGCTCCCTCCTATGAGTTTGGAGTTGCTGCTGCTGTAACTGTTCACGCACAGAGGGGCTCCATCCCTCTGCCTGGCTCCAGCGCCTGCTCTGAAGCTCCTCAGGTTCTGCTGAGCTCTTGTGCAGGGAGGGATCACAGATGGGTGGGCACAAGCTTTATCCTTTGCCATAATTACAATTTCTCCTTTCCTCTCTCCACCCCTTCCTAATAAGCCCTAACCTCTGATTTGCCTCCTTGGCCCATCCCATGCTCTTGAGTGTCCCTGGGGAGGAACACATTGTCACCTCTGTTCTGACACAGTGACTCTGCCTCTTCCCAGTGTCCACCCGGCTGGAAGCCAGCTTGCCCCAGCCCCCAGCCCCCAGCCCCCAGCCCCAGCTGTGGCACCCCGGGGTGACAGTCCCTGGGGCTGTGGCACCCTGAGCAGGAGAGGTGGAGGCTGAGCCCGGCCAGGCAGCACAGAGCAGAGTGGAGCGGGTGAGGAGCAGCACTCACAGCCTTTGTAGATGTCCGTGGGGATCTGCACAGCAGCGTACGAATAGTTAACCTTGGTCTTGAAGTTGGGGTCATCCGTGAACTCCAGCTTCAAGGAGTTGGAGCTAGACTTCTCCCTCTCGAACTCTTCTCCTTCGGGATCATCCTAGAGAAGGAGCAGAGCACATGGGGTCACCCGGGGTGCCAGCCTTGGACACATGCTGGGAACACCACCACCCAAAGCCCATCACCAAATGTCCCCCCTGCAAAGACCAGCCATGCTGGCTCTCATGACAGATTTGGCCCGCAGCCCATGCCAGTGCTGGTGGCACACAGGAGCGGCTGCTGGGAGCAGGTGGGCACAAAGGTGGGTGCCGGTTAGCCTTGCCTCTCCGACTTTGGTAGCATGACAGGTATTAAGTCAGACAAAAAAAACAAACCAAACCAAACCAAAACAAAAAAGCCTTGAAAATCAATTAGCAGCAAAAGGCAACTATCAAAGAACAAATTAAAACGGAGTGCAGCTTAGTGCTCTGTCAATAAGCAATGCAAACAATATTTAATTATGGTGAAGAGACGGCGAATTCCCCACTGCTGGTGCTCAAATGTCCTCCTTCGCCTTCCCAGCCCTCCTCAACCTTCCCAGGGCCCTGCGGCCAGCATGGCACTGCGGGTGAAACCCCTCCAGAAAGGCAGGGCAGGGCTGTGCTGGTGCAGGCAGAACGGCTGGGTGGCTACAGGGGGGGACAGGGGCAGAGCTGAGCTGCAGGGCCATGCAGGGAAGAGGGAGAAAGGGGGTGGCCTTGCTACAGAGCTGGGGAAATCACCTCCGCCATCCTGCTGGGAGCAAAGAAATCCAGGAGAAGGTGCTGAATCAGAGCTGCTGTATCCCAGCCCACAAGCCCAGTGGCTGGGGAAGGCTGTGTGCAGCCGGATGGGAGATGCTCAGGATGGGGAGGAGGTAGGGGAGGATGCTGCAGCACCTGCCCTTCCATACCTTCAGAGCTACATCCCCGCTGCAGTTGGGCAGAGCTGCAGAGCTACCTGCTCTGTCTGTGGGCAGGGACAGGCAACACAGGGGCAGAGACATGCCAAGCCCAAGCTGGGGTACAGGATGGCTCCAGCCACCTTCCCCTGGCCCTGGCTGCAGGAGCAAAAGGGGCAGGGGTGGGCGCAGCAGCACAGGAGTGGATTCTGCTGCCTGGCAAGGGAATGAATTCCCCTCGCAAAGCAGCTCAGTGCCAACTCCCCCCCTTGTGCCTCCTTCCCGAGCGAAGTGCCTATCTCGGTGCCCGTGTAAGGCCATCTGATTGCGGTAGCAGAGATCAGCCCCGCAGAAACGACAGCAGACGTGACTGGAAGCGCAAGCAGCTCCAGGGAGAGCTTGTGTGGTACTGTGCCAGGGATGGCTGCCCCACGCTGTCCTGCAGCAAAGCACCCCAGCACCAGTGGGGACAAGGGGTAGGGGACTGTCCCATCCCACTGTCCTGGTGGCCCAGCGTGAGCAGCTCTCCCACTGGCCAGGCTCCTCTCAACAAAACCCAGGGGACAAAAGGTCTGAATTTCTCATGGGAAAAGCCATATATTTAAAGGAAAATTATGTGTTTGGGAAATAAACTACGAAGGTCATTTAACACCCATCCTGGCCTCCTCCCTGTTTCCCTGTTGCAGATGATGCAGAGAGATGCCACCTCCCCTGTGCCAGCTCTGGCCGGCCACTGAGGCAGTGACATTCCCCTGACATTGCGAAGAGTGGCCAAACCATTCGCCACAGTTCGGGAGAATAACAGGATTCATATGCAAGGTTTGGGCTTTAATTCCAGCTGGTGGATTGCAAGTGTAACCACGTCACCAAGCTGATCCTGCCACAGGGGCTCCAGCCACCCAGAAAGATGCTGAACTCAATTACAGCTGCAATAGCTGAGTGGGAGGTGGGCAGAGACTGTCCCCACCTCCCCTGAGCCATGTCACCACGATCAAAATCCAGATTATGCTCTCAATTTCACGTAAATCTGGAGAAAAGGCACAAACTGACTACTGCCCCCCCTGCAAAGCCGTGATGCTGCAGCAGAGCTGGCACCCTGGCTGTATGCTGGGCCATGGGCTAGCTGGAGAGCAGCCCCAGCCCCGAGCCTGCCATCAATTTGGGGCTCAAGTCTCTGGGGGAAAGCACCACACAGTTTGCCCCTGCCAGCTTCACCAAGCACCAGACAGTGATTTAGAGATGCCTGCTGAAAACAGGCTTTAGATGGGATAAAACCGTGGCCCTGAGGGCACCTGCAGCACCAAAACCTCTGCTTTGACACTAAAACCTTTTTTTTTTCTTAGTCCAGCAAAGTCCTGATGACACCTCCCCATCCCTCCGCACCTCAAATTGGCAGGGCATCCTCCCAGAGTCCAGCCCATCCACTGCCCCTGCCACCCCCAGCAGCCAGGAAAATCCAACCCTCCCTATTTCCCCCAGGCTGCATGGTTATTCTCCACTTTACTGGAGCTGGAACTACTATGTATATAATTACCACTCTTCTGTTTATCATTATTCTGTTATATCACCCACTTCTTAGGGGCTAATTTGTATTCTGCCAGGTTCGGCGCTGTCTGGCTGCTCTCATTCATGTAGCTGTAAAGAAGCATATGTATAGATCTCGGAGACAAATATACAGCTATATATACGTAGGACACTTCATGCATCACTGACACCTATACAGCAAAGAGACCCGTGGAAAGAGCTGATGTTATTCAAGCTGCGTTTATCCTTTATCTATAAATCTCCTGACCTCAACCAAGTTATTCCTGTTTAAGCCAGGTTGATTTGGGCACCTGAAATGGTGTCATTTCCACCCAGGTGAAGGCAGTCAAAGCTGTTACCAGCCCAGGCAGGGATGGGAGCATCTCAGTGCTAGGCTGCAGCTACAAAGAGCCACCTTGGGAAGGCTGGAGGAAGAAATTCTGCATTAAATTTATATTAGAGTAAAGGAGAAGATGATTCAAGTTCTCCTGGATTTACACCGGTTAAACCATGAGCATCTCGGCAGGCCCCCAGGCAGATTTTGCAGCATTTCTCGTCATTACATTTCAAAAGAACTTGGAAACTTCTATTTATCTGTTACAATATGTACAACATAACACAAATAGATGCTACAGTTTGAATATATTATTTGCTACACACCATTAGAAATTGACTCCATGGCAATATATCAATATTATACGTATTTATTGCTTCAGCAAGAAGTTATCAGGCGCCGAGAGATTTTGCCATCTCCAGTGCTTTAGCAGCTGGGCTGCCAGTCACAATATTCTCTCTCGAGTCTCCCAAAATATCGGACAGGGTGTAAAACCCAAAAATGCCCCAACACCCAATGAGCACCAGTAGCACCACACAACAGATTCATCGGAGGCTGCCATGCTCACAGCAAGTACCTGCCTTCCATCACATCCAGGCTAGTGCTGGCTGAGGAGAGCCAGCCAGCCCACGGGCACAAGGACTATCAGGGGGGTCCCGCCAGTGGTGGGGTTTGGAGCTGCAGATGGAGCTGGGGATGTGACCTGGTGCAGCAGCGATGCCTCGGCCAGGCAGCTCCTGCGGATGCAGACAGCCCCGTTCATTGCTCATCTCCATGGGAACGAGCCATCACAGCTAATGATGACGGCTCCAATGGCAGCACCGATGAAAAATGCAGGGCTGGTCTGGCTAGTGGTGCAGGCAGCTGCTCTGGGATGCTGGCTGGGGTGTTGCAGCTCCAAAGAAGCCCTCCCTTGTGCTGCTCCTCCCGCTACCACCAGCACCAGCAACACCCCGACACCAACCCTGCATCCCTCGTCCCATCTCACACACATCTGAGCGGGATGTATCTTTCCGAGATCCCAACACAGCCTTTTAAATTTTCCAGGGGCACCCATCTGTGCTAAGTCCAGAAAAACCAGCAAAATACTCCTATCAACACATCATGATTACTGCTAATAATGCATACAAATATAATGCCCCAGCACATGGCTGAGAAACTCCAGGCCCATGCAAAAGGGCCTTTCTTCTTAAATCTCTCAGCTTTTCCTGAAATGTGGTAATTTAATGCCAGGGAGGGAGATGGCGTGTTCTCCAGCCACATTCCTGCTTTTATAGCAGCCCAGGTTATAAATAACAATCAGCCTCTCCCGCCAGCCTGTCCCCCTATCCCCCTTCGCTTTTTTTAATCTTTGCCAAAGGTACTGTTTAGAGATCTTTCTAGACCATTTATTTTTAAATTACCAGCCAGAGGAGAGAAGAAGGGAAAAAAAAAAAAAAAGAAAAAAGGCAAAAGAAAGAAACTTCTACGGCTGATAGCTTATCAGGAGGAAATCCAAATGTCACATTAGTTGAGAAAGTTGGAAGATTAAATTTTCCAACACCCTTTATCTGCTGCTGACATTTAGGGGCTTTTTTTTAACTCCTCCCTCTCCTCGCTGCATCTACCGGGCAAGGTGAGCAGCGAGTGGGCGGCCAGGACCGACACCGTGCTGCCCCCTGCCCCGGAGGGTGCTAAGGCTGTCACAGAGCCGCCTGCCAGCAGCACCTCCACTCTCACCCCTTCTCAGGGACCTCCAGCAGTGGGTGGGTGCCCGAGTGCTGACCTTGGGATGAGGATACCTTCATGGAGCTGTGCTGCTTTCCACTGGAGAATGGTATGTCCCAAGGGATTTTGGCTTCAGCTGTGACTTAAGCATCATCCCCTGCCATCAATGCAATACTAAGATGGAAAATCACTTTATTTCTGTGTTGTTCTGCTTGTGATACCCAACCAGTAGCATCTGCTAGTTTGAATACTTCTCCCTGGATAAACCCCACAGCCCTTGCTAGCAGAGAAAGGTGAAAGCTCCATTTCTGCCAACATTTTGAGAGCCTCGGGGACCTGCAGGAAAAAATTTCTGTCCCATTTGTTAAAAAACACTTGGAAATCCAAAATCTGTTTAGGAAGATAGCGGAGCTGAGGTGCAAGCAAAATGAATAGGAAGCTCATTTCTTTCGCACTGTAGTTAAAGCTGATGTAAGCCTTGTGAATAAGCCCAGTTATGTTGAATAGGCATTGTCCGTCAGAACTAACTCAATTTCAGCTAGATCCTGCTCAATTTAAATATAAAAATTGAAGCTAAATAAAGAAAAGATGGAAAGAGCACTATTTAGTTCCATTTAGACCTTCTGGTATCATCTCTCTCCTTTTTTATTTCAGTATCACCTTCTTTTATCTCCATTATTTTTGCTGGAATTAAATTTGCTCGGATTTCACAAGCAAGCAGCAACAGCATCAATAGGGATGCGCCCTCCCTGCCAAATCCACAAGGCTCTGCAACAGGACACTCCCAATTTTGCTTGATATTTCACCAGAGGAGGACTGAAGTCAGTGTGGCTGATGACAGATTTGCAGGGCTGTTCCTCCCCGATGACACACCACCTCCCCTGGGGAAGGACCAGGGAGCTGGGCGCTGAGCCCCACAGTCCCCAGGGACACTGTGCCACGCTGTGGTGCATGGTTCCTCCCTGGTGCCCCATACACCAGGAGGGCTCAGCAGGCACAGCTCTGAGGTCGAGATGCCTCCCATGTCATAATCCCACCTAACGTGACCAGGATGCTCTCTTCACTTGCAGAAATGGCTAATCCCAAAGCTAACAGCTAGAGCTGCCAGCTCAGGTCACCGCTGCCGACACTGGCTGGGTGTGGGCAGCCAGGACCAGTCGGGGTTACACCAGGCATGGGGACTTCCAGCTCTTCTGTCCCCTGCTCCGTGGCAAAAGCCTTGCCCAGCCTTATGGGTGCATGCATCCTGCTGCTCAGCCCTCCAGGCAGGGAGCTACCCTGCTCCCCAGGCTGCCTCCTCCTGCGTCAACTGCCAGCCAGTTTTTCCTCCACTTCTATCCAAGATCCGCTTTAATGCATTTTAAGCCCATTAGCTCTGTCCTCTCCAGAGCAGCCATGGAGAGCAGGATCCTCCCTGCTTTGGCAGCTCCCCCTGGGCTGGGAGGGACAGGAGATATCCATGGCTTCAAATGAGCAGGGAGACCTGCTTGGGAGAGCAAGTGCCCTCCCCTTCAGCCACAGCATCTGCCCGACCTCTCCATCCTATCTCCCAGACTCTCCCTGACTTGCTTTCCCTGCCAAGGAGCCCTCCTGCTGTCACCACCTGGGGACAATGGCACGGGCAGTTTGTCAATAGCTCTGCTTTGAAGCCATCCATCCTCCATTCCAGCCTGCCCCTCTTCCGCTCTGGCCACCACCTCCAAGGCGGGGTGAGAGGAGAGCTGGAGCTCGGTGCAGGGCATGTCACCCAAGCTGGTGGGACCCCATCAAGCCCAGATCCTCCCCTCCCTTCTGCATGGGGCCTTCTGAAGGCTCGTGGGGTCACCCAAGTATTATTTCGAGACAAGGCCATGTGGTTTGCAGGTGGTTTGCTGCCAATGCCATGTGCTGCCACTCCTCCCCTCCCACTGTAGCACTGACCCCGGATGGCACATCTGCTGCTGGCTCTGCCTTGGGGCAAGGACCAGTCCCGGGGCACTGGCACTGGCTGGGGCTGCCCCCAAGCCCCCACCCTGCTCTGCTTGGGGCTCCCAGCCAGCTCCAAGGACACAGTGGCACAGCTGCTCCCCTGCGGCCCCACACCAAGAGCATCACTGACCTGGTGAGCCCCTGTTTTGGAAGGATCCCACAGCACGGCACAACATAGGAGCCAGGTGACCCATCACCTGCCAGCACAGCGGGGTGTTGTGGGGCAGCAGCCACTGCCGGCGGAGCATCCTGTGCCCGTGGTGTGGCACCTGAGTGCCACCACCATTGCTGTGTGGAACAGCCGGCAAATGCCAGCTCCCCTGAGAGAGCTGGGAGAGCGGAGCTGTCGGGTCTGTACTTAAAGCACTGATTGCCAGAAATCACAGGACGGCTGTGCCAGGAGGGGGGCAGAGAATTAAATTCAGTCTCTAATTAAAGGTTTGCTCTTCATTTGAATTTCAATGCCAGCTTTAATTTTAGAAACTTTTGCAGGCGGTGGAGCAACATGCCCACCTGCCTGCTGCTGGCCCTGGTGCTGGCCAACATGCCACCATGGCTTGGCTTGGGGGACATGGCTGTGCACTGGGCGTTTGCTGCCCACCGCAGACAGAGTCTTGTTATGCCGGCTGTAACAAATGCTGTGCTATGCCCTGCTGGTACAGTGCTGGGAATGCCCCACCAAGGGACTCAGCGCCAGGCTGGGGTGTTCAGCGTGCCAGTGTTGCAGCAGGGATAGTACTCACGTATTCGGTGTCGGCCTTGGAGTCGTAGTACTCGATGTCTTCCTCCTGTAGAGAAGAGGGAGAGCGGAGTTAGTGCTTAGCAGGGATAGGGACAGCAGAGGGGTCTCCCCTGTTACTCATCCCCTCAGCACCTCCAACATGCTGCTGGCAGCCACATCACTAGGAACTGAACTCTGCCCCCCCCATGCAGCCCTTGGGACATGGTTGGGACCCCACATCCCCCTTGTCCACTGTTCAAGGACCAGCCACCGTCTGCCACATTTCCCTCTACTCGTGGCTGCTGCTGAGCTGCTGCAGTGCGGGGCAATGCACAGCCTCTGCCACAGCCAAACAGCCCTGCAGCAGTGCCACTGGCCTTACCGCAGCCTCTGCACTGCCACCGGGCTGAGGTTGCATTGTGTCACTGCACCCGGGATGCTCTGGTCCTCCTGCAAACCTCGGGAGCGGCAGGAGAGCCAGGCATGGGCAGTGTGGCAGGCAGCGCCCCTGAAGCCGGCAAAGCTCCACTCCCCTCCCCACGCAGCAGGAACAGGGAGAAGAGCGTCCTCGCTCCCATGGAGAAATGCACGTCATTAATTTGGGGTATTTAGAGCCTATTAAGGCAAAAAGGTCCACTCAGATTCTTCTTTCCTGCATGTCAGGACACGAGGCAGCTGATAAAATTCCTAAAGAGGCAATCTGGACAGCAGCAATGCTGTCACAACAGCGTTTTGTGTGCCATCAGAAAGGGTAATTAAAGGGCACTGGGAGACGCTTCCCTGCGTGCCGGGATGCGAGCACGATGCAGGCGCACGAGCAGCCATCGCCGCACTAACATGTCTGCCACTCAACCAGCTGTCAGCAGCTGTGCAGGCAGCGCCCTGGGATGGTTACTGCTGTTATTAGTTAGCGAGGAAAGTGATCTGGACCCAGAACAGAAATGCAGCCAAAACCTTAACCAAAACACAGTGTCCCTGTCCTCCTGACTCCAACTCTGGTGCTGCCTCTGCAGCACCCAGCCTGGCTGCGGGCTGGTGACAGGGCCGGCGGTACCGTGACACACAGACCAACCTGGCTGGGGGCTTGTGCCCTGGAAAGGGACTGGCAGGTTCGAACAGATTACTAGGAGCTGGCACCACCCACTCTGCTGTCCTGGCCCCACTGGGAGCTGGCAGTCACTAACCCCTCACTGGCATTATCCTCCAGCCACAGACCCGCTCCCTAGAGTGGCTTGCTGCTGCTTCTCCAGGCTGTTATGACACAAGCCCACCAAGAGGTGGGAAAGCCCCTGCAGTGGGGATGCTTCGAAGGTAGGGGCACCGGTAGCAGGGGGATCCCAGCAGCCTGCGCAGCCGATGTTCCCCCAGGATGGTGATGGCAAAGGGCAGTTTCAGCACCCTCCTGGGCAGAGGGGATGGTCCCTCCTGCAGGCTCTGCAACTCTAATCATGGTGGTAAGTCAGCACCGAGAGGGGAAATTGAAAAAAATAATAAATAAAATTGACACAGCATCTTCCAATTTCTGCTATTAAAAAGCCTAGTCATTAAGGGAATGTACTTATTAATTATCTCTGATTTGTTGTGAAATGCTGAGGGGTTTAAAACAACAAGAAAAGGGGAAAAAAGATTAATTTCTCTTTAGGTGCCCTCCCTGTGCTGCTCCCGGCTCCATGCACACCCCTGCCCCTTGCCGGCACTGCTGTCTCCCCAGGTCTGTGGCCATCTGCACTTCCTAATTAAAGGAACCCCTGGGAGACCCGTAACACAAATGAGCTAATTTCATGTTTAATGATCTTTAATCAGAAGTGAGTGTGACTAATAACAGCCATCCAGAAGGTGCTTTGTTATTCATTTTGTCTTCCATCGGCTTCCCCAAAAAGCTCAAATCCCCTCCATCCCCTCCATCAGGCAGTGGCCCTGCTCCCGCAGTGGGTGAGAAGGCAGGAGGAGGTAATGCATGGGGAGGAGAGCTGGTCCCCTGGTCCTACTTTTACTCACACCAGCGCTCCCATGGCATGACACAGAACTGGAAGCAGACACCCTGGAAGGACATCTCTCCCACTAGTTTCCTTAGGGATCACAGAGCCCTTGCCATGCACTTTTTCGTAGAATCATTTAAGTTGGAAAAGACCTTCAAGATCATCAAGTGCAACCATTAACCCAGCAGTGCCAAGTCTGCTGCTAAACCTAAGCACCAAGCCCTGACAACCCCAGCAGAGGCTGGTGGAGCTGGTGAATTTATTCCAGAAAGGAGAGACAGAGCCATTGGAGACAGTCTAGAGATGCCAGGGGTCTCTCAGGAGATGACATGGGGTCCTACAATTTTTTCTCCCTAGTATTTGTTTTTTAAACACACTCGCCTTCTTCATGTAAACCTCTCTGTCTCCTCCTCCTCTGGTCCATGTTAAACCCAGCACCCAGTCTGTGTAAATAGCACCGGTATTTCTAGAGCCTTTCAGAATAAATAGTAATAAAGAAAACAAGCGGTGAAGATGTCAAGGGATTTCAGGGCAAAACATTGCCCCTACCTCTTGCAAACGAGCCTGCCGAAAGCGCTCACCTGTTTGCACTGGAGGGGAGGCTGATGCTGAGTAGCTGCTCCTTGATGATGTGTTAACCACTGCCAATTTTCTTGCATCATAATTGCCAAACGGCATCTGTGTAATGGCACTGCAAGCACTGTGTCACTAGCTGGTGAGCATGGGGTTATTTCAGCCTCCTAAACCCTCACTGCAAGGCAGGGGGAAAACAACCTTGGGAGTTAAGTGCAAAGGCAGAGTAATCTGCAAATGCCGCTGAAGCTATTGCCCAGGTTTCTCTGGCAAAGCCACTGAGCAACCATTGTGCCTGTACCAAATCCTTGTGGTTTGGGTTCACTGGGCAGCCCCCAGCCAAGGGCTTGGCCCAGAGCTTTCAGATGGGGCTCCACGGATGCTGGGTGCCAGAGCCTCCCCAGGGACCCTAGGTCCTGCCTGTCCCCTTGAACCCTCCCTCATAGCCCAGGGCTCCCCTCCTTTGCTGATTTTACACCAAAATGCTGAGCAAAAGCTAATTAACGAAATCAGGCTGTGAACTTCTGCAAAGCTGCAAGCTGGAGCCTTGCCAGCAGCTCAAGGGAGGACCCTGCTTTGGCACCAGTGCTCCCTGGTCACGTGCTGGCGGACCAGGGTTGAGCCAAAGCCCTTGAGACAAGGAGGGGCATGGCAGGGGTCTCAGGTAGGTGGTGAGGCGCACTCCCCCCCCCCCCCCCAGCCTTCTCCAAAAGCACTCAAATATGTCTTTTTTTGCCTAAAACAATTACAGTGACTAAAAATACTGCTAGAAAGGTCAGTGCTCTGCTCTCTCACTGAAGATCATCAATATCAGGACAGGGGGGTGCTGGCCCAAACCCCCAGGTCAGCAGTCTAACAAGGTGGCAATCAAACCACATCATGCACACAGCTGCCACTGCCCTGAAAAGGCCTGGGAAGGAGCTGCTGGTGGCACCTCAGCCCCTGGCTCCAGCCTGTCCAGCTGGAGCACACTGCCAGCAGGGACACAGCAGAGGTGACACGGCTCACTCTCCCCCTGTATAGCTTTTCTGTAAGATCATCTGAGCTGGCTAATCCTTCTCCTGCAGATGTGTTGTCCTTGGAAGGATTGCCTGCCGTCATCTTGTAAGGGTCACCCTGCCGACTGCATGCCCTGGGGATGCTGCGGCTCCTGGGAGTGATTTTGCAGGTAGCTCCTGCTCCACTGCATTTATTTTGGTTCATCTCAGCCCTCCGGCTGCAGGTTTCATTTCTTCAAGTGGCACAGGTGATCCCTGCGGTCAGGAAATCTCTTTCAAGATTTACTTTGCTTTGGAAGAGCCAAATCTTGCAGCAGTTTACCTTCCAGACAATTAGGAGGAACTTGGAGGGCGGCAGGAAAAGACAAGATGGATCCTAAGCTGGCACCTGCCTGTTTCCCAGCCACTGGATGGGGTCTGTGGCACAGTCAGCATCCCAGCCCATGGCATTCTGATGTAGGGACAAGGCAGGTGACGGGGATCTGTGCCTGCTCAGACCCATGGGCAGCTCAGCAGTTTGGGAGAGTAAGCAGGAGCCAGCATGCCCCCACAGCACTGGTTGCTGTGCTCATAAACCCGTCTTTCCTTTGCCATCAGCACTTACAAAGGGCAGTTAATATTTAGGGAGTTCTTCGTGTCTCCAAACTATTAAGCACACAAAAATAGCAACAATTTTTGCTTATAGTTGCACCTTTCATATGGAAGATTGCCTGCAGTGTGTCACGCAGCTCCTGCAGCTCCTACTGCACCTGCAGCACCTGCAGCCTTGTGACTGCATTAAGGCTGGGTGGCAGTAGGTGGTGAGCAGGGGGACACAGAATGTTTCCACTGCAGCGTCACCCCCTGCCAAGCCCATCCATGTCGGGAAGAGTGATATGGGACCATCTGATGGCTGTGCCTGGGGACGGGTCTGTGCCAGCCAGTTTACCCTAGTTGGCAGCTGGGGCTGGAGGCCTCAGCCAGGTGAGTGCTCACCCCAGGGTCTCCCAGCCTTGGCACAAGCACAGCAGCCTTCTTGGCTGCGTAACAAGTCCAAGAAAGTGTTTCTGCAACAGCTGCCACAGGGCAGTGTGAGGGCTATGGCCAGGAACAGGCTCCCAAAGGGACTGCATGAATCCCTGGGAGAAATTCCTACCTGCAACCACAGCCACGCCTCTGGGCATCATAAAAAAACCTCTGGCAGTGGCTAGTAGGGCTGAACCTTTTATTTCCACTGGGCTAGAGATAACTTTGTCCATATGCATCATGATGAATCCTTCCCTGGTCCCTGGGAAGAGGAAAATACTCATGGTTAGCCCCAGACACCGCAGGCTGCCGGGTGGACTCAGCCCAGCCCAGCGGGGACCATGCCCCTCCTGCAGCCCTTGCCAGGCGAGTCCCCTCGCATCCTACCCAGCAGCAGAGGCTGTACGCATTACCCAGGACAGGTGGAAACAGTCATCATAATCTGCCTTGGCAACTTTTTTTTTAAAAGCAATTTCCTCCCTCTGCTTCTCTGACAGAGCTGGGGAAATATTTAAGTGACCCGTCAACAGTTTTTTCATCTCCCTGAGAAGATGTTTTATCTGATCATGCCTCGCCAGCTATTCTTCTCTACATGGCGTCTCCTGTCCGCTCCTGCTCCTTTGAGGCTGTCTCAAACAAGATGCAACTGCCTCTCCCCTCTGCTGCACCCGGGTACTGCAGGGATGCCAACACACACACAGAGCTGGCGGGTGCTGAGGACACCCTGCTGGTGATGGGATGGGATGGGATGGGATGGGATGGGATGGGATGGGATGGGATGGGATGGCAGCACTGGCAGGAAAGCCGGCAGCCCTCACACCGAACCCTCGCACCCATGGAGCTGCCATGGGTGGCCTGGCTGTCTTGCAGAGCGGGGGGCGATGGGAACCCCCTTCAAGCCCCATCCTTAGCTCTAAGATGGAATGGCACTGACATGGGGATTTTTGTGAATGATTTTCTTGTTCTCCTTTTCGGCCAGAACAGCTCTACGGCAAGGTTGGTGCTTTAACACAGTAATTCTCCGAGCGTAATGAAAGCTGACATTATATCAAACACAATAAAGACTCTCAGTTGATGGAGATCATTCCTGAACACACAAACCCATTAAACTGAAAAAAAAAAATAATATCAATTCTACACACTCACCAGCCAAAAGAAAATGTGATTTGTTATCTAAAAGGGGGTTATAAACACAGCTTCAATGCACTTTCTGTGCTGTAATGAAAACTGTGTTTGAAATGGCAAGACGACTGCAAATTAGAGTATTTGATTTTATTTTCTAACTTTTTAGGTAAACCTTCTACAAGGGCAAGTGCAAGGTTACAGCGACGATCTTTCTGTTCTTGGCTGATAAGTAGGATCTGTAATTAAAGGAGGAGAAAAATGAAAGGAGGATAAGGACCTGGCGTTTACCTTTCTAATGCCGCTTTGAACACAAAGCCTTGCCTGCATCGCTGTGGCAAACCCACAGGAACAGCCACCAGCACCCACGCATGGCATGGTGCGGATGCCGCTCCCACTGCAGACACGTGCTGGGTGGACCGTGGCGGTGCCAGATGGAGCAGCCGGTTGGGATGCCCAGAGGGATGCTGCATCCTGGGCTGTACAGCTGTGGAGGGGCATCCAGCCATGCCGCCATGTCCCTCTGCTTTATCCCTCACCTTTCTTGGGTGTCTGGAAGTGCAATCTCTGTTATTCCTCCTGTCCTTCCCCATTTGGCAAACCGCAATCCCGTTTTCCCTGGAGTTTCATTTCTAATGGAGCTTGAAATTATCTGGGCTTTGTTATTTGCTTGTGTGCTTGCAGGCGGGGGTTATGGATGGAGGCAGCAGCGTGGGGCTTCCGGGCACCCGTGCTCCCTCTGCCACTTCCACGCATGCCCCCGCACCCCAAAACCACCCATGTTGTGCCCAGCAGTTAAACTCTGTCCCCAGCAGCTCTTATATCACAGCTCATTGTATAGCTATTTTTCTTTTCCAAGGAGAAAGGGCCTCTTAGGCTCTGACCCTTCAAATGGCACTTTCCAGAACCCAAAAGATGATGAGAGGTGGGAGGCAGGAGGGCATCAGGCAGAGGAAGAGGGGAGCTTCCCACTGTAGTGACAGAAAATGCAGTGAGGAAGAAGAACTGGGAGAAAAACAACAGTAATAAACATTTTATGAAGCAGAAAATGGCTTATAAAGAAGTCAACTTTTAAAGGCAATTTATATAATCCTGGCAAGCACACATAAATGCGGGGATGGATCTCTGCAGCGTCAGAGTTTCCCTTAAAGGGACAAATAGCTCTGGCAGCTCCGGCAGACTGACACGCAGTGATGACAATGCCCTGGGATGCATTTTGCAACTGGCAGCGCAGACCTGCGCCTTCAACATTGTCCCCTGGGTCAGCACAACCCCTGCTCCCACATGCTGTGGGGGTGCAGGACACCTGAGACCCTGCTGATTGTGCTGGGATGGGACTGAAGGTCTGGAAAGGAACCTAAGGCACTGGAAAAACCTGGAGGAAATGGAGCGTGTGGGTGGAGAGGAGCTGGGACAACACGAAGCTGGCTGGGATGCCCAATGGGCAGCATGGCAGCTTGTCAGCGAGGATGGATACAAAGGATGGCAGCAAAAAACTCAACATGACCTTCCAGCATTTTTGTAGGTACATTTTGCAGATCTCTTGCCTGAGCAGGGTGGCAAACAAAGGATGGAAACCTAGCAAACAGCACTGTGGTGGGGGTTGCAGCCCTGATACTCCATCTGCTGCTGGGGATGGTCTGCACAGGGAACAGGGTTGGGGACATCCAGAACAGGGGGACAGCCCTGATGTGCCCTGCGGCTCTGCACAAAGTGGAGCCAGCCTGTCCTGGTGGACCCCCTGCAGAGCCCTGGATGCAAGCCCAGAGGCCAGAAGCTTCTCAGTGGGAAAAATGGTTGGCCAGGCCGCTGCAAACTGGGAGCTTTTTGGGGTCCCTTATCATACCAGTGCCAGTGGCTGCAGAGTCCTATGGTGGGAGTCTGCCCTGTAGCAACGAGACCCAGCTTTTGCCTTTCTGGGGCTTTGCCAGGCTTTACCAGTGGGTGAATGTGCATCCCTGAGAGACCCTTGCTATGCAGGAGAGGAATGGCATAGCCTCTCCCTCCTCTAAATCACCAGGGTGGTACAATGACCCCACACTGCAGCCTGCCCCGCCAAGCCCCATCCCTGCCCACCATGCCACCCCGAGCTGCCATCCAGCCCTGGGGTGAAACGAGCTGGAGGGACAACATGACGGGTCCCCCAGGTGCCACTGCATGGGTGCCCTTGGGGCCAAGATTGCTTTTGGCCAAGGAAGCACTCCACTGTCCAGGGGAGTTCTGGGGACATGTGGGGATACAGCTCCTGCTTGACATGGCCAGGGTGAGGAAAAGGGGCAGGGATGGGGCAGGGCAGCATGGGGCAGGGGGGAGTGTTTTGGCAATGGAGGCGCTCTGCAAAGCCCCCTGAGGTGGGAGGTCGAACTCAGCCCCTTCAGAAAGGCCACCATGGCTGGTGCATGGCATAACACCAAAAAAAAAGTGAGAAAAACTAAACTTTCCTTGTAGAGATGGGTCATGAGTTACTGCTGGCAGCAGCCTCTCAGCTGCTCAGGTTCCTGCTCCTATTTCATTTTCCCCCGGACTTCCATAGCAACCCATCTGCAGTGAGGTTTAATGGGGCTGCCATTAGCACTAATGCAGCGCAAACACTCAGCATCTGCTGGTGCGTCTTTGGATGGAAACACGAAAATAACTGCACTTGCCGCAATCTGTCATCGACTCTGGAGCGAGGTTAGGACGCGACACGCTGGGAGAGGAGGGGAGAGCTGCGGCCAGAAGGAACAAGCTGCTCCGTGGGAAAGGACCGGAGGAGGAGCTGGGGATGCTGCGCTGCTGCCTCCCCTGCCTGCTGCCCATGCCAGCACCGGCAACAAGGCAGGGGTGGCAGCAGAGCCACTGTCACCAGGGCTGGCACGCAGGTCAGACCATGCCCTGCCATTTCATGGATGAAGGATGGCAAAAGGAGGAGGTTTAACCCCAGCAGTGAGAGCCGTTTGCGCAGCCCCTCTGCCCCTCCACTCTGCCTGGGAACCAGGGCTGGTGCAGGCAGGGTCTGGCAGGGCTGCTGCCAGGGGGGCAGATGCCCAGTGCCCAGGTGCTGTGCGCAGCGCGCCAGGCCAGTCCATCAAGTGTCCCAGCCGGGTCTGGGCTGTCCTGATAAAGCTGAAGTGAGCTCTGCGGTGACGCATCACTGCACATTGTTTCTGGGTGACTCGGTCCTAATTACCTTGATGAAGTGGTTACAAACAGTGCTATTAAAAATATTTTTTCTGTGAAAGTGTATTTCTGAAAGGTTTGTGCTGCGAATGGCAAAACGATCCAAGAGCTCTGCAGCGCTCCAGCCTTTCCCAGCCCATTTTGTATCCTGACTGTTATCCCCCCTGCAGTGGCAGGCATCCGGGTCTAGATGGAGGGGGAGCTCTTTGGGGCTGCCAGGGGCCTGCAGCAGGAGCCCCTGCAGTGCAGCAGCTGCCCGTCCCTGTGGCCCAGGGGATGAGTAGAAGCACTGAGGACTGCTGCAAAATGCAGGGACTTTGCTCCAGCTCTGCCTGCTCTGCCTGTGCCCCAGTCACAGGGCATCCACCCCTGGGTGCTAGCCCAGTGGGGAGCGCACAGGGCCACCATGATGCCCCTGGGGTGCCCATGGCCAAGCTTTGGGCGCTACTCAGGGATGAGTTGCCCTGGGGCTCCTGACTCCAGAGGACACACAGGATCAGGCCAGCATTAGGGGCATAGGTGAGAGCCTGTGGGAGATGCCCACAGCTCCCCCAGTGCTGCTCCAGCCTCCCCCAGAAGCCCTGAGCCTGCAGTTGAGGTGCTGGTGAGGCACCAGTGTTGGCATCAGCTAGTGCCTGCACCAGACCTGGTTATCCTCTTAACCTCCCCTCCACCACCCTCCTGGAAAGAGGTCACAGTAATTCAGCAGTGCTTTCATGCAGAAAGGTCCTGGTGGCCACTGGTGCCAATGACAACAGCGGGGACACCTCACCTCTCCTTAGCGAGGCTGCTTCTGCTAACAATGGGAAAACCCCTGCAAGCTCAACCTTCCTAGGTGCCTATGGGACACACCTCCTGGGGGATAAGGATCAGCCACGAGCATCCACCCCACCTGGCCATGTGGCAAATGAAAGCCAAGCAGGTTGACAACTTGCCTCTTCTCTTCTGCTCCTTCTGCCTCTTCCTCCCCACACCAAACCCTGGTGACCTATGGCAGGAGGGTCTGTCTAAGAGGGATGTGGCTCCAGGTGTTCACCTCCTTGAGCAGACTGTGGTGGCAGAGAAATTCCCCCCTCCCCACACCCAGCAAGGGCTGGTGGTGGGGCTGTCCTGGACTGGTCCCTCAGCAGCTGTAGGGGGCTCCCCGGGGCTGGGCAGGATCTGGCCCAACCCAGAGGAAGGGGCTGGGTGGCTCAGGAGTATTTTTTGTTGTAGACTCCGTTTGCACTGGAAGAAAAACAATCTTTCCTTCCTTTTGTATTATTATTATAATTTGAGAGCATTTCCAGACAGAATCCTTCAGGTTCCTGCTGAGCGCTATCACCGCCAGAATTACAAAGTCAAATGCAATCATTAAACCTGCGTCTTGCCTCTCCTGGCCCAGATTGCTCCCTTCCCCAGGAACAGTCCCCACTGCAACTGTCGGCAGACGAGTCGCTGCTGCCGTCACCCCACACAAGACCCGGCTTGGCACCAAACCCACTGGCTGCCGGAGACAGTGTGGGGATAAGAGTCTCCCCATCCCCCAAACCCTCAGCACTGAGTTATCAGCTTGACCTTGACCTCCTGTTGCCTTCTTACAGCATGTGCAGGCAGAGGTGAGGCTGGAAATGAGGTTGAAATCACTCCCTTTGCTCTTGTTAGTGCTGGCAGACGGCAGTGCTGGGGCCACCCGCGTGCCGAGCAGCATGGCACGGCCAGCGGTACCTCGCAGGGCAGCTGAGAATGTGGGGACGGAAGAGGGATGGGAGCAGGGATGGGATGAAGAGCTGATTCCTGTGCCAGGAGTCGTCCCTGAAGCTGGTGCCTCCACGGAGCTCAACATCCAGGAGGGAAGTGGGAGGGAGCCGCTGGGGCAAGGAGCCTTACCCGGATGTTGTCCTGCCAGTGGTGAGCCTTCTGGAACTTCTCCGCCGCGTTGGCAAGTCTCTGCAAAACAAGTGGGAGAGCAGCAGTGAGTCCAGGGAAGGTGAGAGGAACTGGGCATCGCCCACACCAACCCGGGGCTGTGGGTGCTGCCCCAGCACCTGCCATCCCTCTGTTTGGGGGATCCCTCAGGACCCTGCCACCCCCTGCCGTGGAGGCAGGGGACAGGAGGAGGGATCACAGGCAGCAATGCCTGGAGAAGGACATCCTGGGCATGGGGAGCAGGTGCTTCTCTGCTTGCTCCTGCCTTTCCCGGAGCAAGCCAGTCTCTCCAAAGGAGTTGGTGCCACTTGAACAAAGCCAGGGCTGAGCCACTGCAGCTCGGCAGCAGTTGGCATTACTGCTGGAGCTGGGCAGGGTCTCATCTGTGGCACAGGGCAAAGACTGAACCAGGGTACCTGTGCCGATATCCCCCAGCTCCCTGGGGGGCAGGGCAGACCCTTCAAAAATACTTCAAAACCCCCTCAAAATGGGGCCCAGAGATGTGCGGCTCAGTCCACCTGGATTAACCCCTTCACATACCCATGCCCTCCTTCACCCAATCACATGCCCTGGGCCATCGGCGTGCCCCTCTGCAACACAGCGGTGCTCCCAGGGAGCTGGTGAGAGGAGCAACACCAGCTATGAGCCACAGTTGCTCTGCCTGCCGTTGCTCCTTGCAGCGGGAGGTGCCAGCGCTGGGCTGCCAGGCCAGGGCCCACCCAAGGCTGCAGCAAGCACGACCCTCTCCCACGAAAGCACGTGAGGTTTCAAAGGAGACAAAAGTGTCTCCACCCTGATGGCTCCGGAGGCAGCAGGCAGTACGGGCAGGCTGCTGCCCATGCTGGTGCAGCCAGAGGAGCCAGAGCTCGCCAGGAGCAGGTTGGGGTGATGCTCAGCACTGGGGCAGCCTCACTGAGCTCAGGCTCAGCTGCGAGAGGCCTCACCAGCACAGAGGGAGCAGCAGGGCAAGGCTGGAGATCAGGCAGTCCCTGGGGTACTGGCAGTACCGGGAAGAAGCTGCAATCTGGCCTTTAATGGAGCCCAAGGGGACAGACAAGGGCAAGAGCTCTGGGCTTTACAACAAGATCTACTCTGCATCACTAAGCAAATAAAGCCAAGAGCCAAACAAGTGACACAGACCTCTCCCTCCACCCCTCCACCAGCCTCAGGCCCCCAGGGGTGCGGGCAGCTGCCTGCCAGGGCTGTAGAACCCAATCAGCACCACAGCCCAGCTGCAGGAGCATGGTGTCGGGAGCCAGCCCGCAGAGCTGAGGGCCACCCGGACCCCTGAGTGCTGGGCACCCTCACGGCTCACACGGGCTCAGGGTTTATCTCTGCAGCAGCACAGCCCACCTGCTCCCCAGCAGCCATTGCCTTTGTCAGGGTGCTGGGGAATACACGCTGTGGAGGTCTCAGCGCCAGGGGCTGAGTGGCTAATCTGGATGGGGTTAACTGGCCATGAGGCTTGTGATGCTGAGGCTGTTGAAGCCCAGGAAGGCTCCCTAGTGAGTTAGAGACACGCATCAAGCAGGTGCTGCTGCAGCACCTGCTCCTTGTTTCCCTGCATCCCCCAGTGGGATGGGACATGCTTTGCTCCACATACTTACAACCTGCTGGCAGCCAGAGAGCATGGGGAGGGAGGGGAGCCCTGGCCACCTCCAGCCCCTGAATTGGTTGGGAGGAGGCAGAAGAAGCACCGGCAGTGGGCCAAACAACAACCTCAAATCACCACCTGGGCAGCACTGCAGAGATGCATCTAAGATTCCCAGTGCTACTGCACACCCAACTTCCACGCTGTGAACCCCAAATCCCAGAATGAAACAGCATTCCTTTGCTCAGCAGGGATCCTGTGTGCCGGCAGGAGCCCACTGGGGCGGCACTGAAATCCAGCTACATCCCTGGGAATCCCAGAGTGCCTGGCCAGAAGAACATGTACGCACAAGACAATGATCTCCAGACAGGTGGACAAGAGCCCTGGGCACAGCCATATGTGCTGCAGCTGCTGTCCCCATTGTCACCAGTTCCTCCAGTGCTCCCATCAGCTCATGGGGATGCAAAATGCCTCTGCCCTTCTAAGCAGATGCTGGTGGGAAAGAAAGTCCTGAGGATTCACGGTGTCTCCTCTACGTGCCCCCACTGCCTGCAGGACAGTGGCAGCAGCCGGCCCCTGGCAGCGTGGCAGGTGCAGGGCCATGACAGCAGGTGGTCTATTGCCAGGAGCATGGCAAAGCACAGGTACTGAAAAGTAAGGTGATGAGCAGTGAAAGACATCATAGATCTGGCCCTCTCCAGCCAGAGAAAGCAGCTTGTTCTTATCAGATGTGGGGAAACATGTATCCATCACTGCATAATCTTAGCACACACTGGTCGAAACATTCCTGTTTAATATTTTCTCTTTTTTCCATCTTGATTTCCAAATCAAAGTGTTTGCTTTCAATGGCCAGCACCCAAGGGGAAAGATCAGCTATCAGCTGAGCATTGAGGCAAAATACCTATGGCACTGGTGGCAGAGAGAAGACAATGGGAGGCAACATGTAGCTGGACAGAAAAGCCAAGTAATGTCAGTTTTCAGGGTGGTTCTGCGAGGGGCTCACCTGCAAAGCCACAGCCCTGCCTCCCCAGAGCCACCTAAAAAAGCCGTGGCCTAATTCTGCACATCATCCCTGAAAGCTTTTGTGCTCAGTTTATATATAGAGATAGCTGATTAAAGGCGAGCATTTATTCTGAATCATGTTTAAGGCAGCAGTGATGAAATATGCATTTTTCTATACTTGATAAGAGCGTGTTTGTTTATTATGGGCCAGGGTAAGATTTATGGACATATTTAACTATTCATCGCCTTGTGTGAAGTGCCTGGAGGGTTGCAAATGGTGCAGTAAGGGACGGCTACACCCAGGAACGACACTTCAACAGAAGATATTTTTCCTCTGGCAAATGTCAATTTGTCAAAGTCGATCCGGACACAATTTTATTTAAAAAAAAAAAACAAAACCAGATGTTCTTGTTCGATAAATAGCACGTTGCAGGGATGGGGGAGCCTGTGGCAAGATGGCACAGCCACAGCAGGGTGCTGTGCCAGATCCTGGCTCCTGCTGGACATCCACCCTGGAAGAAGGCACCCACCCTTCCCCTGTAACAGGAGATCCTCCGCCCGTCTCCATCCCTGCTGGGGGACATGTCTGGAGCGATGCTGTGTTGGGGGGCTCCCATGGGAGCAGACCCATCATGTCCCAGTCCTGGCTGGTGCTATAGGGGAGCCCCAGCTACCCCCTGCCCAGAGATGGGCTGCTGGCATGAACAGGATGGGTGATCACTGGATTTGGAACCCTCCAAAACCATGGCAACAAGGACAGGGACCCCAAGGGGGCTATTTGCCGTATCTTTGCTCATGAGCAGAACCTGCAATTGTGTGTTAGGGCTGGGAAGGTGCTGCTGCTCCAGTGACCCGCCCCCGGCCACGTCTCCCCAGGGAAGGTGACGGGTCTGCCTGGAGCCACACACTGCTGCAGGACATTCCCATTAATGCCAAATGAGTTCATCATGAATAATGTTATCATGATCGATACAGCTCAAGGATTATTTCTAATCCTTAATAATGATTAAACCATTATTTTTCAAGTGTTACAGATCAATCAGTCCATCTCAAGGCGTGCTGCGTGTAGGGACTGCAAGATACCCAGGATGCAGGCAGTGCCCTGGGGAGCTGGGCAGGGGTCCTGTACCCATACACAGCAGCCACTGAAAGCTCCCAGTGGGCTTCAGACCTGGGGTTGCCAATTGTGTGGTTCCAACGGCAAGAAAAATCAAAAGAATTACCAAAATAAAGCATGGGTATGAAATATCCACAAATTTCCAGCAGGGTCTGGTGCAGGGGCTGCCCTGGCCATGGCACTTTAAGGAACACAGTTCTTTCCCCAGAAGTTCCTTTACCCAGGGCTAAGGACAGGAGATTTAGAGGCTGAAAACACTGAATTGAAACGACTCTGCAGGTCATAAAAGGCCAGCAGGAGATTTGCAAGGGATTGGTGTTTGGAGATCCTGATGAAAGGGGGTCTGCGAGGAGGAAGGTGCTGTGCAGGCTTTATTGCGCCCCAGCCTCTTTCATATTCCACACAGTGTTCCTCTCTGCCTCGCTGTTCACCCAGGCAGATCCATCAGGAGCTCCCTGCTCAGCCCACCGGCTCGCCCGGGATTAAGGTGCCTGAGGGACAGCACGGACCTGGGATGGGCAGGCGGCGGCAAAGGAGGCACAGCCAGGCATGCACCCTCCCTCCAGAAAGCCGTGTGGGAAAGGAGAGGGGGACAAGGTGGGTGACCCATCTACCTAGAGGATGGCACCTCCAAATGCATGGCTGCCTTCTTCCCCCACTTGCTCCAGGACCTCGTTTCCCAGCCCCCCCCACCCACCAGCTCAGCCCCCCCACCCCGAGCACGGCTCACCCATGCATGCTCGCCCACGGCAGCACCTTTTGGGGGCAGCTGGTCTGATGCCCCAAAGCTGCTGGGAGCAAGGTGGTGGGAAACACTCTGAGCATCGGAGCTGGTGCAGGCAGGGACTGCAACCTCCTCTCTAGGCAGAGGGGACCATCCCTGCTGTTAGCATCCCTGCTGCTTGAGAGGCCAGCATGCAGGGGGATTTCCCCCAACATAGCAAGCATCCAAGGGCGCTGCCCACCTCCTCCTTGTTGCCCCTTCTGCCCCATCACACCCAGGGCTCTCCTGAATTGCTCCAATATTTTTTGCACAGCAGCTTTCCAAGGGAAACTGGTCCAATGCTCTGCTGAATCTCTCCTCCCTGCACCTACATGGCAGGAAGTATGCCCTGCTGTTTCCCCCTCAGCCAGATTAGTGGGTTTCACTTGTGAGCAGCAGAGCAGAGACCAGAGTGGCACAAGAAGGCCAAAGGCCAAGGTTGGATTTATAAAACAGGATTACAGCAAACACCTTGCAAGAGGAGACCGAGAAGCCCTGCGTAACAGCAGTGATGCCGTCCCTGTGTCCCAAGCCTCCGCACCCCATGCCTGTGCTGGTGTTGGGGAACACTCCTAGAGGACCGTGGGATGGTGCCCCCGGCTTCTCCCTGCAGCCAGTAAGGAAGGGCCCAGCACTGGCCCAGTACATAGCAGCTGCGTGTGCCCAGGGATATCTGCTCTGAGGGAGAGCCGCTCCTGCTAAGCTTTCATTTAACTTCCCTCTGTGCAGCTGTTATCACCCTCATCTCAGCGCCTTCCCACATGGCGTGAAGTGTATTAACCTCCTGCACCTCAGCACACAGCTGGAAGGAGAGATCTTTGCTGGAGATTAAAACAGCCCTGCGCTACTGGGCCGGAGAGGTCCACACAGCATCTTAACATCCCAGCCCTCCTAAAGCAAAAAAACACAGGTGAAAGGTGAAGATGAGCAGGTAAACAAACACACACAACAAAGCCAAGCAACCCAATCTCCAGACAGAAACACACCCGGGGAGCTGGTTTTGCAGCTCTTCCACATCCACAATGAAGGAAGGAAGATGGCACAAGCTCTCTCCTTTAGCACCAAGCCTCCCTGCACGGACAGGGCACCCCAAAACCGCCTCTGCTGCTGCAGAGCATCTGGAAAGGCAACGGCCCACTTCATATGCCTCCATCCCAGTCTGCCTGTGTGCATCAGAGCAGAGGGCACCTTTCCACAGTCCCACCTCCTGTACCAGCTGCGAGGTGCCCCGATCCCATCTCTCCCTCTCGTCCACAGCCTCCCCTCTCCCCATTCACTGACAGTGCCGCACACACACCCCTATGCAAACCCTAACGGCACAGTGCGCATGCCACCATCAAAAAATGATCAACCGGCAACAAAAGACGACAACCCCCTTATATACACATAGGGAATATAAATCTTGAGTAAACACTGTAAAGCAGCGAAGCATCTCATCCTGTAATAATCTCTGAGACAGTTGATCCCAGGGCTCTTATTACCCCCGCAGCCGTCATCTGAAATCCAGTCAGCAGCGGGCTCAGCCACGGCTGAGTATTGATCAAGGAGGCAGCTTCAAACATGCTGCAGCATTTTTCTCTCAGAGCACTAACTTGTTTGTCAATAACTCCCTGGGCCGCGCAGAGGGAAAGGGGTGGCCAGAGCCCATCTCTCCTCCTCTCACACCCAGATCCAGTCTGTGCCAGAGGGAGAACGGAGCTGGAGCCAGTGCTGGCTGCTAACACTCCCCTGCCTGTGAGAGAGCAAGTAAAGCCCCAGTGAATACTAAAAAGCAGGTGGTAAATCCTCCAAGGGCTTCCAGACCCCGGTGTTGTACCAGCTGGTGCTTGCTGCTGGGGTCTGAGAGGGTGGTGAGCAGGGGGACACCTCTGCAGAGCCAGTGCCACCAACAGCCATGGTTACAAACACAAACCTGTAGCAAAACCAGAGCCAGAGCCGCTGCAGACCCCCCCGTGGGGCAGTGGCACAGCCAATACCTGGCCCTGGGAGCCTGGGACAAGCCCCAAAGCCACAGCTTTTATTATTTTACTGACCATCTCAGTAACTCCTGGCTCTGCAGGCCAGCAGCACGTGGCTCTTGTTCCCCTGCCAGTGCCTCTCTTTGCTGAGCCACGATTTTTACTGGTAAGAAACACCACCCCCAGTCCCAACAACCACAGGGAGGAGAGAAGCAGAACATCCCAAGCAGAGAGGTACCCGTGTGTTTGCAGAGGCGGTGGGGGAAGGGAGAGCATCGCTGCCTGGGGCTTTTCTCCTACCCCAAAGTATTGCTCAGGCCTCCAGAAGAGCTAAACTTCTCGCAGATGGAAAAGCACCAAGGGCAAAAGACCATGCAGCTAACCAGGCATCCTACCATGTGAGCCTTGCCTGGCGTTCTCTCTGCTCTCTTCCCCTTGGTGCAAAGCCCCCCTCCGTTACCTTTCTGCTGGTGTTCATTTGCTTTCCAAAATCACAAGCATGAGCAGTCTGCCCCTGCTCCCTGTCACCCTGACTGCTCCCTGGGAGAGGAGGAGGAGGGCAAGGGGAGCTGTGCCCTGTGTCCCCGTCACGACACCTGCCCCTGGGAACCAGCCTCAGCTCAGCTGCTCAGACCCTCCTTGGCTCCTGTTTTCACTGATACGATGCCAAATAGCCACTGGCCCATCCCTCCTGGGGGAGGAAGGGCAAATACCAGGGTGCAGGATCTGTCCCCACCTCCACCAGCAGTGAGACAGAGACACGGAACACAGGATGGGCAGATGGGACCTGGCACAGGCAGGCGCAGGCAGGCACAGGCAGGCTTCGCCTCTCTCACCATCCCCTTTCCCTGCACGTAGCCAGCAGAAGGAGCGTTCGGCCACACTGGCATTGCCGCTTCCTGCATCCTTCTGCCTTTCACCCTGGATGTATGGCAGCAAACCCTGCTCCCGCATTAGATATACCTTTAAAGTATACTCTTAAATGCCGTCATGTTTAAGCACTGCTGGAAGGTGCTTCTGCTTGGCTCTGGGATGCAGGTGGTCCCTTGGGAAGCCAAACCAGGCACACTTGCCTCCTCTGTTCAGGACCTGAGAAAAAGCACTTTCCTCCGATCCCTTTGCCACATTATTTGCAGTCATGGCAGCCTTCTGCATCTTCTACAGTGGACAGAGAAGAACGCAGGGACTTCTGCTCCAAGATCCCAATATTCAGCCAGAGGAAGAGCTGAGCCAGAAGCTTCAGCTGCCCCGCGGCAGCATGGCTCTTCATGCTGCCCCTGCCCGGGGGCACCCACGCTGCCCCAACCAGCAGTGCAGGGTGGGAGCAGCGCTCCACACAGCTACACTGCCACACAGTTCAAAAAAGGCAGAGGTGAGAAACTAGAGGATATTCCCCAGCAGGTCCAAACTAGGGCAAACACCTCAAGCTTCTGAGATAGAGACGATAACAGAGGATGTGCTTGGCCAGGCCAGCACTCTTGACAGCCAGCACTCCTCAACCATCTCAGCCTGATGTAAACTCATCCCTGGAGCTAGCAGGCGATGAAGCTGTTGCAGCAAGCAGCCATCGGGACCCTTGCGTTCCTTTCATCAGTGTCCTCAAGAGGAAGAGGACTCAGGGCTGCACATCAGGCATCCCTTTCACCTAGAATTTAGTGAGTATTTGATAGTGAGAAGAAAACTAAGGATGTAAACTGCTTTTCAAAGGCTGTCCGCATGATAAATCCAAGGCCAGCAGCTTGAAATTGTGCTCATTTCACACCTCTCACTCTCTTCTGGAGCATCAGCTCACAAGATGAGCAGGGCAGAGAAAGCCCAGTCTGCTCCTGATGGAAGTTCCTACTACTTCCATAGCAGTCAGATCAGTCAAAGTCTAACTGGTCTTAAACGGTCTAAAGAAATTCCTGGCTGGCAAGGAAGAAAGCCTCTCTTGGGATGAAGCTGGCATATTAATAGCTGGTTCCTAGGAGGTGCTGAAGGGCTGTGGCATACCAGCAGCATCCCAGAGGGGTGATGGATAAAAACCACCTGACAAACATGGCTCCAGCACTGTTTGTCAGCTGCAGGTGGGACAGACATGTCCCAGTAGTGTCAGGGCTTCCCAACTTCAGGGCTGCCCACCCCAGTCCGAGCCTCCTGGTAACTGCAGCACCGCTGCTACTAGGAAGGCTGCCAGCCGCATCATCAAAGCTGAAAGCCTGGCAAGTGCCCCTACCCACAGTTCTCGTTGTTGGCTACTTGGGGACAGCTAATGCCAGGGTCCTGCTGTGTGCTTGGTGGCACTGACATGGCAAGGACAGGGCAGCCAAACTACTGGGCACAAACACGGCATCCCAGTGCAGCGCAGTGGGTCTGCTGGAGCTCTGCCACAACTGGAAAGGCTTGGGAACTCTATCCTGCGGTTCTCACTTGCTGGGTGATGAGCAGCTTGCTTGCCACACAATAAGGTTTCAGATGATCAGAAATAATTCAGGTTAAGATGCATTTGCTAGAAGGTCAGGGCTGGGGAAGTGTGATGGCAGGCGATTCACCAAGCTGGGGAGGAGGAGCAGATGCTGCCCTGGGCTCCTTCTGTCTCCTTTTCCCCCTGTACCAGCATGCTGTGACTCCTAAGGGATGGGTAAGCAGTGGCCTTGGCAGACTGGAGGGACATGGCTCCCATGAAGGGTTTCGTGAGACAGTTTACAGCACAAGGTCCCAGAGCAGCCTCAGCTTCTGCAGTGTTGGGAGGGTCAGCAAACATATTAGTCAGCACCTCAGCCTGCTGCTCCAGCCCCATCTCCTCCCCAGATAATCTCCAATCATTCCATCCAATGGCCCTCCCTAAACCATGCTTGATCTGCACAGCTCCAGCTACAATCATCAAGCAGGACTTGTCACAGTTCAAAATCCATTACAATAACCACAAGGCATTTCAGCAGCAATTATAAGAGATAGTTTCACTTAAAAATCAATTTTACTTAGAGCTTGGGGGAACAGTTTTTTTAAAAAAAATACAGAAAAAAAAAAAGAAAGTGATACAACTTGCCACTTGGGCAAGAGGAGGAATTTGCCCAGTCAGGTCTTAGCAGCCAGAGTCTCCAAAAAAAAAAAAAAAAAATCTTTCCTTATCCTTCCGTATTTTGAAGATATAAGTCCCATGTTAAGATGTCAGGAAGTTCAAGGAGTGGTTCCCCCTGCCCTGCCAGTGCTCCGCATGGTACCAACAACAGAGAAGCTTCCGTGAGATGCAGGAGGGCATTCCTGGGAACCCAAACTGCAGCCAGCCTCTATGCCTGTGTCCCAGCGGGCCCCCATCCCCCCACCCCATGGGGTTGAGGCCTTTTGTGCCTTTGAAATCTTCCCCTTTAGGTCTTCGCCTTTCATTCAAGCAGAGGCTGTTAAAAAGTTTGCGCTGGAAACCACTTACAATCGATTTATTTTAAGGCATCACCTCTTGCTGCGTTGTGATGTGTGAGCTTTAAAAAGCACCTCGTTTATTATCTGCTGCTGTGCGGGGATTTCCATACGGCACATCACGGCGCAGCGAGAGCTCCTCTGTTATTAAGTTTTTATGGTGCGGCAGATTTTCAGCACGTGGAATTCCCCCCAGAACACTCCAAAATGTCACCACCCTGCACCCCCAGCAAGCTCCAAGAAGAGCCCTCATAAAAATTCCTGGCTTGAAACCCTTCCGAGACATGGGTGGCATCTTCCTTGTGCTCCCCAGTGCCACCAGTCACCCTCCTGCAGCCTATGATGGGTCGGGCACACTCGGCAGCGACTTGGGCCCCCACTACCACCATCATATAGACACAGCCAGAGCAGTTCAAGCTTCCAGTTTAAAACACCAGAGAAAAGCAACTGAAATGCAAAAAATCCTGTAAAGGACTTTCTAGTGGTGTTTTGCTCTGAGAGAAGAGCACCATAGTTGGAACTAGCTTTGCTCAGATCTTCAGAAAAATGGCAGGCAAGCCCCAGCAGCTCCAGGTGCCAGCGGGAAGTGTCAGGGAGGTGGAAGCCAGCAAGCTTAGCAGGTCACCAAATGGCTCTTCCCAATGTGACAGCTCACTGTGACCCCAACGCTCACCCATCTACCTCTGGCACTTCCACAGGGCAAGGGGTAGCCTCCCAGTTGCCAGGACCCATTTCCATCCCTTTGCGACAACCACCTCCACCCTTCCTGCACTCTTGCTGTCCCTTTCTGCCATGGGGACAAGACTGGCAGTGCCAGGCAGAGCCCCCAGCCCCGCCCCAAGAGCAAGAAGGGTTGTGCCACACCAAAAGGGCAATGCCAAAGAAGGAGGAGGACGCGAGACTGAGCAAAGAAAATGTACTATCTGTGGGGTGAATGGTGCCCTTGGAGACCTGAGAGGAAAGTGCAACGAGCAAATCTCACAAGGAGGACCCATGGCTTTGGATGCTGCAAACGGGAGCGGAGGGAGCAGCAGGACACCAGGCAGAGCCTCAGGGAGGGCTGGGCAGCCTCTTGGGGTTTGCCCATCACTGAGGTTTCACAACAATTATACATAAAGGTGGCCCGACAATCTATCAATCAAATGATATGCTTAATTTTGAAAGTCCAGTTATTATAAATTTACACAACAGAAATGTAAGAAAAGGCGTCTGGAGTTTGACATAGCCCCCAAGCACCATCAACACTGGCATTGCCACTGCATCAGGAACACTCATGCCCAGCAAACAGGGAAAGGCGACAAACTGCCTGGGGACATAACACACAAGTCTCAGGCCACTTCCCTATCCTGGCCTGGTTTTGCCAGGGCAGTTATTCCCCTCTCCTGAGTGACGCAGGAGGGTTGGCTGAGCGGCCCTTTGAGTTGATGGGATCATTCACGTTCTTCACCCCAGTGTCCAGGTCTGAGAAAGGATCACAAACCCCTTTTTAAGATCAAGAAGCTTCCTCATCCTCTCTTGGCCCTTCAGCCTCTTGTTCTTTGGCAGAGCTCAAACCTCAAGCTCTTCAGGCTTCGTTGCTCTTTGGGAAGATGTCCCAATGTGCTTTCCCACTCCTCTGCCTCCTCGCTCAAAACCCCAAACCCTCATGCAGTATTCCCCTTCAGCCCCCACCCCCTGTGTTGATCTTTATGGACCACACAACAAATCCAGGCTGCTGGTTGGCTGCTGCGCAGATCGACATATGGCAAAACCATAGTGTTGCCTTGGTTTCGCCCTCTGTTCACCTATTCTCTCTCATCTGGAGACTAAAATTTAAGTGTCATTTGACTCCACATTTTTACAGCACAGCAAGCCCGACTCATGACCCAGCTTCCTTGGTGTTACAACAAAAGAAGGAACCAAAAAAACAGCAAATGATCACCATGGATGCAAGGAGGTCTGATGGTCACCCCTGTGTCCAACGCCCAGCTTAGCCCCTGGCAGGAGATGCGTCCCTGGGCAAGAGAGGCATGCATTCGACTTCACTCTGAGTCTCTCCATTTTCTGGCTTCCAAAGTCTCCTGTCATTCCCATAATATAATTTTCACAATGAGCTTCAATACAGACCTACTCCTGACTCTGTTACTGACTTTTAATGTCTTGCTCTCCCCCCTTCTCTTGGTCCTTTTATGCGGAAAGTACTCTCATTGCCTGCTGCAAGTCCAGGCACATAGCTCATGCCCAGCCGATGTGATGCCCTGAAAATGTTGGTGCTAATAAAGCCCCGGTAATAAGAGCTCAGCTCCCCTGCCTCTCCTTCAGCCAGTGTCATTGCCTTCCATTCTCCTGGTGAATAGAGGGCCACCCAAGCCAAGAAGGGGGACTCAAAGCGCATTCACTCACTGCTACGCCCATTTCTTGGGCTTCACCTTTATTCATTCTGTCTGAGATGTGCCCTCACCGCAGAGCAGCATCTCCTTTCCCTGGGGCACACGGCACTGGCACAGCTGGAGACCTTACAGCCCTCCCTTGGGGGCTGTTTGCTGGAAGAAATCCCTTCCAGCTCAGGTTTTCCCCAGTGGCAACACTGGCCTGACTCCACAGCTCCTGGAGGGCAACATCCCTGCTGGGGAGCCTGCAACACCCTTCCCTCCGTCCCAGCCGGCAGCATGTTTCAGCATTACCGTTAAGCCCAAAACTCAATGCAGCTTGACACTTGCTTTTTTTAAAGACTAAGGTGGGGAAGGAGAAGGCGTAGAAGAGCTCCCCTAAGGGAAAAGCCATCAACTGGAACAAGATTTCAACAACTACATATTTCTTGACCTTTTCCACAGTCATATCTTTAATGTTTCATGGATGGATTTGATAAAAAGAAAAAACTAATAAAATAGATTTCATTTTTTAAAAAAGGTCAGGACATGTGTTACAGGGAAAAACTCATTTAGATCCCTACCTGCTGCCTCGTGGATGCCAAGGAGCCCTCCCCTGCCTCCCACCTGGGGCACTTCAGCCCAGGCATCCATCTCCCTGCCTGGATTTTCATCACATTTGGGGTTTGATCCCTTCTGGACTTTTCCTTCCCCTGCCAGACATGGGATCAGGAACCATAAACACTCAAGAGATGCTGACAAATGCTTGAAAGCCACAAATATCTGGTGGGATGTTGCACACCTCACTTGGAGAGGCAGCCAGTGAGCTCAGATGTGGAGAAGATGCTTGTCCAGGCTCCAGCACAGCACTTCTACCTGCTGCTGCTCAATCTTGGGACCAAACTTCTCTGCAAATGTCTAGGTAGACGCTGAAGCTGTTGTGATGCCCAAGCCATGCACATCACAATGACCAGCATCTGCACTCTGCTCACCACGATGGCCATTCTCACAGCTCTTGCACCCCCTCCATGGCCATCATCCCTTGCCCCTGCCCACGGATATGGACGTACATCCCATCCGTTGTGTTTGAGGTTGGGCTTGTCAAAAGCAAGCAAAGAAAAATAAATCCCTCAAGCACAGATCCAATTCCTGCTGATCAAGATGTTTTAAAAAAGAAATGATACTTAATAGCAGCTCCTTCCCAGCTAGACTAGTGGCCTGTTCCTGGAGGCATGGAAACAAAAGCAGCCCAGACACTGGCTACTGACATCCGTATTATTAAGCCTGCTCTGCAATTAGAGCAGACTTCTGTCTAACTTCTGCCTCTTTTCACCATTCCCTGATTTTTTTTATTCACTAAGAACAAAATATAATTCATCAAAGTTTGCAAAAAAATATACGAATTACTGTGATAACATCTTACTAAGTTATTAAGTGCTGACAATGGGGGACAATTACAGTATATAGTCCATTATATAGCAGTGCCTTCAGGATGAATCAAAGTAAAACACATGGTGAATGGTGAGGAGCTTATTAACGGGAACATTAGTGCACCAGAACATAATACCTGCCATTCAGCAGGGGAGTTATCACTGTGCTGGTGCTGGTGGGGACTGGGGAGGGAAGTTGTGGAAAGGGCTGGCAGCTTCATTGCACAGTCTGAGGTACCAGCCCCATACTGGGGACACTGCAGATTGATCTTCAGTGCTTAAACAGGGAAAAAAGGGCAAAATCTCAACCCTGGGCCATCACCACACAGTGTCTCCTAGTTCTGCTTCTGGAAGGACCTAAAGATTTTTGCAGTGGCTCTGTCAAGCACAAGTGGACAAGGACTTCCTCCAGTTACCACCAGCATCCATGGGAGCACCCTCTTTCTGCTCACCAGTACCCCTGAGGGCATCTTACTCCTGCCTTTTGGGCAAGGGCTGCCCCACCACCATCAGCAAGGCTTCACAGGTTTGTTTATTTTTTATTTTGAGGTCTCCTCCTGCCTGAGCAGCACCCATCCCACAGCAGCGGGGGGGCAGCAAAGCCTTTTTGCCACTGGTGTGTGTGGCAGCAGCTTGCCCGCACACAGGATGCCATGCTGCTGCCACGGCAGCTCTGCAGCCCACTGCCCTGCCTGCTCTCATGTTCACCAAGCAGTAACAGTTTCTTACTTTTAATTTTGAAAGCCCAGCAGAAAATTAAGTAGAGGGTGGCCAGACCTAACAGCTTGGTGCATCTGTGAGACCAGGAAAATGAGGGGTGGTAATGATGGTGCTGAGCAGCGCTCAGCACTTCCCTGGTCCTGGAAAGAAAGCCGTGGTAGGCAGCAGGGCACTGCTGGAGCGCTGCAGGCAGCAGAAGCAGCTGACAGGCAGCAGACAAGCCTCATGCCAGTCCTCTACCCAGCTCTGGAGGGGTGAGAGCTACAGCGATGCAGCAAATGTCCCAGCACAGGGTGCCTGGCTGGGACAGCACTGGGAGCACCACTGCAGCACAGCTGGAAGAGCTGAAGGATAAACCCTGGATCACAAATGCACATCTTTTGGAAGGCTTTGGGGAGAAGGTGCATAAACCCCAGGCCAGTTCCTGTGCTGTAACCTTGGTGACCCCACCAGTGCATGCCACGCTCTAGATGAAGCATCCCCTGCATGATGTTCCCTCTCAGCTGGCTGCTCAGCATCAAGTTCAGATGTCCCAGTCCTTCTCATTGGCACTGGACACATACTGGGCTCCCTTTTGCCATCACCCGAGGCTGCCCCTTGCCTGCAGCAGCAGGTAAGGTGGGCCATGCCACTGGGAGATGCAACTGAGGAGATGTTATTTGTTGAGAAGGCAAGTGAGAAAGCAAGCTGCATGCCTGCTTCCAGGGCAAAGCAGCACAATTCCTAGGTCTGGTTCTGTGCAAGGACTAACCCATGGGAAGGGCTGGTTTTACGCTCTTCCTTCCAGGCTCTGCAGCCCCCTCGAATTCAATGCACATGGTTATAGTTTGGGTAGGTCCTGCCCCTTCCCCCTCTGCTGGCCTGGATTTCTGGCGAGCAGTGAAACCCTCCTCTCCTTTGCTGGAGCCAGCACTGGGTTCCCTGCTGCTCCAGCAGCTCTGGCTTGCTCCTTCTAAGACGTTATTTTTACACTTCTCTTAAAATACAACACTAAGAGAGGCTTCTTGACTATATTAACATTAGGAATCTAATCAGCAATCAGACAGCTCATAATTTTCTGATTAGCTCTGATTATACTCAATCTTTAGGAATGGAAAAAAAAAGAGGAAAGAGAAAGAAAAAAAAGGAAAAATATAAAAATATTCTCTGCTCAGTTTTCCCACCCTGATTCCCTTGACGAGGCACCAAGCCACGGCAGCAGCAGCTCTGCCATCCTTAGCTAAGCAGGATGGTGCCACAGTGACTTGCTAGGCCAGCATTGCTCAATAACTCGGTGCCATCACACTGCAGATCTCCGTCCTTCCAGGCTTGGCTGGGATGTTGCCCCAGAAAGGGGCTGCTCAGGGAATGGACAAGACATCAAGGGTGCCAGAGCTGCTGACAAACCTGGAGGAGTGTTGTGAGCTCTGCTCCTGGGCCTAACATCTTAGATAATACATTGAAAATCGGGGTGGAAGGATGCCACAGAGAAAGGAGCTTATGTGTGTGTACTCAGCTGGCTTCACCCACGAAGAAGGAGCTTCTCCAGGTGACAAGGAAGAGGAGGAGGTGGCTGAAGAATGCTGTGAGATGAGGCCACAGCCACACACTGGCTTGGCAGTGGACGCCAAATGCTTCGTGGCAGCCCAGAGGGAAAAATCCCAAGGATTCAGGAACTAAGGACTGCCAAAAGCTGGGAGGCAAACGAGAAAATGGCCTAAAGACCCTAGGGCAGGAGCAAAGGATGCCCTCCAGCAGGCATATCTACCTGCAGACCAGGCAGCGGGACCCCGGATGCCATCTTGGACCAGGCTGCTTCTTTGAGCATCACCAGCCTTCAACAACAGAAGCAGGGAGGACGGAGGGGAATTTGGGAGGCATCAGGTCCCCAGCATAACCTGGTCAGGGTGCCTGGGGCATGGCTGGGCAGACAGCAGATGTTGGTGGGAAGTCTGGGGAAGACTCACACTTGGCCTGCCTCCACCCATACCAAGGGACCTCGGAGGGCAACTCTCTTGCTGGGCTTCTGTGAAGGAGAAGGGGATGCCCTGGTGCTGAGCCTTATTGCTCCAGCCAGGAGGAAGGAAACTGAGGAACAAGCCAGAGGAAGGAGATTAAACCAACCCTTCCAACAGAGTTAATCGGTTGTACACACTCTGCATAGGAGATTCACTCCTGACTGCAGCAAGCGATCAGCTGACGCTGTGAAGCATGAGATTTAATTATTTGTATCATAGCCACAGCCTGCAAACTACAAATGATATTAATGGTCATAAAATTGTCCAGCTGGCTCTTCAAACCTGCCACTGTACCGACTTGCTGCCTCCCATGGCAGGAACTTGCTGCCTTGCAGGGGCTGCTTGTAGTGCGGCACAACCGGTGGCAAACCCCATCCCCGGGGCATCTCAGCAGACAGACACCATCTGGAAGGGCCATCCCACGTCCTCCCAGGGTCGCTGAGCACAGAGTGCGTGCTTCGTGTCCTGAAGGCAACCTTGATACTGAGAGGTGCTCTGTGGAAGCCCTGGCTGGCCGTGCATTTGCATCACCAGATGAACCCCTGAGGAGCCGCGTGCCTGCTTGCAGGCTGGGCAGCCACTTTGCTGGGGCAGAGAGGGCAGCCCTGCTGCCCCTGAGCGGCTCACTGCTTGCCTTTTGCTTCACAGCTGGCAGAGCTGCTGGGTGCAGGCACTGCTCCTCACCCTAGTCAAACTGAACTGGGTTAGCAAAGATCTACACTGAGCTATGAGCTGCTAGAAAGCAGGGTAGGGTAGGGTAGGGTAGGGTAGAATGAAAGGAAAAGAAAAAGGGAAGAAAAGAAAAGAAAAAAAAAGAAAAGAAAAGGAAAGAAAAGGAAAAAGAAAAAAAAAAGAAAAGAAAAGAAAAGAAAAGAAAAGAAAAGAAAAGAAAAGAAAAGAAAAGAAAAGAAAAGAAAAGAAAAGAAAAGAAAAGAAAAGAAAAAAAAAGAAAAGAAAAGAAAAGAAAAGAAAAAAGAAAAGAAAAGAAAAGAGGAAAGGAAAGAAAAAAAGAAAAAAAAGAGAAGGGAAGGGAAGGGAAAGGGAAAGAGAAGGGAAAGGGAAAGGGAAGGGAAGGCAAGGCAAAAGAGGAGAAAGAATAGAATAGTTCAGGTGAAAGGGCCTACCGTGATCATCTAATCCAACTGTAAGATTAAGTGGACATCAGTTCAGTTTGAACCCAAAGAATTCAACTGTAAAAGCAAATGGCCCAGGTCAGAGTGGAGTCACCATGACGCCGTGTCCCCAGCAGCCTGACACCACTTCTCCTGTAGCCCTCCCTGGCTGAGGTCCCCAGACACTTTTACACTGACTTAAAAGAAAACACCTTGAAATCCCCACTTGAACTAAACCACCGTGAAGGAAAAGGTGCAAACACCCCAGGACTTGGCTCTCCCAACCCTCTTTACTGCAGCATCCCAAGTGGGCAGTGGGGACACCCCACCTCCTTCCAGCCCAGCAAAACTGCGTTGGCAGGTGAGAGGCAGGAGGAGGTTGTGCCTGTGCTGGAGATGACAACAGAGGGGATCCATCACTTTCACGTGCTGGGGCTCGAGCCCTGCTGCTGCTGTCTCCCATAGCAGATGCAGTGCTTGGCACCCACATGCACCCAATGGTGCTCTCTTGCTGCACACCCACAAAACCCGCCCAAGTTCACGTGGATGAGGTCTCCCTGCTCCCAACGCAGGGAGTCTCCTCCTTACACTCCAACCCTGTCACCGCAACCGCAGAACACTCTTTTGTAAAGTGGTATTGGAGCTGTAATTAGTTTGAGGTGACCTCCGGAAAAAGAAAAAGTTCAAGTTTAAAAAGAAAATCTCTCTGGTTAATGCTATGCAAATTGCCAGCGAGGCAATCAGGCTGACTTTTAAACACTGGCCCTGTCGGAAGGGCTCACAAGACAGCCTTATTGTCTCGCTATCAATTTGCATCTCATTACCCACAATGCACCGCTGGTTGGAGGTAACCTTTTGGGGAACACGCTGCCGCAGCGGGGAGCCTGGGGACAATATGGTTACTCCTGTCGACAAGGTTTTCATGTGGCCTGGCACCCGAAACATGATGGCTGAGAGGCCAGGTCACTGCCAGCCCTGCGCGCCGCTCAGCCGGCAGCGCCCTGCACTCATGTCACTGGGACCTGGTGCCTTCTGCCACCCCTCCCAGGGCCCCTGCCCTGTTCCAGGGGTGTCCCATGGGCACGGCTCGCTGCAGGTCCTTCCCACCGGGCTCACCACCTCCTGCGGCTCCCCAGCGGCTGCACCACAGCTGCCTGCCTCCACCAGCCGTTCAAGATGCTCCGGAGCGCCTTTGGATGCTTTCTCACATCTCCGCCAGCCCTTGCCACCTCAGGGAGATGGTACTGAAATAGCATTTTCTGTCAGAAGGAAATGTGCTGCAGCTGCTGCTGCCCCCCAGCCCCCCACGCCAGGCGCCTCTGCCCTCTGCTCTCACCCACCAATGTGGGGTGACAAAAACAAGCGCTCAGCCATTATCGCTGAGGTGGATCACTGATCCCCCAACACGCTGCTGCTGGGAGGCTGCCAGGCCCCATCCTGTGCTGCCACCTGCAGCAAGGACCATTTGCTCCCCAGAGCAGGAGCAAGCTACACGACCCTGTGCACCCTTTGTAATGTCACTCATTCAGCTCAACCGTGAGCGTGGGGATCTGACCTCCAGGATGGGCACCCCGTGCACCCCACTCCCTACCACCTCTGCCTTGTGGTCCAGGCAGGGGTGGTCTGGTGAGACTGCTGGACAGCAGGACCCCCTGCCCTGCCAGACCTGGCTGCAGGCATGTCCACCTCCTGCAGCACCCGGGGGCTCAGCCTTGCCGAGAAGACCTCCCTAGATAGTCCTGTGCTCCCCACAGCTGCATCCCGGGTCTTGCTCGCTCTGTATTCCTTCTCCTCATGAACTCTGCAGTGTGAGACCTCCCCGGCAAAGCGGCAGAGCTTCTGCTTGGCTCTGCAGCCGCTGCAATGCCCAGCTCCGGCATCCCACCGAGGCCGCCTGGCACCAGCACTGTTGCTAAGCGCCAGCGGGGCCCTCCGCCAATGCACGGGTGCCACCTCCGCCACCGGGCCAGAGGTGCCAAGGCAACAAAAGGACTTTTAATAGGCGAGAGAGCACCACTGCGAGGAAGAAAACCCAACCATTTAAACCCCTTCTGAATAATGGTGCTGCCTCCCTGCTGCTCAAATCAGCCGCAGCACTTTGTTATTATAACTAAATACAAAAGATTTTAACAGCTGGAAATGCAGCAACAATATTTAAAAGAATTTTTTAAATTGTTGGTATTTTATTCAATAATGGTAATGGTTTTTTTTTAAATTTTGGTTTGGTTTTTTTTTATTTTAAAGGCAGAAGATTCCCTACTCTGTTGTTTTCGCCTGGTGCTGGTCAGGCTGCGAGGCCGGCTCTTGCCTGCCGATGGCAGGGAACAACACTGAGACACAGGGCTGGAGGGAGCTGGCAGCTGGTGGAGGCATAAAAATTACGGATCACTGCTCCAGCACCCTGCTCCTCTCTGGCCAGGATCCAAAGGTGCAAAACCCAAAGGCGCAACACCCAAAGGTGCTGCACAGGAACAGCACAAAGCAGGCAGAAATACAACAGTGGCAGCCCTGGCCAGAGGTGTGAGCTCCACAGCTGCTGAAGTCAAGGGCAGGACTGGAGGTGGCCGTCGCCATTACCAGCTCACACCCTCAGACAACAGAGCCCTTTTGCCCTGGCAGTATGGGAAAACACTTGGTTATCTTTGACACTGTGTTGATAACAGCCTGGAAGCACCACCTCTTTTGTGAAACCACAGTGCTGGAGAGGGGGTTTGGCAATGGGCTGGGGTCAAAACAAACCTCCAGAGGCAGGGTGTGAGGCTGGAGGGCCCTGGCATCACCTCTCTGCACAGACGGGCAGACAGCAATTGCTCCTCTTCGGGTTTCTGGAGCACATGTGAGCACAGACCTTGCTGGCGTTCAGGCTGCGGTGCCGTATTTTATGAACCGTCTGGATGAGACCTGGTGAGGCAGCAATGGCTGGTGGGACACACGGCTGCCCCCCGTGAAGGGACGGGGCCTGCTCTCCTCCCTCTTGGCCTGCAGAGCCTGTGCTCTGGGGGTTGCTCCTCTTACAAGGGATCCATTAATTCTGCAAAATGCACCATAATCTATTTGTAGTCTATCAATGAGTAATTAAGAGAATACTACCAGTGACAGTGTAAATAAAAAGAGACATTTTACGATGTAGTATTTTGAGTTGTGCATTGTTTTGTTCTACAATGTGCTGTGCCAATTCATGAGATGCAGTTGGCAGCAGCTGTCCCGCTCATCAGTGAATTGCATCTTCATCCAGCCCCGTGACCAAACATCCCCACATGGCTTCAAGTGCCCGCAACACTGAGACCAGGCAGAAGAGCTGCTTGCTAACGTGACGTCTGGGAACACACCTTGTGCTAAGGCCCTTGTTGCTCTGGGACTTTGCACCTAGAGCTGGCGGCTCCAGGGGATGCCTTGGAAAGCCCAGGCAACAAACCTGCTGTGGCCCCTCCACGAGACAAACCTGACCATCACTCACAGCAGCAGCAGGCGCTGCTCTGGTGGAGAAAGCATCCCACAAGGTCCCAGGAGCAGCATGGATGGAGACAAAGCTTTGAGCACCCCTTTTCCAGCTCTGCCCTTGCTCTAGGAGTTACTGACCCTCCCAGCACATCCCTCACCTACACAGCTTTGGCATGGTTGTGGCTACACCAGGTCCCCACAGCTGCCAGCACCCTGGAACCTTGATGGGGACAGCACCAGCAGATGAGTGGTCCAAGCACTACCAACATGCTGACAGTCAACCATCAGCTCCCTCGGGGAACCCACCAGCAGCAGTACAAGCCAGGACCTGGGCTCTGGGTCCTCCAGCAGCACCCCTACCCCAGTCCTGTTTGCCGAAGCTTCGCAGCAGGGGGACAGTCCTCCACCCTATCCAAGACCTGTTACCTGAAAACTATTAAAATCACCATGGAGTTCATTGCTACAGCATTCGGTGCTGCCGCTGAGGTCTATATTTCCTGCTAGCACTTAAATAAGTAAACCAGTGTTTGGAAGCACTGGCAAAACCAAGGCAAGAAGAGCAGCCCCTTCTGCTGTCCCCTGGTTTTGGGGGACCACAGCCCGCTGGCTGTGGGCACATTCCCACTGCAGCAGGGATCCCCAGCCGTTGAGGAGGGGATGCACTAGAGGCAGCATTACCTGGTATTTATTTAGGTGAGATGGGACAACAGGGAACTGTAGGGAGGGGACAGAGAGATGAAATTGGAAGGAGTTTGGGGAAAAAAGGAGGGGCTGGGGTGGGGAGCAGGAGCAATGGCAGAGGGAAGCAGGGAGGAGGAGCTGGAGCCGCTGGGGAGGACAGAACTGTTCTGATGCTTCATTCAGAGGGCCTTGGTGCCCTTCACCCTGATGCCTATTTAATGTCATCCTATTCAGCAAGTGTCCCCATGATCTGGTAATTATCTTACTTACAAAAGAGCATCTCTGTGTCACAAATGCTCCCCTCTCCAGGTCTGCCACAGATCAATATCTCCTCAAGGCCTTCACCATTGTTTGGGGAATGGAATTGATTTTTCTGGGGAGCGAGGGGAGGAAAAATATATAAGTAAGTGCTGTGGAGATGTGTCCCTGCTGAAGGCTGAGCTGGGCAAGTGGCGAAGCTAAAGGAAAGCATACAGATGCCACCTGACATCGCAAGTATTGCATCCTATTGCTGTCCCTGCTGAACTGGCTGCAGGAGATGCTTAGTTGTTTATCATTCAGTGCACAAGCCGAGCATATGAAATGCTGGAGCCAGAAGAAATCTCTAGCTCAAGATATCACCAGCTTCCAAAGATTTTACGGCAGGATAAGAAGTGTGGAGGTGCTGATTCAGCACTGCCCATAAAGACATGTGCATGCCCCACTTTAGGGTTGAAGCACATGGTTGCTGCTGCGACATCGGTGGTCCCTGGAGGGCAACAGGGTCGCTGCTTAGATGGGAGCACCTTGCTGTGACCAGCACAGCACTAAAATCGAAATCCAGAGCAATGCAAGAACCACTGAACCACACCGCTGCCAGGCAGCCATCAGCGTGACAGCAGCAACCACAAGCTAAGCCTAGCAGTGCCAGCTGTACACACTTCGTGCTCCTCTCACCTGGCTACAAGGTGACCTTCAAAATCCTGAGATATAGGAAAAATGCAGTTTGATCTTGTGTTTGAGTCTGGATTGTGAAACCTTTGGGATCTCTGAGTTGAGCCTCTCAGCGCATCACAACGCTCCTGCAGCTGGGGGCCTCTGAACGATGGAGAATGGCACGGGGCAGCGGTAAAACTGCTCCCCTGGCTCACACTACACAGCAGCAGATGGAAGCTGAAGCAAAGCGGATGAATGCCAAGGCAAGACACCAAAGCGTTTAAAAATTATGCATGTGTGGGGAAGGAGGAGGGTTTTGTTACTGCCACGTCCCCAGCAACAGCAACCTTTCATGTATTTGAAAGCTGTTACCATGTTTTACCTCTGTCTTCTCCAGAAAAAAAGCACCCTCTTCTTGTAATATCTGCAAATGGGCCTTTGCTTTCTGATCCTCTTTTCTGTCCTTCTGTCTTTCATTTTGCATCTCTCTCGAAGCATGCCACCAGACACCAGAGCCCGAGCCAACGCCAGCCGGGGCCCAGCTGGTGCCAAGGGGGGAGCCAGGGTTACCCACCTTGTGTGCACAAGGTGCGATGAGATCGGTATTTGTCTTCCCTTCAAACACCTCAGCAGGGCTGAGAGATGCCCAGCCTGCAGTCTAGCAGAACCACCGCCATCCATTTCAACCTTTCCCATAATGTCCTTATTTTTTGTTCAAGTAGGAGGAAAGGGGGGAAAAAAACCCCGAGTGCAGAGAAGGGTGGAGATTAGACTTGAGAAAACCTGTGGCAAAGCTTTTCTTCCAAGGACCTCTGAAAGTGCATTTGTTCAGCTCCTTGGGTGGAGACGCTCATGGGTTTATAAAGCACTGCTCAGCCACTGGGGCTTCCTTGCCTCCTCAAAAGCAAACAAATCTCAAAGCACACTCTTCTGTGCAACAGACCTCAGTTGAGCCTGGCTGGTGCAGAGAAGAAGAAATGACAGAGGAAGGGAAGGAGCAGAAGGTGAAGGAGAAGGATGTTTTCCAATGCACAGAGACCAAAACGCTGGCTGTAGGACGGAACAGGGGAGCATCCCAAGTGGGAATACATATGCAGCGAGATGGCGGCAATCCTTACAGAGGGGAAAAAAATCAGATGGGACTAGACACACGTGCACGTAGCTTTGGAAAGGGTCAGCTCATTCAGGGAATGCAACAGCATGTCGACAGAGGCAATTCAAGGTAAGCACATCCAAGGTACTGCTTTTGGGGAACAACAATTAGGACCCATCCGTCGTGCATGCTGATGCAGCTCCAAATTCAGCTCCAAATTAAGCCCAACTATTCGAGGAAGAGACGGAGGCATTCTGGAGCACAAACATCTCAGTGCAAGTGATGGTCCAAAGATGCTCGTTTGTGCTTAGTAGTGAGCGGTAAATAAAACTGTCATATTAGCAAGCAGGTCTATAAATCAGTGGGCCCCTCATCTGTGACACCACATGTGGCTGTGCCATGCTGAGCATGGGGAAGAGGCAGATGCAGGGCAGGGAAAAGCAATGTGGCTGCTGGGAACACAGGAGGAACTCACGCAGGGGCCGACTGAAAACATTCAGGGGATTTGATTCACTTAAAGGAAGAAATGAATTTCAAAGGACATAGAGGTATAAATCCCCACGTAAGAGAGAAGGTATCTCTGAGCTCGATTATGTAAACGTTTAGATCTGATGATGAGAAACACAATTCCCTGTGGAACTCAATGCCTCAAGATGCCAGGGACACGATAATTTTTTTAAGGAACAAAAATCAGATTAATCAGAGTATCATCAGTTATGCTAGCCAAGATCAAAGTACTGAGGAACGTAAGTGCTATCACTCAAGGTTTTATACCTCCCAAGTAACTTCTTAGGATTAGAAAGAAATTTCAATAATCTGCCAGCTAAGTATGCAGTGCGAGAGTAATAATCCTTCTCTCCCAACATCTGCTAGCAGCTACTAATGGAAATAGTAATAAGCTAGGTGGATCATAAACCTGACCTGATCTGATTGTTACCTTATAAGCTGGAACACAAGGGTGTTATCATTTCTCCCGGGGTAACCTGTTGTCAACCAGGACCGTGGTGAGGCAGAAGCCACAGGAGCAGAGCGCCAAGATGCTTCTCCTGGAGCTCACCGCCCGTGGGAGGGCAGACCCTTCAGCAGCAAGTCTATTGATTTTTATATAATTTGTTGTAAACATTTCTAGTTGCTTCTTAAAATGCAGCACTTCCTGAGCAGACAATGCATGTACAAAGCCATGGGAGGATGAGAGCTCCAGTGTGTGCAGTTTCTCTGTGCCAGGGCTACAGCTTGGGTTGGTGCTTGATGCAGCATCAAACCCAGGCAAGCAGAATTAGCTCATGCCTTAGATAAATCAAACCTCACCATCGCTCTCGTGGTTTTCCCTTTCTCTTCTGCTTTTTTCAAATGCGTGGCACACTTAATGGAAGGTGACCCATTTGCCATTTCAGATTGAACATGTGGATATGAGAAGATGCTGCCCACTCCCCCTCTTGTTCAAAACCACAATCCGGTGGGCTGGGACACGCTCAAGGCAGGCTATGGGGTGGAGTACGCTGCCATGCCCGAATGGCTCCAAACACCGTTGGGGAGGGCTGGCTGGAGAGAGGAGGTATGAAAATAACAGCGAGAAGAAACAATGTGCGGGAAGGGAGGAAGTGGGGGGAGAGGAAAATTATAACACTAAGGCATCCAATACAGCTGATTTCCTCCAACAAACTCCGAGTGAAAGGTTAGCTCTGGTGTTACAGCTATAGGAAAACGTCAAAGAGTTTTTCAGAGAAAAGTGACTAACATTTTTATTCCCCGTCCTCTCCCCACAAAGTAAAACAAGGTGAAACAGGAGTGGGGAGCAGCACCTGACTGGTTCCAGCCCTGCTCTGCACACGCACAGAATCAGCATGAAACACATAACAAAGAAAAAAACCATCACAGTATCATTTCCTTCCCAGTTCGCTACAGCTTTGGATGTAATAGCCACAAAAGCCAGTCTTTCCTGAATCTCTTACTGGCTCACCTACGCCAGCAGCTGATCTGGAGGCAATGCTCCAGCACCTTGGTCCCTCTCCCCATCGTGGAGGCTGGGCACACTCTGTCCCTGTCTCCCAGCTCCCTGCCAAGCTGGGACAGCTTCAGGACACATCGGGCCATGTGGGATGTGACACCGCAGGTCACAGGCGCCAGAGCCTTCTGCTCTCTGGGGACCAAGCCTCACTGGCTGGAGCAGCAATGCTAATCCATCCAGCTGGGCAGGCTGCATTACCACCAAAGGTCACCCGTGTGACTTCTGCAGTGCTGCCAACAATCCCGGGTGGTACTGCAAACAGTGATACATTCTCCACATGTGGCTGGCTAACTCAGGGGAGGCTGCAGGGGTGAGCAGGCAACCTTCCGTGTCCATCACCTCCACAGCCGGGTGCCTTCGCACTAGGTCTAAATGGTGACAGCCTCTCTCAGCTCTACTTTTCATTTTTACAGACTCTACAATGTAATATTAGGGGAGGGAAAGCAAGAAAGTCCCTTCTCCGAACGCATCGCCAGAGGCGCAGCATGCAGCCCTGAGTCCCACCAGGTGCCAGCGTGGTGACCTCGCTCTTCGGGCACACCTCCACCAACCTCAGCAGAGCCATCTTCCCTGGCAGAAGAGAAGCATGAGACATCAGAACGGCTTCCATGCAAGCATGCTGGTGTCTCCAGGAATACATTTGGCTCGTAGCTTAAAAAGACCAAGCAGATGATAGGAATTGCCTTAAAAGCCCTTGTGGAAAAAAACATGCCCTGTAAACACAAAGTGCTGCTCGAGGCAGAGGTGGCCAGCTCTATGTGGAGACATACGAAGGTGAGCCCAGTCATCTCCCTGTGCTCCCATGAACAGTGGGAGCCCAGTGCTGGCCCCACTCCTGGCTGCCCATCGCTCTCCCTAGACACCAGCATCCCTCTTGTCAGCTTCTGGTGGCCACTCGTGGCTGAGTGCTGAAGGTTGATGTGTACAAAGCATTTGCTAGTGGCTCCCCATGTCCCACCCATAGCTACCCCACCTTTGGGAGAAGCGTGACCCTTCCCTTTCCAGCACGTGTTTCTCTTAATATAAATTAATCTCCTATTGATTCCTGGCTTAATTGAAGCTGAGCTGCTTATCCTTGCCTCACTGATGCTCATGCAGCTCCTGGGCCTGCGCGGGGAATGTCATGTAAGTGACAAGGGCTGGGGCAGAGCTGAAACAGGTCTTTTGTGGAGATGTGGGGAGAGGGTGGCTTGCTCCTGGCAGAGGCACCCCAAGCAATGCAGCTCCTGAGCTGGTCACCCCCGCCTAACCAGAGGATCTGATGGTTAAAGAAACACCCTCTATATGCACGTGACCCAAAGGCACCAGGTCCTTTTCTCCACTTTAAAATAATAATCATAAAAAGGAGAAATTCTCATCAGTGCAGAGAAACTGCAGCAAATAATGTGCCCAGGTCAGGTGCCTCCTCTGGAAGCTTTGGTCCCCTAACGTGAGACCTCCCTGGAGCCCCTCCAGCAGCTGAGCTCGCTGGGGAGGTGCTGGCATCTGTCCTACACTGTGTTTCAGCTGCACATGTGCATGGTCCAGACTCCCAGAGCACAGGTCTGGAGTGAGAAGCCCCAGAAGCTCCTGGCAGTTCAGCCCTGGGGACTGAGCACTGCTTCTTCCCACCAATGCCTGCCCATGTACTGGCTGCTAGGTTATTTGTCATCTCAAAAACAAATGCTCCAGTGGGTATTCCCACCACTGGAGCTGAGCTGGAGGGTGATCTGGCAAAGGATGTCAGAGAGCAGCGGGTGCTGCCGTCACTGCCCTGCCTGCCACAGCCCAGCAGCAGCAAGAACAACGCTGTCATGCATTTCACTGGCCACAAGCAGCGGAGGGAAAGCCTTGCCATGGGAATGGGAAACTGCAGCTGACAGAAAGTGGCCTTTGCAGACTCCTAGTAGGACATTTTAGGAGGGCATTGTTCGAGCTGTGCTGGGAAAACGTCCTGTGAGGGGGACTGAGCTCCAGCCTCAGCTGGCAGCAGGTCTCACAGGTGCTGCTGGAGCAGGGGACACATGCCCGACACTGCCAGCGCCTGGGGCAAGGCACCCTGCCTGCTCAGACCCATGGTCACCTCCATCCACTGATGCTGGGTACCAGGCACACAAGCCCCATGCTGGGTTGGCCTCTCACCTGGAGCTCATCACCGCTTCTCCTGGCCTTGGCAGAAAGTAGCAAGGAAGGAAAAGAAGTAGCTCAGTGAATGGGGACAGCGAAAGATGGAGCTGAGCAGACCCCCGACAACGGGGCTGGGAAAGACAGAAGCAGGAATCAGCAAAAGTTAACATAAGATGGTGTCCTGTCTTTGCCAGGATGGGAGCCCTTCTGCTTCAGACAGCTCAGGTTGCCCTGCAGTGAGGGGGAGCGATAGCTGAGGAGGTGACTTCCATCATCTTTCCACCAAAAGGCCTAATTTTAAATGAAAGCAAACTTGCAGAATCACCTACAAAACCACTGGGAACTTGGAGGGCAATCGATTACAGTGGTGTGTTCACACACCAACTGCCCCACATGTCTCCAAGTCCAATTGTGCAACCTGTGCTCATGCACATCCCTCCTGGATCATGACGCCCTCTCAAGGCTCACCTCCAAAAGCCTTAGCTCAGCACTTAAGTGTGTAGCCCAGAATTAGCAATGAAGTCTCTTGAGCCCTGCGGGAAAAGGGCAACAGAAAGAGGCAGCTGAGCCCAGCCTTTTGCTACTTTGGGGCTCAAAGACACGAGCTCTGCTCAGGCTTTCTGAGCGACCCTCGTCAAGTCATTCAATCTCTGTCTGTCCCACCTGGCTTCAAACAAGAGCAGACAGTGCTGTAAGGCACAACAGGCACAGAACAAGCCCAGATGAGAAGAGCAGTACAATAAGGTTTTTTATACTATGGAAGTTGACCCTAAAAGTTAGAAAAACAACAAACAAGTCAAATCTGCAGTGTGTCAACCAGAACATTTCACTTAAATGTTTCCCTCTCTACAAAGCTGAGAAAAACACAGTATCATTTCAAAAGCATCACAGAAGACTACCTTGACTTCTTCTTGCCTTGTTCTGCCCTCCTTCATTTTAACAGTGAAATCTGTGCTTTTTTTGGCAAACAAAAACACCTGATAAAACATGCCCCCCAGACAGGTACAAAAGTGCTGCAGATAAAACAGGAATATCCAGCAACAGGCTCCTGTGACGAAGGGCTGATGTCAGAGACCCAAAGGATGCTCCGACTGGCTCCACTAGCGAGACCCTAATCATACCAGAAGGCTTCTGGCTTGGGTTGAGACAATGCAATTGCTTTTTAATTTGCAAACTGTGCATATTTTCCTGATGATGTTTATGCCGAGCTACAGATCAGTGCTCTGCCACTGACCAGATAATTGCCAAAGAGTTAGCTCCTGTCTTGGGTACTTTAACCTTGCTGTTTATATTCAGCAGTGCAATGGTTTGAAGTCCAGCTCAGAAGCACTTGAGAGTAATAAACTGGGAGAGGGGAGGGGGAGGGCTACGCTATACTGTTATGATTCTGCAAAGGTTTCTGTTTTCTTTCTTGTTATCCTAATAACCCTTTTATAGAGCACATTGTTGGCAAAGCCCTCTGCTGAGGCAGCCAGTTCCGTGTAGGCACAAGACAATTTGCAAAAGCAATAAACTGACATTCAGCTGAAAAAGCCTGCTAGAAAGATGAGCCATCAGCAAATCCCCCTACACATGCATGGCCTTAAAGACACACTGGGTTTATATTGCAGTGGAAAAAAAAATAAAACAAACAGTACCACAGCGCCCCAGCACACCGGCACGCTGCAGGGGTAGATGCTGGCTCTGTGCTTGGGTGGCTGGAGACATGGTGGCCCAGGAGGTGCCCCAGGGTCACTGACCGCAGGCCCCTGCTTCATGGGAACCTCTTTGGAAACTGCTAATGGACTGGCCTGAAGACAGGTCAGCTGGTTGCCTCTGCGTCCGCTAGTAGTGTGATTTTCCAGAATCAGCTTCCTTCGGTGGTTTGAAACCTTCAGGTTTGCAGCCCAGAGCTATCCACTGGAAATTTCTCATTTGTTCCATTCATTGCTGTACATAAGCTTGAAGAACTTTTCTCCCTCTGCACATTTACCCCTTTGCTGTACTTACAAGAACAACTGTATTTTCCTCTAACCTTTGGGATCCGACTCATGCTCCCCAGCAGATGCTCCAGAGAAAGCAGGGACAGGTACCCACCTCAGCCCCATCTCTCCTCTCCCTGGAAGCTGCCACCCCACTGCAGGGATGGCTGAAGAGGACAGGTAGCTGTTCCCAGGGCAGCACACTATACACATGGCTGCTCACCACCAGTTTACACCATAAACCACAGTTAACCAGAGACCCAAGGGATGGCATTTTGACCCCCTGTCTTGCCATGTGGGGTTTCCCTATGAGCTCCCTGAGATCCTGTGTGCTTTTTCCATGAGCACATCATGTCAGCAGTTCATGGCAACCCTACAACCCACACAGCTCAGACTTTCTAGTCTGGCAATCCCCCATTTGCAGAAGAAGCTCTTGTGCTCACCATGTACTGCGTTACCCTTCTGCACCGTGTCATCCTTCCATCCCAGCTTCTTCATGTCCTCAAGGTCATAGGGCTTCCTGGTGACAGCCTGACCCTCCTCTGCGTGCATAATGCACGTGGCACCCCAATAGATTACACTAGCACATCCCCTTTTGTGTCCAGGCCACTGCTCAAAACTAAGATTAATTTGGAGACTGAAGAACTGCACCAGTAACATCCTTCAACCCTAATAGTTACACGCATCCTGGCCCTTTTTGTAAGGATCTCATTGGTAGGCAAGCACAAAATTTAGCTTTGAAGGGTCTCTGGCTAGCCAAGGACACAGGCTTCAAAGAATAAGTCATCAGCTGAGGTGTAAAGAAGAGCAAAATTTATTGCATTCAGAGACAGGCTGGCTGGAGAAATCAAGCTGGAGAAAATAGAGACATATTACCAGGGCAAAGCCTACCGCCGAGTCTTAAGCCTATACTTTTGCAGACAGCTAATCCTGCTAACATTAAAACAGGAGCTGAGGGTTTTTGATGGCATAGCTATTTATGGAGAGCTCATCTAACTCTTCATCACCTCCCTAAGATCCTGGTGGAGGAAAGAGGCTCATAACTCAGAGGTCTGCTGGACATGAAAGGCAAACAGATGTCAATGTGAGCAGGGAGAAGACACAGGGAGGATCTGGTGGCACATCTGACAGCCCTGCTGATAGCCCTGCTCGCTCGGAGAGAGCGGGCTGGGCACGCAGCATGCAGCAACGTCGTTCTTGCTATACCATTTACAACCTGTGCAGCTCAAACACCTCGCTGGGCTGTCACCTTCCCTACCCTGTCCTCTGCCAAGCCTCGTCCCACCTAACATCATCAGGGATGCCTTGTACCGCACCCACCACACTTCTCCCCAGGAATCGTTTCCACTAATCACAGACCTGCATGGGCACGCAGCCAAGCCAAGCAGCGAGCAGAGGGCCACCCTTCAGCTGGAAATCCTCACTGGCTTTGCAGCGCAGCACCCACTCCTGCTGCTGGGACAGGCACCGGTGGCCTGGCTGCACCCGTGTCCGGTGGCCACAGGAAACTGTTCATTAATCAGGATGAGAGCAGAGGCAGAGGAGCTACAGAGCAGGTGGAGAGAGGGGGTGCAACAGCTTGCTGCTCACTGGAGTCCTGGCAGCCCTGCTCGGTGCTTTGTCAACACTCCCTCTGCTTAATCTTCTTTTCAGAAGAGCATCTTGTTTAAATGGGATGATTCTTATTAAGATCATTAACTCCTCCAGTGAGAGCTGACCTGATCTCCTGTTACCCTGCTCTCCACAGCCCCCTTCTGCAGGGTCCACATTCCCCTTTAGCCCATGTCGGTCCATCCTTCTCATGTGCTCCACCACCATTGACTCAAAGCTGTCGAAGTCCAAAGTCCTTACCTTGCCTAGCCCCATCCCTTCCCTCCACAGGGACCTGCCATGACCTGCTACCCATTTAAATCCCTTCTTGGGCTTCTCACTTCTTCCTCTTGCTTTTCTGCCTGTCACCTTCCCAGGGTGCCACCCAGCGAGGCGGGAGGGAGGTCCGACCCCATGGAGGATGAGCAGGGATAATGCACGAAGTGGGTATCACTGGTGCGGTCAGGAGGATGCAGCTCAGACGCCCCATTTCACCCCAGTATCCTACAGCCTGTTGACCCTAAGTGCCCCAGCAGATCCCAGCTCCCTAGCCTGCTGCCTTCCCACCTCAGTGCAAGCTCTTTGCCAGCACCCCCTAAAAGTACTCTGCTACCGAAGGAAGTCCATCGCATCCCAGCTCAGGCAAGCAAGGGGGTTTGCTGCTCCAGCTGCTGTCCAGCTACCAGCAAAGTCTTAATCTTGATCACCAACTCCAAGAGAGAAACCAAATCCCTTCTCACGCTGGCACACTTGTGCTCTCTCTCCCAACTCCTTGAAATAACGGCATCTTTCTGGAGCAAAAACTTCAGGGGATGGGGAGGGTTGAAATTTTTCTTTACATGTTTCACGTCCCTTTTATTTAAAAACCACTTTATGCAGCTGTCAGAAACCAAAATGAGAATTTTATATTTTTTTTAGCAATCTCTGAAATAAGGATGTTATGTGGGATCAATTTTTTATGGCAGTAAAGTAAAGGGGGAAAATAGCAGCAATTTTCTCTTTTGAACATGGCCTGTTTAATGGCATGGATGTCATGGTGCAGCTTTATCCAGAGAGAGGGAGAAAAAGCCACAAAATGGTACTGTGGTCAATCAAAGACTTCTACACTACAATCTGCTTCTCCATTTCTCCTACAGCCAACTGAGATTTCCATCACTTCTCTTAGCCTTTCTTCCCATCTCTCCCCTCTCCATAACCCTTATAGAAGTTAAAATAAAGCACTGAGTGCCCAGATCCAACGGTCCCTCCATGGAAAATGCTGACATGCCAGCCACAGCCCCTCCTCAGGAATCACAGACAGATGCAGCATGTTGAAAGCATGCCAGCTGCACGCAGGAAGATGGCAGGGAGGTGCTGCTGCTCCAGTGGTGTTTCGGTCCCTGTGATATCATGCGAGCAAGAAAATCCATTTTGTTACAACGCTAACAAACCTGCACCACCTATGCTTAATTGCACAGCACATCTGAGCACGGGGCAGATATCGCTGTCCGCCCTCCCTGCGAGGGCAGAGGGGCTCCGCTCGCAGCCTCCCTCCCGTGGGAATCGCAGCCTTATTTCCCCTGCCCATTGCCGAGCTCTGTGCAGTGGTGTAGACTTGCTGCATTTTCCCTGCCTCTTCTTGCCCTTTTTTTAACTGCAAGCAGCCTTGACGATGCCTTCTGCCCTCCCCAGCACGGTTCTGCTGGGACAAAGCGGGACACAAGCCCTGAGCAGACACACGTGCTTCCAACCACATCCCCGGAGGTGCTGCCGGCAGCACCCACCCCCAGGCATCTGGTGTAACAGGCATTGCTCCATCCCTCCGCCTGCTCCAGGGACCTCGCTGCAGGCGAGGTGGCATCCTGCCAAGTCCTCCCATGGGACAGGGGTGCAGTCCCCATGCCCCAAGAGCCAGGCAGGTGGGAGGTCCCACCCCAGGGAAGTTGAGCAGGGAAGGAGAGAGCCTTTATTTACACCTCACCCTCCCACTGCCACAAGCCTGTCCCAGTTGGCCCTGGCAACGGTCTGGGGAGGCAGTAACCCATGCACACTGGTGCTGCTGGCACAAGAGGCTGCCCAGGAGAGTTCAGGGTGAGCTGGCAGTTGCAGGAGCCCTGCCTAAACCCAAACACCCAGCAGTGCTCGGACACCAGCAGCAGGGAAGCTACAGGCAGCAGGGCTGCTGGGGGAAGCCTGGCTGGACACAGCAGCGTGCCAGTGGCTTGGCTCATCCTTCACCCTCTGTGGTGGCAGAGGGAGCTGGGGCAGGTGACCAAGGACGAAGCCCCCTGCAGAAAGTCATGCCAGGTCCTGGCCTCTTTGACACCCTCCTGCAGGACCCTGTGGCAGCACATGGGGTGAGAAGGGCTGCAAGGCTTGCCTGGCTCCATGCGCCTCCTGCCTGTGGGCTGTGCAGCAGGCAGGGCTGTGCAGGCTGCGGCCGCACCTCGCTCTGCTGCAGGCAGGCAGAGGGCACGGACTCTCGGCACATACCAGGACCGGCAGCCCGACCCCGGGCACCGCCAGCCTGCGGCAAGAATGTCCCTTGCTCTCAGTGGGCCCGGACACTGGGGTCCCCATAATAGCTGAGGCTCTGGGACCAGGGTGGGAGGAGACTGGCAGAGAGGGAAATTTATTTCAAGCTTTGTCAGCTTGTTGAGGTCCCATTTTTAGGATACTTTTTTTCTTGAAAGAATCTTACACAAAACCTTATATGGACTAAAATACATGCTATATTGCATTTCTTCTCAATATTACTTAAAACCACAACGTGTTTGAGTCCCCTCCCATGCAGCAGCACAGGCACAAACATGCCCAGCTCCAGCAGACAGCACCAAGTACCCAGCCAGGATCCAGCCCTGCAAATTCAGGCACAAACAGCGTTGTGAAGGAACAGGAATGCCAGTCATTTTGATTATTTCAGCCTTAATCAGACTCACATTGGAGGCTTGCAGCCAAGCTTCAGATTCTGGTTTCCCTGAGGCTCAGGAGCACTGGGGTCTGGGGTTTTGTTTCAGAGCCAGAGGCGATTTAATTCTCACCATTAACAACATGGGGAGGGACTTTACCCTGGTTCAGACTAACCCCTGCCGTAATTAGCTTTGAACAGCAAGGACACACAGACCTCTGGCATCTCCACACCGTCCCATGTTCTGCTCTTGATGTTAGGGCTGGGTTGGAAGCAGGGACATTGCGACAGTGGCTGTGGAGGTGCCAGGTCCTCCCCAGGGACCCCAGCCCTTGTTTTTCTTGTGCACGGCCACAGTGGTGACTTCCACTGGAACACTGAGACCCGAGCAATGATGCTGCTACACACAGCAAGGGAGCTCCGTGCTTTTTGTATCACTCACCATCAGCTTCACTACACCCATGGGGACACCAAGGTCAGAGGGGTAAAGTTATTGGCCTGAGCCCCTGCAGCAAACCAAAGGTAAAATTAAGAGATTGTAGCCAGACCCCACTTGATACACGAATCCCACATCCAGGCACTGCATTGTGTTAAGGGTTAAAAAAATACAAATACCAGAGAGGGAAGCAAGGGGATAGGGGGACAAGTCCATGTGGGAAAGCAAAGCATGGTCTGAAGGGTGGATGCAGCCCAGCTCCTTGCAGGCACTTCCACCGAAGCTCCAGGATGTGGACAGGGAAGTGATGAAGCTCTGACTGGGAAGCCTGCATAACTGCGCTCATGGACAAAAGCCATCTGGGGATGGAGCAGGGGTGGGTGCTCGATGCTGCCTGCTCTCCCTGGCTCGGGCACAGTGCAGCCTGCTGCCACCTGGGCAGGCTCTGCCAGCCTGTGCTCCCTGCAGGGCTCCGAATCCCAGCGGCAGCGCAGTGCGCACCCCTGCAGAGCCACCCTGAGGTGGCTGCACCTGTCTCGCTCTGCCCTCACCACGCTCCACTCTGCAAAAGGCTTCTCTGTCTCCAAGGGCACAGGAAGGACACAGGGGTTGCTGGGCTCTCGCTGCACAGCGGAGAGGGATGTGAGGGGTTTCAGGGCAATTGCGGAGGTTCCAGGAGCAGATGAGCAAGCAAGGCTCCAAAAATGCACACGCTTCATGGGAGCAACACCTACTGCTGTCCGCACCAGCCCGTGGGACCCCTGGCCGCAGGTCCCACCCCGAGAGTGGCTGCACAGCCCCGAGGCCCCGGTTTCCTCACGCGGGGGCACGTCGGGCAGCAGACAGCGGAGCTGAGGGTCCCCGCTGCGCCTGGTACCCTCCAAGGGGAGAGCAGAGACAGCTCCGCTGCAGGGAGGAGGAACAACCCGCTGACGTCTCTGCCGGGGGAAGACGCCCCAGAGAGCTGCTGCTGCCGCCGCTACCGGGTCTGCTCGCACCGCTTCGGCCAAAATCCTCATCTAGAGCCGCCCCGAGCAGCTCCGGCGGCGCCTGCCTGGCCCGGCCGGCGGAGCCAGCACCCTGCGCGCCCCCGCGCTGCCTGCGGGATGCGGGTGCCCGAGCGGTGTCGCACGGAGCCCCCATGCTGATGTTTGCCAAGTGCTGTTTACAGAGCAAGCGCTTACCTCCATCTGCGGCTCCGCTTCGCTTCGGGAGCATGGGCTTGCAAACGATTTATGTTAACTGGCTCGCGGCTCCTCTAAACTGCGTTTGTGCATCTTAAACCTTTCTCGCAGAGCCAGCCAGAACATGTGGGGAGGGCTGAAGGGGAGCAGCGCTCTCCCAGACTCACTGCCATGACCTGGAGCGCTGGGGATAGTGCCAACAGCACAGGCATGTGCTGGGCTCTTTGATGTGGGGCAAGCTGGGCATGCCGGGCAGGGGGAAGGCAGCTGGCTACGAAAGCAGCACAACAGGTAGCAGGGCAGGAGCAAAACCGGCCACAGTGATGGGCACCCAGGCTGCAGGAGGTGGGTGCTGCCACTCCAGCTTGTGCTGCAGCCCCGTGGCACTGCGAGCCCACTGCTGGCAGCAAGGTCACAGCAGGGAGGGCACCCGCATGCAGCAGCACCCAGACAGCCGAGAGATACCCCCAAAGTATTGCAACACAGGTGAGGTGGCTGAGAATGACAAGTCTGCTTTGAGTGCCACAGAGCTAAAACCTGTGCAAGAGGAAATGCTGCCAGGTACCTTTTACACCAGTCACCGGGCTTTGCCTCATGGGCTGAATGTCCCACACACCAGGAGCGCCCTTGCCAGCTCTGCCTGCAGCACCACCCAGGAACAGAGGAGAGCAGGGAAGGGACAGGTGCCTGGCATGGAGGGACTGCCCCCCACTAACACCAGCTCCCCAGGGACAGGAGCCTGTAACAGCCCCGCTGGCAAGCCTTGTGGGAGCCTGCCGGGACGTAGCGCTGAGGCCGGGCTGGTAGCTGCAGTCAGAAGCCATTAAAGGGAAGGCAACACTGCTCGTCAGCTCTGGTCCTTGGGTGCTGGTGGCGCCCGCTACCTGCCAACAGCCGCATCCTGCTCCTCCCACAGCACTGAGCCTTCGAAGCAATTAGCAATTCCAAACTACAAAACATTGTCCCGGTGGGATAATAAACTCCAACATCTGTCAGAAGAGCTAGCGCCTATCAAATTGCCAAGAGAAACGTTTTTCTTCTCATTCAATTCACAGCTAAATTGAAAACAACCCCAGAAAGTATCCAGTGGCATCAGCTCACCATCCATCTCTGCAAGCGTGCAAGCTGTTCGCCATTGCAGGAAAAGCATCCTGGCCATGCAGTGATCACTCACTCAAATTAACAAATCATTTTATTTAGATATGAAAAGAAGCCGTAATTGACTGATGGTATGCTCCCATATGGCACCATACACTGGAGAAGTAACACACTCAATGTGATTGCCTCCTTGGAGCATGCACTTGTTGCAGCTCCAGGAGAGGAACAAGCTGGGGGGGTGGCTGTGGGGGGCCAGGCTGTCGATACAGAGGGCTGGGCTGTCAATACAGGGGGCCATGGATGCCCACCCCCCCCTGCAGCAATACCACTGCCAAAGCGCAGAGGAAGGTGATGGTTTCGTGCCCTTCCAGGCCCAGTGGCAAGGACCACCCAGGACAAGCTGCAGTACCACAGGGGGGACCCTTAATAAAGCACCAGGGAAAAAAATGGCAGGCACCCTTATTTTATAGGTGGGGAAGCCAAAACTCATGCATGGGAATCAAGTGGGTCTACGGCACCTCTGCAGGTGCCGCTCCAGCAGGGATTGGCACTGGAGCTGTAGGATGGTCCCTGCTCTGTTCCCTCATGGTGTCTAAGGATGAAGTAGACAGCTTACCTGAGTGCTGGTGGTGTCACAGGGTCCATGCAGGGACATGCTAGCTGGGAGGGCTTGCAGCCACTTAAACCCTGACTGTGTCTCCTCAGGGGCTCTTCCAACACATGAAGTAGAAATTGTCGTGGAGGAATGAGCTCCTCTACCTGCTCTAAGACCAGACTTTCCTCTGACAGTGACCTGGGATTTGTCTGCTTGAACAGATGATGGAGGGGATCATCCCAACAACATGCACAAAGCTGGACAATGCTCCCATTTCATCTGAGTTAATTCAGAGCATCAAAACCAAAGGCTACATTTGGGGGTGTTAGAATAACAGGGTCTCAGGGATGCTTACTGAAAACAGAAGTCAGTGCGTTCCCAGCACGATGTTTCCTAGCCCACTTCCCACTTCACTGGGAAAAAACACCTGCATATCAAGAATGAAATGGCAAAGCAGGGTGCTCTGAAGAGCCCCTCCTGTGGAAAGGTCCCAGAAAAGCCAGTATCCTGCCAAGCTGCTGGGGGGCTGCTGCTGGTCTGTTGGGCACAGATGCTCTGGAGCAGCATGTGCCAGGGCACCCGTGCACAGGACAGGACAGATAGTCCCAGTGCTGCCAACGTGCCCTGTGACAGCCAACGTCGGACTGGCCTTTTGACAAGAGCAAAGCAAATTTTGGTGCTTCATCAATGACATTAAATGCTGTTCTATTGGAATGCTCCGCTCAATGGACAGAGACAAAGCAAAGACCTAGTCTCTCTGCCACACCTGGTAAGATTTGGAGAAGCTTCTTCTGTTCAGAATTGCTGCCCAGGATCCACTTCCCACCTATCCACATTAACCCTCACAGCACACTGGGGTGCACAGTGCCTACGATCCCTGCTGCTGCCACAGGCCCCAGGGCTCCTCGCTCCCCTGGGCATGGGCTGTATTCGCAGCACAGGGAAAAACGAGCCACCAAAACGCAAAAAGCAAGTGGCGATTCCAGCAATAATCCCTGCAGGATTCTGCAGGCCAAGGAGGCATTTCACCTTCCTGCTCCGCAACATACCGCAAGCTGCAGGTATCATTATAACTCAAACATAATGCAACACTCGCATACAGAATCCTCCAAACTGATCTGAGAGATGGTTCACTGGCAATATGTCTGAATTAGAAATAAATAGCAGAGAAGCTGATCGAGATCCGTCCATCTTCATTCATCTTGTCAGCAACAGTTTTGCCAACCATGCACAATGCCGGGTGAGATTTCTCTCCTTTCCCACAATGTCAAAATCATTTTGACTGCACGGTCGAAAGCATTTTGTCAGTGGAGAAGAGCTGCCTCCAGTGCCTGCCAGCCCGGCCAGCCCCGGGATGGAGGGTAGCGCAGCCTGGCCTGACGCTGCAGCTACACAGCACCAGGGCTGAAGGTGGGCAGAGCAGGTGGGAGGCACTTGCTGCATCCCTCTGCATCCCTCTCCCTCCCTGTGATCCCCAAAGACAGCTGGTTTCCTAACAGAGGAAGGACACAAGAAGGGGAATCCTTTTCAACTCTCTGGAGTGGAGGGAGGGGAAAAGTCATGGGTCAGCCAGGCCAGAAAGGTCTGAAACACTCTGCAGCGTACTGCTGCCCTCCAGCAGAAACCTCTGCTGGGTCTGGTGCTTCCCCGGTGCCAAGCCACAGCCGGCTGCAGACATGCTGGGAGCAGCATGCGAGACGAGATTTTACCTGGCGGTGAAAACCACCCCAGACTCCCTCGTTCACACGGGCAGCAGGGAAAGGCAGGAGGGGGCGAGTGCTTGGGTTTGGCTTAGTTTCATCCTTTGAAATCCAGACAAGTCCAAGGGAGTGTGTGGTGTATAAAGCAAATGAGATGAGGATGCCTAGCCAAGCTGCTCTCCCCATGCCCCATGCAACCAGTGGCTGCCAAGTCCTGGCCACAGCCCCTTCCCCAAGCCCTTCTCCCTCACCCCCCTGCAGCCGCAGTGCCTGCAGGCAGCAGGCAGCGATACCGTACCCTTGTTCCCAACGCTTGCAGATCATTTTAGGCTCAGCAGGTATGACAGACCTCACGGTCAAAGCCTTGCTCACACTCACAGCAGTTTCCAGAGCATCCCTGTGCTGCAGTGTCTGGTGTGGCTGGCACTCTGCGTTAGTTACTGTCACAGTAAATAAGTACCGGGGCAAGGCTGCAGTTTTGCAACCTGAGCAGCCGTTGAACCGCAGGGAAGCTTACCCGCAGCGTGGCTGGATGTCTCAGGGAGTTGGGTGACATTCTGAGACTTTTGCAGTAAATAAATGAGGCAGTGAGATGAATGATTTCCTGGAAATTATCCTGGATTTCTTCTCCTCTCTTCCTTTGGTACTGCTGCTGTCAGAGAGGCCGTTCTGTGGGTCTGGGAGCCTCCAGCAACACCAGCCTGGAGCATCTCGTCCAGAGCAAGCTTCCAGGAGGAGGTTTCTGCGAGCAGGTCCTCCCCCAGCAGCGGGAGCAGGTTCAGCACAGCCGCACCTCCACAGATCTGACCCAGCTCACAGCAGGCCAGAAAGGCCAAAGAAATAACCAAACACAAAAACCCAAGCAGACAATCCTGCCAGACACCAGCGTGATCTCAAAACCAGACACATTGCCACTGGGTCCATCGACATGGTGCTCTCCAGCTCAAAGAGAAGGCAGGAGCTTGAAGCAGGAATTACTGGGTGAAGTTCCCCGGCCCATGCTAGGCAGGAGGTCAGAGCTGATGGCTGCAACTCTCCCTCCTGGGGACAATTTGTGTCAACAACCTTGGAGAGTGGGCAAAGAGGGAAGCTGTTTCCCGAGCGCTGTTCCTCAAGGTTAAAGAGGGGTGGAGGGATGCTAAGCAGAGGATGGAGATGGCTTAGGCACACCGAGGGAGCTCTCAGACAGCTTTTGCAGTGGGTTCACGGGCCAGCAGGACACAGCAGTATGGAGGGGAAAAGAGACCATAAAGAATAGACATAGTCTTGTCCAGCCCTTGGATTTCTGAGGGTTCAGAGTGAAGCTGTGAGCTTCACCTGCAGCCCCCGTCCCACATTTGCTCTGGGATGATCTGCACACCTCTGACCATGTTTCAGCATAACTGCTGCATCTCTCCAATGCTTGCTTGCTTAGAAACCCTGGAGATTAATGACCAGAAGAAGAAGTCTATCAGGGAGATAAAAGCATTATGTTAAAAGCATGACAGCAATTACGTTAGTATTAGTCACAAACCACTGCACACTTGGAGAGATTTTAAGTTGTGCTCCTTGTTTATTTGCTTTCCTTCCCTTCTCCCTGCACAGCTTTGGTATTACTGTGCTCCCTGAAATGGCAGCAGCACTGACAACCTGGCTGAGCACTAAGCAGGATGGCAGGGTCAAGGAACACCAATGGCCACCAACGGAAGATGCTAACATGGTGTTTCTCACTCCCCACCTCTCTCGGTGACTATCCAGCTGCTTCACATGAAGGTAACAGCCCAACACACCTTCATGAAGCCAGGAGTACAGAAATACGAATGACCTTTTTGCCCTGAGGTGCAGACCGTGTCTCTCAGCCTTACAGGGCTGCCCTGGTGACATGCAGAGCTTCAGTTTCCAACTACAGCTCCTCGAGTGGTACCTTCTGCACAGAGCTACACCCCAGGAGCATGACTGCCTCCACACTCCCACCCTGCTGCGATTGTAAACCTCATACTCATCCAGTACCAGGGTTTTAGGGCCATGAGCCACCCTTGCCCCAGCAGGACTCACAGCCATGCCAGCATGATGTGACGCTGCTGCCCCAGCCCTGCATTGGCTTTGCTCAGCATTCCAGTGCTCGGCTCCTCTACACTACAGGCTACCAACCTGCTGCTCCATTTGTACAACACGTGCAAATGTCCCTAACAGGGCAGGGTGAAGCCACCCAGAGAAGAGGTGAACCAGTTTCAATCAGTCCAGTACTATCTCACCAAGCAGAGCCACTGGGGATGCCCAGGGAAAGTGATATGGTCATGTGAGCACCCACTGATGCTCCTGCATCCTCCTGACCTCCAGCATCCTGTGGTGCAGAGATTCAGCTCATCACTGCCAGTGCCAGCAATGCTCTCAATTGTATTTTCCTCTTAAAAAATTGCCCAATTACTTCTGGAAGCTTTCTAAACTCATCTGGCAGCCAGTTCCAACCGTTCTCCTTCCTCCTGCCATAAAGGAGCCACTGTGTGTTTGCTCTGCTCCTGCCATTTATTAATTTCATTTGATGCCCCAACAGCTGATTAGCAGAAACAAAGCCAAGTCATTTCCTACTGACCTCGCAGTGCCTACCCCTGCCTGCACAGCCAAGGGCTGCATTTCCCTGGCCACCTCTTTGCAGCTTACGAGCATTGCTTACATTGTCAAACCTCACAGGGACGTCCATCGCCCCTGTCTCCCTGCTCCTCTTTGCAGCAGGGAACCAGAGCTGCACACAGCATTTATTTCCCATGCAGACACATGGCAGATTTATGCAACAGCCTATAACTGTGCTCTGGGTTTCGTTTTCTCTTTGTTTCCTAAAAATTCATTACATTCAATCTACTTTTATGACCGCCACGGAGTACCAAGTCAATATTTTCATGGAAGTGTTTATCCTGATTCCGAGACATGGCTCCTCACCAGCAACAGCCAGGTCAGAGCCAGGCACTGCTTACGAATGTGAGGATCGTTTCTGCTCACATGCGTCACTTGGCCTTCACAGACGCTGGATTTCATCTGCTGTTTCACCCGGCAGCTGCTCTCTACCTGATGTCCTTTGTAACTCTTTACACTTGCCTCAGTCCCACCACCCAGGACCACCACCAGGAGCACCAGTCACCTTTGCCATGGTGCACTCAGCCTCCTTTCCCAGGCTATGTACGAAGACACTGAACAGCACTGATCCCACAGGGAATTCAACAGCACCAAGAAAACCTCATATCTTTTAATCTCTAATTTCCCCAATTATCCATCATGCCTCTTATTCTAAAGCAGGTTAATTCTTTAAAAGCCTGTGCTGAGGGACCATAGCACAGTGCTCTCAACAACCCAAGCAGGTATATTTCACCCTGAGCATCCATCTCGCCCAACAGACTTTTGCTTACAAATGCTGTGCAGCCCCCTCCTCGCCATACCCTACCTGCACACGTGTCTGCTGACGTGTCAGTTTTGCAACTGCCCTGCACAGTGGGTGGGGACATTGCTTCCCTGGTCCCCAGCTCTGGTCCAAGGCAAAGACACCTCCATCACAGACATGTTACCAGTGACACAGAAAACTGAGAAGAGAAGGGAATGGAGAGAGACATGGAGTTTCCAATAATGAGAGGTTTTGGGGTGCTGCTACCACGCCACAAACGTGACCCCCCCAATCCTGCAAACAACTCCAGCTGAGAGCAAGGGGGGTCAGACAGCAACAAAGCGGGGGCACCCACCATCCCATCCCTGCTCTGCAGCAGGTAGGGACCGCTGGCACCTTCGCAAGGATTTGTTGTCTGCACATTTGCTTTTTGTTAGCGATCTCCAAGGTGACAGTGACTTTAAGTGAAAGCAGCCATCAGGCCTCATCACAGACCCAGATGTCAGAGCAGAAAGCAGGTACTCCATGGGAGTCAGCCCCTAATGCCTGCAAACAAGCTGCTGGGCTCATTTCGCTGCTCGCTCTTCTATGCCAGCTAATTACCAGATTGTCAGGGACACTGATGCATGCTCCACTCACGGCAATTCAATTGTCCTCTCTGCTCCGTATGTCTTACCAATATATATGCAGCTGTATTTTCTCTGAAATCTCACAAAGGTGCAAAGAGCTGCCTATGGGAGATGGACTTTGCTCCACCATGCCATGCAGGCAAACAGTGCAGCTGAAAAGTCACTGTTGGTAGGAGCCATTGACGGGCTCTGCTTGTCTTTTTGGGGGCTGTTGCAGACACACGAGACAAGATGGAGAAATGCACTTCAGAAAGAACAGGACGAAAGCTGAAGGCAAACAGCAGAAGGCCTTCCTTGGTGAAGAGATATTTTGAAGCAGTCAATTTGAAAAGACAAGAAAGAAAACCAGCTTTGGAGCAGCCCGACAGGAAAGTGACTCTGAGGATGATGGCTTGGAGACCTGAAAGAAGCATGGGAAGGGCACAGGGGCAAAATGTCGAACGCAAGCAGGTTGGGCAGGTGAAGTGGGGCATGTACACACAGGCAGTGCCTGAAGATAAACCGCAGAGAAGGTGGTGGTGACAACCATCGATGACGAGAGGTTGCAACCATGTTGTAGAGAGGAAAGGATTAGAAACAACAGAAACAGTGAGAGAAGCAAGAAAACCAGCAACAAACCCAGTTGCATGGGCACTGAAGAAAGCAGGGCAAGCTGCCAGAGAGGCAGAGAGACTATCGGTCGTGGATGGAGAGACTCACCATTGTGTGCCCGGAGCAGTAACATCACCCACATGCCCCTGGCAAAGAGGTGATGGCCTGTGCAGTGCCAGGCGGCATGTCCCCAGGGGGTCCAGCACTTGGTGCCCCCACACACCAGAGGAGACCTGGGGCTCAGCAGCATGGCAATGCAAACCAGGCGCTTGCAGCATCTCACCTGCTTCCCAGCCGCTGGTTTGGCAAAGTCACCAAGGTCTATCACTGCAAAGGTGATCAAGGCATGCTATAAAAACACCTCTCTATAAACCCCCATGTCTGGCACACATCACTCACACCCGTGAAGTCTGGTGCAAATGGCCTTAGCCAGCACTCAAGGTATTATCACATCATTAGAGAGATTGCTACAACATCAAAATTACCCTTAGCCACCAGAGTGCAGCACGAGGTCACGGTCAGCACTTGAACTTCACTGAAGTTCAGAGCGGAGTACGATAAATCAACACATCTGATGTGTTGAATTTCAGGGCGATGCTTGGGCTACAGGAAAATTTCACAACTCTCTATAAAGAGCTCAGTATTTTTAAAATGCACAGTCACTGATTGTAGCGTCATGGTTTGCAGCATCCCAAGTGTGTCCCATAAGAACATAAAACCGGAGCTTCTCGTTTTGCATAATTCTTCCCAGAACTCAAATGCCTGGAACATCTTAACATGAAATACATACAAAACTGGAGCAAAAAGTCACCTAAGAAACATTTTTAATTTATGAACTGTCAGACAAAAATGTCTCAGAATTAAAAGATAAGGAGGTTTAGAAGATAAAGGGCTCTGCATGTGACACCCTCTGCAGCCTGGAAGTGGCCACGTGATTCCCTTCGAAATACAGATTTTCCCACTGCACCAGAATGTGGGAACGATGGGTTGGGAGGCACAGACAGATGTGCTCCAAGCGAGAGGACAGATGTGCTCCCAGACAGAAGTATGGCAGGAGTTTACAACTGCAGTACTTATTTAAAAGGCAGCAATGCATTATCCCTTGAGGGGAAAAAAGAATTGAAATAGTTTAAGAAAAGAATACAGGATGATTAATTAAACTTGCTATTCCTAGAAAGGACCTGCCAGAGCAGATGTGCTCTGGTCCTTCCCCGGGAACACACTACAAAAACAGAGCCCTGTGGCTCTTGGTTCCCCGAAGCTCTGTGGTATTACCGATGAAGGCAACGGCTGTACGTTCATTTATTTCAAGTTGCTGATTTGTGGGTGGCTCCACGTGGAAGGGCCCTGCAGACTTTGGACCTTGCAGAGATGACTGCCCAGAGGGGGGCTCTGGGTCCTGGGCTGCTGCTGCCTGTCTCTAGCACTGGGCCAGCAACCACCTTTGTTTCAACCCAGAGCAGCACAGGAGCTTCTTGGTTCCAGCACAAGAGAGGCTTTTGCAAAGCAGGAGGAGTTTGAAAGGCATTTGAGGGAGCAACAATCCCTCTCCTGGGTTTAGGGGCTGAAAGTAGTGCTGGCTGGCACCCAGCCCGGCACCGGAGAGGAAGGTCAGCATGGAACAACTCCGCTCTCCATCCTTGTACATGGAAACAGAGCTTAAAAGGGCAGCAACCACAGTGGGAACAAAAACAGCAAGGTGAAAATCTATTAAAAACCCCCAAACAAGCAAAAAACCCCCAGTGCACACATTTCCTGCTTGAAGCCAAACTTCCTGGCCTCCTGCAGTGATGGGAACATCGTCCTTTGGAGGTGGCACACGCAGCAGCAGTTACAAACCAATACTGTACAAATTGTGACTTAAGTGGGATCACTGCTGCCTCCTCCAGCAGCTTCTTTGCTCCCCTCTCTCCCTCACCCTCCCTCTGCTCCAGAAGTGTGTGGGGGAGAATGACAGATGCAATATTTTATGAAATGAGATAATTATATAGCAGCCACATGGGGAGATTAGATTAGCAAGAGATTTCAATGCAAGGATATTTAATAAGAACAAGACACAGGTACACGGAAATGCAGACAGCAAAAGGTCATCATCATCATCATCACGTTGAGATTATGAAACAAAACGCCTATGACCTACACAGGCTTTGATGCTCGCTGCAGTAATTCTATTGTTATTGCAACACAAATAGGATTATTCTGAACAGGAGATGTATAGCTGCACGCAGCCAAGAAGAATTAAAAAATAACACTACAGTGACTATAGCAAAGTAGTTCAGACACAGGGCAGAACTCTATCCTATTTCCAGCCCACCCTGCCACTCTGCAGGATTTGCATGCTGTGTTCCTGTGCCAAATACCATGGAACTAACAAAGAGCTTGGGAGCGAAGCCCTGTTTGCTGGCAGTAAAGCAGGGCAAGCCTTCGCTGCAGCAGGACATGGGTAGCCCTTCCCAGCCTCTGCTGGTTCACCACACTTTGTGTTGGGCCAGAGCATCCCCACTGAGACACGTGCTCTACTGCCAGTGCAGCCAGTCCTCGCACAGGCAAGGCCTTCATTTGTCAACATCTCAGCCGTTGTTAGACTAATGCAAATCCATCTTTATGGATTACCATCTTATGTATGTTGAAAAATTCCCTCCATGTTACCTTAAGCGCGAGGGAGAAGCAGGGAGGGGGCCGGGCGAGTCACTCCCGGCAGCGTGGCGGAGCTGACATGACAGCCGAACCGCTCAGAGGGGTCTGATACAGACACAGAGATGTATCACACAGATGAAGTGATAATTTCACAGCGATTAAGCCACACTCTGTAGGAGCCTTCATTAAAGTCTGCTGGGGAGAAGAAGCAAGTCCTCTTTATTTTTCTTCTTTTTTTTTCTTAAGACAGCAGATACTAACTCTCTGAGCACGTTCCCAGGTTTATTTTTGAGAGGGACCTTCCCCACCAGAACACCTCAGACCCTTTGCCAGTCTTTAGCTGTCCTAGAAGTGCGAGCTCCTACCTGCCATAGATGCTGAGCTGTGATGGGTGTAAGCCTGCAAGGGCACAGCCCTGCTGAGGAGTTGGGTACAGCTCCACAGAGCCTCCCCTCTGAGCCACAGGCACCGTCAAAAGAGGAGTCTGCACCCAGATGCTGAACCTTGGATCAAGATGCTGAACCTCAGACCAAGATGCTGAACCTCAGACCAAGATGCTGAACCTCGGACCAGGATGCTGAACCTCGGACCAGGATGCTGAACCTCAGACACTCAGGACTCGGATCAGCCGATTCCATTCCCTCTGCTGTGGGTCCCCAGACAAGAAACCTAATTATTTGTCTGCAGCTCCAAGTTTTACTTTTGCTGCCCACGCGGCACTGTCCTGGATATAAAAGACTAATTCTTGGTAGCTGCTTAAAACTAGGCAGAAATAACCCTCCTGTGTGAGGCTGCTGCTCACCAGTGCCATCTCAGCAAGCTTCACCCTGGGAAAATGTCATTGTTTTATTGACACCACAGAAACACCCGCTGCACTGTGTTTTAAGCAAAAACACCTGCACTTTGTTGTACAGCACAAGTCAGAGTTGAGCCCACCTCCCCTTGGAGAGCAAAGGGAGCAGGGCTGGTCCTGCCACTGGCCCTCCTGCACCCAGGACCTGCAGGGACAGCCCACATGCCAGCTCACTACTGGGGGAAGGAGCTTCTCCTGATAAATTCAGTAACTCCTCTCAGGACCGAGGAAACAGCTCCATGCCATGCCCCAGGGGGGCTGGGCAGGTTCCGGACCTGGGCATGGCGATGGCTATTGCCTTGCTTGTGTCCATGGGGAAGGATGACAAAACCTCCTCTGGAGGACAGATGGACAAGTGGCAGTGGCCCTGCTGCCTGGGAGTACATGGCTAGGTCAGAGCTGACCGCAGAAATCATGTTCCTCCCAGCAGAACAATGGTGGTGCACACGCCTCCGTGCCAGCACAGCACGGTGGGCTTGGGCTTTGCCACCTCCCCATCCAGGGGCCGAGTGCTCCAGCACGTAGTGCATCCCACCAACAAGCCAGTGCCCAGCTGCAGAAAGCAGACTGGCACTCAGCCCATGAGATTGCACTCCCCTTCTCTTCCTGGGGCAGGGACAGAGGTGTTTCACACGCAGGCACTACTTCCTCTGTGTCGGCTCACCCTTCAGTGCGGCTGGCAGCATGAAAGCCACCATGGCAGGCAGAATGCTCCGAGCAGGCAGGATGAGTACAGGATCTTACAATTACATCCCGAGAAATCAGAAACCCAAAATATAAAGACACAGTTAAATGCAGGCACGTTTCTCTTCTATAAGACAAATTGCTTTCAATATTCTGGAATTATTTCTCTTGGGCTTTTTAAAGACTTCTCAAACGTATTAGGACAGCCAGGAGCACAGATGAACTATTTAGCTTCCTTGATAGGAAAATATTCTCTTCACAGAGTCAGTACGACATGATAAACTCAGTGGGGAAATCTGTGCCATCTTTACATGGAGATACACAGAAACGATTAATCTAAAGTTAACTATGATTTATTGCCCTATCCTGGGCAAAAGGCCTCAGTCCTAGATAACAGCACTGTGTCCACAGCTAACCCATGGAGTGAAACAGCTCCTAAAAACAATGGCACCTTCACCAGCTCTGCCCGTGACCAAGGACTACATCCTAGCAGGATGGTCTTCTAATTAAAATGATGGGACTTGGGAGTCCAAGAGTTAATTCATTGCTCTGCTCTTGTCCCCTTGGGCGACCGAGGTGACTCATCTAAACCCCACAGACACTGTCCATCTTCTTCCAGGTTTTTGGGGAGGCTCTATATTGTTTGATTTGGATAATATTTTTAGCCGTGGGAGATGAGCAGATGAGGCCAGGCGTCCTCCTCCGGCAGCAGAGACAGCCAGACGGACACAGCCCAGTGCAGCGGCAGCAGCACTGGCTCCTGGTCCCCCGGCTCCGGCAAGCATCCAGGCTCCAGTCCCACGGGTTTGTCTCAGTCTGCCAGCACTAAAATAAATGAGGGGGACCTCGGGCTTTGGGGTGATGAATGTGCAGCTGCATGCCAGGATTTTGGTGGATCACCATTCTGTTTAAGCTCAACACAATTATTTTAATTATTACCTGGATCTCAATCTCAATTGGCCGCCTAAGGGCAGGCATTTATCTGCGTGCAGGGATGCAGGAGAACATTTCTGTGGGCACTGTGCAAGAGCTAATGCACACTTTTCCCTGTACAGGGATGTCAGCTTTGGCTGCAGAAGGACCTGGGAGGTTTCCCATGGGCCACCGGCACCTTCTCCCACCTTGCTAGGCACCTTGGGCAGCAGAGGTTGAAGCTGTGAGGTTTAACCCACGTTCCTTTACTAAACAAACCTGACATCCCCAAATCCAGCGGCAAGAACTAATTACATCCTGTCCTCTACAACAGAGCAAAAACCCTCATCACTTAAAACTCCAAGGAATTTTCCTTGCAACCTCCTGAAGGGGAAGAGGTTGACAAGTGCAGGATTGTACTAATAGTTGTGGTAAAACGCTCACCCGCTTGCAGAAGCACTCTGATACTCTTACCAGATGAATGCCAGCCAGCAAAATGATTAAAAATGCTAAGGCTGGCAAAACGTAGGAAGCTTTGAAGAGCATGTATCAGAACAGCTTCCACCGCCCCGACACCGCCTTGGGCTCTGCAAATTCATTTCTCTCTACAATTGTGTTAAAGTACTAGTTTATCTCCCTTGTTAAGTAACCTGTATCAAAATGATCAGAGGAATATTGTTTTGAAGTTTCTGGTGACCCAGTTCAAAGTAACAATGTGAAATGTATTCGTCCAAGCCAGGCACATGATGCCGGGAGACGACACTTCTCATCTGCATAAAGGCCTATAAATATCCTTATGCAAACCATGGCCAGGCTCTTGTTAATGCCAACACGACCTGAAAATAATGTTAAATACCGAAGGGAAAGGGAAATTCAATTACTCTCATTTGATGCAGAGCAGGAGAGTGCCCTTTAGCACTGTAGCGGTTTATGAACTGCAAGCAGCAGAGAGGTGATGGGGATGGTGGAGGGACCACGTCTTGCTGAGCTGGGACTGCACGCACAGGGGGCCAGCTCGGCACAGGGACCCCTCCAGCCAGGATTCGCTCAGGTTTAATACTGCATAGGTGTCAAATAATCATCTCCAGCTTTTGAAGACAGCCTATGAGCAATCCCACATCACTGTCCCCAGCTCACCTGGAGGCTTTGCTCCTCTTGCGAGGATGTGAGCTGCCTTGGGAGCCCCACCAACCCCTGCAAATCCCCCAGGTTAATGGGATTTGGAGCATGCAGCAAGGAGGGTTCACACTCGTGAACGAGTCACTGTCAGTAACAGCAGGTGTGCGTTAAGCCTCCTCCAGCACCCTTGCAAGAGTTCACAGGGTGGAATTACAGCCATCACCAAACTGTCAGTGATGTCAAACAGCTGCCAAAGCCAAGCAGAGTACTGCATCCCATCCCCTCTGGAGCTGACATCCCCACATGGGCGGGGACTGGGGCTGGAGCCGCCTGTCCTGCTGGTGCTATTACGCTGATCAGAAAACATGATCTAATTGAAAGCACAGCTATGCTAACCCCTGCCAAATGTGGTCTTGGCACTAGGAGAAGAAAGCCAGACCAGCAGGCTCACAGAGCCCCATGTGTGTGTACCTGAGGGCACTACCAGAGGCAGCATGCCATGCCAGTGTTGGGCAGAGACGGTATTTCCAAGGATTTCTAGGATCTCTGAAGCTAGCATCGCCAAGACCCTCCCTGCATCCCCAGCGCTGCTGGCGAAGATGGCCGTACCACCGCAAAATCCACACAGTCCCTTGAGCTCTGTAGGTGCCTCTGAGCAACGGCTGAACCCTAGTGCTACTCAAAGCAGAGGGGTCTACAACAGAGCAGGACCAGAGCTTTCAGCAGCTGGAGCTCACCATCAGCCAGGGCTTGGTGTACACGCTGGGCTGGCCCATGTCTGAGTGACATGGGAGCCCACCCCTTCCCCTGCCAGGTCCACGGCCGCCAACAAGGCTGTTCAGTAGTAGGTCTGGCTCAGAGCACCCCAAAAACATGGAAACTGGGATTGAATCCCTACACTGCACCCTTTAACCTCCACGAGCAGTGGAGGAACAGACCGCCCATGTGGCCTTTATCACAGGCCCCATCTGATGTCCCCTCTGCTGACAGCCCCCTGCAAGCCCTCCTACTTGATCCACGGCAATAAGTCAAAGGCACTGTCCCTTTGTCCTACCTCTAAGACAGCTCTGTTTGCCTTTCAAGGCAGATACCATACAGTGGCACAATACAATCAGGAAAAGCGGCGAAGGAATGGTACCAGAGTTGTAACTGCTTGTGATAAGAGACAAGCATGCAGCACAACGAGCATCTCTTTCCCATTAAACCTTTCTCAATGACTCTCATTTCCAATCTTGATGCACCCTATGGAAAAATATGATAGGTTGTTCCTCATCTCTCTAATGTACTTTAAATAGATGATGCTCCAGATGGTATTGACATTGCTAAACAAATTGTGAAACCCACATGCCAAAAATACTGTGGGTAAACATACTAAACCACCCTGTGCAACAAAAGAGGCTAAAAGAACTGCAATCATCATCAACTTTAAATGCTACTCACATTGCAGAACAGGGACTGGGCTTCAATTTTTGTTACTTTTAACAAAAATAAGATAGTACAATACTAATCAGAGATGAGGCTTGTAACATGCTCGAGCCAGGATCCGGGGGAGGAGCCACCAGCTGCAGAGCCTTCCACCTGTACATCGACAGGATGGGTGCAGCTCAGGTCAGTAAGGACAATGTCAACAACGCCTGCTCTGTGCCTGGCTGAAAAGCTGGTGAGGCTCATGGCAGCTCTTAGCCAAAATCCACCCCACTAAAGACACCCACTACTAATCAGTGTGATTCATCTTTCTTGCCCCACTTGCCCCCTCTCAGCATGGCAACCTGGGGTGCCGCAGAGAGAAATGGGCTGCGAGGGAGTGTCCTCATGCAGAACAGCACCGTTTCCCTTGCAAAAGCAGATCTCGTTAAGAAATATGGTCAACTATAGCATAAAAGAAGGAAATTGACTTTCAAACCAGAACAGCTCCTTGTAGTTAACTCAAGAGCGAGCCACACTACACTCTTTGTGTTGTTAATGCTTGCAATAAAACCCTACTTGGAGTACAAATGGCATTTGGAAAATTATTGGGAAGAACAGCACTTAGCAAAATCCTTGGGGGACTGCCTCCACAAAATCCTCTCCGATGGCATTCAGGCAGACAGGTGAAACAGCAGCCCTCTCTTGGTGTCTCCAGGCACAGGTCGCACAAATAAGGCTTCGGGCAAAACCCGGTTGCCACTAAATACCTTTTCTAGCAGGGGATCAGGGCTTGCTCTTGCATGAAGAACAACTCTGACCTCAGGAGCAGCGGCTCCTAAGCAGCTGAGCCTTTCAGAAACACGCTCAGCTGTGTGAGCGTGCAGCAGTCAGCATGCACAACCACGTGTACGCACACACGATTGAGCACAGGAGGCAAAGGCTGCCAGGCTGCCCCCAGAGTGTCCTCCCGGCATGGCTCTCCAGCACCAGCCTTGCCAGAGGCTCACCAACACAGAAGGAAAAAAAAAAGGTTGATGAGGAAACGTTGCCTCCCTTCACCCTGATTCTTCCTCCCAAAAGCACCGGTGAGCAATAGCGTGCATGCCACAGTCCCCAAAATAAAGCATCCGATAGAAAAACACCCATTTAATAATGAAAACTGGGACAAGAACCAAGAAATCTTTGTAGGAAATCAAAGAAAAGTATTGAGGAGCAAAGGGACTGCAGACTACTGGGAGGAAATATGCCAACAGGTACAGTGAATTTGTGCTGCTGGGATGCCGAGCATGACACATGCTACCCGCTTCTACAGGTGCTGCTCCCCGAAACCACTCGAGTCAGCCCTGTCACCCCAGTGTGGGGAGGGGGACACTCATCCCTCTGATTAAAATTCCAGTGGAGATAATGAGGACAAGAGGCTATAACCACACCATTTCTGCATCACTAGTGACAACCTGTATTATAAGGGACTGCTTCCAACCTTCGCACCAGCAGTTTCGGCCCAGCAAGGGCACTGAGATTTATGTCATATGTTGTAGCGTGGCTTGGCTGGTATTTATTATTACTATTACTATTAATTTGTTTTACCATAGCTGCAGAGAGAAATGTGGAGGCGCTCCTGGAGCAGTTGCTTCGCTGTGGGTTGCAGCAGGGCAGCCCAGGACTATTGGTACCCCCCCTCCTGTGCTGTGCTTGGGGACCATTCAGGGGGCTGCGGGGCTTCCCCAGCACTGGGGATGAGCTGAGTCTGGCAGCAGCTCCCTGCCAAAACACACTGCTGCTGCTCCTTCCCCTTGTGAAAGCTGGCTGCTGGCTCACACAGATGTCACTGTGTCATTTATGCTTGAGTCATGGAGACCTGAACAACTAATGACAGTTTATTTTGCTTTTATAAACCACGGGTTCATGCCTTCAGGAGGCTGCGGAGAGCTTTGCCATGGGCTGGCATCCCCCAGACCCCACTGTGGTGTTGCAGGGCTGGTGTGGTGGGGTGCAGCTTCCCAGGGACCCCCAGAAAACAGAGAGCAGAGCTGCACAGGCCACGTCTCATCACCCCTTCGAACAGCAGCAGCAGCAGCAGCACTCTGGTCTCGCAAACTCTGGCCATGCCTAAGAACTCCTGATGAAAACACTCTCCTGAACTGCAGCCAAGATTTCTCTTGTCCCCAAGGTGGGTTACACACAGTTTATGAATCCAGCTGGTCTTTTATCCCATACTGACAGTTAACAGCAATAGATACAGCCCCCACAATTTCCTCCCCTTTGCCTTCCTGCCAAGTAAAGCCTGCTCTTCTCTGTGCCCTCGCCACATAAAGTCAGGATGAAAGAGGGATGCTCTTTAACTGGCATCCCTGAATCTCAGCATCACGCTGAAAGAGCCCTCGGTAACCAGCATGACAGCACGTTCCTATACCGTCACTCCTAATTTAAACGCTCTGGATTGTGGTCATTTCCATTTCTGAAATACCAACAGGCAAATGCACTTTAATTGAGGGCAGACCACACGGTGTGTGCTTCCACTCTGGAGGTTTCGCTCTGAGGGGAAGGGACAGCACAGGGGTGCAACCAGATGTGGGGAAGGGGGGAGATGCCCTTGAGCAAGGGCTTCTTAGCTGGCATGTTTGGGGCAAGGTGGTGTTTAACAGGGGCCCACCTGAAGCTGGAGGGGCAATCAGCCTCCTGCAGAGCAACAAGGCTGGAGTGCATTAAGGAAAACAACACTTGGAGGTATTCTGCCACTGCAGCCAGAGCCTGGACGCTTTAATCACGGCAGCTGTGCAGCAGCTGGACTTGGCTGAACACAAGAGCAAGAAGGGGAACAGAAAATGCAATTTGTGGAAAGCAACAGCCTGATGACCTTGAGGTGCACAGCAGAGCTGTGGAAAGAAGCAGGAGAGACTGAGCTGGGCCAAGAGCTTTCTGACCGCGTGCTTTGACCAGTTTTTCCCCCACACCAACAGCACCATACCTTTGGGTGCCAGGGGAGGCAGGAACAGCACAGGGATATCAGATTGGGTTCTCCTCTCTCAAAACTGCAGGGACCATTGACGTCCCCAGGGAAGATTAGCAGCAGCAAGCCCAGTCCAGGAGGCTGCATCTAGTGCAGGGAAGGTCTCATGTAAGATACCTCCTGCAGCTCTGAGCTCTAGATCTGCCTCAGGTCAGGAGACCTGCTGGCCTCCAACAACAGCTCCTTCCTCCCACACGTGGGTCCGTGGGACCTGTGATCCACAGCAGCCCATCATCCCTGCAAACCTGACGATGCTTTTGGCCTGAGCTGCAGCACCTCTGCAGCCACTGCTGTGCCACCCAAGTAACAGCCACCACCAAAAACAATTCCTGTCATCATTCTGAGATCTGCTTCCTTACCTTCTCGCTGCCCACCCTTTGCTCTTACAGCAAATTAAATTATCGTACCCCCCCCTAAATTCCATTAAAAATTTTTAAAATTCCCACACTGCCATTTCCTGTATGTTTGTTTCCGTGCTGCTCAGCTTATCCAGTGGCAGGTCCCAGCCCTGGCTCACTGGCCTGTTCCCATCACCACTGCTCATGTTTTCCTGCCACATTCCTGGCCCTTGTGCTGCCCATTTCCAGCCCAGCCCTGCCTGGACAGCAGAGGGTTAAAGGAGGGACTAGTTTTAAAAAAATAGGGGTATCCAAGAAACGAATAACCCTGATAAGAGGACAGTGAAAATGGGGAGAGACAGACTCAGTTTGGGACCAAGAAGGAGGATTTCTCTTTCTCTCCTGATTGTGTGGTTCACTGCCAGCTAGGACAGTCCTAAAGCCTTGAAGTGAAAACACATAATAAATATTTTCAGTCTCTCTGTTGTTCACTTGGGGGCAATGCTGAGATTTTTCAAGATAGTTTTGGGCAACTGCATGGTTCAGGACCTGGATTCATATGCCCAGCACAGCTCTACTTCTACAACCGGGCACAATTGTAGTATTTCCAGCTGAACTGCCAAACAGCTGAGGCATCAAAATCACCACCAACTCCTAAAAATTCCCCAGTACCGGCTCCCCTTACAGGCAGCCAGCAGTCAGGCAGCTGCCAGCTGCAAGGATGGGGAAGTGCCCCCCAGCAGATAGCATCCTGGCACACGCAGGTTTCAGATGGGTGGGCGACCAGCTTGCTTCAACCTTGTGGCTCACCACTGCAGAAACACCAGCTCCCACCTTCCCCTGGAGCCAGGTCCCACCTTGTCTCCGGAGCCAGGTCCCCCTCTGGCCACCAACGCTGCAGTGCACTCCCATCACACACGGTACCGGGGACATCAGGCTCCCCACAGGCAATTGAGAGAGAACAGGTAGCGCTATAAAAAGCCCGAGATTCCCATTATTTCCTCTTCCATGACAGCTCCTCCCGTGAAGCGCTGGCTGGGGTTCAGGAATCTGTCACAGCAAACAGTGGGCTGGAAATAAGTTTCCTAATTGCCATATGTTATCAGATACACATGTAACCAGTGTGTGAGGTTTTGGCTGTAGGAAGTTTCTTCATGGCCCATCCGAGCCGGTGGCATCCCTTCTCCCTCCTTGGGGCAGGGGACTTCGCTCTGCAAACCAACAACCCCTCGGCCATGAGATGACCTGAGAATCTCAAATTCCACTTCACAAGGAAAGTACATTGCTACCACTCACAGGTGCGACATGAGGCTTTAAAATACGATTCCTGCAACTCCAGAATGCAGTGAGGTGGGGCAGGGTTATATCCAGAAAGTTAAAAGGTTTCATTTGCTGTTGGTTTGAGACTGTGTCACAACCAAAGAGATCTAGCTAAACTGAGCACAGCAGGCCAGGCAATTACTTCAGGCAGCTTTCCAGCAGAAAAAGTGGTGAAGCTAGCCCACTCGCCTCCTGTTGGCCAAATTACGAGTGACTCTTAACAGCCCACCTACCCACAGGTACTCATGGCAACCCAGGGACCTCCAAATTTGCTGCTGCATCTCTCCTTTACAGACAGGGGATGGAGAGACCAAACCACTTGCAGGTGATTTGTTCAAGGTCACAGGGCCATTGCACAGCCAAGACATGCAGGTATGTGTCCCAGGACAGGACATCACCAACGGGGCTACCTCCTCCTGTCCCATCTGCAGCGTGGATGGATGGTGGCTTAGTCCCACTGCTGAGAGGCAGCCACAGAGGGAGGGCTGGGGCAGGACGGGCCATGCAGGTCATGGGCTGCTAACAGAGACAGACCATTTTTCTAATTGCTTTTCAACAGAAGAGAGCATCATTCAAAATAAGCAAATAAAAGCAGCAGCAGCTGATTTAATGAAATATATAGTGACTTATTTTCAGATTAGATATAGATGCCAAGCTCAGATACGAATGCTGAGCACCATGCCCTGCAATTACTGCAGCCAGCCTTGGAGAGAGGTCTCTGCCAGGCAGCGACGGCTTGGTGTGGACCAGCAGTCCGTCAGCCTAGAGCAAACCTGAAGAGACAGCAGTGTTTTTGTTTTTATTTTTAAGACGCTAATGAATTTTATCCTTTCCAAACCCACTCAACAGTTTGAGGCTTCAGACAGTGCTGGAGAGAGGGAGCACAGCACCCGGCACTCCCTTCCCATAATAAATAAAAAAAGCCTGAGCACCCCGTGGCTTTGTGAGGGGTCCCACCTCTGCCTGACCCCCAGAGCAAGACCCATCCCATCGCACCTGTGTACATCTTCCATGCTCACATCAGGGTTTGGGGCTTGGCAGCCTCTTGGCTCTGCTGAGCCCAATGGCTTGGGCAGCACATGAGCAGCTTCGCCTCCCTTCCCCGCCTCAGGCAAAGCTGCTTCTTCCAGAGCAAGTACCAAGAGGAGCACTCGGCAACAGCTGTTACACAAAGGAAAGCACAGGACCCATGGGTTGCGTGGTGGGATGGGGAATCCCCCCATCCGGGGAGAGGAACCAGAGTTATCGGCACCTGCCTGTCCCCAGCAGCTCACTCAGGCTCATCACAGGCACCCACGCCTCAGAAGCAGAAAGAGAAATAAAACACAAATAATGACTAAATTAAAGACCTTAAAGAGTCATATAAAGTGCTGTTTCACACGAAGCAGACCTCCCGGCGAAAGGGAAGGCTGCTACCTCCAGCAGCCCCAAGGGCAAGTAAGGACATCCCCACTGCCCTGGCAAGGCTGTGCCGGGCAGAGACAGAGCGGGGCTGGTGAGGCTGAGCGAGCTCAGGCCACATTCCTCACCCTCCTCCCCTGCGCTGTGACCTTCCTGTCACTCCTCATCAGCATCGCATTGCTGGACTCTAGGAAGAAATCGCACAGATAAACTTTCCAGCATGTAAACAGCAGAGCAAGAGGAGCTTGGGGCGAGAGGGGAAGGCAGTCCCTGATCTGCCAGGCTTTCCAGGGAGCCCAGGAAACTGAGGACATGCCACTGCGGGTTAGCAGAAGGGATGCTCGAAGACAGACATCCCCACACCCCACCCACGCCCAAAGGAGAGGTGATCAGAGGTGATTCACATCCCAGCACCAGTCATCCAGCTCTGCAGCACCAATTGAAAGGGACTACGTTTCATCAGGACAATGAATCCCCAAAGACTGGAAAGCCACAAAAGAAAAATGAGGAATGCAGCAAAAGAATCGGAGCCGATACAAATAAGACTCTTTAGAAGCCAGCAAAACAAATAGCATCCTTTGTTTGTGCAGCAAGCTGGAAGAATAACATTTGCTCGCCCAGCCTCACTCGTCGCCCCTCTCACTATTGTACCTCCGCAAAGCTCTGGCGAGGCATGGAGGCAGGCTGCTATTGTAACTGGAGTGGGCTGAATGCTATTCACAAAATTCAGCAAATTGGGGCTATTTTGGGATTTACTAGGCATTTGCAAACAACTCCAGTTGATATTTGAAAACATGCACTGAGTATCACAAGCTAACAGAAACGACAGCCCATGGGCTGTTATCCAAGAAGCATCTGACAGCGCTGGTCTGCCTCTGAGCTTCCGAACCGTCCGTGCAACCACAGCACCTAAGGGTCATCGAAAAGACAAACACAAGGCTTTCAGGCCAAAGGCGTTGGTTCCAAGCCATTAAAAAGCTCTGAAGGGAACCTCAGTCCTCCCAACTGTGAACGTATGGCCCTTTCCAATTGTTGGGCTGCTGCACCTTTCCCTCTGGCCCTCTCTTGTGATGGGCACCAAGTTCCCAGGTGGCTGGATCCATATCCTGACTCAGCCACTCTAGACCTCAGTTTCCCTTCCTATAAAAACATGATAATATCAGATTTGGTCAGTACCACATGCTACACAAACAAGCCAGAGCCCAATGGAAAGCCCCGAAGCTCCATGGGAAACCTGAACCTCGATTTTCACAGACTTTGGGTCAGGTGCCGCAGCGTAACAGGCGGTGCTGGGACAGAGCAGGGCTCCTGTGAACGGAGGCTGCCTGCAGGCGCTGCTGCTCCAGAGGAATACTTGTGTATTTCCCACACTTCTTTTTTAAAGGGAGTAGCTTTAATAGGCTAATTCCAGTAATTCTGGAAGGAAGAACATCCTTAAAGGCCAGCTGTGATGACATGTTGGAACAAGATGGGAAAAGAGTCAGAAAATACAAAGGGAGAAGCAACCCTGCAGCAGTCTCTTGAGGAAGAGCTTGGCAAGCACCATGTCCCTCCAAGATACCGCTGTGCCCAACGCTGGGACCCCAGGGGCCTGGGCATCCCCCCGCAACCCTGTCAGCCCCCTGCCTGACCTCCTGCATTATTCTGGTAGGGGGGCTTTCCTGAGCAGGCATGGGAATCTGAACTGATTTCTGCTGTGACTGGGATGCTGCTCTGAGGACCACAAGGAGCAAATCCAACACCCAAATCTGGTGCAATTCTGACAACAGCAGAGCACTAATTAAAATTTCCTGGGGCAAATAACACAGTTCATCAAAGCTGTTATCTGCTCTACTGAAGTATGAGGGCTGAACCAGCTCCTTCGGATGCCTTGGGACGCAGCTGAACCCTGGGAAAGCCATACAGGCAGCAGCTGGTGGGACAACAGCAATGGGATTCACTTGTAGCTGGAAGAAATCTCTCCAAGGAAAGCCACACCTGGGAGAGCCCCAGCTGAGCACCCACTGAAAAATGCTCACCCCAGAGGCATCAGGGTGGGTGCTGTTCTTCAAATGGAACTTGTGTCAGCCTTGGGACCTGGGGGATAACCAGAGAGCAAGCTCCCAGGCCAGCACAACAAGGGCAAGGGCTGTTTCGGTCCCTTGCTGCCCTCCAATGCACCACCACAAGAGATGCATCACGGCAAGCAGCAAAATGTGCCAGGCACTCCCCTGGGACAGGGCACAACGCCCAACTCACATGCTAACACTGAAACGTCACTCCTTGAGAACTCAGCCAAAAGGGAGATGCACACAGCATGCATGCATGAAGCAAAGGACGCTGCTTTGAAGGAGAAATTAATAAGCCCCTGTTTTGAGTGCAGGAAGGCACAGGGCAGACTCACCAAGGGCCAGCATTGCTGGCTCTTCCATTCACTCAGCTGTTTCCCTCTGCAAAGCCGGCGACTGCAGAGTGACACAGACTGCCTGATGTGGAGAGAGCAAATTATTCATGAAAAACACAATTGTTAAGCCGTGTGGCGGCGCGTGCAGAATGAGAGGCAGATGGAAGAGGAACTCAGACCTGGCATCGCCAGCGAGGTCGCTCTGCCTGGCAAACTGATCAGCGAAATGCATTAGCTGGAAGAGATGAAAGATTAAAAATGTCACCCAGAGTACAGCATCTCCTATAATACCCTTTCAGGTTACAATCCGAGGAGCTGCCTGACAAGTCAAGTCAAACCTGAAAAATGAAAGTGCCTCAGAAGGGTAAACCTGTCACTTTGGCACGCTTACCTTCAGATCCAAATTTGTTTACAGATGCAAGAAGGCTTCTCCAAGGCGTGCCAGGGCAGTCACCACCAGCCAGCCATGCAGGGCTATCACAAGACTGCTGTGGGCAGCTGTGGAGGCCATGCAGACCTTGGAGCTATTTCGAGTCCAGCTACTGACCCCAGCTTCTACAAGGCTGGGAGATGGACCCAGCTGTATATCCTCCTCTGCCATCATGGCCAGCATCTTGCGGATGGATGCAAGCTAGTTTTGTCAGAGCACACCTGCTCCTCAGTGCCTTCCCATCAGAGAAGAGCCACTGATTTCTCATACCCTGCTGAGCCCATCAAACCCCTGCAGGGCCCATCCCAGCATTGCAGCATCACACACAGAGTCTGTGCAGTGCCCCAGGCAACCAGCACCCCTCTGACAGCCAGAGCTCCCACAGTGACACCCTAATGCTGTCCTGTAGCAGTGAGAGCACATCCCCATGCACACCCAACATGTCTTGTTTTGTGTGGCTGCGCAAGTGCCCAGCCTCACCCCTGCGCTGGGCATGCACACAACGCCGTACTGCTTAGGGGGTGGCGGTTGGATAGAGTAAAACAGTAAAACCTCCATGCACACCATCCATCAGCTGAAAGAGTTCTCAGCTACCACACAGCCATGGAATTAGCAGGCACAAGGCTGGAATTCCTGATTGATTCCAGGGCACCCAGAGGTCTGATAGATGGAGCACAGAAACACTATCTAAAACAAGTGGAACAGACCACTGCCAGCAGAATACATGCTGGAATTGGGAAAGAAACTGTTTTCCTTGCTGTGCTCTTTGAAGGACAAATGGTAGAGTGACTCCGAAACCACAGTATTGCAGTGCAGAGACCATGGAAAGCAGCTTAGGTTAAGCAGTGCTCGCAGTTTGGAAATTTATTGTCCTTTCCAGGTATTTCCAAGGCCCTTCTCAGCACGGCTGGGAATTTTCACAGTCACTTAGGAATTTATCCTCACAGTAGAGGACAGTGGAGATCCTTATCCTCCAGGGCCCCTTTACGTATTTAGAAATATGTCCAAGTTTGCCTGGGAGGCAGCAGCAGAACCAGGACCCAAGCCATGGCTCCCCAGCACAGCGCTGTGACCGAGGGCCAGGCAGCTCCGGTTTAATGGGGTTATCCCTGCTGCCATGATTTCACCTCCATCAGCTCCGAGTGACATGCCAGTTCTCAGACCACAGCTGGTGCTGTGAAATGGCTACCACCAGCACATGAACAGCTTCCCCTCTCTCAAAAGTCAGCAACAGAGGAGCATCTGCAGTATCTCCAGGTTCAAAAGAACTCCAAGACACTGTCATGCAATCAATCAACCCGACAAACAAGTCACTGAGCGGCAGCAAGGATATTATCCACAGAACAGCACACAGCAAATATAAATCACTGTGTAACGACTGGGAAAGAGGGGCTGGGACCCACATTGCTTAATACTAAGCCGGCGGGAGCTGCCCTCTCGGAGGTTTTCCCTTTGCAGGCTGCCCTGGGGTTGGCCCTGCCCCTGCAGAGCAGCACATGCAGTGCAGAACACGCACGGAGCACGTTTGCTGTCACTCATTTCACCTTTGGGGTGCAGGGAGCTCAGTACACCCAGTGGGGTGCAGCTTCCACTCTCAGACCTGCCTCCCAGCACCACAATACCCTGCGCCCAGGGCCCGCAGGGAGGTCTACGGATGGGGGGGCAACTGGCATTGGCAGTCAGAGGTTGTGTAAAACAGGCGTGAAAGCAATAGTGAGGAAGCCTAAGACACAACAAGCCCTGTGGCACATGTCACATTGTTCTCTGTGCTCCAGGGCCAGACGCAGTGCTGGGATAAGACTGCTGCACCTGCAGAGCTCACTGCTTACCACAGCCACTGCCACCAAAGGGGGCAGGTCTCTGGACACCCTGCCTGGACCAGATGCACAGCCACTAACTTCTTAAAAGCCTCTGGGTTTCCAGCCGGCCACCACCAGTATCTAGCAGCACAGAGCATCCTGATGCACATCAGAGAGGCTCCCTGCTCACCAAAATACACTTTTTTCTCCTCTGGCCCTGCAACAGCAGCTCTCCACCTCCCCTGTGCAGCTTCCACGAGGGCATACAGCTAACGTGACCCCAGCATCATGGTTTAGACATTTGTCACAACTCTGAGCGGAGAATGATTTGGTTTTATTCATTTACCTGGAAATCACATTTAACTTGAACAAATTAAGATAGAACAGAAAAACCCTTATGGAATTACACAAAGAGAAAACACAATTCAGAGGGTTTATAAAGGTACTGGTGAAGGAATGGAAGAAAACCACGCTTTATGTCCTGTGGTGGAATCTGCCTCTCCCTCTACTACACTTACTTGCACTTATCCCCTGTCCCAAGTCCTTTAGGGGCCCAGGAGAGATTTACTCTTTCTTCCTACCCAGGACGTAGTCTGGCCCTACATTATACACAAGACAACTTCACCTCCCTGGACATGTAAACATATTTGTTGCTGCAGATGCCAGATGCTCCTTGGTCCATCACTGACCGAATCCTTGTTTTAACAAGAAGTGAAATTCTCTTCATCCCCTCTCAGCTGGCTAAGGACATGGGCATGCTTAAAAGCTGCTGAGGACTGACAGACTTGTTTCTCTTCCCCCTTTTCTGCTGGCCTCCTCCACATACCAACTCCTCCCAGAGACAAAGCAGTGTGCTTGGCTGTAAGAAAATTTTTCAAGGAAAACAAATCACTGGGCATCTCTGTTCGGTTGGTGAGCCCAGGCAGCTCAGGGAAGGGCCTCCCAGCATGAGGACAGCTCACAGCACTAGCCCTTACTGGCAAGTACCAGTGGGTTTAGCTGTTTGCCAAACCACAGCCTTCCTGCACATGGATGATAAACGTTTCTGTAAGGTGAGTGGAGATAAATGACGAGTGTATGCAGCTCACTGCTGCCTGCTGGCTGAGGCCAGACAGAAGTCATAAAGCACCTGGGATGACTGACCCACCACGTAGCTGTGCTCAGCATATGAGAAGACTGGTCGTCTCCTCCCTGGCTTCACAACCAGCGCTGCTCGGGGCTGTGCTTCAGGCAGGCAAAGCCCAAGGGGCAGAAGCCTAAACGGCCACAGAAAGCCCCTGGCCTGGTGGCCAGCCCCGCAGCACTCGGACACGTAGCATGGGGCAGCAATGTGGCCCCACAGATACAGCTCCAAGTTGTTCACCGGCCATGCCCAGCAGAAGACTTCTAAAGCTTGCCGGGGCCCAGCTCCCCAGCGGGAACTTGCAGTGCTCTGATTCAGCTCCAGCGTGTCAGGTGCTGTGTGGGCAGGGAGACAGACTCAGCGCAAGGAAAACCCACGTTTGGAGGGGGGGCAACGCTGAGGGGTGCCTGCTGGGAGAGAGCCGCTAAGCGTGCACACACATGGGCCAGGGGAGAGGCAAGAGCCGTCCCTTCTCCGTCTCCATCCCAGCTCTCCAGGAGACATGAATGACAAGGGCACAATGGCTTTGCACTCCTTGACCAGGAAGAATTTCCATGCCCAGAACTGGGCAGGATGATCTCAGGGAGAAAGCTGCAAACCGATGAACTGCTGGGAGAGAAGAGGCTGCAGAGTGACAAAGTAGGGCAGAGCTGAAGATGTGGGCAGAGCCTCTTAACCAGGCTGCTTCTGGGTCTGCACACTTGCCCTGGCCTTCCTCCCCATGGCTGCGACACCCCTCTCCCTTCTAGCATCCTCCTGCAGCTGCCCCTCATATGCCTGCAGGTCAAAAAGAAAAGCCCCACAGGCCTTGCTTGGAGAAGTTGATGATGCTCAGCACTTCCCAGACCTCCGCAGCTCCAGCAGATTTCAGCCATTTGCTCTACAAACCACTGCATTTCAGGGTTGCAGGTTTCCAGCCCTCCCTGATGCAGCGAGGGAGGCCTCAGAGCAGCCCAGCCCTGGCTCTGCCTCCCCAGCTAAAAGCTGCAGCAGCAACCGCGCTGCCATCGTCCCTCTCCCTGCAGCGCCCGCCTCCTCCTCTGCTCTCCCTGCAAGGGCTTGCTCGAAAAAGAACAATACTTGAGAGTAATCGCTTGCCTCCAGACGTAAGTGAACACTCTTTTGAGCACCCTAGTTAGCAGGCAATCCCCCTGCACGCACTTACAACTGCAAGCAGTTACATTTGTTTTTACCGGGTGGAACACAAATTTATTCAATGTAAATTTGACCTTTTAGCCAAAAAAAAGGAGACAAAAACCATGGATTCACTCATTCTCAGCTGCCCAGCTGAGCAAATGTTTAACTGACAAATACACGCACCCGTGCTGCCTCCTGCGCAGTGCTGGGGGGCTGGAGGAGTGCCAGGCCTGGGGAGGGGGTCTGTAGCCCCGCACCCACAGAGGCAGCACAGGCACTATTGCTCCCTGCCATGGCAGTCACAACTCCATCACTTTGCTTTCTAACCTGCCATGGGAAGCAAGTCAATGGAGGGACAACTAAGGGCTGACGTGAGGACCCTGGAGGTACACAGCGCTAGAGTGGTTATATGTAGAGAAAAAACACGCTTATTATTAAGGACACTTCCATCCACTAGAGAATGCAATCCATGCATGCAAGTACATTTATTTGTGAAGAGGGTATGGGAAACCCTTCCAGCACTGCTCAGCCCTCAGGTCTGAAACAGCCTCCTCTGCTGCAGCACCATACCTGGATGAAGCAGAGCGTGGATGGGAGGGCACAGGAGGACAGGCATGCACAGGCACTTGCTTTAGAAGCAGCAAGGCAGTGCTGAGGAACACCAGGTTGAGGTGTGGGCTCCGGAGGGATTGGTTTTGGACAGGAGACACAACTCTGTCATTCTGGTCCAGGTGACTTGGAAGACTCCAGGACTTCACTCCAGGCATTGAGGTTCTGGTCTCAGCTCTGCCAGGAGCTGTTGCTGGCAGATTCTTAGTTATTCCTCTGCATTCACACACAAACTAACTCCCTGATGTCCAGGGTGGCACCCCAGACACAATCATTCAGGAAAAAAATAACAAGCAGCTAAGTGAGCTGTCAAAGCCTACGAACTGTTGGCTCATGGCTCTCCCATTGCACAGAGCAGAAAGGGACATGGCTGACGTGTGGGCAGCAGGGTCATCCCTTCAACAGATCATGATGCTGTGATGCTATGGCTCAGCCACGTCTTGTGCTCAAACCTAAGCAGAGTAACTTTTCCTCACCAGTCCCCATTCCCGCCTGTCCTTTGCAGAGCAACTGATGGCGTTAAGCATCCAGATGCCCTTTTCTCTCTCCGAATTTAGCTCTTTTCACAGGTTGGTATCCATCTGAACCCTGCCCAAATGGCAGAGCTGCCTCAGCATTAGCTGTCTGTCAGCGAGCGGCTCCTCGCTCCCAGCGCCAGCTGCACGCCACCGCCTCGCTGCCAGGCTCAGCCATGCGCAGACACCAGGCACTCCCCAGGCAAGCTGCGATGGACATCAGCCTTCGCTTCTTTATAGCTCAACTGCAGATTTAGGACTACTGAGCTAAGCTGTTAGCTGCTTAGCCTTTCCTCACCCATCTGTATTTTGACATTACAAAGCGTGTTTAACTCCATGAATACTCCCAGAATATTCCTGCTGACGGTTCTCCCCTCCTGCCTGCCCATGCTGGACACTCACACTGCAGCAGCATTTTCCAGCTGGTTTTTTTGTTTTGTTTTGTTTTGTTTTTTTTTCTTTTGACTTGCAGACTCCTACCAGCTTTCCAGCTGAGCTGTGTTCCAGGCAGGGAGTTTAAGCTTGATAATACAAGGATGGCTTTTCTCAGTTGTCCTTTGTAGACCCGCAGACCCATGCCAAAAGCCTTCAGCCCATCTTCCAGGGCACTCTCACTGCAAAGGATGCAAACGCACCAGGGATATGTTTGCTGGTGCTCAGGGAATCCCCAAAGGGCTGGAGCTCAGCAGTGCTAAAGGCTTCAGAAGCACAAAGACAGAAAGCCCGGTGTGGGTAAGCAAACCTGTTTTACATCACTTTGTGCCTCTTCGCACCACACACGGCTTCCACCCTGAGCCATCTGCTCTTCAGGATATACACCTCTTGGTGGAAATACTGTTCTCATTTGTCCTCTTATCCTGCAATGGCAGAATGTGGGTTTGCCATAACAAGTGTAATCAAAATATTCCCACGCGTAATAGTTGAAAGCATTATTGAGGGATATTTTTCAAATCTCAATTAGAAACAAACTATTCTCTAGTCTCAGTTTTGCTTCAGTCTCAGATTGGCAAGGATGTGGCGTTTTAATTTCTATAAAAGAAAGGACAAATCTCAATATAAAGAGAAAGGAAAAAGGCAGACATGCTGAAAAACAAAAGACAAAAGGAAGAAAATCCAGCACAACAGCCCTAAACAGAACTAGCAGAGCACCAGGAGAAAAAAATACCACCAACCATTTTTCTTAGTGATATACTTAAGAGACTGAGAGCACAGCCCTACAACTGCAACAACCATACTTTCTTAGAGGACAAGGAAACCTCCGGGCACAGCTGCCTGGAAACAAGCAAACAGCACCCATTCTGCTCCCCCACTGTACCGGTGCTGTGCCAGGCAGTGCCCATGCACATCCAAACACACATAAACGCATGTGTAGGAAAGCGTTCCCAACCCAGAGATCTTCCAGCCACATCAGACAAAGGAAAGCCTGGGACTCCACTGGAAATGGTATTGGGCCTTCATGGGGAAACAGTAAAGCTGGAACTGTGCAAGGCAAACATCCCACTTGAGGGAAGGGGCCTGCCCTCACCCTCCTCTGCTCTTCAAACACATTTTTCAGTTAAATGGATGAATGCATTAAGCTGACAATTTAAATCACCAGCAGACACACAGAGGGAAGATAGGGACTCACAAGTTACGGCTTCCATCCATCCCTTCCTTCTCCCACAGCACCTGCATGCCAGGGTGCCCTGGATCAGATGGGACTCTACGCTCAATAGTCTTGGCACTACGGAAGAGACATGACAAACCCTCTCTGTGCTTTCGTAAATGTAAGTTAGTGATTTCAAAGCAATCCCCACACTGAAACCTTTCTGACTGAACACAGCTCTTGATGAAGTGCCAGAGTGGCCACCTGGGAAAGCAGGAGGCTCTGTCCATGCCACAGCCAGTGCAGCATGCAGTGATCCCACAGGGCATCCCTGTACCACAGCGGCATTGCAGGGGAGGGAATAATGGGGTGCCCTCATCTCCTCCTGAAGAATGCCAAGTACAGCAAATCCACCAGTGTCACAGCCTAGAGGGTACATCAGTTATTGTCCTGGTTTCAGCTGGGACAGAGGTAAGTTTCTTCTTAGCAGCTGGCGCAGTGCTGTGTTTTGGATTTGGTGTGAAAACGACACTGATAACGCACTGATGTATTTCGTTGTTGTTGGGTCACGTTTATACTCAGTCAAGGACTTTTCAGCTTCTTGGGCCCTGCCAGGGAGCGGGCTGGAGGGGCACAAGGAACTGGGAAGGGACACAGCCAGGAGCGCTGACCCGAACTAGCCAAAGGGATATTCCATACCATATGATGTCATGCTCAGTATGTATAAGCTGGGAGAAGAAGGAAGAGGGGACATTTAGCATGATGTCATTTTTGTTCCCAAGTAACCGTTATGCATGATGGAGCCCTGCTGTCCTGGGGATGGCTGAGCACCTGCCTGCCAATGGAAAGCAGTGAACGAATCCCTTGTTTTGCTTTGTTTACATGTGTGGCTTTTGCTTTACCTATTAAACTGTCCTTTAGCTCAACCCATGAGTTCTCTCACTGTCACTCTTCTGATCCTCTCCCCTATCCCGCTGTGGGGGAGTGAGCGAGCAGCTGTGTGGTGCTTAGTCACTGGCTGGGCTTAAACCACGACAGTTATTTTATTTGACATCTAGACTTTGTGGCCACGGACTGCTGGGCTAGTAGCCAAGGCAATCGTTCTAGGGGTGCAGGAACTGCCTTCCAGGTGAGGAGTACTAGACCAAAAAGCCACATGGAGGGATGCAAAGCAATATGGACAGTGCCTCTGAGACAGTCCAAGGAGCAGGAGTGTTTTTACCCCACCTGACCACGATCAGAGCACATTGCATGCTCTTCTCTGAAGGGAAACTGATCAAGAAACCTGTTCTGGCAAAGGCCAAGCATGAGGTCTCTGGAACACACTGCTCAGCAGCAACACAGGCATTAGGCTAGCAGATCGCACCATTTTCTTTGAAGGCTGGCAAAAGACCTGTTTTCTTCTCCATCACATCCAACAGGAATGTTAGATTGTTAGCATCAGTGAAGACTGGTGGAATCTGGTAGCATGCAAGCAAATGATGCAACTTTATTACCTTTTGGGGTGGGATTTACTAAAATGAAAAACTTACTCTTGGCCTTAAAGCCTCACTCCTTTCAGATATCTCCAAGCTTTGGTGCTTGCAAATAGCACCAGGGCTCTTGGCTCTATGACATTCCCAACAGGCTGGCGTTTGAAGAGCCAACGTGTAAAACTCTCTGGGTTCTACCAAAATCTAAAGAGTTGTTTCCCCTTCTCTCTGTCTGCCTCTGAAGACAGATTATTATATGTCGCATAGCGCTTTATGATGTTTGGGTGATTTGAACATAATCAGGCTTAAATGCAGGCAATCAAAGAGAATATGCATTTCATAGACACACTGATTTCCACAGTGTCTACCAAATTGGCACAACTTACTACTTTTATCTCAAAAGATGGAAATGGAGGGGTCAAGATCTTTTAATAGACAGAGTGGGTAAAATACATGAAAAACTACTGCCTGTTTAAGAAACTGTTTCATTTTTAAAGGAGAAGGCTTAGAAAGCAATAATGAAGTAGAGGGAGAGAAGAAGCACTGAAGATGCACATGCACGTCTCTTATGCCTAACATTCCCATTAGAGCAGAGGCCTTAGTATCATCTCTCCTGTTCATCTCCCCATTAGCAATTTAAAAATATATATTTCATATCCCAATAGTTGACAGAGTTGAAAAGGCAGCGCAGCTATCTGGCTCAGCCACTAAGGCAGGTGTAATAAAAGATATTCCTCCTCCCTACCAATTGTACTTCACAGATACAAAGCAGTTTAGAGCTCAGTAAAGTGGGAGATGCCTGCTTGGGAGGCTCTCTAGGGAGAGTTACTGCCAGGTGGTCTCAGTTTGCGGTGTGCTTGTAAAGCACGAAAAGAAAAGTTTTAATGCATCTTTCAGGAAAAGCAGCGAGAGTGTTGTAGTGGAAGTGGCCTGGAGTCCCACTAGCTTTTGCATCCTGCAAATGATCTGAAGACCCACCTGAAAGACCGCATCTACGTACCTTAAACTCCATCTGCAAGAAAGGAAATAATTTTCCTATCTTCACTAATTATTAACTTAAATCTTCACAAAGCAAGAAACAGAACAGCCTTGGTCATTCATCTTCTCAGCTCAATTTACAGATACTCACATTGATTTTGAAATAGTCTATCACTCATGTAAACCCACCGTTACAACAGCACCACTACACAAGCAAGGATTATCGCAACAACTGCAGAGCCGGAGCTACAGTTCTTACTTGTAACAAGCTTCCCCTCTTTTTTGTGTCTTGCTGAATTTCTTGCTCTGACAGCATCTTTGAGCAACAAGTTCTACCAGCTAGCTACAAGCTGTACTAAAAAGCATTTCCTTCAACTTGCAATAGACCTGTTGCCTTTCAATTATACCAGGGTGCCCTCTGCTTTTGCTTTCGTAACAGGGGCTAACGGGACCAGGCAAACAGCCTCTTTAGCACATTAACGGTTCTACCTTATTGTCTCTTTGATTTTCAGAACTCAATAATCTTAATCTGTTTCATCTACATTTTAAAACTGGAAGAAGAATGATCTGGGGAATTAGTCCAATTTCAAGCCTTACTGAAACAGTGGAACAAACATTAAGAGAAAAGCCTAAAAGGATAATGGAATTGAACAATGAGCACCAATACAATGAGACAAACTTGATTGCTTTCTTTTATAAAATTACAAAATCAGTGATCAGAGGAAAGAGGTAGGCGCCACGTTCAGTTTTTCATGAAGCTTTGATAAAGCACCTCAAAACCTTGTTCTTAAGAATAAATTACTTTTGTTTTCAGTAAGAGCGCTGTTACTTTAGCTGAAGGACCAGAAACAAAGAACACTGGGTCACTGTTTTGAGTAGAATCTCATTAATTAACCCTTTATAAATAATTAGCAGAGGTTATGAGCACGCCACAGAAATGAGCGGTATGTGTTACAGATGGTTAGCAATCCCTCAGCAGAGTAAGTTCCAGATGATAATAAGATATGGCTGTGGGCAACCTGCTGACCCCTCTGCTGTGAGAGAGCAATGAATCATTCATCTTCCCATTATAACAACAAAACCACAATACAAAAATGTGTCCAAAGGACCAAATCAGAGAGGGATGCAGTGAATGCATTCCTGTGATGAGCTACCACTTCCCCATGACTTGACCTGGAAGAGAGGGAGGTGGGGAACCCACCACCCCGTGAGACCAGCATTTCGAACACACAGATTACCTGGCACATCAAAAAGGCTGAAGTTGTAGAAAAAAAGAAAATCTTAATTGGAAATTTGCTTAAGTAGATAATGTAGATGGAAAAGGGCTATCTAATGGGACTCTCTGCACTTTAAAGCTTACAGCGATTGAGGAGTGAATGTAGCAAAACCATCAGGGGATTACAATAGGGAAAGAGCAAAAAGCCCACTTCAGCTGCAGACTGCAGAATGTGCAGAGAAAGCCGTCAGGGAAGAGGAAAAATTCCTCTTTACCTTGGATCAGGTGTGGCTGCTCCAGGTATATTCCAGATTCTGCACAATTCAATTTTACAACTTTTTTTTTTTTTTTTTTTTTAAAGTGCCCTTCCTCTGGATTTAGCAAAGCAGTAAAGAAAATCTTAACCAAACCTCCATGCCTAAAGAGCAGACACCCTGCCACAGTCCACTGGAGAAAATATTCCCAGTCCATTGGATGCCCCACCTGAAAGGCAAGGTGAACCCCACATTGGTGTGACTCCTGTGTTCTTGGAGGCATCTGTTGAATTCACCTAGGCTGATTTTTTCACTTGTCCTACACACATTACTGTTGTCAGTTCGGCAGTCGTCGTGCTCCTGTTTAGTTTCCCTGCACTCCCTGTTTTGGCTGCTCTGCTGGACCACTCTGACTCCTTTGTTTCCACCAGCCTCCTCAGAAACAGCATCTCGACAGCAGTCAGCACAGCCCACCCTGCCAGCACCGATCAGGGGGCTTTCTGCTGCTTGAGCTAAATGGCTGGGTTGTTTCCTACAACCGTGAAAAAAGCCAGTTTAACAAATCATGTATTATTTTAGCTTTGGCACATGAAATCCGCACAAGACCTATAAAGCAAGTCAAAGACGTGCTGTTCTCCTGATGACTTCAATGAAGTAATCTGTAAGACTCCCTCCTCCAGCTTGGCTTGGCTGGAAGTCAGGAGTGGGTGTCCTACATACTGCTCGCAGCTTGTCTTCTACCACTCCTGCACCATCAACAACTCTCCTCCTCCAGTTCAGTGTGTGAAAGCCCACTTTAGTTCTCACAGACAGAAAGACCATCATATGGCCAAGTCCTGTTCCCCATTCAGATGGGGCCATCGAGTACTGGTACTGGACTGGGTCCAGTTAAGTTTTGAGGACCCACAAGGATAGAGTCTCCAGTACTAACCTGGGCAACCCGATCCAGTGTTCAGCTGCCTGACACCCAACTCTGGGCAGTGAGAGTGCTCAAGCACAGTTACACCATCTCCCCTGGTGACAAGTGAGCACCAGAGCAAGTATGAGGATGTCTCCACAGCATCAGCACCAGGGAGGAGTGCCCTCTGCTTGCCTGGCCCAAGTTCACAGTGACATCCCGCTCCCTATTGCAATCCAGGGTCAAAAGTCTGGGCTTGAAGCTATTTGCATAACATTTTGTTTCCTGAATGAAAGGAGGCTGGAAAGTCTTCTCTTCAGAAAAGGAACACTGAAATAGGATGGGGCATCACCTAAACCACAGGCTCTATACGCAGGGCATGCTAGAAATGCAAGTACTGCGGGCAGAGGGTTACACTGGCTGTTGATTCAAACCCATGTGTTTAATGGGGTAAAGGAGCTTAAGAACAAAGGAAGAAAGAGGCACCAGGAAAGAGATGACCGAGGGAAAGTCTCTAGATAGAAGAACAGACAGGCTGTGGTACTTACAGGGGCTTAAACTGCTCCTGCAGCTGCTGGAAGGGCAATATAGCCAGGTGCAAGCAGTTCAACACATCTCTAGAGTGTGCTGAAACTGAACTCTTTTTGGAGCTGCACAGAGATAACATGAGAAGCAGCAGACATAACATGGCAAATTCTAAAAGAACAGTCACGTAAGGCTGGTCAACACTGGAACCCAGAGTGCTGGAGCTTCACCCATAGAGATCAAACCCAACAGACAAGGCCCTGATCAATACACCCAACCACCCCTGCTTCGTGCAGGGGGTTAGACCGGAATCCTGCTGTATTGCCCAGGATTTTAAGAACAACTTTCCAAACAAACACTGTTCTAGCAAGAATTTCATGCAACCATGAGCAAAGATCTATTAGCAAAGCCAGCCTTGGTGTGCAATCTCAGAAGCGAGGAGTGCATCACTAGCTCCACCATTAGTTCCTCTTCCTAATGAGGCAACCCACAAGCATCAAAGTATTAGCTAAGCAGCTAGACCAGAGCAGCAGCAGTGCAAAGGAGGTTCGGGTCTAGACTGCCAGAAGGCTTTGCCTGCGGAGCTGCTCCATGACACTGAGCGGCTCTCGTCCCAATCATCAGTCACAGCAGAAAGCAGAAGGCATGAGGAAAGGACTGCAGGGACAAACTCCCAGCTCACAAGCTGTTTCAAGCAGCACAGCAAAATTTGGTTTGTTCTGTTTTTTCCTGTGTTCCTCTTTTCCACGAGATGCAGGAGAAGCTGTTAACCTGCCAGTCACCTGAGCAACTCCATGCAGAGAACAGATTCGCACACCAGGTCCCGAACCCTCACAAGAAGCACAGCGAGGTGCTTTGCAAAAGAGAGTCAGATTTGGGCTATAAAAGCCTTCCAGGTCCACAGCAGAGATGACACTGGGGACTCAGGACACTGCACAAAATGTCTATATCCTAACAGAGACAGGGTCTTCTAAGTGTTGTTCCTGCCAGTGAAATTTCTTTTCTTAGGAGCCTACATTTTTTTTTCTCCCTAGGATGTCACCAACGTCCCCAGAGGTTAATTCTTACACTATCTGCCCTTGCCAGGGAGAAAGGGAAGAAATAGCTAGAAAAAAATAACCAGAAAAAAAAGTAGAAGGTGAGATTATAATTTCTTTTCCACCCCAAGCAGGAGCGGAGACCACCGATCCATGCCCATCTTTATCTCAGGGGTGTGCCCCCGCCTTTGTCTCCCGATGTAAGTTGCAGCTGCAGTGATGAGAGCTGGCACTTCCGCATTTCAGCTCAGTGCTATGGATTAGGTAAATTAGCCGGCAGCTTTCTGCAGTACTGAAGCCCATCAGCCCCAGCTCCCCACCTCCTCGGCCGCAGCCATCGGGAGGGAGTCTCATCCAGGAAAAGGCATGCAGGTTTTTGATAGATGGAGGAGTTCAAAAGCAAGTGCCTTGCAGTCATTACCTCTTCCCAAGGAACTGGCATGGCTGAAATCCCGCCACAAAAGGTTAATCAGACATTCAAGATGCTCTCTGGTTGGCTGGGACAGAGCTACCCCAGTGAGATGCTCATCCGCACCCGGGCATGAGAACATGGCTTGGCCAGACTCTAACAGGGTGCCTGGCAATTTGCCTAATTTTTCCAGGAAACCCCGTAGCAGGAGCTGTAAGAGTGCTTGGTGGGCAAGGCAGGACGGCCCAGGAGGCCATGCACCCATCAGGTACTGTGAGACTGCCCCCGTAGGCTGGACTTCAGAGACCACTAGAGGAAGCCCACTGCCCAAGAGTCCTTGTTACAGAGGATCTCAGCAGAAAGGTCACTTCCTCTGGTGACCAGAAGGCCAAGGACTCTGCTGAGCCCGCTGCTTCTTATCCCCCTTATTCCCCGTTTTCCTGGTACTCATCCCGGTACAAAAACCTCCAACTGTAAGGATGTAAAGGAGCTGTTCAGAGAAGACGACGCACCTCTCTGATGCATTTATGTATTGATCTTAAAGCTCTTCAAGTCTTACAGATCTTTCTAGCTTTGACTCCTGAAAAAAATTCCTTAATGAAAAGACAGCACCATTGCAACTAGGACCTCATGAAGTGATGAGTAAGCACACATGTTCATGCCTTGCAGCCTCAAGGCCTTCATCATCTTCTCACCATCACGCCAGGCATGTCACCCCAACCACCCGCACTCACCTTCCGGATACCCAGTCAGATCACTGCCCAGAGCTTACTCTCCCTGCCCATAAAATGAAGACGACAACAGCAACCTCCCTAAGAACAATGGATTTCCTGGGCAGCCTGCTCCAGCTCACCTCGCTTCCAGCAGCAGTTCAACTGGATGATCTCTGGAGGTCCCTGCCAACCTCAGTGACCTGGTGGTGGACTTGTACTGCTGCTCTGGGTTGTGGCACCCCATCCACGTGTCATCTGGGATTTACCGGTACGTCACATGCCTGTCCTGCCTGCAGCACTCGGTGCGAGCTGAGCACGCAGGACATGGCTGACTCTTCCAGCCTCGTCAGTACAGAGCCACCAAAAATAGTGTGTCTCTGATCCAGGCTGCAATGCACTCACCTGCTAAACCCCACATGTACGGCCATCATTTTCAGCCCAAGAATGAAGCAGCAGACTATCTAATTTGCCTTCATCGAAGATGAATTTTAGATAAAATTCAAACTGATTAATGAAGAGAAGGTTAAGCACTTCCAATCAGGGGGGTGACAAAGGTGCTAGAACAGTAAAATTGAATCCCAGACTGTCTGTCTTCATACTTTTAAAAGGTGGATAAGCCAGGAGGACTCTAAGCTGCTTCCCTCCACCCCTGTTACTGCAGATGGATGAGACCAGCTGACAGCCCATGGCGTACCGGTGCTCCACCATACATGAGGTGTCGCAGAACACTTCCCTGTGGAATGCCAAACGCTGAAAAAACACATATTGTCAATAATGCAGAGCAAGAGTTCCTTTCAAATTATTTCCATTTATATTCCCCATTCTGAAAATTTCATGTTCCTATGAGCCAACTGCCAGGACTATAAATAGCAACAGCATCGCACAACAGGTAATCGATAGCCATGACTGGGTCTTATCTTGCTCACTGCCCAAAACACTTTGCAGCAGACATATTTTGCAAAACTTTGGCAAAAGTGGGCTTTACCAGAAGAGGAACGCTGCTGGTGGGATGTGGCAGCTGGCGGATGAGCAGAGCAGGGCTCGCTGACTGGTCTCACGTTTGGGTAAGGCAGCTCTGCTGTCCCTGCAACAAGCCTTGCTGCTCTAGAGACTTGAAGGCCTGCTAGAAACATTCATGACACCGTGCTATTAGAAGCACTGCGGGCATGATTTTCTGCACAATGAAGAGCAGGAAGCCCAAGGCTGACCTGGTGACCAAGGATGTGCAAGTAGCAAGGTGTCCTACTCCATACTATGCTATTATTGCACAGCAGGTCCCTCTCAGGGGGCCACCAATGCTCACGTCTCGGGAGCTGTGGCAGCACAGTGTTCTGTCCTTTCTGGAGCATGAGGAGGATGGGAATCACCAGTGGTCTCTGGAAGACCTGGCCTCCTACCCACCCATGCTGGGGAGCAAAGAAGGCATGTTTCCTGCCAGCAACTCTTCTGCACTTCCAGCAGAACAGAACACAATAATATTCAACTGGTCTGGGATGACTCCAGCTCTCTGTGGAGATTAGAGAGCCTCTGCATTCACTCTAGAGAAGATCCACTTCTCTGTTTCTCCTCTGGAACATTCAACACTCACACCTACACAAGAGAGCAGCCACAGCCTTTCCACTTGTTGACTTGACGGTACCGAAGACAGATCAAGTGCCTGGGAATCAAGCCAAAATCTTCCCATCACTGTTGGCTGCACCTTGCATCTGAGATCTGGAAGAATTTACAACGCAGAACTTCAATGGGTTCTCCCTTGCCAGATCTTCGGCAAACAGCCACAGATCCAGGCACTCCCAAGATTTATAGTATGAAAGCTTAACATACCAATCCTGGGGGGGGAAAAGAGAAAGAAGAGAGAGGGAAAAGGTATTTATGGAAGGAGCAAGGAGTAAATACTTCCAGTAAAGACAGACAGCTACTATATAACAGCAAAGACGACAGCTCCCACCGATAATCAGAGGATGGAGAAATACCATTACCAATGAACATGATGTATGCAAACTATACTGTCCTACAGCAGAAAGCTAGTGAACTTCTGTCCATACCCTGTTCCTTCAACTCCTATTAGAACTTTAATGGCAGCAAACTCAAGGATTTCTCAAAACTCTGTCCCTGCCTCTCTGCTCCAGACAAGGTCTTAAAGATACAAATAGCATAACACAGATTTTGGCACATTATACAGTATTTCTAATCCTTATGTCCTTGGTGAGCATGCATGCATTAAAGAGGTGATGGTCTTTATTCTGGAGGACCCACAGGAATTTCAAAGCCTAAAAAAATTTTTCCCCTAGATGGATCTCCAAGAAGCACGCACACTATATAACCATCCTCTTTGTGAGCAGATTCTCAGACTAAGACACTTCTGTATCATCTCTAACCCAAATTCCCCATTTGAGTCCTGGGAGAAGCCACAGAAACAAACACCTGCATCCATACACAAAAAAAGCAGTGGAAAACTTCTACTGGACATTTTAGCAGAACCTCAATCTGTTAGGCTTCGTGAAGCATCTTCACAAATATACAAAACAAAGAAATCTAGAGTTCTAAGGGAAACAGCAAAATCAGCATGCCACAACGTGATTAATCTTGAGACAGTCCTGGTGGTGAAACAAAGAGAAATGCACTGGATAGCTTCCAGCTCCGACTCAACTCTACCAGTTTGTAGCCACACCTACGTCAGAACACACACAGCAACAACAGACACCAGGAGGCTGCATGCGGCAGGGCAGTGAGGGATGGCAAATGATGGGCTGGGATCACCATTGTGCACCTCAATTTCTCCATGAAATGACAGTGGTCAAACATGGCCTAGAGCGAGCAAGGGGCAGCAGGAGGAGCTCAGGCTCATCTTCCTCAGCATGTAGCTCGGGGCCCATTTCACTGGAGCAAACCCAATGTCATCCTTCAGCGTTTCCAAATTACTGCCGTGATTCCTGCACCTAGAAGATGTCTGGATTGTGAGTGTCCCTCAATCTGGCAAGGTCAGTGAAATCTTTTTCAGTTCAGGTCCCAGGTTTGCACTTGGCAAAGAGGCAGGACTGAAGCAGAAATGATGCACTTGAATTCAAGACCAGGCAGAGCTGACGTGGATCTTGCCCAACATCCCCTGACTGCTCTGGTGCTGGATCAAGAAGCCTGTGTCCTTTGTTAAGAGATATAATGAAGCAAAATTGCTGTCCTAAATATTACTAAAGCACTGGCTGGCATGTTTAATAAACCTTTCAATTTGGGTAAATTAGCACTCATCTGGACAAGTGCTGAAGTGCTGTTACTTGAAGAAAAAAAATTCAATGCTCAGAGTCTAATTTAAATAATTATCAGTGTATTTCTGCTCTGACTGTTTTGCTGAAATTACCAGGAGACTTGATGCAGTCTGAGTGTAAGTGCCTTTTGTCTACATGTAATTTATTGACCCCATTTCAGTCAAGTTTTTGGCCCACTCGGTGCTATGCTGGAGAACTTCACACCATAACCAAAAAGGACTTCACAGACAGACACAGTAAAATCAATAACAACTAATCTACTTTTACAGATCTTGAAAGGGACCTTGATAAGATACTTCCTCACGTTCTCCACATGAGCTAAAATCTCAGATCTGCGATAATCTTTTGCTGTTCCCTTAGGTGACTGCCTGGGTACGACCAACATACTGGCTGGGGATGATGGTCACTCGATCCCTGCAAGTCAAACCAGGCTTCAGGCACAGGCAAAAGCTCCCTTGCAACCAGCTGGCGCAGTACTGGGACGTATGCTGAAATACTTTGATATATCCTCCAAAAACCAGAGCACGGATATCAGGTCTTCAACACCAAGTGCTTCACCCTATAGACCTACTGCCATCCCAGCACTGTGCTCCATATAGGATGCAACCTGCAGCACCAAGCAGCTACAAGCTTGGGTCCCAGGAACAGAACAGCCCTGGGGATACAGCACGGACCTACAGTCATGCTCTTAGCAGGCGGCCTTGGTACTCAGCACGACAGCCAAAGAATTTTATTTCTAGCAAGGAAAACAGAGAAAATTCTTGAATTCTTTTTCTTCATTTTTTGTTGAAAAACAGCACTGATATTTTTGCCTTTTCTTCTGCTCTGCCTCTAAGACTTCTGGCAGAAGGCATCGCAAGATGACTTGCTTACTCAAAACACCCCCTTCCCCAGGAGCAGCTCCGACCAAGCCACCAGCACTGCTGGTCCAGAGCACAGAGCTGTCCCTCACAGAGCACCACAAAGACCTCAGCTGCTGGATGCTGCTGTGAGGGAGGGGGCAAGGTCTGCCCTGAAGAGATAAAGGTGATGCTCTCACTCCCTGCCTCCCAGGCTGCATATGCATTCAGCTAGAGATCCTGCCATCTGCACCTTATGGCTGCCGTGACAAAGCAAGCTTCCCTCCAGGGCACGTTCTGCAAACCTCGCATCCACTAGCTCATCAATCCTTGGCTCTCATCAAAATACAAACTTATAAACAGGCCCAGACACTTCTCTCAGGTTTAATGGAGGCAGCTAAGGAGCTGTGATCATTCGATGTTTTCCAACAATAGTGGTGATGCCTGAGGCCAGCAATAATATTACCATGAAATAAATCTGCAGTGATATAATTAGCTGGGATGCTATTATGGCTCAGGTTTTAGGGATGCTCAGCACAGAGGGAGCAAAACAGCTACTCAGAACGGGACCTTGCAGAATTCTGCGTTTCAGTAGGGGCTGTGGGTGGGAGAGACAAGAAAACACTAATATCAAGGCAGTGAGGACTACCTGCATTAGCCTGTATGCAAAATAAATGTAGTTCTTTAGAGGCTAGAGGTTATGGCAAACATGGGTCTGTGTAAATCTAAGGGTTAAATCCAGCTGACTTTCTTCTCGCCACTCCAGATACTGAGTGACTTTCAAATGTCTGTGCAACATTCAAAAAAGCCAGGTTCTGACCAAACCCACAGCTGGTTTGGAAACAGTAGGTCTGCTGTACCCAGACAGCCCTCCGCAGTCACAGGTCGCTCCTCCGTTTCCATCTCCCTACCGTGCTTGCTCTGCGCAGTGCAGGGGGCTGCGGTGTTCAGATGGTGCTTGCAGAGCAACTGCTTCTTCCAGCATCTGGTCTGTGATGTGCTTTGTGGTTATCTAAACTATGATGGTAGATGAAGCAGGTAGATGCAAAACAACACAACTCTGAGGTCCCAGCCTGGTGGGAGGAGATGACTGCTGTTTTCTCTGGCACACTGCATCAAACAAACAGCTGAGATGACTGAGAACAACACGCTGTTAACTGCCACCAATACATGTCAAAGGTAGACAAATATCACAAGGAACAACTAGGAGGAAAAGATGGAAGGAGCTGGGATAGAGAAAGGGATGCTACTGGTATCTGCAAAGAATATGGTTAAGAAGAGGGCTGGCACCCACCCAGCGTTTTCTTTTGCTTGCAGATGTAGCACTAAAAGTAAGAGCGTAGCCAAAGGATATAACTAGAGCAAAATGTTTTAGAAGCAATAGTCATGGCGGAGAGGAATGGGAAAAAGAAAGTCAACATGTGCTAGGATTGACCCTCAGTTTTGACATGAAACCCTTAGGGCAGTTGCTTTAAAGCCACATTTAGGTAACTGTGTGTTCCCCAACACTCCCAGCTGGGGCAGACACCTTGGAAGGGTTTCTGCCCCCACCCCCCTTCCCCAGGAGCCAGACTCATGAGATGCGCCAACGTCCACCTGATACATCATTGCTTGATTATAAAAGGTGACATGCTAAAGCACAGTTTGCAACAAAATAAGGAAATCATCATTTAAATCTGCTGGGCAGGAGATGCCCCAGAGGGAAACTCTGAAGCAGGCAGCCTGCCCTCAGCTAAGGCTCAAAGACTCTTCATAATTTTTAAGTGTGTTTCCAAATCTGCAGTCAAATCCTACACCTTCCCTCTTTTTTGCTACAGTAAACTTTATCTTAGAATGTAATCTAGTAATAAAAATGGTTTTTAAGTGATCTGACAAGCACTAGAAACCCCATTTCTTTTAGAGTGACAACTCTATTTACAGCAGCACATACATATACTCTGTTTTATATTCTACATGCACTCCAGGCCCTCAAGATTTGGGATATATCCTTTCCATCCACTTGCAAGAATCAATTTCAGCCACGAAAAGTTGTTCTTCAGCAGGCAGAAGATAGGAAGAAAGACTGCTTCTAATGTTTGGGTCTCTGTGCATCTCCCAGGACAGGGGTGTGGAGGGATGAGCAGCCTCCCTCTCTGTTTCACAGCTGCCTTGCTGCACCTGAGCAACCCACCCAGCTCCAATGGCCACCACTCAGAAAACTCCACAAGCCTGTCCCGAATGGGCCAGAACACTGCTTTGGTTTAGAGCATGTGCAAAACAGCTGGACAGCATCACACATGGAGAAGATTTAAGGATGCATTCAACTCTTACCCTTTCAGAATGGCACATTTCACGTCTTGTACTAAAAATTTTCACACTCGAAGCCTGAACTGGCCAGGGAACAATAGTGCTAAACCCAAGCAGAGCAGAGAGAAGGAGCTTTGAGCTCCAGAGAGATGTTATTGTAGTAACCACACATAAAAAGGACACCTTGTAGCTAGAAGTCCCACAACTTAATTAGGAAGCACAGCTCTTGTTTCCAGGTGTATCAAAGACAAAGCATGATCTCTCCAGGCCTCAGTTTCCCCTGGCATAAAGCTAGAGCAGTCAAATATATCTATCCTAAGGGAAGTCACCACTTGCTGGAACACGCTTGGGAAGTCAAACTACCATCGCCTTGCAGTTTTGCTTATCTTTTTCCATGCTCGCCAAGAGTCGGTTGCTTACCTCCTCTTCCCCATTATGGTTTCCCACTGCCCCCCAGTGCTGTAAAGCTCAACATCTTCTCCTGTAATCTTATCTGACTTCCTCAATGACAGGCACACCTGCAGAGACATCTTCATTTGTGCAAGCGGAGAGCAAGGCATGGCTAAGATGAACAGCACAGACCGGTGTTCTCTCCCTATATAATTAGCTGATATAAAAGCTGTGCCATCTACTGGCATGCAACATGAAACACTGCTCCCAGCACAACTCCAGTAAAGTTGTTGCTACAGCAGTTCTTTGTCTAAAGCAGAGGTGGGATCTCAACCCACGCTTCTTACAAGTAACAGCACACAAATAGCAAACACAGGATGGTCAAAGATGATTGTTCGTTTTGCAGCATCAAAGCCAGGTGATCAGCCACAGACAGGCACCACTGCTGGTGTTTGTGGGAGTGTTGCACTAGCATCCCAGTCTGGAAGTGTTGTTCAGTCCAGCGCTTACAATCCCCCACTTGCTAAGGAATTATCAGCTTTACTTAAAGATATTTTTTTTTTTTTCATTTTCATGTCTGCAGACACCATCCCCCCCTCACGCTTTAAAATTAACTTTAATTCCCATTCTTATGCTTCAAGTTTTGGGTAAACATTTTGGCAGGCACAAACACTGACCTACAGCCAGCAGCCCTGCAACAGAAAACTGGAGTTGCCACTTCCACCCAACCTGCAAGGGTACTTCCAACAGCCTTTGCTGCCATGCTCCTTGGCACTTTCAGGAAAGCAGCACATCTGAAACAGCAGAAGAGGGACAGAAAGCGAGGACGTAAAGCAGAAACACCAGCCAACAGGTGACTCTGGCAGGCAGAGACACCCCAAGCCCAGGCTGGTTTATGGATGAGCTCCCACGCCCTCACAAGCGCCACTGCAGCCTGGCTCCATGCCCGCAGTGCTGCTCCCGCTGCCAGCTCCTCCAGCCAGCCCTGCTCCAGTCCCACACATCCCAGCTCAGCTGACGGTTCAGTTCTGCAAGCAGCACCAGGCAGGCAGGCAGGCAGACGGTTAAATATTTTTGCTCGCATCTGTTTCATCTGGCTTTCACTTCAGATTGTGCCTGTGAATGCTGACATATTTCTCATCACAAGGCTGCATTAAGCTGCTTTTTAATTGCATTTTGAGGGACCCAAAGGCCAGCAGACAGAAGGGCACTTTATTTTTTCCAAGGAACATTATTTTTATTGCAGAGACAGGAAAGGTTTTCATTAAATCCCCAGGAAGCAGACAGCTCCCATGCAGCACACTTGTTGCAGGGATGTCTAGTCCAGAGGACCCAGACCATCTGAGCACTGTCTGCTGGAATACCACTGGCTCCCAGCAACTCCTCTTCAAAGAGCAGTTCACAGGCTTTGGCACTAAACTTGCATTAAATTGATACAATCTCTTTAATGTTATCACTGGCTCTTTATCACAATTGTATGTGCAATTTACATTCTTGTAGCTTTTTTTTTAAATTAAGATTTGCTAGATCCTTATCGCAGATATTTTACACATTGTTGTAGTGTCACTCAAACATTTAATGGCCATCATCTGCTCTGGGAACATACAATAGCTCCTTGCTATGGGGTAGGGCTGGGTGCTGATGGGTTTCAGGCTCACCCCACTAAAGCTTCATTAGATGCAAAGCAAAGCAATGTAAGACAGAAAGCATACACACCATAGTACAAGACAGGGAGCACGCTTGCGTGCCAGCTTGTGTACAACAGCACAGCACTGCTTCCCAGAGCCAAGCAAAATCGCTATTATGCAAGCCATCTTCATGGCTGCTTCCTGCTCTTCACCTGCAGCTATCCATGCTATTCAAGTCATAAGACTCTCGTGCAGAGACCTACTGAGATAAGCTGTGCCAAAGCTGATTTGGGTTTCGTGGGCTGCAGAAATGAGACTTGCCAAATCCACTTTCTTTAGGAAAAGAAGGTGGGATTTGAAGAGAGCTTTTGAGACAAAAAAGCTTCATGCAAGTCAATTAACCTTCAGGACCAAGCCTCCACCCCCTCAGTCATTAGAGTCTTTAACTTCACTACTCGTCCGTAAACAGAACTATACAAATAATTGATTTTTAGTTTGACTAGGGGATGAAACCCTTAAAAAACCCAATCCTCGTTCTACCTGAACTGAATTAAAAATTATTCAGTTTTTCTTCCCAGGTCAGTTATTCCCATTCAATATAAGAGCCTTCCATTCCAGATGATGCATTTCAAACATTCAGGGGGAAAAACATGAAACCAGAATAAACTGGTGGGAGCCTTTTCTGCTCAAGATCTTAGGCTTCAGAGAGCTCTGCAAAGATGTACAGCAGTACAGAGGGCAGGGGCTGAATTCCCAGGGACTGAGAGCAGATTCAAAAGTGCAGAGGTACACACTCCCCGCAAAACTACAGGTAACCCTAGGGAAACAAAGCTCCTCCTCTTGCCCTCCAACTGTGCACAGATTACGAAGTCACAGGACAGGGCACAGAAGCAACTCTAGCTACCAAACTGCCATGGAAATGCATTTTTTCACACCAAAACTAACCAAGGAAATTCAAATAAATCCCTTTTTCAGTGACAAGGTTTCTCTTCTTTTGCTATCATTGCAAACATATCTTCCCAGCCACATTTAAAGGTTGTTTTATAAAGAATTAAATGGCAATTCTCTTCCCTAGCACCAATTCTCCCTCTTCTATTGCATCACTCACCACTTTTATATCTATATTTACCTCTACAAGTAGACCAGTAAGCCTTACCCATCTCCTTTTACCCTTTCAACCATCCCAAAGACATCCCCTTGGTGCATGGAATGAGGTGGCCCCACCAGGCCTCGGGAGCTCGACAGGGTAAGGACCAAGCTGACTGATCCCAGCTTTAAGACAGCCAAGAACTCAACTGCTGCAAATCTCTTGCCAACGCTAACAGCTTTAGTTACCTTCACTTCTGCTAAGAGTGCTGCTCCTGCACTGGAAAAACCAGGGAAAACTGAAAAACAACATGCCAACTGCTGTCAAATACACAACACAGTCTTAGGAAGGGAGGTAAAACATCCTTTAAGGACTATTTCATCCTTCGTTTGGTCTCGGAGGTCTCTGGGTTCCTCACACCATAGGGAGCAGAGCACACAAAGACAAGGCATGCACAGCAATTAAACCCTCAAAGAAAGGCTAGCTCCCCTTACAGGGTGTTCATAGTCTTCCTCTCTGCACATGCAAACCAGCCCGGCAGCTCTCAGGGAGTGGGTGAGAGGGCAAGCTTTGCTCAGGCCAAAAGCCCAGGTAAAGCTCTCAGCGCTGCTGCGTGACCCAAGACCACGAACCTCAGCCTGGCTACAATGCAGGCACCGGCAGCATGTGGCAGCTCCCCTGGACGTGCTGGCCTTGGCGAGCAGTGCAGCACACAGTGCCTGCTGAAGGGAAGATGCTCTGGGGCAGGAAGGTTTCCATAAGCCTAAAATAAACACCTGGGCAAAAGGCATCAAGTGCAGAGGTAAGGGGTACAGGCCTGGAGCACAAGAGCCAGTGTAAATTCACCCTGGCAGCTATCTGTCAGCCAGCAGGTAAGGGACCATAGAAATATTTCAGTTTTCAGGAAAGGAGAAGTCAGGAAACTATTTATTTGCACAGGAAAAGTAAGGAAAATCCAGTTTGGGTTAATGGGACATCAGCTCATTTGCAGAACTACTTTTGCCTCCTCTTTTGCTCCAGACACTGAGAGGGCATCCCAAATAACCCTAGAGAGGTCTTTCCACTGAACAGCAACTGTCCAGACTTCGTACAGTGAGTACCCAGAAACAACAGCTTTGATCTGCCAAGGGCAAGAGAGGACAAAGGTTCCTTCACTTGCTCTTTACCAACAGCCAGGCAAGCCCATGGTGCCTGAAGGCTGACAGCGTGCATACAGGACTAGTGACCTGCTATGGAGACTTGCTGAATATTTTAACAGGTCAGGGCCATCACTTTTCACTCCCCCATCCGTGACTCCAGATACATTTGAGATACTGAGTCCGTACCTTGCACAGGTGCCCCCAAACGGCATCACCCCAGGAGCCCTCCAACCTCCTGCACGCGCTGGTGCCGGAGGAGGCAGCACCAGCCCCTGCCTCCTCACAACCCGCTGCCACAGAGGGCACCAAGCAGCTTACAAAGCTTTAAAGCCCATCGGGCTGGGCTGCTGCCAAGCATTCATGGGAGAAGAAAGGGAAACGTTCAACATAATCTGCATGAAAGTGCAGGAAGCCCTAAATCGTGTTAGTGCTATTAAGAAAGCTGGTTACATTGCTCGGCAAACTGGCCCAATACAGTTTTGATAGACTTGTTACAAACATCTGATTGTCCCTGATTAGATTAGACAATAAACCCCCATTCTGGTGTGTGGGCATTGTTCGGGTCCCCTCTGCAATCTGTAAATTAGAATTCCAGACCTGGGAGATTGGATTCAAATTGGATTACTGGAGCAGGTCCAGCACAAGAACAATCGTGAGTCAGGAAAAGACACACACACACACAAAAGTAATGAATGAACAAATAAATAAATAAATACATGGGGACAGTCAGCCAGGATTTGATTAGGAGCAAATTAAAAGTAGAATTACAACCAAAAGCCACTAACCAGCCATTAGCAAAGAAGTGGGAAGAGGGACGGATTTGTCACTATGAATTAACAAAACACAGAGAACATACCTTTAAATGTTTTGTACTTCAGCATGCACAAGGTGGATGTGGGCTGTGGTCCTTCCTACACGAACACAAGAACTCCTGAATGTGTCTGTGTGGCTGGAACGAGGCAGGTGTGCACAGGACAATGACCACAACCCACCAAAACCACAGGCTGCACCTGAGCTCACCTGAACTATCCTAATTCCTTCTTTCCTCCCCCTGCTTTGCTGCCTAGGTGAGACAGGTAACGCATCCCTTAGCTCGGATGCTGGTCTGGGACCCAGCAGGCCACGGTGTGACCACTGGTGGCCTTCTGGCATGCCCAGAAGTCCCTCACCAGGTAAAAATCCAGGGCCACTGCGGCAAGAAAACCCAGGAGGGCCACACGTGCAGCACTACGTGCTGCCACCCAAGCCCAAGCCCTGAAGCACTGCAGCTCAGGGGACACACTTGCTCGTGGCCTAGCACCCCTCTACCTCAACACATCAATGACTTGGCCAACGAGCACCTGGCAGAACATGTTTCAGACACCTCAGCAGGGCAGCGAGATGGAAATGGGACCTCGAGCTGCCAGCAGCAGAGGAGAAACCCAGTACAAACCCAGGGCTGCTCGTGTTGAACGCTCACCCCTTTTACTGCCTGCCCTGAAGACCACATGTCACCAAGAGGACAGCAACACCCCAACAGCAAAGGAGGGAAGGGAAAGCTGCTGTGCACATGCTGCCGATTTTCTATCAGTCCACACCATGACAGAGGTCAGCGCCTCTGCTTCCCAGAGAGGAGGGAGTGGGGAGATGCTCCAGACTGGGCTGAGAGATGCTTTGCTGCATGCCAATTTTTGCAGCTCTTCAGACAAGCAAAACCTCAGAAGAGCTGATAAAGACTCTGTTCACCACACACCTTCAAGGGAAATCTTGGGGCTATTGGAATTGTTAAAGGGATAAACCTGTCCAATTAAATCCCCTCTGCACTCTTGATATATACTTGTGCCAGACGTAAATGGAGCTTGGAACTAGTCCCAGCTGAACAGTAATGTGCTGAGCATTCAACCAGGACTAAAAGCACAACAGGCCTGATCTCCCACCTCCCGCGATGCCTCCACTGACCGTCTCTCACCGCTGAGAAGCCAGCTTGGGAAGTACTTCATGGTAATGCACCAAGCTCCCACCTCACCCTCCACCACAGGATCCTAAAGCATGGCCAAGTCCTAACTGCACCATGAGAAGGAATATGCAAGGAAAAAATGCCATTAAGTGTGAAAACACAAAACCAAGGGTGTGGGGTGGAAATCAGAGACAGAACTGAGAAATTTGGTTAAGGCAGTACAAAAACCCAGTGCACCAAATCCCAGCTCTTCCAGCCACCTTCCCTTAGGATCCAAGGTAGATGGGAACACCACAGCCTCCTAGAGCAATGTTCACCCAGGCTTTGTAGCCACAGGAAACCCAGCCAGACATCCCTGTAGTATGCTTTCAAAAGACAGAAAATCCCCAGTCTTGTCCTTTGTATGCCAGGTGTAGGGTTTCCTACTCGTTACAGGAAAATTTGAAAATCTCCAGTGAAATATATTGTGAGCTCCTACACTTCAGCTGAAGGAAACCCCACAAACTCTTCCCTTAACTACTGGAAAGTGCTGTTAGTTCTCTCATCGCCAGAGTCACTCAAGGTGCACCAAACCTATGACACATACATACATCTATGTAAAATACACACAGATGTATATAATACACATTTTAAGTTCTCTGAGACAGAAAATGCCACTTTGCCACACTTCTGCTCACTGCGTCATATTTGATACTGCACACAGCTGAGGTCCACTGCAAACGCAACAAAGCTGACCCTAAGTCAAAAAGATTTTGCTGGTGATGTACAATATGCAAAACTAAACCAGCTCTTTGGAGAAAATACCAGACCAACCATGTCACCAGCATCCCATGGGGGCAACGCCAGAGCCTGCAGACATTCATTCCTACCGTGTTCTATGGATCACGAAGCCTCTTTTTAGAGATGGGAGAAGACCACCAGCACAGGTGGCAATATTTAGGCCTGTCACGGTGTATAAATACCTCACTTCAGTGCATAACCCTCTCAGTAAACTGTGGGATGTGCTGCTCTCAGAAGGCAAAGCAAATTGTCTGTGGTTAAATATGTGAAGGATGAAGCAGTCAGCATCCAAAAGCAGCCTTTACAAGAATGGTATAAAAAGTAGAAACGAGCCTAAAACATACCCTAGGATCTCAAATATTCATCTCTCAGCCTCCTCCTCCATCAAATCAGAACTCCCTTCCTCCCCCAGTCTACAGAGCTTTGGGAAAGGATAGACTTGGAGGCATTGCTCATGCACTTCACCTAACGTTATGAAAGAATCAGATCTGGGGTGTCTGTAGACCTGGAGGGGGAAGTACCCTCCTAGATCCTGCACACAGGCAATGACCTCCTCTTGTTCCCCTACCACCTTTTCACTGCAGAGATGCTTTTGCGGCAATAGAAGAGTTTTCCAAGGCCCTGGGCTTGACACAGCTGCTTGCGCTGATGCCTTTCGTACCCTCAGCAGCCCCCCCGCCATCCTCCTGCTCTGACCATGCTGTCTGGTGTTGCCGTCACAGGTGAGGAAGCGGGGCTGGGCTGCCGAGACATCCGCGGGTTGCCGGCACAGGTGAGGAAGCAGGGCTGGGCTGCCGAGACCTCCGTGGTGGCCATGAGCAGTGGACAGCTGGGCACCCAGGGACACGGCGTGGCAGGACGGAGCAGCCCGTGTCCGCCAGCAGAGCATGAAGTGGGAGCAGCAAACAGCACAGGGAAGGGAAGAAGAGCTGCCCGTGTGGTCTGAGCACACGGAAAAGGCCAGGGGCTGGATTTGCTGGCAAGGGAGGCTCCAGCCAGTACCATTTACCGTTGCTGATTCCTTTCCTTTCTATGGAAAACTGGCTAGTCTTCACCAACCTCAACAAACACAGACACTGAGGCTTCAGAGGAAGAGAATTCTCTACATGCAAATTGGGGAATCCCAGAAAGGCTACACAGAGAGAAGAGACGGGAAGAGAGAAAAACACCCCTCAGGTTTGGGAATCCAGAGGTGGCAGCCATCTCGTGCCCACCCCCAGGTGATGGCTTTTCCCTGGCTCGCTCAGTACTCTGCCAGCACCAAACTCCAACATCTGGTCTCCTAAACACGCTCACCGAAGAAGCCCTGCCTATACATGTGCCTCCGGGCACATAGAAAGGCAAGGAGGGGTCTGAACTCACTAAGAGATTGAAGAAGCGATACAAAATTTAAGTTAAAAAGAAACGTAGCAGAGAACCTATTTGGCAAACAACTGACCTGTCGATCTCTAGTCTTGGATGATGTCAAGCTTCAAGCCAGCCAGCTGTGATTCCCAGCACAAGAAAAATACAACAGGGATTTGTAGTTGTTTTGTAACCTGCCACCTTGTTCCCTTCCACATGTGAAGGAAGTTGTCTTTTTCTTAGCCCCAACGAGGGCAAGCTCATGAGCGTGGACACGAAAAGCCCCTTAAGCTCCTATCCAGTCAGGAACATACCCACCCTTTCTTTACACCTCACCTACAGCAAGACCCCTGGAATTTCCCCACAATGCAATACACTGGCTAAATTTGATGTCACCTCCTTCAGGAGTTACTCCACCTTAACAGTATTTTTTATTTCTATTTCAAAGGAGAGCAGCTGTACTTTTGGTATTGAAGAGCATTTCTTCCATCTCCCCCCATACTGAAGTTTGGGAATACCAGACAGCTGGAACTACAGAGCCCAAAGGAGACTGTGACGCTTGAAGCAGTGGACATCATAGAGGAAGAAGACTGGAGGATGCTGGGGAAAAGGGCAGTTAGTGCTGATGCAAAACCATGTTAAACAGAGGCCACTGTGTGGGACACAGGTAGAAGTCCCCCAGGACCCAGCTGTAGATGCTTTTTTTTCTAGTGCCCACTGGAACAGGTGGGGATTGCAAAAAGATCTCCCTAGGAATTTTTCTGTTCCGTGATGAGACTGTCACCAGATATTATGGTCTGGAACAAAGAGGGAGGGACAACATTCAAATAACCAGCCCCTTGCAGATGACTGCTACTTAAGGAAGCAATTACCCTCTCTGCCACACACCCCTGGCTCCGGAACTCCTCCAAAATGCACGTGGGAAATCACGTCCTGCTAGCGCCAGAGCCATGCCACAGCACTGCACCATGCCTGTCAGAACCAGACAGCCGAGTGTGGTTTCCTTCTGCTTGATTTCTGCTTCTTAGAAATGCAACACACAAGGTAAGAAACTATGTATTATTAATAAATGCTCCACACACAATTTAACTTTAATAAAGACATTAATATTTCCACTTAGAAACAGAGGAGAACAGGCTCTTTGATGACTGGACTGAATCACCACCTAATCATAATGGCAATTCTGAACCATATGCCCATAGCGTCTGCCTGAAGGCTAGCTAGCACCTTCCTACAAAGCCCTACCATAGCACAGCAGTATTCCTTCTCTCTCCTGCAGCCGAGGAGACAGGGATGCATCTTTTCAGTAGAGTGAGCATGAGTGACGTGGCGATTCATACACCCTGGAGAGGCTCCATTTCTCCCTCCTCACCTGCCCTCACTGATACATAGGAGTCCCACCTGACTCAGATGCTGAAAAATTTATTTCACAAAGTCATCATCACTCTTGTGAGTCATGAGAGAAGGGGAGGAAATGACTCCAGGGGAGATGATTCAACTAGGGGGAGAGTTGAGACAGAAGAAAACAAAGGCTGGAGAGTGGAAGCAGCTGTGGGAGCCCTACTGTTTCAAAGGAACTTAGCACGACATGGAAGAGATTCAGAAGATCCAGTTTCTCCTCCTCCCATCAGCTTCCCCATTTCCAGATTTTGTTGTCAGCAGCACCAGCCCGAGACATCAAGAATTTCACACAAGCTGGATGTAAGAAACTGCTCCATCCGCCAACTGCGCCCTGAAGGAGTCCTCTTGAAAGGACTAATTCAGGTCAACGGATCACTGTTCCCACTACAATAAACCAGCACCAAGTCCCTGTTATCTAACCAGCACTGTCAGAATCCCTCCACTGCATCAGGTCCAGCACAAGGCGAGCCCTTAACAGTGCACCAACCGGTCCTGCCCAACACCCAACAAAAAGGTCAAACGACCCAGTGGAAATCACCCAGCACAGTCTTGCTGTGTAACTTGGCGTTATTACCCTGCCCATCCAACAGGAGCAACACATTGTCCAGGTACGTATCAAGTTTGCAACTAACCTCTGTCACCTGTGTCCTCCTCCAGCATCTGTAGGTGGTGCACATCTCTGGAATGTTTAATAGATGATGCACGCTCAGGCATGCACACAAACTATATGGACACAGGGATGCAGGTTCATGTTAGGAAAAGAACTGGTGTCCCTAGTCTTCACTTCCACAAACCCAAATGCAGTGCTGGCAATGCATACCCCAATTCAGTGCCACTTCAGCTCCTTCCACTCAAGCTAAAACACCTGGTGTGAGACCCAAGAGGGACTAACCTTCACCTCCCAAAGTCAAGAACTGAATATACAACAGTCTTCTTCACCCAAATCCCTACAGTTACCACTTTTGTCAGTCACTGTAGACAGCCCCATACCAACCTGACCCTCTGGCCAGGCTCTGACCACCCATGACTCAGATCCTATTAGGTCTTGAGACTCTCCAGGTCTACATGGGTGTTTTGTGATTTCTCCCACATACCCTCTCTCAGCTACTTCTCACCCAGCATGGAGATTGGCCACTTCCAAGCTCTCACTGCCTTAGTCACCCTGCCTACCAGGTTGAAGGGTGACCAAGCCTTTTTGGCTATGCAGACACAACAGCCATGTCACCTGCTCCAATCCTTCCCCTTGTCTATCGCCCCACAGAAGCCCTCCTAGTTCATCAAGCTGCAAGCCACATCCAGTTGGCCATACTGCCAGATGTCCATGGCACATCATGCTGCTGGCTACAGCTGGGGATTTGAGAGGACACTACAGCTCCTGGCAGTGAAGCTCTTACACGGCTCCCACACTCCGCAGCAGAGAGGATATCTCCATCTCTCCAGGAAAGCAATTACTTGTTTCTTCCCCAGTAGCAAAGAACACTGTAGCAGAGCGCAGCTCCGCTGCTGCCTCGTTACAGCCACTGCTGGGTTTTACCGAGCTGGCACCACGAGCAGGTCACCTTGCTCCACTACAGATAAAATTAATTAATTTTAAAAGGAGTGTTACAAAATAGGATGGTAGATTGGAAATGTATGCAGGCAGCTAGTAGGGCAACTCACACAAGCGGTCAATCACAGGATTTGAGTACTAGGCACCGGCACAAACATTTCAGCGCATCCTCTCCTAAACAGGAAACCCCCCACTTGTCTGAAACATTTCCATGAGCTATTGCAGGGACACTGCAGTACCTGCAGTACCTTTGCTGCCGCTCACCATACCGCCAGTTAAATGACTGGGTCCAATTTTCTGCCAGGCTTTTGCTGTCACTTGTATTCTTGTGGCAGCACCTTCAGCTGTTCACATCACGGTGGGAGAAGACAGAAAGCAACATACCTATCGTAAATCCTCACATCACACATCCTTGCCTCACACCCCAGACATATTCCATATGAATCTACAGAATGCAGTTCCCAGAAAAGGCCACACAACCACAGAAATCACTTTGAAGCCGAGATCATAAGGCTAAACCAGCATCAACCCTCTTCTTTAAACAGAACATATCTGTCAAAGGATCGGCACACAGACCCATCACCTTACCTTTAAAGCACGGACTTTCTTGGCCAAGAGGCTCTCGATGTCCCCTGCAACCTTCTCCACCAGTTTCCTGGGCACGTTTTCCTTGACTTCAAATAGGTTTTTATTCTCATTGTAGATCTAAGAAGGGAAACAAGAGAAAGAAAGGCAGTCAATATTAGAGAGAAGGACAGCAGCCTTCCCACAGAAAAGCTGATCCTCTCAACACAAAAGAATTTTAGCAACATGGATTAGGTAACAATATAAGCTTTGGAAATGAGGGGAGGAAAAAAAAGAAAAAAAGAAAAAAAAAAGCATTTGACCTGCTGCCCACACCACTGGCTTTATAGCTAGCTGCCTTTGTGCTTGCAGGCTGTGAGCATCCTCCCTCTCCCCCAGAAGCTGAGCTGCCCACCACACTGCGCCCCCCCCCCCCCCCCACTGAGCCAAACCAGCAGCACAGGCAGAGCCGCTGTGCTTCTTTCTGTGCTCTTCCTCACCCAAACGCACCCCTAAAGCATACTGACCACGCACAGCCCCCTCCCCAAGGCCACTTGCTGAATGGTGCAGGTGAAGCCCAGCTCCCTGCCTGCCACCAGCTCTCTGTGCACTGCCACTGGGTTGGCCAGGGCCAGGTGTGGAGCCTCAGGCAGCCCCGGGCAGAGGCAGCAGTGGGTACCAGAACGGGAGCAAGGGGGTCACATGAAGTAGGATAAAACCACATCTCTAAGGAAGCTGTAATAATGTGGTGCCCTCAAGAAATCAGGATTTCTGCAACTAGTCCAGAACTTGGCCAGGCTGTGGTGGGGATGGTGGGGAGAGGCACATGTCTATACTGGGATTATCCTGAAGGGCAGATGCAGTCACTTTTTTGAATTTGAATGTTTGCACCCAAAGCATGCAGCTGTGACCTGTGGGCCTGGCCTTCCAAGCCACATCAGCCAACTGCAGAGGACAATGTCACCCCCAAGGGAAGTGCTGCCGGTGTCAGCACTGCCCCAACAAGAAGGGCTCAGTCCTACCACAAGACTTCGCAACCACCAACCCCTCAGTCATCTCCTCAGATCATTTTCTGACTTAAATTGGTCTGTCTGCAAAGTCAGGTGTAACCAACACAGGGTAAAAGAGAGCTTTTTACCATGATCTGAGATTAGGGGGGAAAAATAATCCTTATGCTTATCTTTTCTTAATACATGAAGAAAACCACAAAGCAAACAGGATTCTGCTTCTCTCCGAATCCTCAGGCTACTAACAAATACCTGCAATTCCAGACATGAAGACATCTGGCAGCAGAAAACCCTCCAAGGAGAGCTGGACCTCCCCAAGGAGGGAGCTGACTCCATGCTTAGCTGTGATTTCCATGCTAAGCATGTCTGGCACCTACCCGCGCTTGCACAATCCTTGGGAGCTGAATCATTGCTTCCCACGGGACAAAACCCCCTCTTGGCTGGAGCATCAGTAGAGGTGAAGCACTCTGCCTGCAACTGCTGGCTTGCAGCAGACCTGGCCGTTTACAACAAAGGAAGAGACGAGGTGGTGCAGAAACCATTTCTCATGGAACATCTGCCTGCCTCTGCTCTGGGTCTTAGAGCAGCACCCAAACACACACAGTAAACAAGCAGCTTCCACAAGACAAGCTTGTACCTCAGAAAACCCCCATTTCACCCTGTGCGGGAGGCAAAAGGCAGGTCAAAGGGGAGGCTCGGCTAGAGAAGCCACCGGGCTGATACCACCACAACTGTTGCTCTTGGTGGAGCCAGCAAAAATAAAGGTATGGGCAGGCAGGTGTGCCCAGGGTCTGGACAGCAGCACAACACACAGCTTAAGAACAGGATGAGACGCTCCTGATATATTGGGAAAGTCTGCCCTTTTTGTTCTCCAGATGCTAACAAGCTGGAGCAAGAAGCAACTCTGCTCACCAAAAGGCAGCTGGTGATGAATTCAAGGGCCTGTGCAGAGACACCCCACACACACAGAGCCTACCTGTACTAGAGCCTACCCTTTCCTTCTGTGGTTAAAAAAGTGGTTTGTGAGGTTGCAGCCACAGAAGTACGCTTGGAGACAAAGTGAAAGGCTGCTCTTTGGCTTTGCACAGTCCCTCCAGGCCTGCAGGGTTCATCTTCAGGCTTCAGCTTTGTTTTCTGCAGCTCTTGCTGGGGTCCATGCTCTGCCCATGCTCCTTCTTTCTTCTGTACCACTAGGAAATTCCCAACAGCACGCCCCCTCCAGCAGCCTTGTGTCCATATACACCGTTACTCCATCCCAGCTCTACTCCAGGCAGCTCTTCGGTTGGTTTGTTTTTTCCCCAAAGCAGCCCCAAGGGATTCAGGTAGCCTGCCCTGGCTGCCAGGATGGCAACCCATACCACCTCTGTCAGTGGGAGGGCACACAAAAGGCTCAGACCTGCTCATTTCTCAAGTTTCTGGAGAAAATAGCATTTCTGTGAATTTTCCTGGTTACTGACTTGCAAGAGCACAGGCCAAGAGCAGAGACACAGCAAACCAAACATCTGGGATCCTCATCAGACTCCTCAGTCCCTAAGAAACACACGGAGCATGGCTCCAGCATCCTCCCTGAGTCTCTGCTCTTGCAGGCTCCAGACCTGCCAGTCTTCATGGAAGGGTAACTCCAAGCATTAAGTTTTCAGCCAATCTCATTCCAAGGGCTTCACCCAAATCATTTAGGTCCCCAGCCCCCCCATATGTCACATCAATTTGGCAGCTCCTCTCTTATTTTAGGTGATCGTTATATCAGCACAGTGACTCCAAAGAGGATGCTTTAGTAAGAGAACACCTTTTAGAGGCATGCTCAGACTCCAGCAGAAATTATTTCTAGGCGTTCTTCACTTCAGGGCTCCATCACACCCAGAACTTCAGACTAAAAAGAATATATTGCTAATAGCAAAACATTACATGCTAAACATCCCACATCAGCACAGAAAGGGTTAAAGCGAGGAAAGCTCGACACAAAGCAATATTCTCTCATACTCTTTTTTTTTTCCCTTTGGTAAGTAACAGCATAACAAAATAATGTTGTTGGGAAGACGCGCGTTACCTCCAGCTGAGCAGCAGCAATTAGGAAAGCAAAGAGGAACAATGTTCAAGGAGAAAGCTTTGGGTAAGGAGGGCATCCTGACTTTAGTATTTTCCTATTATGAAACAGAAAATTGGCTCCTATTGGTTACGGACAGAAACGGTGCCTGTCCACAAGGGAGGTAAAAACAGAAAAAGAAACCAGGAGATGTTCCTCCAGCCTTCTCTGCAGCTGCAGAGCTCTGCAGTTCTTCTTGGCTGAATAGTTCATTGGCGTTAATTAGAACAATCCAACATGAATTAACAGTGACCATACGTGCACAAGAACGTACCAGACAGGCAGGGGAATGAATGGTACTGCTCCAGGCAATTAAGATAGCTTCGCACTCTCCATTGTAGCATTTTGCTTTGGGTTTTCAGAACTTGCCCTAGTTTTACTTATCTAAGGTGACATTTTCCATATTGGGTTTTTCCTCGAGCTGAATCGAAGGGAGGATTTTCTGACCAAAGACATCCCAAACGTTCCTCAGCGATGGCAGAAGCTGTTAGTTCTGTCCAGATTAGAAAGCCATTCTCATTGAAATTCTCCTGTGATCGGGTGCTCTGGGACCTGGGTTTCAAATTTGTAACAGCAGTGACCTTGGAGTCATGAAACTGCTGCTTCTGATTCTGCACAGGTACACTCACACCCAGCCATACCGGCACCCTTGGGGAGAAGTGGGGGGCAGGGTGCATGCTCTTTGTAGACTGGGGTTTAATTTGCAATCCCTTCACAACAAACACACCGCATCCCCTCACAGCCTGCATGTACCCCTGCGACAAGCAGGGCGAGTGGAAGGCAATGCAGGAACACGAGAGCCAAGCCCGATCCTGCAATGCTCCAGCCAGGCTGGAATGGGTAATACCCCTGCATCAGCCCTGCCCAACATGGGTGGCAAACTTTCAGTCACTGGTCCGCAGAAGGGCTGCACAGAGCCCCTGAATTACTTACAGAGGTATTAGCCCTCAGGCAGCACAGAGGATGAAGCTGTTGTATTCAGGGGATAGGGATCAAGACCAAATGATAAACTGCAAATGTCAATGAAAAGTGTGGGAAGGGCTGAAGCTGGATGCAGCAGCCAAAAGATCCAGGCATGGCAGTAGAAAGAAGAGTCCGGCAGTGGCTTAGAGGGAACTAGTAAGTGGCAAGAGCAGAAGGAAATATTAACACAGGCAAAACAACAGAAAGTATGGAGTTGAACTGAAATAACAAAATAAAAATAAAAAAAGGTAATGGTGGCAGGTATGGGGGGGAAATCAAATAGCTCAAGACAGCCTGCAACATGAAAAATTTAATCCCAAATACTCCTAAGCATAGTGCAATTAGAAACAGCTGAGAAGATGATCTAAACCAGCACAGCCGTGCTAAGTAGCCTTACTAAAAAGCAGAGGTGGTAACACAACCGATTGCTAGTACACTGTCACAGCAGCAACTGTACAACCGAGGAGGCAGATCTGATACTGCCTCAGAACATCCATCCTCTAAATTCACTTGTTTGCCTTGCTCCTAATGCATAACTAACGATGCTCATCTCACCTATCAATTCCCTCTGTGCCTATATATCCAGGGAGCTGCCAGGGTTCAGAGAAAGCATCTGCCCTCCCCAACTCCCCACGAGCACACCCAGCACCAAAACTGGGCAGCCTGAGAAGGAAAAGGGCACAGAAATACTCCCACAAGTGCAGAAATCACTACTTGATGAGCTGCCACAAGAAGACCCAGCACCTTCAAGGGGTCAAGACATCTGATGATAAAACAGGAAGGAAAATAACAAACTCCAGGGGAGCTCCCTGTACAGCACCACAGCACATGTATGTGCCTTTGGGCACCACTAGAAAGTAAAAACTTTTTCATCAACCCCAGCCTTGCTGTTTCCCAGGGGCACTGGCCTCCTCTGTGCAGCAGCAGGGCCAGTCTCCAGCCTCCCTCCCTGGCCAAGAGGGAGAATGTTGATGGGAGGGCTGGGACAGTGGGGTACCCGTGTGAGTCAAAGCAGACCCCTTCTCCTTCCCTTTCCCCCCAGCTCCACTTCACCTCCTCCAAGAAGCAGCCCTTCCCAAAATCGAGCTATCGGAGGGGCTGCACACCGCTGTGCTTGCACAGCACCATCTCCATGCCAAGACTCCCCCTCCACCTCACTTAAAAACAACAAACAAAAAGCTGAACCCCCACCATGGCAGCTGGTGACCCCTGCCGTGCTCAGCCCCACCAGGCCAGGGTACAGCCATACCCACAGCTCAACCCCCAGCCGGGATTTGCTCAGGGCCAACTGCAGCCCCACCGGGAGAGTCTGCGAGCTCCCACTGCAAAGACATCTGATCCGGGACACAGTTATCTCCCGGAAATTCCTGCTCCGCGCCCCCCCCCCCCCCCGAGTCCAATACACGTGGCTTGGACAGCTGCAGTCCGAACACCAGCGTGTAATCACAGCACAAACCCAGCACGTTTGCAGAAGAGCAAAGTACTATACACAGCAACAGAGTGGGCTGCCTTCCATGAGCATCCTGCCTCGGAGAGGGGTGCTCCTGACGAGGGAGACCAAAGACCAAACAGCACCTCTACGGGCACAACAGCCACGCACACCCAAGATAACCCCTCGTGCCCCAGAGATGGGACTGCTGTCAGGAAAATAAAAGGGTTTTCCCATCTGACATTATTATGGGGGGCAAGGAAGGTCTTTGTTTAGGGCAATACTTCCAGCTCCTGCAGACAGGCCCATGCTGATCACCCTCGTACAGTGACCCAGATATGGTCTCTGCAAAGGGCATTAGTTGGTACAAAAAACACTGCAGCAGGATACCTGCCCTTAGAGGGGCTGCTTGCTTAGATGCCCATCTGGTGTTTCTCCTAAAGCTTCAGGATCTGTTGGTCTCCACCAGACAAGCAGCAGTCTGGCCCATTTCCAGACTCATCTCACCTCCAGTGGTGTCCTGCTGTTTCCCCACGGCTCAGGGTGTCACTGACAAGGAACAGAGGGAACCCTCAAGCAGACTTGCTCGTGCCTTGAGCACACAGAGCAGACCCCTCTGATGAAGAGGGAGCCTACAGAACTGCCTAGTAAACATAAATGACTGGCAAGAGCCCTGTGAGATGGTCCAGGCTGAGCAAGGACCAGCGTGGCTGGGTAACAGGCAGGAAAAGGAGTGCAAAACCCCAGAGATCCTGTTGGAAGATGGAGACTGTTCAGGGCCACAGGCAGAACGCAGAGACAGCACGATTCCCATCTCACCCCTTGTCCCTGCTGCACCTACTGTCGCTAAATTTCATCATCTGGTGCTTATAGTTCTTGCAATGATGGTAATCATTGTGGTGTCTATATTACATTAGGAGGATGTCAGCCTCGGCACAGCGTCAGGGCTAATCAAGCAGGCAGTGACAAGTGTGATACTGGCCTCACTGACAGCCCGCCAGGATGAGTGGTGCTGCCTGTACCACACACCACTGCAGGGGCGGGGGGGATGGGGACCACCAAGGGCACTTGGGTGGCTTCTGGCAAAGCAGCCATCAGCCAGGAAGGTGCTAATTCCTGTTTTCCCTGTCGAGGAGTCAGGGGCTGGCTGAGGGAGGCAAGGGGAAGCAGCTGCAGGTGAGCGGTGGTGCCGCAGTCCAGCGAGGGCTTTGCAAATACAGCCCACACCACCTGCCAGAGCCAGCACCACGGATGCCACCAGCCCTGAGGACCTGGCTCTGTGAGCATCAACCCAAGCCCAGGCACCGGCCCAGGCACCCACCGTGACACCCCCTCGGCAGTGGTGCAGGCAGCTCCTGCGGAGCCCGACCTGCCCCTTGCTGCAACCCTGCCTGGCCCTCAGCAAGAGCCGCTGCTCCTGCAGCCCGCGGACGTGCTCGAGTGTGCGCAGGAGGTAAACAGCTTGACATTTACTAGCCCTTCTCCTCTCTCCTCACACAGTGCCATTTCCCTGCTGCGCTCCTTCCTTCCACCTACCTAACAGAATGCAAGCACCCCGGAGGAGCTCTTCACAGCTCTCCTGCAGAAGCAGGACAGGAAAACGCGCCAGTTTAGCTGCTCCTCAGGGATGGTCGGCTCTAACTGAAGCAAACACATCACAGAACTAAGGTCTCCTTCCTTCACTAAAAGTTCAGCAGTACCACAGAGGACACGGGGGACAAGAGGAAGGCAGCCCACTCCACCAGGGATGGAGAGGCAGAGCTGCTCCAGCGCTCCCTGTCCTGCCCCATCTGGCACCAGCATCCCTGTCTCCCATCCTCTGTGGCACTGGCTGGAATTCTGCTCACTCCACCCCAGATCATGAGCCTCTACAGCTGAGACTTCAGGCCTGCCAGCCCTGAAGCAGACCTCAGACCGCTATGCATAATTTAGCAACTAGCCAGGGATAAAGGGCTGTGCACAGTTAGCCTGGATTATAGAAAACCTCTTCTGGCCTGGAAAGCTGCTTTTAGTCTTCAGCAGCCCAAACCCTTGTATGGGGAGCTTTCAGAGCAACAGACCTGCCTGGGTGTCAGCAGAGAGTGAATCTTCTGCAAGGTAATTCAGTACCACACAACTTCAAACTCAAGTCTTTTCCTTTCAGATAAAGTGTTGTAAAAATAAATCACTGCATAGTTGAAAAAGTAAGGTCTCAAGCAGGATGGGAGCTCTGCCCAGGCAACTCCTTTGCACACTCAGCCACTTGGATGGCATGGGTCTTGCTGCCAGGTCAGGTCACAAGCCCACCAGAGCCTTCTATGCTAACGTACCAGATGGAGAGAACAAGTACAGCATCTTGGACAAATACACAAATGCATTCAGAGATCACACAACTCCTGAAATATACACTTGCACAGCAGAACAGAAAACAAAAAAAACCAGTATGATCCTTGACTCTGGATGCTGTCTTGGTTATATGGGACATAACAAAAGCTTTAGTAAAGAAAACACAGCATTTTTAAAAGGTACCTCAATTGCTTTCCTTCAGGATATCTGCAGAAGAGTTCAACCAGTTTGATCAGTCATGTCTATACAGAACAGCTGTACTACAGATTAGCATCATTAAAATTGCACCTAGAATACTCTATGTACATCCTAGGAGGGATGCTGTCACACATAAAGATGTACTCTTTGCTATATTTCAGCTTTATGTTATTGCTATCAGAATCAGTGCTTCTGCACAATGGACACTGGAGTAAACCCAGTATGATCCCTAAGAGAAGGAAATTATGCTATACCGAAGCAAGGGATAGGTCAGATCAAAAGTCGCATTGATAGTGGTGCAAATCTTTCTATACGAAGCTCTTCCAGAAACACACGCTTGATTTCTATTGATTGGTTCAACAGAACTCAATTTCCCACCAGTTTACGTATAAGCAAGGATTAAAATAAATTTTGGAATGGATCATCAGTTTAACTGGCAGAGGCTGAAGCGCTTTCTCAGGCAGACAGGCACACACGCTGGACCCACCAAGACAAGTGCAGGGGTTGGGAGAAAGGGGACCCCGAAGGAGGGCTCAGAGGAGAGGGGGAACAGCAGGAAGCCCAGGTAGGGGAGTAGGGTTTGTGCTGGGACTGGTGGCTTCAGAGAGCACGTGAATGAGATGAACAAGAGAAGATGAAGATGGCTAGGGAAAGATAAAGCATGAAACTTCTCTGCTTCTCTGATCACCCTTGGCCTCTCTGTGGCTGTAGTTCTACCTGTCTCACAGTTGCTGGATGGTTTAAAATTTTGTTTTCCTTTATTGTGCTGTTTCTTTTCCAAGGCTAAATGTTTAGGACACTGACATTACAAAAGCTAATACCAACCCAAAATGGGATCTCACCGGACTCAGTTTCCCCAGCAGTGAGGAGGATGAGGAAGGGACCACCACTGCTATGAGAGAAAGGAAAGCATTTCACCCAGCCTCTTCTGCCGAAGCATGCAGCAGTGGCAGTGCCTGGGGCAGGGCTGCTCCCCGTAGGGAACCCCAAGCATGCACGGCTCCCTTGCTCACTCTGCACTGAGTGATGCAAGACTCTCGGATCCTCAGAGACTTGACTCTAAATAAATAACCAGGTCTCTCTCCCCAAACAGCTTTATTTTCTGTGCCAGAAAAGCTGCTGCTTCTTGTAGGAAGGGCTGTGGAAAAAGGCTGTGCTGTGCAGCCTCTAACACTAAAGCTCCCAGACATATTTTTGCAGGCTTTCCTTCTAACTACACAGGAAAAAGACTAACAATTGCCTCGTGCTGCCTTTTATTTTTTATTGAGGGCTACCACTGGCCAAATTCAGTTCTCTGCTGCAGTGATGCAAATTTGGCATAACTCCACTGACATGGAATTAAACTAAATCTCTTAGAGCTAGAGCAACTGAAATCTAGGCCAGCATAAGTCAGCACTGTCAACAGTCACCCCTACAGTTTTCTGCAGAGTAATGATCTATTTTAAAGAAATTGAACTTTTAGAAATAGCAACTTTGCAATTCTCTTGATTTATCTTCTGATGTAGGTTTTGGGGCTTTCTGTGATCTTCAGGGATTCATGTTTACAAGCTTTTCTCCCTAACCTCAAGCACTAAAAGCACCTCTGTAAATGCACAGATTCATCGGAAGCAAGGCTGGAAGAGACCCACTTGTCCAACCCACTTCCCCGGCTCACTATACACCTAAGCTGTGCTGTTCAAAACCCTGCACTTAACCCACTGGTCGTGGAGAGCCCAGGCTTCCCTGACTCATGTCCAGTGTTTTCCTAGCCAGCCTGTTAGAAAGTCATTACAGTTGTTTAATATAAAGTCCTGTCTGTTGTGGCATAGGTTTATAAAGCTTTGCCTCGTCCCCCCAGAGGATATGGAGAATAGATTTGCAGACAGCTTTCTTCCATGCATTTGCAGACTCAAACATTTTCCTGCTACTGTTTCCTGCTCCCTAGGCAAGGGTCCAGAAATGGAGACTTTAACAAAAACACACCACATACCTGGGGATTTTAATAAAGAGGTGACCCTCTGCAAAGTCCTATCAGCTGAGATTCTCAGCTTATTCCCAATTCCAAAGCCTCACCAGCAAGACTTGAGCTGCAGCACCAAATCCTCCAGCTGGGAAACCCAGCCCAGGTTTGTTTTCAGCACAGTCTTGGAGGAGCGCAGAGGCAGGACTGATATGCACGCAGAGGAGCCCACAGCATGTCTTTTCTGAAGGCAACCTCCAGAGATCAGACAGCTGGATGAAGAGACTTCACTAAAAGATTCAGAAAACTCTGCAGCATCACAGAGAACAGGGCTGGAAGAGATCTCATCAGCTCATGTGGTCCCAGCTGGCTCAGATACCCCCAACAGAAGGTAGCATCATGGATGTGTGATTTCTAATGTAACTATTACAGTTACCTCATTCTTAACATGTTCCTCTGACCTGTTCTTAAAGGCATGCAGTGATGGAGATTCCAGTGCTTCACAAGACAAAATGCTCCAGTACTTCACAATCCTACTTGAAAACTTTTTATGATGCCTAAACTGTAAAACCCTTGCTGCAATTCAAAACCATGTTCTTGGTGAAAAGACTCAGACAGGCACTTGAGCCTCATGCTGCTGTGTCCCATTACATATCTGAAGATTTGTCCTACTTTAGTTTCTACTTTCACAGGTTAAAAACCCCCAGATTCATTTGTTCTTTCCCCACAAGTTAATGCTTTTCATATCCAAGTGTCTTGGGTTCAAACTACAATTAAGGAGGCTAGGAAACACCATTTGTAGAGCCTTCACTAGGGTGCTATTCAAAAGAGTCCCCAAAACATCCAAGCATCAGTCAAAGCAGGGCACTTTTGATGAAAACCCAAACCCAAAACTTTGAGGGAAATGAAAATACAGATCAGGAGTGAGGTGGAGGGGAAAAAAACAGAGCCCAAGCCTGGAGCATAAGGTGGCACACATTTTTTGTTGGAAGGGCAGAGAGATGGTACAAGAGTGCTCAGACAGGAACCACAAGAGCAGCTTTGATGAATCCTGAGATACCTGGTCCCGATTTGATTGCTGATGAGAGTGGAGCTGTGAGCGGCCACAGCCTGCCATGGAAGCACAGAGCAGGGAGGAAAGGTCAGCAGCTACCTGCAACGGCAAAACTGCAGCAATGGGGGGCTGCAACAGCACCCATCCGTCCTGTGTCCCACCTTTCCCGTTCCTTCACCTTCCTCATCTTCACAACCTCCAAAATACATGATTATGCCAATGACAAACTGCAGTTGTCTGTCAGATGTGCCTGCTAAACCCAGCTTGCTGCTGTAGCCCCCCATTCCAGGCTATTGCCGCGCAGGATTTGCTAGCACACCGGCTCCTAGCGCCAGGCAGGTGCAGCTGTCACATCCCAGCCTTCAAATTAAAGAGAAAATACAGTGGGGACCTCTTAGCAGAGCAGCAAATTGCCCTCCCCACCAGCTGCACCACCCTTCTTCTCAATCAGCTGCTCATTTAGTTGCGGCTGTGACATGCCACCAAGGCACAGGGCTGCCTGCTGTCATCATGGGAAGGACAAGACACGGAGTCGTCCTCAGTGGGGAGTAGAAGCTAAGTGTCCCATGGATCCACCTTTCACAGAGCCCATGAGATTTCCAACCCACGGGTGCTTGCTCGCTGGGCTGCCTGCTGCCGCACCACCTCCCGCCAACATTGCTGAGCACCCTCCCACCCACACCAGCCACTACTCGCTCCATCAGCACTTTGGGGGTTAACGTTGGCAAATTCTCCTCTGTCAGCCCTGAATGTGCCGAAGGGACTCACAGGCTCTTCCCTCTTCTCCTGGTACCAGCCAGAAGGAGTCAGCTGCAGCTCTTGGAAGGGTGGTCCTCAACCCAGAAAAGGACCGAGGCAAAGGAAAACACTGACCCTTCGCTAGATACAGCTGATCCACACAACCAACGGGACTCACCAGGTGACGTGTTACAGGTCTGAGACCGGGAACAAAGGGTAGGCTGTTCCTTTCCCAGACAGGGCCAGACATACCTGCTCCAGCAAAGCCTGTACATACGGCTTGTGACTTTCTGCTCTCCATATAGCCGAGGACAAGACACCAGGACATTCTGCAATCCCAGCATCGCTCCTAGTGGCAAAAGAATGCTGCCTCTGTACACTGCCAAGATCGCAGGAGGGCTGTCCTACAGGTGGGGAAGAACTTGGTCCTTGGGTCCCCACTGCACCCCAGGAATAACAACAAGCTGCAGGGAAGCAACCAGCGTGAGAGAGCCAGGGCTGGGCCAGAGGGAGCCAGCACCCCCAGGGCAGCCAGGAGCACTCACGTGGATCTACCCAACCACCATCACACAAACCTGTGCACACACTTGCATCCTCACTCGCCTTGCCCTTTCCTCCTTCAGTTCTTCCCCAACATTTGAGGGCTCCAGTCCCTGACATCCCAGCCCTTTCCCCCTGCACGTGAGCACACGCTCACAGATACAGCGCCAAGTACCAGACCCATCTGTTCTTACAGGAGCAGGTCCCCCCACAGCCCCCCTGCCTGTGCACTCTGCTGTCGACACAAAGCGCTATTTCAGCTCCACACCTGCACTCTCCCTACAACAGCATGCAATCTTAATTAAGCTTTAGGCACAGGTGGGGAGCAATTGTCTGGCACTTAGGGCTGAGAGAGGAGACTTGCTCCGTATTCCCCCTTTGCCACACACGCAGTACTGACCTGCCAGCATGATCAGTGGCAAATCACCTTCCTGTGTCTGCATGGTCCCACTGACCTCCCGCTTTGAAGGAATTTATTGTTAATTTTTTGCAAAGTGTTGTGGAAGCCTTAGGGGAAAGGTGGCACAGGAACAGAGAGTATTAATATTCCACCAGGAGCCTCCAGGGACTGACTGGTACATTAAAGCTACTACAAGCAGAAACAACACTCCTCTATGGCTCGAGCCAGACCCCCAAAGTACTGGCAGATTTTTTTTCAGTACCTTCCATCAGCATTAGGAAACATGTATGCGGCCTGTCATTATGCATCCAGAGCATGCCTGCCACTTGGATCTAAGATAAGAGGAGAGCAGGATCTGGGATGGATTCAGATATACTTGGCGTAAGAAAAGGCTGCATCAGGCACCATGTACAGTGAAGTATTAGTCTCCTGCTGTTCCAGCATAAAGTTAATCAGGGACAGAAATTAATCCCTCCTGACAGCATGTTGCCAATTTCTGATTTCATCCCCATTTGCTTGTAGCTTATCATCAAGGGAATGGGAAACCTGTAGCATGGACAAGCCTGCCACATGCCTCCTCCTCTGGTAAAGGCTCGCGCGCACCAGCCATGGGTTCACATACACTCAAAGCAACATGTCCGTGCTCTGCGCGCATGCAGGTACCCTCACATCTGTACTGGTTCACCCACCATCACACAGTGAAAAGTTAGGCATATGCTTAAGGCAAAACATATGCCCAATCATCAGCTTGACTTCAAGACAGTGGAGGGGAGGAAAACAAAAAGAAATCCTCTCCCCAGAGGGACAGTGCCAGAAGAGCAAAGTGGCATTTACAAATCATAAGCATTTCCCTTCCCCACTCTCTGCTCCTTTGCCCAGAATGTTAATTAGCATTACTCTAAACAGCGGCAGCAAAAGCTGAAACCCAAGCAGCTTCAATTGCTTTAAAGGAAACCTGGTTGGAAATTCTTTCAGATGAGACATTTAAACTCAAATGGCGAGACATCTGATGGCAATGCAGCAGGTGCTTTTTAATACCACCTTATAACTCTCCTCCTAAAACTAGGGAGTGAGTTCTAAACCAAAACCTATCATTTCCCAGGGCCATAGGATTCTGCCTCATGTTCCACATGTCAGGGTTTTATGCTGTAGCTTGTTCTCCCAAGCCCAGTGGACCATGGACCGAGCCCTGCAGCATGGCAGCGGCGCCCTGCTCACTCCTGCAGTCCTGACACGTGTCACTACGCTCCAGGCTGGGCAACCCTGAAGGCTGCTTTGCAGTGGGGTTTAGCTGATCACGCAATAGAAAAGTGGGTTTGTGATTATATTCATAAATAATAAAGCTGACTTGGATTTGTGGCATTAATAAAGTTTAGATGATTATATAGACCACGTATATTTCTGCGTGTTTGGATGATCTATATACATCTTACCGTATCACCAAATTTCAGCCACAAAAATTGTAGCAGGAAACATGCTTCAGAATTTGCTTCTCCTTTTAGTGCCATTCCCTTTCCTACCATTTATAACTCTCCTCATCCAACTTATCAAAACTACAGCTGCCATCAGGAAAGTCCTCTGCCCCGAGTGATCAATGCTGTGTTTCCAGCACACCTGGTGCCATAGCTTACACAGCCAGAAGGACCTGTACCTCACCTCCTGAGCAACACAGGCAACAGGGCTGCTGAAATTAATTCCTGCTGAAACGAGAAACTCAACAACCTGCCATGGACTGAAACAACTGGCCTTATACATGTGGACGGCAGTTCTCAGTACCAAACCCATGCAAAGCTCCACACCCTAGCCAGGTGCCCAGACTCTGGTGATGGGTTCATCCTGAGCACCTGAAGAGTCAGCAAATATGCCGTCATCTCAAAGGGGTCCCCATACAACTCCAGACCAGTAACAAGACAACAAAAAAAATCAGCACCGTCTCCTGCGAGCGGAGCATGCACGGCATAGCAGCATCCCCCACAATGTGCTGCAGGAGCATTCAGCCCCGTTACTTCAGAAACTAAAGAGCTGTTGGGAAGTAAGTGCAAGAGGAATTGGGGATGAGAGGCAGCAGCCTCCTGGCCATAAAACATTAGGAGAGCTAAATTATGCTCCCAGCCGCTTGCTGAGTTCATGGGAGAATTGCTCTCCTCTCTCCGTCCAACAGACGCAGGCAGCAGATCACAGACCTCCGTGTCACCCACCCCTGCAACCCAGCCTCCTACTTCAGGTGATGGGCAAATCCATGGCGAAATGGGTATTTCTCACATCTCCTGCTAGTGCGGGATTCTGTCCTCCTGCCTTATTTTTCCAGGTCCTCTACCAGGCCAAGGAATTTCACAAGTAAGTGGTTTTGCATGGGGTTTACTCAACAGGACATAATTGACTCTTGTTGCAAAGAATTAAGTGCTCTCAATAGAGATGTCCATTTTTAATGCCTTTTTTTATTCTTACTAATGAATTATGCCAAGATAACACCAAGTAGTTCCCAGATGAGACTGATTGTCAAGTGGATGAGGATTTTATCAATAGATTTCCCCCCCTCCCTTTTTTTTTTTAATGCTTAACTCTGAAAAATGGTAATAAAGAAAAAAAAAAAGATACAAGCAACCAGAAATGCCTTTTCCTCCTTGAAAAAGCATAAAGTAATCTCTCCAGGAGATTCCTTTCCCAGCTATATTAGCTATTACTGCCTCTGCATGGTTTCTAGTTATCTGTGCATTTGAAGAAAAAGGGGGAAAAAATGCCAGAGTTCACAAAACTGCTTTATCTCAACCTCAGGATGCTTCGGTGAACATTTTGAGTGAAATGACCCATAAAGTGATTAACAGCTTATTAACTTGAAGGGCAAGTCACAACACCACACAGAAAAGCAACACACTATTTCTAGACGTACTGGGGAGTTTGCTTATGGACACTGATGTTCTCGCTGGTTTTTGTTTCCTGCCCTCCTTTCTTAACTAAAGTCATGCTTCCATTTTGTCCTACTCCTCTCGCTTCCCCACAAGCTCACTATCCTTCCAATTCACAGACCAGTATCCACACCTGCCACAGACACTGCTTCCTAAAGACCACTCCTCTGAATTGCAGAAAACACATGTTCTCTGTCTTGACTTGCTCCAAAAATCCCTCGCACGCAGCCTGGAAAGGTCAAGCGCTGTGGATCCTATCATCTGTTTGCTATCTCAAACGCTTTTTCAGATCTTCGTGTGCCCTGCTACTCAGTGTTCCTCTTCTTGTCTCTTCACCTCAGCCATGGTGCAGGAAGAGGTCCACCACCCCTCTTTCAAGCAGCTTAGGGCTCCCAGATGAAGGAGACCACAGTTCCTACAGGGAAGACTATCCTAATTACATAGGTCCTCCAACCTGCATCTCCAGCTGCAGTTCCCCATGTGAGACAGGAACCTGGCTTACAGAGCTGGTCTGCAGCCTGTCTGACCAGGCTCATCTCACTTTCTGGAGAAGGGAAGAACAGCAAGGAACGAGGGTCACCCCTGAAGCATTTCATATACTAAAGTTCTGCAGCGCGTAGGTGGGAAAAGGCCTGGACAAGGCACAGCAGAATAAGCCATGGCTGGGAAGCTGGGCTGATCTGCTCAGGAATTCAGCACAGTCTGCATGGCTGGGCTGGAGCTGAAGAGTTTTGCACAGCAGATGGTCAAGAAGCTGTGATTTGCAGGTAATCTAATAATCAAGTAGTCATATCAGTGAGGATATGAGCCACGTGGTTGTGAGGTGTTGGCACACTTCCCCTGTTTCTGTAGAAGTCATTGGACAGTATAAAGCAAGGACATTAACTGTTTAGCTCTCAGCTACAGCCAGCAGCCACTTCAGAAAAAAACCCCAAAACAATTTAAAAAAAAAAAAAAAAAAAAAAAATCTCTGCACAGAACAACCAGGAGCCAAGGCTATGCTGACACTCACCATTACTCCGGTCTCCACAGCTGGACCAAGACAACATGCAACTGCTACGGGCGAAGGGGGCTATCACCTCTTCCCCCCTACCACGTCCCTGGTGCTGACACCAGTGATGGTGCCACCCTGCAGCAAGTCTGCTCATGCCACTGATCCAAACAAACTAACCCTCTCAAAGCTCCCAGTTGGGAATAAACCATATCAAACTCTGAGCACGTTATGCCAGCTTGAGCCCCTTTCAACGACAGGGTTGACTTCTTCCACTCTCGCCACTGCGACAGAAATGGGAGACCCACAGTACCAGTGAGGGAGGAAGAGACAGAAAAATCCCAGGACAAAGCCCTCCAGTGAAAATAAAAAATATTTTTCTAGAAATGATGAAATGCTAGTACTCACTCTCTACAGCCCCCAACAACAAAAAACTCTGGTTCAGAATTTTTTTATTAACTGTCACAAAATGATGTAATGCATATAGCATAATTATGCTTAAGTGCTTTCCATGTTAAATGTCATTTCAGTTACTACTTTTTAAATGCAATTTTTATTGAGTGCACAATAATAATTTAGCAAGTAAACAGGCAAGTTACAAGAAAAGAGTGGAAGTACAGGGGGAGGTGGGGAAGCCTCAAGTGTGACAATGAAATGCACTGGGGTACATGGAGCTGTTACTTCTGAAAGCTTGGAAAGAACTATAAAAAAAGCCATAAATTACAAGGTTGCAAAACGCAATAAATTACAGCCTCTACAAAAGGCAGATAATGGAAATGAGAAAGGATAGAGGGAAGGGGGAGGAATCTACATAATTTGTCACCACTGACCCCAGACATCTGCACAGCCTGCAGAGAGCACTGGAAATATTTGGGTGTTTCAGTCTCCTCACAAACAACAGTCCTCAGGGGCAGCATGGGGGTCAGCTGGAGGGATGCTTCCCCTGCATCGGCGCAAACACAGGAATGCTCCCACAAGCACGCAGCCTTCCCTGCATCAAACGCACCTGGGGGAAACCAGGGGAACTCCAGGCAGAAGACCAACAGCCCCGCACTTTGCAGAACCTAAAGCCCACCAGTCTGCCAAGCTAATGGAAACGGGGTGCCAGCAAGTGCTGGCACACTCAGCTGAGGGAGGCATGAACACACTTAACCCAGCCATCAAACACAGGCTTGCAAAGATATGACCCTTATTCTTCTTCCGTTCCATTTGCAGAAAGGGTGCTGGGGGCCTTGGCGGACACCAAGTTGACCACGAGGCAGCAATGTGCCCTTGCAGCAAAGAAAGCCAACGGCACCCAGGTCTGCCTTAGAGGAGCCAGCAAGTCAAGGGAGATGATCCTTCCCCTCCGCTCGGCACTGGTGAGGGCACACCTGGAGCGCTGGGTCCAGTTCTGGGTTCCCCAGGGCAAGGGAGATAGGGAACTACTGGAGAGGGTCCAGGGTCACTAAGATGGTTAAGGGGCTGGAGCATCTCACATACAAGAAAAGGCTGAGAGAGTCGGAGCTGCTCAGCTTGGAGAATAGAAGGCTGAAGGGGATCTTACCAGTGTCCATAAATACCCGAAGGGAAGATGTAAAGACGACTAAGCCAGGCTCTTCTCAGTGGTACCCAGTGACAGGGCAAGAAGCAATGGACACAAACTGAAACATAAGAGGGTCCATCAAACCATAAGGAAACTGGTTATTTTCTCCCTCCCACTGTGAGGGTGACCAGGTACTGGAACAGGTTGCCCAGAGAGGTTGTGGGGTCTCCCTGCTCAGAAATATTCAAAAGCTGCCTGGATGTGGTCCTGAGTGACCCACTCGGGGAAATCCCTGCTTGAGCAGGGGTGCTGGACCAGATGACCTCCAGAGGTCCCCACCAGCCTCAACCATTCTGCAATCTGCAATTAAATCACCTTCCCAAATCCATACAATTAACTCCAGCTTTAGCCCCGTGCAACTTTCCTGCCATTATGGCTACACGTAGCTGCTGAACCAAAGATGGCAGCAAAGACAGACAACCTTCTGCAGAGCAAGCGGGAGCCAGCAGCCAGCCCCCTGCTATGAGAAAACACATCCACATGAGAAATGCTCTTCAGCAGCAACACGTGCCAGCAATGCCAAAGCTGTTTGGAGGAAGACAACAAGCCATATCTCGGGAGTGGAGGGTGAGTGCGGACGAGCTGGTGCCAGGTGCTGGGAGGCACGGCTCCCCATCGATTTCACAGCCGGCTGGGTCCCCAGGAATCAATACCCCTGGGGTTTCAAGATTTTCAAAACAAAGCAACCAACAGAAAGGAAAATCCCACTTGAGTAAAACCAACAAACAAAATGAAGGCAGCCAAGTTCTGAGAGTGGAGATGAGCAGGATCTTAATCTCTGGAAAATTAAATCAGAAGAAAATGGAACAGGCACAGAGTTTGGCTGACAGAGAGCATCCTCCTTTCAGCAGTGCGTGTGCCAGGCTTATTCGATTAAAACTCTTCAGGATGGAGAGATACGAAAAAAGGAGTGTTTTCAATACTGAAGTGGGAGTGAGGAAGAAGAGGTAGCCTATAGTTGCTATAGGACAATTTTTAGTACTAATGGTAGCAAGTAGTCCCAGTGGATGGAAGTAAAGTGATTTTACAGGTTATGATTTCATTCCCTGGGGACAGAACTTTTTTGCAGGAACTGGATGCAAACTTCCTGGTGTCCATCTGAGCTCTGGGCTTACACTGCAAGCTCTGAAATGGTCTGGCAGTTGCTTTTACTGCCTCCAGACCTCAGGGAAGAGAAATCCAGCCTCGGTGCTTTGAGGGGTTGACTGTGAGCCTAAGATGAGGTTTTACTACCACAGTGGCAAGCCCTAGACATTCCTCAGCCAATGCCAAAGGGCTAGGACAGCCAGGACACTGCCAATGGCACCTCGAGGGGCTTCTTGAAATGGGCTTGGCAGGGCTCAGCTTAACTCCCAATCTGTCCACTCTTTTCTCTCTCTCTAATCCAAGTCCCACCTTCTGAACACCACCAGAAGAAATGTCCAGGCAGCATCGTGAGCATCAGCTGAGGGACAAAACCTGCTTCTCAGCCCACGTGGGCAGACAGGCAGAGGGAAGGGGGAAGCCTGCCTTGCTTGTGCTCATGCCTCCGTTCTGGGAAGAGAGGCTAAAGAAACTCAGGCAGCCGTTAGCCGTGAGAGGTAGGTCACACTAAGGCAAGCCAGCAGGACATGGGCAGACATGCACCCATGGCAGAGATGGCAGCAAGCACTGCAGCCCCAGTGCCCTGCCAGCACTGGTAAACCAGGCAGCAAGTGTCCTCAAAGCAAGGGCTGAGATGGCCATGGTGCCCTCCCCCTCTGTCCATCGCTCCCTGAGGGGCCCTGCCTCCTGTGCTGATGTGCTCTGGCACAAGTTGCTAATCAGGACACAGCACGAGCTGGGCCCGGCAGGCGCTGGGCTCCAGCACTTTTTTCCCAGCAGGAGCTAAGTGCCAGCACTTCCCCTGAATTAAAAAAAAAACCCAACAAAAAAAAAAAAAAACACAAAAAGAAAAGCATCCGTTTCAGATGAACTGGGGGGAAAAGGCTTCAAAGGTTGGGTTGGTTTTTTTTTTTTTTCAAAAAAAAAAAACGGGCGGGGCGGGCGCAAAAAAAAGCAGGTTAAAGGGAATGCATTTCCAAGGGAAGAAGAGTTAACTCCAGGGTCTGAGTGGTCCTGCCACCCTCTCGTCTGTGCTCCACTCTTTGCACTGCAGCATCATAATGACTATCTGCCAGCACCAGCTCCGCTGCCTGTGGGTCTCCAGTTCAGCCCCATCCCAGGAGCTCTCTGCCACGCCACAGGCACCCTGGTCCTCTCTCCCAGCTCTCCCTTGACCCCACTTCCAGAGACCAGCTAACAAGGACAGTTCTTTCAGAGCCCCCAAGCTGAAGTTCATCAGTCCTGTGATGTCAAGTGGAACAGAGTCACTGCACTTTATGAGAGCCGCCTAGAGGTGCCACTAGCCCTGGCAGCTCACGTCAGCCTTTCCTGCAGACAGCCCCTCTAATAACGCTGGTAGCCACCAGGTCAGGATGCACCCCCTGCTCACAAGTCACTGTCCCCCACTCACAGGGAAGGGGCAGAAGCGACCCACTCACCAGCAACTGCCTTGAGGTAAGCAGGAACCAAAATGCAAGCCAAGAGCCTTCCAACAAGATCACTGTCCAACCCCTCTCCAGTCCCTTCAAGCCCACACATCTCCATGCTGTCCTTGCCTTCACCCGCATGTGCTAAGCAACATGAAATATTCTGCAATTCTCTCACGGCAATCAATTCCAATGCTGCTGAAGATGCACTGGTTTCTCCTACATCTAATGGGCCAGGATGAAGCAGAGCCTGTCCTTATGCTCCGTTTTCTCCTGCCCTGCTCTCTGCCTCCATGGCAGAAAGATCCCACTTTGCACATGGCCAGGAGACTAATCCTGTTGGAAAAGCTGCCTCTGTAACACCTCAGCCTCCAATCTATATGGACAATAGCTACAGAAGCAGTTTGCCATCTCATTTCAGGATTCTGCCAGGAGCTACAATGTGGAAATGAGGGAGGCTGATCACTGTCACAGCCCTTAAATACTTCAGCTCACTTTGGCCAGGCTTACCGGCCTGACATTGCTGCCAGTGCCACACTGCCCTTACCTGAAGCACTCCAGCATCCACAGGAGAAGTTTTGAAGGGTTTGGTACAAGGATTTTTACATCTACATGGGTGATGAATGCTAAATAAAGGTTTGGGCACAGGAAGCTGGAAAACCTGCTCAATAACCCTAAATCTGGTCTCTACCTCTTCGTGCCTCTGACAATGACTGATTCTCACAGTGCTGTACCAGCTACAAACAGCGGGCTTTTGGTCTTCTCGGTCACCCCTTGGAGCTGTTAAACTCCTCTCCCATCTTTTTCCTTTCCTGCCCTTATTCAGCTCTCCCCAAAACATCAAGGAGACAGAATCAACCTACCAGCTCCTGATTTTGGGAGACAGTGAGTGATGGCCCAAAAGCAATCAAAAGGTAGGGCACCAAGCAGGAAAGCAGGGGAGCTGGAGTCAGGCTGAATAAGGGGTGCACACTCCCCAAGAGCCCCTCCTGGGACAGGCTGCCCCCCAGCAGCACTGTCCCCTCAGTGTTTTGGAAACAGGGGGTATAGATCAGAGCTGCTGAATGTCCCCGTGAAAGTGAGCAGAAACCAATGATGTGCTATTCAAAACCCTGAGATAATCCTATCTAATCAAACAGACCCAGAGAAAACACAGTCTTACAGGCCATAAAACACCAGAGGCCTATTCTGCTCGTAAATACCGAGCTGACACCCCGTCGCAACAGCCCCTTTGGCCCTTCCTTCCTTCTCTCCCATCCTTCCAGTTGAACACTTGGCTGCTGACAGCTCCGACATGGTCCCTGACTGCCTGATCAGGGTTAAATTAATGAAGCAGTTACCCCATCCCTCTTAAGTGCAAACTTACCACTAAACACCATTAACAGACTAACTAATGCCCTAACTACATAAAGACCAAACATTCCAGCATCCTCCGTTGGCCCAACCCAGGTGTGCTCACTCCAGCCTGACCCCAAAGCATCCTCAGCAGAGCAGTGCCCGTGCCCAGCACACCAGGGACATGGGTACTTTGGGCAGCAGCCACAGTAAGAAACGAGCTTTGGGCAGCCAGGGGAAATCCTGGCTCTGCTCAAGCCCACAGCAGAGCTCCTTTAACAGCAGAGACTGATGTTTCATTCTCATTTCAACCTTCAGAGTCATAACAGCCTGTCCCTGCCCCTTCTCCCACCAAATCTTCCTCTCCAAGACCTACCAGGAGTTATCCCAGGCACACGACCATAACGACACAGCCTTCTCACACCTCCTACTTTACAGTGAGGACAAAGCACACATGAGCCTTGTGAACATGATGAGCATTAGGCAGGGCTTTAGCTGGACCTCTCCTAGAGCAGAGTATTTAGCACTTTTCCTCTGATATTGGGTCTTTGATTGCTGTCTCAGTTATTTCCCTAAAACTGAGTGCTAAAGTAACTCCTAGCAAGCCCTGAATGCTTGGCAATGCACACCCAAAGGCGACCAGTGACACATGCATGTCACAGCCAAATGATGCTCTGACAGGGGAGATGGCCTGACACTTCCCTGCCTGCTGTCATCGAACACCACTTAGGTCAGCTGCCAGTACCAGCAACACAGATGCTGCAAATAATAGGAAGCTGCAGAGTCCCAGTGCATTTCTGCAGCCAAGCTTACCAAGGAAGGGGACAGGTCCTAGAGCTGAAGGAAACATTTATGGTCCTCTCATCCAGAGATGTGGCAGCTCAGGTGAAGAGGGCAACCTCAGAGGCTGCCTGAAAGCAATCTTTTCCCTGTTTTGCATAAGGAGAGGACTACTGGTGAGCCTGCCTTCACGCAGACTCCTCCGGGATGCTACCCTGCCTGGAACAGCCCTCCTGCAGGGTTTAGTCTTGCTCCTTGGCTTCACCAGTTTTAGCTTCCAAATTCCCAGGAGCCTCCCAGTGCGCCCAGCCTTTCCCATGAAGAAAGCTCTCCATGCTAAGGAGAAATCCATCTTTTTCCTAGAAAAGCAGGATGTAGCTGGGTGAGGTTTGGGGGACCTTTCTTTCTCCTCTTCCCCCTCCCACAGGGTAATGGAGCTCACCACTGCTCCCCAGCACCACAAGCCTCCCTGGCACTCCTTGTGTCTCCAGGGGCTGCAGCACAGCCCCTTCTCCCCCTCTTCCCTCCCCTCAAACAAGGCAAGGAGGGTGGAAATAGCAAAGCCAAAGGGAAAAACAAAACAACAAAGCACTGTATAATCTGCATATTTCACCATTTGCAGAGGGGATTTTTTAATAATTTAATAGTTTTAATCCTTTATCAGATGCTCATCTGAGAGGATTTTGCTGCACATACAAGATTTGGTACAAATTCATTTGCAGTAAATATACTCATTTAGCAAGTTTATTTCCCACCTGGGCACTGAGCATGGCAAGTTGGCTGCTACTTGACAAAGGTGGTGAGGCCTTAGTGGAACTCCGTTGTGCTGTATTTCTCCTGATTTTTGCAGCTACTGGAAAAAAATGACATTGACCATCCTCACAGCTTGAGATCACACAGATAGCAAGGCACACCTTCAAACAGCACCCAGTCCTGCACCCCAGCCATGAGCAGATGCTCACCCTGCCCTACTGACTCAGTACTACTGGAGACCTGCTGGCTCTTCCTGCACCAGTAACCTTAACAGGACCGCAGCAGAGGCTACAGTGCTGCCCCACCACACCGCAGCAGTCCCAGCCCAGACTCCCCAACGTACTCTGGCAGAGAGAGAGTCCAGATGAGGTTACTTTGCTTTGAGGAGAAGTCAGCCACAAGGACATGAGCCATGTCATGCCACTTTTCTTCAGAGCCAGTGAATGGGTGCTGGCTGGTTTTACTTATTAGAACGGATATAATGCACCAGGCTGGAGGCTGACAGGGCAGGTGGCTGCAGCTCTGAGCTCAGGCTGCAGCTCAGGGTAGCTGGGTTTCGTTTGGTCCTACTGTGTTACTGACCTAACCACCTCCTCTTCTGCTGCGTGGGCTGCAGTACTTCACTGCATCTGCAAGGGACACCCAAGAACACGGATGAGGCATGGATGCCCCACCAGAGCCTTTCCATCGGCTAAGCTCTCCAATTCTCAAGCTATTTTGGGGAGAGAAAATGGGAATGAACGCCAGAGTGAATTTACACCATTCTGAGGCTCTGTTAATTTACAGGTGGCCAGAAGATAGAATCTATATTATAAGAGCTATATGCTCATATGCATTCAAGGCACTGACTGAGGCACAACAAAGGTTTTCCAACCTGAATACAATTCATCGAATATAATGATACTTCGTTAGATGGCTTAAAGCTACAGCAAGAGCCTGCTGCAGGGCTGATCGTTTCTCATGTTGTTTGTGCACTGCAGTTGCTTTATATCTTTGCTTATGGCCAAATACTTAGAAATACTCCACAGGAACTGAAGCTGGATTCCCCCAAATGCCAACTCCATGATTAACCAATGGATCGTTCCACTGCCAACCTCTCTCGTCTCCGATTTTCATCTAGAGAATAGAAGGAAAAGTTTCCCCTTCCCCACAGCTGTCAGGGAACGTACAAATCCTTCTGACCCATCTTTAAGGCCAATACAAAGGGCCCCTTTGAAAGCAAAGGGCACACAGTATTTCCCTGACACTTTATACCCCCTTAGGGCAAAAACTGAGCACCATGCTTTTGTGTTCACAGACCAGGGAAGAGGACAAGCAACATCAATTCCAGCACAATGCTGTTTTTTCCTAGGTTGTAGCATCTTACCACCTGAGTATCTTGGCCAGACAAGGAGTAAGAGAGCTGTCCTCAGCCTCCATAGAGCTGCCAAAAACCAAGTCATGCTGATGCATAGCTTTTGGATGCAAGTTTTGATTAAAACACTGGAGTGATCTTGGCTGGATTTACACCAGGACCTTCTACCCAGCAAGCTACCTTCCTTAATCTGGGACACCACTGATGCAAAGTCAGCTTTTTAGACAAACGTCAAAGCAGCTTTTTGGCTCCCCACTATGTATTCCTGCTGTAAGCACTGTGGGGCAGAGAGCAAATCTCCCTGGGCAAGCACCGTGTGTGCTGCAACCAGGCATAAATTCTACTGGAGCCTAAGTAAGTCACAAAAATATTGTGCCCATTTCAAGCCATGGTTAATTCAGACAAACCCACCAGTTTTTGACAGCTCAGTTTGAATGCTCCAGTGCTTGAAATGCAAAATACAACATAGTCCATTACCCTGCATCTGCAGAGAATTATATCTTGTTTTTTGTAGTTTATTCAACTAATCCAATAGACTGATCCTATCCTATTCCCTCTGCCTTTAAGACAATCCAAGAATCTATTTACTTTCCTCTTTCCACATGGATGGTAGCAGCGATAAGCGTTTTGGGAGAGAGAGTGCCCACTAACATTTATTTATGGTCCAGCAGTGGCTGCAGCGTGCAAAGTGCTGCCTGCATGCATAACAAGATGTGCTCTCTGCCCCGCATCCTTACAGTTCATAACACTTCCTTAACTGTTATCTTTGGGATTACAAGGGTCTAAGGAGAGATTTCTGGGGGGAAACTGCCTTCTGCACCTCTCCAGAGTACCTTAGTGTTGGCCCCTTCCAAAGCCCAGACACCAACCTAGATCAGTGCAATCCCATTCCAGCCACTGCTATGCCCCATTTTGTGGATGGCAAATCTAAGGCATGAAAAGGTGAAAGGCTTCATGCCTGATGAGCAAAACAAGCCTTTAGCCTTTAAAGTATGCTTTCTTCTAGAACAGGGGTCCTCATACTTTTTAAACAGGGGGCCAGCATGCGGATGAAGTGGCAGGAGGTCATCTGCGGCTGCTTGGTTTCCCCCCCCAACCCCCAGCTGGGGGGTGTGTGTGTGGGGTGTGTGCCTGTAAATACCGGGGACTGGGTTGAGGACCCTGGGGGCCCGTATTTGGCCCACAGACCGTAGTTTGAGGACCCCTGTTCTAGAAGTACATGGCCAACAACATTTTGGGCCTCAACATCTGCATCTGGCAGCACCCAGGAAGAAGCCACCCCAGGAACTCTTTCAGAATCACAACCATGGCAATGCTCTTTCACAAAGGTGCCGAGCTGCAAACCACTCAAAGGGCCAAATAACCCTCAACAACTGGGAAGTCCTTAATCTACAGCGAGAACCAGGTCAAAATTGAGCAAACAGCTGCTGCTCCGTACAATGGACAGACCGAGCCCCAGCCCAGGATGCAGCTCTGCTCATATTTCTGCAGGTCCTGAAGGCTGATTCAAAAATCTGCGATTTAGGGCTTTTACGTCTCTGCATAGATCTATCTGATGCATTCAGGTAGCAATGTGTATGTGCCACCTCCAGGGAATTTATTTTCCCCCCATTTGCCAAGATAAACAGCATACCAAGCATGAAGGGGGGAGGAGACAGGCTGATTTAAGTGATTTCACTTTGCGATTTTCTGTGTTCTTTTTAAGTCGCTTATCCATTTCAGTGCTCAATATTCAGCTCTTTCCCTAATTAGAAAATCGCTAATCTGCTCTGAAAAATGTAAAAGTGAGTCTTGCTTACGTGCACTGCTTGGAATATGCAAGTGTGCTGGGTTCTGTGTTGCTTTCAAGCTCTTTTTAAAAAGCTTGTGGTGTCTCCAGCTGGCATCTCTTGCTCCCGTTGATCCCTCCCCCGGTCCACGTTCAACCCGTGTGCAGAGCAGTGCTACGTATACCTAATACCTCCAAGCAATTATTCCTGCTCTATTCCTAGCAGACACTAAACCTTTGGCACTCTTTTAAGTAATGCACTCGTCCCCTTCTCTGCCTGGGAGACCCCTCCCAGCCAGGACAGGACAGCCTCTCCACACCACATCCCAAAGAGCAGCTGTCCAGGAACCCAGGGCAGGGACAAGGGAGGGCTGCAAAGATGGAAGCTCAAAAAAAGCAAATTTTCAAACCAGTCCATCCAATTGCTAGGGGTTCAGTAGCAGCACTTTATCAGCCTAATGTTACACCCGCAAGACCATGGCTGGTGCCAGGGAGCAGCGCAAGTGGGGTTGCTCTGTGTAGGGGAAAAACCAGGAGCTGGGGGTGACGCAGGACAGCCCTCACTGACCCGGCACAACCCCTGTGAGCCTGGGCAGGGCCTGGTAGCAACAGGTCCCATAGACAGCCCCAGGCAAGGCAAGGTGACAAGTCAGGGCCGAGGTCCCTCCACCAAGCTCAGTCAAGAATGAGAGCCAGAGCTGGAGAGGCTACCTGCAATGTAGGTTCAAAGTCCATCCAGGAGACAGGGTTAGAGGCCAAGCTACCTGCAATGTCACTCCAAGGTGCATCCAGGAGACCCAGCCAGAAGCAGGGCCGCAGCAGAGACCTGCCATGTGGGGCTGAGGTGCACCCAGGGACCAACACTGGGGACAGTCACACCTTCAACAGAGCTCAGGAAAACACAGGGACCTGAGCTCAAATGAAGCTCTTGAGGCTGGGACAGTGGGTATAGGTCCCAGATGAGGCTTGTTAAGGCAATTGAGGCTCATTAAATGCACACTGGGGCCCTCACAGCTGATCACCATCCATCACCTCCCCACCCCGTGTGCTGCTGCTGGAGATCCCAGCCTGGGTAAGCAGCAGTGGAGGCAGGGACAGCTGGATAATTCAGCCCAGTGCGGGATGGAGAGCAGACCAGACCAAGCAGCTCCCAGCTCAGCACTGCCCTGCGCATCAGGAATTCAACACCTGCTTCAAGGCGTAAATCCGACTGTCCTGAAGGTCAGCAGCTGGTGGCCTTAGACAGCAGTGTCTAGCCTGGGTGATTCATCATTACTCTTTTGTGGAAGAAATCCCATTAAGTAGGCACCAGCATAAGCCCAGAGGGCTAGGGGTTGGTCATTAACAGCTCAACCCGAGCAGGCAGCGCAGAGATCAGGCTCCTCTGCAACAAGTGAGCACAGCCTCACAACATCCCTGCTCCCCAGAACTCGCCTGGTTCTTCTGTGCAGACCCGGCTGCACCCCGCCAGAGCACATAACCCTGACACAAATTCCAGCACTGCTCAGCCAGTAGTTGACATTGCACTAAGAAAAAAATCCAGCCCACCCACACTCTGCATAACCAGCAATTGGGGGAGAAAGAAATGAGGAGCAGCTCGCCTGCAGTGCTCCAAGCCTCACCTCTAAGAAGGTGCCCACCACCTCAGAGGAACATTCTAGAAACCTCCTGGCTAGCACTGCACTGCAAATGTTGCCCATTTTAAGGACCATCATCCTCCCCTCCCCATCCCTGCCCCATCTCTGTTATTTTAGGGACTTAATTTTTAATCACTAGCTTACCAAGACAAGAAAGATGTCTGGCCTAGGGATCTACAGAGCATAGAAGTGGAATTAAAGACAGCCAGGCATTGTCCAGGCACGGCCAGGACACCTGCATACTGCTCACAGCCAAGCCAGCCCAGTCCTCAGCCTTTGCACTGCTTTCCCAAGTGTTACTGCCGTGGTCTGTCACACTTGGCTACCTGCACATTAATATGAGCAACTCCTTGCCCTGCTCCAGCATCCTGCTGTCCGCAGCAGCTCTCACACTACACATCTTCAGGTTTGGGTTTTTTTTGTTTGTGGGTTTTTTTTTTTTGTTTTTGTTTTTTTAAATCAGCTTCTCAGTGCTCTTGTACCCAAACCTCACCCCATGCTGCAAGAGCCATCCCAGTGCCCTCACTCACCTTTCTCCTCTGGCTCTGACCAACGGCAGTGTTGCATCGCCCTGCTGTTTTGGGAAGAGCTCTGCACATGGCTGTGATGCACCTGTTGCTCAATCTCTAAAGCTACCCATCAGATCTCCGCTAAGTGCACTGCACCCATCGTCGTCTGCAGACACATGCTGGCTATGTCTGTCCTACAGGAACAGGACTAAAGCAAGAGGAAGAAGTTGTGTGGATATAATTAGCAATAGTGCATCTAAGTAACTCAGAGCCCTCATGTTACACTATTGTCTAGGGGTGCTATTTGCTCACAAGCTTTTCACAACCAACCACTTCCCTAGGAAGAAGAGTACAGCTTAAATGGCAATTAGTCACCCATCCTGCCTTTGTTCCCAAAGGATCTCCAGCAACATTTTGGGGAAAAGACTGGGAAAGTTAATCCAAGGCTGACATACACATCTTACAGCTACATGGACAGTTTTCCATGAATCCTCTCCTGCCCAGATTGCTCGCAGGAGAGAAAGGGAACACAGCTGCTATCATAAACCTTTCCAGCCAAACCGCCCCACTTCATTATAGTTTGTCACCTGCTCAGGGAAATCACTTGTCACAAAAATTTTCTTTTCCACTTAATGACTTCAAACTCAATTTGAGGATTGGCTCAGCAGACTACAGCTGAGGTGCCTTTCAACCAGAGCGTACACTTTCCCTGGCTGTGAGCTGCAGGCGAGATGGACGGTGAGGGCACCTTTTGCTCGGGAGGCAGAGCTGTTGTAGCTTGGTGTAACTAAAGGCCCGACTCAGCAAAGCACACCAACCCTACTGATTGTAGAGCCCGCACTTACTGTTTAATAAGGATTAAATGTGTTGAACTGAGGCTGATGAGACGCTGACCCAAGCAAGAGCTAGGTCAGGAACAGGGCGGGTCACGACAAGTGATCTGGTGTGCAAGGAAGAGGAAGAGGCAGAGGACGCTCCACTGGGCCAGACTCAAAGCATTTATACATCCAAGTGTACGGTCTGTTGGTGGCCAGGATCAGCCCTAAAATGCAGCATTTCCTTAGCAGCGAGTGAAGGGACCTTATTGTCACAGGCTAATAGTATGACCTGCACAGCACTTCATCACTGATGAAGCACAGGTACAGGTTATGTTGCCACCACTTACCCAGACTTGTACAAGACAGCATCAGTGGGCAGGACAGGCTGATGCTCCTAGTCATTGTAACTGTAGAAATAATGCAAACACTGTACTTGAGAAAAGTCACAAAAAATACACTGTGCAATGAGGGGAGCCAGGAAAACAGGCTCAGAGAAGTGCCTTTCCCACAGTCACCAAGCAAGTCACAGAGCCAAACCCAGAAGTCAAAAGCATCCAGTGCCCTTCTTGCCACCCCACACTACCTTCCAACATTTTATGCTATAAACACAAAGCCTCCCTGCCACAGGTCCACTCTAATATTATTCCTGCTTACTGGAATTGTAAAAAAGGATTAGCAACAACTACAGGAGTTGATCTGGAATGATCTGTTAAAATTCTGCAGGTGAATGCTATTAAATGCAAGCGAACACTGAGTCCCACATTCCCAGTGAAATTAATAGGCTCCACGTTACAATGGAGCAGAAGTAAAATCATTGCTAGGACTGAAGCAAAACCGAGATTTATTTATCTAGTTTGCACTGTTCCTAAGTAGCTGCACACAGTATGTTAGGTAAAGTTAAACACACATCTTGTTACTTTAGCAGCTAACAACAGCAATCACATCTCTTCTGAAAGTGGACTATATTGAACAGGCAACTAATGGATCAGCTTGAGAGTCTTCTCACCAAGGCACTTCCTCCTTGCAGCTAGGACAGCCACCCTGTCCCACCCTTGTAGGTCCTTGGCAGGATGGATGGAGCACGGGTCTGCTCCTAAAATCCATGCTTGGTGCTCCCAGGTAGCAGGCTGAGGTCACCCCCCTGCTCTATTTGGCTCGGCAGCCAGCAGACTGAGTGTGTTGTCAGGAGAGAGCAGATCAAATTAGCACATTAGCAGGACTGCCAAGAATTGAAAGCCCGATGCAACCAGCTAAACACTTGAGATTTGCTCCAGTGGCTGCTGCAGTAAACCGTGCAGAAGCCACAGTTAAACACAGCGAGCTGTCGCTGCAACGCAGACTGTGCCTACAGCCAGCAATCCTGCCCCGTACCACCCCAAACGCAATGCTATGCAAAAGCATCAGCCCAGCTCCTGAAAGCAGCCCCATGCTGCCAACAACCTAAAAAAAAAGGTGCTGTGTTAATGCAGAGAGCACCAGCTCCTGCTCCTGGGTTAGCTGCACCTTGGCGACCTCATCCCTGCACCATCCCTTTTGCATGACACAGGGCTGCCCCCGCGCCGACAGAGCAGTGCTGGGGAGCACCCCAGAGCGCTGCTCCACCTCTCGTACCCAGCCTCCGAGGTGGTCTCCAGGAGCTAGACCACCATGCATCCTCCTCCTCACCTCCAACCCCCATCCAGAAACCCAGTGGAGATTTAAGAGAAAAAGGAATTTTAAAAACACATCAAGAGTTAAAAATACTTCCTTCAGCCGACTGCAAGGCAAGCAGAGGGAACAGTGTTTACTGCAACTTACGGCTGCAAATTGAGATTCCTGGTTTAGAGGAAGATCTGGTGCTCTGGTGGTTTCAACACACTCTTGAAACCCCTGTAACAGAGCCTTACTTCAGCTACCCTCTCCACAACAGGTCTTTAACGTACTAGAAATCCCACTACATTGGTTAGACAAGCAACCGGTTCCCTTCTAATTGGTTTAAAAGACAGCAGGTCTTCCTTTTTAATGGCTGATTAATTGCCACACTGCCCAATGCAAGGCGGGGATTCACTTGTCTGTGTAGCAATTCAGCAGGGAAGCCTGAGGCTTCCATGTAAAGGAAGGGATTGACACACAAAAAAAAAAGTTGACTTGTGATCCAGCCAAAACTAAACCAACCAGCAGCCTCTCCCGGTAACCTTCCCACCAAGCCCCCCACAAGTGTTAAGGGAAATAAAGATATTCCCATTTTGAAGGCAAAATTCAATGTTCATGAGGGAGATAGGGCTCATTTAGTTTTTAATTTTTCATTTACCTCCAGGTTAAATCCAGGCAGGGAGCCTGATGTTGAAATGAATTGAAACAACTGTTTTAACACAGTCCAGCTCCCTTCCCAAAACTCTTCCATCTCCCCACCCACTGCCAGGAGAGGGACCAAACTGGGCAGGAATAGGGAGATTGAACAGAAACAAGTCAGAGTCAGCAGCAGGCTGGGTTAATGCGGGCACAGCTTTCTGTCGTTGTCATTCTGGTGTTTGCTCTCTGCAATCCTTTTAAGGTGGCTGCAGCTTGCAGCCAGCGCAATCCTGATTTTGTAAGGGTTTGGGGTTTTTTCCCCCTCCTTCCTTTTTTCACATTGCCAGCAATTGATTTCATTTAACATTTTCATTCCTCTGCCTGCTGTAAATAACCACTTGGCAGCTGAATTTCTCAAGTAGAACAGGCAGTGGCTGCTTACTCTCTTCCTGGCAGCTGGGGGGGGGAATCTGGCAAGCACTAAAGCAAGAAGCTCTTTCAAGTAGCTTTGAAATGTGCAGGAGATTACAAGGGTAGTACTTGGAGTGGAAGAAGTCACAATATAGAAAGGCCAAAAACTTATTTTTGAGACTCCTAGTGAACTTAGTAGCTGAAAGACTAAACTCCCAGGTTAGAGATGAGTATTTTACTCCTGGTTAATGGTCCTACAGAGCCACAGATGCCAGCAGAGAAGGGTACCAGGCTGCTGCAGCTGGTTGTTGTCAGTAACCTGGCAGCACATTGCTGCGCTTAAACCAGCACACAAGGTGCAACCCAAGGAGAAGACAACCCAACCTGCCACCTCCATGTGCTCAGCAAACCACCACACATGCTCACCACCACTCACTTGCCCACCAGCAGGCTGAGATACTGCATCCGTGCTTGTCATACCAGTCCTGCCTTCCTCCTGGGGGCCCAGCATCAAGAGCGTTGGTGCCAGATTCCCACAAAGTTCAGCCAGACAAGATACCTGTGACCTACAACAACCACCCTGCCGTACCAGTACCCTGTCCTCTCCCACTGACTGGGCAAAGCATCTCCACTCTGCCAGGACATCTCAAGACCTGAGATGCAAAGAACTCTACATTACCACGCAGTTCAGCAGGCACAATTTTCTGTTCTGGTTTATAATCTCAATAAATCCCTGACCTGACTAGAATGTGACAAACTTAGGGCCAGAACAAACTTCACTGTAAGTCAGCCTTCGCATCGGAGTAACAGAGGAGTCACAGAATCAACGACAAGCAGGTTCATCTTAGTGATGCCAGCATAGCACCCATACAACTCCCTTAGGCTTCAAATGGTTTACTTGTGTTTTACATGAGCTTATGGAGAGGGGAGCTGCTGTCCCACCACTGCCAGGCTTCCCCCCCCCCATCCCCAGGAGCTCCCAGTACAAGGCTTTGCTGCCACCCCAGAGAGGCAGAGCAGAACATCCCACAGCCACAAGAATCAAGCAAGGGAATGGGTATTTACAACCCCAAACGACTGCATGCACAGCTAAGCGAGCACCAAGTACTAATAATGATTAACTTGTAAGGGATCCTTTTTAGCTTTTATTCAGGAAAAAGTCAGCATATTCTGAGTGCAGCCATTAACAATACCAACAAGCAGAGCTTGTACCACAGGCTACGTGGCCTAATTCCACCCTGCTTTTCTGATGCTGAAAAAAAGCTGCAGTAAAGATATCAGCAGTGACAGGATCCTGGCACGCACTGGCCCCCACCTTGCATCTCAACCCTGAAATGCTCCTCAGCAAGAGCTGCTTACTCCTCCTCAGCTCCCTGCCCCTCCAACCCAAGCTGGAAACCACAGAGAATGTCTTTGAAAATGCCCCTGCTGAACTTGTAGAGGCAGAGTGGAGCAGGGATGACAAAAATCGGAGCTGGCAGCTCTGCAGAGCAAAGCCCAACAGTAGGTTCACCTTTCCCTTCCCCTCTCCAACACACCACGAGTGGGAGGGTTTGATGAGGACAGCACAGCTGAGCTAGTGGGCAAGCAAGAGAGGAAAGGAGGGGAAAGCAGGAGGCAGAGGTGGGCAGCAGCTGCATTGTTAACAGTGACGCAGCTGGTCTCCTTGCTCTGAAAAGCACTCATGAAGGCCACAGGCACGCCACGGATGCAAGCGGAGGCTGTTCAGGAGTCCCTTGAGGGGCAGATTCAGTCTATCCCATAGCTATGCAGCAGGATAATACACTCCGTCTCCCCTCAAAAATACCTTGGGGATGCCAAGGGATGCAGAAGGAACTCAACCACTGTCCCAGCCACATGTTGGATGCTGGCTCAGCCCCTGACATCTGCCTGCTGCAGGACAGCAGGGCTGGCATCACCCTTCTGCTGCTGCCATCCACACCTGCTTGCAGAAAGCCAAGTATGAAAAAGGCATCCTTGTTCCTACAACAGTTCAGAGCCTACTGTGTTACACGTGAAGACAGGCAGGGCTAATCCCCATCTCACAACTTGCAATGCTAAGTACATTAGAAGCTGCTTTTTCTATTATTTTTTATTATATTTATTTTAGCAACTTTGCTTCACCCCTTCTTTTCCCCCAGCAGACAAACAGCAGAGTAGAGCAAGCATGGATAATTCTCATCCCATTTTTATTTCTCTGTGGTGTTTCTCTGTTTGCTTTGGAGAGGAGGGGGTTGTTGGAGCATGTGTATTGCTTTCCAATTACAAATTAGCTTTTTAAATGAAGTGTGCTGCAAGAGGCCTGATATGCCATGAGCAGGTGTGCTACTCAGTCTCTGATGAGAAACAAAAGTGGGGAAAAAGAAAATCTCACCCTACAAATAACTGCCCTGCTGCCGCTCACAGAGCCTGGTCTGAGCGGGGAGCCCTGTGCAAGTGCCTGTGCAGAGCACGGAGTGGTCCCAGTGATGGGCTCCTCCTGGGAGTTCGGTTCCTACGGCCAGCAAGGAAGAAGTTTTTTGCAGAGTAAATGGAAGCACTTGGCAGTAGGAACCAGGTTGAAGCACAGCTCTGCTGTGCTCAGGCTTCAGGGAGGCTCTGAACAGAGGGAAGGAGACAGGGAAAGGGCATCCTCCTCTCCCATCAAGTGGGGTCAGCTTCCCCCAGACCTCCAAATCAAGATCCCGCTGCCAGCGGTGTGCTCTGTCCAGGGGAGCTCCAGTAGAGCTGAATTTTACACGCACCAGAGTACAAGGGTCGGATACTGAAAAGACCTGCCATTTCCCATCCCTCTTCCATGAAAATCCTCAAGGGCTGTAGCAGCAAAGCCAGGTCCCACACACATCTCCCAAGGGTTTTGGCACTGCGGGTCAGCACCACGTGGAGGATTTGTAGGTCTGCTCTCGATCTGACACTTCTGAGGCAGCTGTTGATGGGAAACACAACTCCAAGAGCACCTCCGCAAAGGTGATTCGATATGCTTCCAGTCTGCCCACAGATTCAGGGAACTAGTAATTGTGTGTGAAGACTGGAACCACCTCTTTTCTATGTCTGTTATTAGCAAGCTGAGCAAGTACCTTATTGTTGACAAATATTCAATTGCAGATGTGTGGTAGCTATGTCCCAGCTTCTCTTCTTTCATCACCTGCAATTGTTGCAGCAGCTAGTCAAACGAGCATAAGTGCTATGAGTTTTCAGCAAACACTACCAGATATTCAGCACAAAAGGAAAAGTTGACAAATGATCAAATGCAGTTGCATCTACAGTCTGCTGCTCACAGACAACTGACAAACAGAACACAAATGGCGACATTCCCTCGCTGAATTAACAGGCAGTCCAAGAACAGCTACTCAGCTCAACAGCTATAACAAAAAACCCCACCCACCCATACCCCAAACCCCAACACAACTAAAAAGAAACCTCTGTCACTCCCAGAGTTCAGCAAACTCCAGCCCAGATGCCACTCTGCAGAGCTGGGTGAACACGGCGAGCTGGCTCAGATCCCCACTGTGAACCTTCTGGTACCGTTTTGGGGGTTCCCTGAAGCTGATGCTTTTTAGACACGTGTGGGCTTTTATAGTTTATTTTGGTTTAGGACCTGGGCAGGAATTGACTTCAGGCATCTTATGCAGAGCTTCCAAGCCCTCCTTCCCAGGTCCTGACCACTTTGCCCTGTCCTTTCCCCTTTCATTTCACCGGTCTCTGCCAAATCACCGACCATTAAGGAACATACTCTGTAACGCTAACCTGCCATCCGTGGCCTCGTGCTGCTGATGTGCTCTCCTCTGTCCCTCACCTGTGAAGGACTTTGTCTGCTCAGGCCAGCAGGGACTGGGATTTTCCACTGCACCCTCATCTTCTGCCCAGAAGAGCTGGGTGCGTTTAAGGCCTCTGTCAACCACCCCCTGTCCTTTTTTACTGCTGCCAAACTTTCTTAGAGCTGCTAAATCATGAACCTCTAAACATCTAGACACTGTGATTTGTTTAAGAAAATAAAATTTGTGTTTTATAAAACACTGGCAGAGTTTCTCCCTCTGTCCTTCATTAAACCTTTTTGTTTCACATGACATGTCCCCCATGCAGACTCCAGCAGCAGCAGCATACCAGTTCAACTTAGGAAGAATAAAAAGCTACCTTGAGATTCACAGCATATTAAAATTAACAGCCACTGCAGTCAAACACTGTATCTCTCTCCAATCTCATTACGAACGGTTTGTAACATAAACCAGGATCCACTTCACAGTATTTCATGGGAAGATCCACAAGGAAATACAGAAAAGACAAACACATGTCAGAATTCGCTTGAGCAGAGACCGAGAGCATGAGGGGCAGGATTGGAGCCCGCTGGCCGGGAGGCTCTATCCACGCACTGCTTCCCTGCACAGAGCGGGCTGCATCCCACGCACCACCTGCGAGGGTACCGCTAGCTCACAGGGGCAATGCATGGGGAGCTCAGGTCTGGGCTTTCTGCTCCAAATCCAACACCACTACAGTGAAAAAGAAAGGCAAAACCAGATGAAGACACTCTAGGCCCAGAGCAAACCAAGCAGGCCATGCATAGGCTCTTGCCTTTGCCAAACAGTCATGCAATCACTGCCCTAGTTTGTCCTGGTCATTTGTGGTTATTTGAGCTCCTGAGGGTTTCTTGACCTCGTTTCCCAAGACACAACCCACAGCTCTGCCCATCCCGGGCACCTCACTGCAATAAGCCCCTGGCGATCCCCCTGCACATGGAACGTGTGCCCACTAACCCCAGCTGCTCACGCTGCGCAGCCAGCCATGCCAATCTCACCAGCCAAAAAGCCAACTTACTTTCACGAAACACAATAAAAGGCAGAACCAGGGAGGCTGCAGAACAAAGCACCCTGAAGAAGAGCTACAGACAGGGGGGGCACCCCACGCTAGAGCCCCCTACCCTGTACCTATAAGCAGTTCCCTACCATGCTCTCCTTCCCACCCAAGCACAACCTTTCAATCTACCAAGTTGCAGCCAACACCTTTTCCTTGGTAGCAACTCCTCTGCGAAAGGAATGGTAGATTCTGCCTCAAAGCGCACCCAGCTGGCTCATCCCATCCATCCAGGCCAATTGAGTTTGCTAGACATTCAGCAGCCCAATGTTTCATGAAGAAAAAGTGGTGCTGTCAAGAATTGCAACAAGGGAAATTGCTCTGGTAGAAAAACCTGGCAGCACATGTAGCCTGGGAGCCCACAAAGCCAAGCTGAGAGGGACCTAACTGAGAAACTGGTGAGCTCTGGGAAAAAGCTTTCACCCCCATTTTGCCACTGGAAATCCCTTCCAGCAGGAAACCTGTTAGCAAGAGCTCCCTGGGACTCGGCTCACGGGAGGATGGAAACTGAGGGAACAGAGACGGGGAAGCACAGGGTATGTGGCTCGATCTGTTCCTAAAAAACCTTTTGCAAAGCCAGTTACAACCATGCCCTAAAGGCAGAGACTTTACCCATACAGAACCAGGCACCAGCTCCCTAGACAGCCCCTTCGTCACACCTGACCTCCGCAGGCAGATGCACCCTGGGGAAGAGCAAAACATGTGATTTCTCACAGTCATTCCCAAAAACCCACTGTCCTCTCTAATCCTCGGCAGCCATGTCTCCTCCCTGCAACCAGTTTCCTTGAGAAACACACGGAGCTCAAAGCCTCCAGCATCATCAAGCGCTCCACGCACAGAGAGGGTGCAGACAGAAGCGGCATTCATCAGGCTGGTAGACACAGCATCATTTTGCTGGGTAGCTGGATGTGGTTGACTTGGATTCGCACTCTCCCAGGAAATGATTGTGATTGTCAGAGGAGATTGGTATATGATTATTAATAACAACACCACAAGGAAAAATAGAAGGCAATCAGCTGAGTGGGGCCGGGAGAGGAAGCGGGGAGGGTTTGCAGCATTAGCGTTGGATCCTGCTCAAGGCCTGGCAGGCTGCGAGTGCCCTGCTACACATGTTAGGCTGTAACACAACTTCATTTTGCTCTTCCAATGAACAAATTCCCCAGATGCCATGCAGAGTAAGTTAATAAACAACAGCAGAAGCAGTGAGGAATAAAGAAGCGCAAGCAATGGAGATGGGATTGGAACAGGTGATCTGCAGAGAGCAAAAACTGGTGGAAGTTGCTCAAGTGTTCTTACACCAAGATTAGGCATGAGAGAGCATGAGAAATGGTCAAAAGGAGCTCAAAGCTAAATTTCAGGGCACCATCTATTGCTTCCATAAAAAGAAAACACACGTGCAGTCTCATTAGACCTCTAAAAGCCAGAAGAGCTATGTTTTTAGAGGGATTGCAGGGGTTTCTAGCACACAAGCATGGCTCATAGTTATGAGTGTAAAGACAGGTGACAGAGGTGCTCTGGTTTCTCAGCTTGCCCGGGCAGCCAGGCAAAGGGCCCTGGGCGGCTCTGCAGCCTCCAGGTTACAGCCTCTCACACAGAGCCATCTCGCCTCCCAAAGGCACGGGCCGGGCTCTCCCCGCAGGGTATCCTGGCAAGGTGCCAGCCTGTAAAACAATCACCTCTGCACCTTCCCTCAGCTCCAAAACCATCCCTAGCCTGCATACAGAGGTCCCAAGATCACTTGCCCAAGATCAGACCGGGGGGGGGGGGGGGGGGGGGGGGGGGGGGGGCTTACAGCACAAGGCAGCAATGCACAGCACGCACCAAGTCTCAGCTCAGTGCCTTCACCCCAAAGCCATTACCCCCAACATGCCCTCTTTTCCCAGCTATTCACCCCTGCAATGTGACATAGGCACTAGAATTCGATTTTATGCTGTATTTGAGAATGACACATTCCGATAACAGCTGACAAGCCTGAGACAATACAAATTAACCCCCTGTCTGAATGGATAGAATCCTCTCCTCTCCGCAGGGATGGCTGCAAGGAGGAGGAGGAGGAAGACAGCTTGCTCTGCACTGCCTTACAGCCTCCCAGGGAAGGGAGGCAGGCTGCCAGGCAGGGGAGGGGCACAGGTCTTCAGCCTGTAACTGTGCAAACACTAATGCTGCAAAAGCTAATTTTACAGAGTTCCACTCTGCGGACTCCTCTTTGTCCCAGGATTCCTCAGCCTGGGAGATTAGCAGTTTACAGATGGAGAAAAATAAGTTATTTTAAAATTCAGCATCAACTTGCTTGGACTCAATGAGCAAGTCACTTTGGGAGGGTGGGGATGGGCACAGAAAGGAGGGCTCAAATAAATGAGAAATAATTGAAAGACTAGGAAGAAGAAAAAGCATATCTGCCACTCTAGAAAGCCCAATATTCGCTCTCATTTTTATTCTTGTCTTCATGCCTCTTTGCAGCTTACTTTCTATCCTTTCCAAGCTTTCCCTGATCTCCAAACAATATTCCTGTCTCTGGCTGTGTTTAAGTCCCTACCCACCAGCCTCCAGCCATACTGGAAATGTGCTTATCATGCTCTCCAAAAGTTTTCTCGAGCCCATCGCTGGGATGAGGCCACGCAGCCTGCACAAGAAATCCCCACAGTGAACACAGCGCCTTCTGTATGTTCCTCCAATCCCAACCACAAACCCCATCAGCACCTACTTGGACCTCACAGGCACTACCTCCTCACGCTTCCACCGCCGCTGTATTTAACCTTGAGACACACTGGAGAGGGATGGAAGGAACTGCTGTGGGAGCAAGATTACAAGCTAAAAACCACAGCTCCCTGAAGGAAGCCATGTGTGATGCCCCATGCCTGAGCTCTCCCAGACACAACAGCAAAACCTTAGGGCTACAGTGCACTTGGAGCCTGAATCCTCCTCACAAATGAGTAACGGAAGTGCTGACAGCCGCTCACACCCATCCAGGCTGTGCAAGCAAGGCTGTACCCGCACACGCACCCACTTACAGCAAGGGAAAGACAACAGAGAAATGGCTTCAGCAGGAGTTCATTACACTTGTTTATCTTCATTTTGCCTGTAACAGATGAACAACATAATGGCTTTGGCTTTCCTGGATGCCACAAACCCAGAAACATCCTAATGAAAAATAAATGTATTTACAGGGAGACGTCAAAACAGACCAAGACAAGTCAAAGTAATGTGCCTGCGTTGGGAACGAGTGCTTTTATTTCATCACCCCTTCACGGCCTTCAAGCGGATCACGCAGCAGAGAGAGATAAATATTTTAAATTGCGACACTTCAGCGATGCACAGTTGTGCAAGACAGAATAATTAGAAAATAAATTACTTTTTTTAGCATGGTAATTCCAAATGTTGAATGAATTAGATTACTTGACAAACTCCAGACCCATTTCAATATCAAGGGTCCCATCCAAGGAGACACGGGGAACTCTGCCTTCAAAAAGAAGCCAAAATACAAATAAACACAGCTTAGAGAAAGCATTTAAGATCTGCCCGGCAACCTCCATAAATCTAAAAGATGGAAGGTTTCTTCTGGCCTCACACTAACCGTTTGGTCTAAAAATAGGTTAATCTTCCCAAGAGCAAAGGAACCATCACCAACACAACACACCAACTGCGTGCACACACCTCCTGGCCCCGCAGACACGCACCGCTGCCCTGGGCAGGCACAGGCACACAAAGGCTGCTGAACTTATTAATTAACAGCCAAATCCCCTTCCCTAATCCATGCCGTGGAAGCTCATGGTGCTGTCAGCTGACCTGCTATGCTGAGCACAGAGCACTGGTGTATATTACTTGGAACAGTCTCTCCTTGCTTTGTTTTTTGGAAGACCATTTGCGTAGATGCAAATGTGTTGTCCCCCCAATCCTGATTAATTATCCAAATGTATGGCTGTACAGGTTGTGATGAATATGCACACACGTGCTTCACTGTTACGCTGACAGAGCATATTGCTTATTTGGGGAAACTAGTGAGATTTTCACTTGTTCCAGTAAAGCGGATTACATAATCTCTCCTCCCATGTCCCCTCTCTTTCGGTCTGATTTAACTTGTGGGATGGTTTTATACCCAACTTATGCAGACGTATGGAGACAGTCATTTATAAACTCCTGAAAACCGCAGCTAGGATGCTCCTAGAGACAAGCCATCTGAATTCAGGGAAACGGGGGTGTCAGTCTGTGTGGGGCTGCGTCTTCTCGGCGTCGCTGTGTGGGCTACACTGACACAAGCCTACCTCCCGTGCAGACACACACACGAGACTCTGCTGGTTAATTCACGTTAATTGTTTAAGGACTCACTGAAAAAGGTATAAAGCCAGGGGCGATTGTGCCCGCCAGAAGCTTTCCGTTAGAATAAATATATGTTAAGATAGAGCTAATAGGGAGAGTGCTTACCAATTTAAACATGAGAAAACCCCTACAAATGCTAAGGAGTTGTCCTTATTCCCCAAAAACGCATTTTAAAAACGCATATCATTAACTTCAGATGAAATATTTAAAAGCAACTTTTCAAGAACACGCATGATGAAATCAGGAAATCTGATGTTTTAACACTTGACTGGAAAGAAAAGCTAGCAGTATCTGCAACCTGAACTGCACAATGAAACCATCCAAAAAAAATTGTGGTAGTTATGTAATGTGAGGCTTTTTTTATTATAGTATGTTTTGAAATATGTTACGTAACTTGGGTTCTTAAACCTTAATCGTGATTGTTACATTTTTGCTTAATGCTATCAAGAGAAGTGAGAGCAGGAACTTTCGGTATGAAGATAACAATGAAATAACCACAGTTAATTAAAAAAAATAATCAAACTCTCACACAATTCAATGAATTCTGAGAGGAGACCAATGGTACTAGTTTGTGAGAGGGCAGAATTGAGATTTCTTTGGTTTTCATCCAACAACTCCTTAGTCTAACAGAATTATACATCATAACAGGTGTTCTCAATTGGGCAAAACCTGGGCTTAGTACTGACCGCTGGAACTGCAATGCTCTGTTTGGATTGCACTGATGTGTGCTCTGAAACATCATTCACCTTAGCACAGTATTCCCCTGAAGAATATCCTTTGTTTTAAAAATTATTGAAAAAAAAAGTAATGAAGTAGCCCCAGGAGGAACTTGCAATGCAATATTTGTTAGTACTCTGAAGTTAAGCATCAATCTCAAACCATTTAAAAAAGCACTTTTAAAGACAAAGCTACTAACACATAAAAGCGGGGGAAGCAACAACAGCATAAAAGCTGCATTTGCAGCTGTTCTATACCACCGGAGCAGCTGAAGTGAACTCATGAATCTGGCCTTTAATTTGTAATTGATTTTATGACTTCACAGCAAGTGTGGGAACACAGGTCTCTCCGTAGGAGGAGACCAGGAGAGCTCAGTCCTCCAGACTCGACACCTTTTGTGTTTTCCGAGTGCCTCGCCCAGCCCCTTGCCCCCAGGCCCCCACCGCATGGCAGGCAGTGGGGCACAGCAGCTGTGGTCTACCCTGCATGCGGAGCCATGGCACATGCCTCGTCCGCACCACCTGTGAGTCATGCAACAAAGGCACTGCAAACGAGTCACCTGTGGGAGAGGTCCAGTGTGACACCAGACCCTGCTCCATAGGTGCTATGCTGCTGACTTCACTTCGTTGTATCTGAGTAATTAGATACAACAATCTTTAATAATTTAACCAAAGTATCTGTCTTCATTACCTTGTTGTTGTTATCATTTGGAACATAGAAAAAAACCAAGACAAATCCCTGAAAGGACCTGATAACTAATAATTAATCTTGTTCAGATTTGCTTATAGACTTTCAGAAAATTCCTTTACCCATAGTCCTAAGCACTACAAACTTGGATGCTATGCTGTATTTTCACACTAAAAGACTATAGACTTAGACTTCAAGGGAAGTCCTTCTAGCTTCCCATAGTTTTGGTACAAGGGATCACTGCCTGTAGCTGTTGGCTAAGGCTTTGTACTAAGAGGGTGAAATGCCATACAGCTGGGAACTCTAGTGCCAAGAAGATGTTATTATTTATAAAATTCATAAATACATAATAAACAAGTCATCACCAGCCTTCAGCTGCTGGTGCTGGACGCAGAGCGCACCAGTCAGAGGTAGTAAGAGACAGTCCTAACAACATCCATCAGCCAGCACACGTCCATCTGAGCTGGTGGCATGCTTTGTTCGGGACACGGGAAGAGCCTGAAAAAAATCAGCCTGCCTCCTTTTGCTTTAAACAAATGAGGTATAAATATAGAAGCCTTGGAAAGGTGCCTCGAGTCTGCTGCACTGCAATTGCCATAACAATTGGATTATGATCCTTATTTATCCTCATTGACAAAGTAATTGGGATTGGTCAGCTGGATCTCTTCCCATCCTAGGGGACAACAGATGGGTGATGCAGCCCCAGGTCTCCCAGGCAAGTGACGGAGGTCTGGCTCTGGCTGACACCCGGCAATCTCCAGGGCCCTCCCTGGGACAGTTTGGACAATCCTGTTGATCCACCACTTGCCAAGTCCCCCTGGCTGCATACATTACAGCTGTGAGCTGCTCTTCAGAAGAGGTGCAGAGCAGATGCAAGTATGATTCCCCTGCACAGCGCGCATGTGACACAGACCCATCCTGAATGCTACAACCTTCTGTTAAGCCAGAGCAAACACAAGGTCGGAGGTGCAGAGAGCCCCCCACTTGTTAGTTAACTCAGTACTGTGGAATTCCTCCGACCGGTCTAAAAACTATCTAGATTTTCTAGACAAACAGCCAGACAGGCAGGAGAGCTCCAGATGGCAAATAAGAGAAATTATCTGCTGCCAGAAACACTGGAGTTGCATATATAACGGATGTGGTGGCATAAGGGTAAAGATGGGTTTTGGGGTGGCAGAGGCAGGAGAAGATTTGACCAAGAGTTCTAACATCATTTTTAGAGAAGACCTGTCCTGCCATTGTTTAGGGTGCCTCAATATTGACCAAAATACCTTTAGGCAAATCCAAAGCATGGAAAAAATAAGCAGGAGAAAGCAATGACAAATGCATTCAGGCGGTAATAGTCAAAACAAGATCCAACAGCCTCCTCCATGAGGTGTTACTCTATTAGGGTATCATCTATACAGCAGAATAGATGCAAAGAAAGAAGTGGGAGCAACAAGACTCCTAAAACATCTCCAGACATTTCAAAGCATCAAGATGCCACCCAGTAATGGCTAGTGGACAGGAGAAATGAGTAACGAACAGGAAGGATTTGCTGGGGACCAAATGCAACAAGCTTGAGACTGTAGCTACCATAGCTGCACTCCTAAGTATCTGTTGGACAACAGACATATCTGAACAGAAGCCACGAGCGAGAATCAGGGGATACTGAAGCAACCACTGCTGTACTGTTCCTCTCCCTTCTGCTCCCAGGTGCTGCAAATACCATGAGCAGGAGCTGTAACTGCAATTTGAAGTACACGCAGCTCACTGGTGCAACGCTCAGAGGAGGACATCTGAGGGAGAAGACAAATAAAAACCTGTTATAAGGGGTAAGGGAGAAACGAGGAGGGACACAACACACTTAGAAGAGAACAGATCTGCAATAGATACCTATTATAAGATCACGGCAAAATAGATGGAAAGAAAGAAATACAGTAAACATTCTACAGCACTTACAAGCAGCCCTAGAGATGTACCAGAACAAATACAGAGGAAGAAATTATTCCATATAGCTAACAGAGATCCACATTAGGAATGGTATTACAAGAAAGATTACCTCCGTCAAAGCCAACCCTTGGAGACCTTCTTAGGCTAATGTTCGTCCTCAACAGCTGCTCTTAAGGTCCTTATGAAACAGGCACATCTTTTATTACAGCACTGATTTCACTTCTGCTCAGTCTGATGAGAAAAATAACTAAAACTGAGGTATAGCACAACTAGAAGCATCTTGAACCTTAAACCCGCATTTAGAAGCTTTAGGGAGGGAAGATCTAAGTGAGTTTACACGTGTGTTTTTTCCAAGGTTTGCAGGATCTCTGTGAAGAGGGTTATAATAGCACACGAAGAAGCTGAAACTAGAAATCTGCCAAAATGTACTTTTCTATCAATACTAGTAAAGTAGTGCAAAACCCTGTCATGCCTTAAGTTTCTTTTTACCTTCAGTTCAGGCTAATTACTACCTATTGAGTGTCAACTTCAAAACATAAATTACAAAACAATCACAGCATGCTTTTTTCTTTTGGTTTCCTCTTAAAAATAATGAACACTGTGTGATTTGTCCCTAGATTTTTCTGGGGTGGGTGTTACATTCATTGAATGTGAATTTGGCAATCCTCACGGGGGGAAGGGAGTCTAGAAATACATTTCTCTGCCGGGATGATGCACAGGGATCAAGGACGCACCCAGGATCGCAGAAAAGGCTCAAGACAGAGACAGGACCCAACCACAAGATGTCCTGACCAACTGCCTTCCACCTGAATGACATAAGTCTCGCCTCCCTTTTGCCAGCAAATCAGCTCAAGTTTGTGCCCTATCTGGACTAACCGAAACTTCAGACCTGCTGATCCAAAAATATATTTTCTATTTGTCATTAAATCCTAAACCAAATGCTATGTGAAGAAAAAAGGTCAAAAATCAAGCGGGATGTGTGATTCTTCCAGATGCAAGTGGCTTTTGCAGATAACGAACAGACCAGAAAGCTCTACAACATTCTCACACCACAGAAATGCTCAGATAAATGTTTTTCTCTACCTCATTACCTCAATCTACTGCAAGGGTTAAAGCTAGCCCCCAAAGTTTAGAGTGGGATGTCGAGGACTGTTCATAACACAAGTTTTTTGCTCGATTTCTGATTTTGGCTAGGGCACAAGTAGTATACAGTATAACAGCAATCGTTTCTAATTAATTGAATTTTTTCCTGTATAATAACTTCCCTTGAAAAACAATTTTTGCTTTCTGAAGAAATATGTATAGAGGTGCCCTATAACTATCAATGACTGATAAAACAATAATCCAGCATGGAATATAGAATTTGCAATTTAACAGGGACCTACGCTTAAGGATTTTGTCTTGGTTTGGTTTTCCTTTTTAAAACTAGTCAATGAGACACTTTAAATGAAACAAATCTTCTTAATGAGAAACTCACACTGGAGGAAAAAAAAATAAATTCTGCCCTTCTGGATTTTAATAGAAACATGCTTCTCGTTTTTGTGCACATGCCCCCAGTTTTCCCTCGCCCGTTTTCAAAGGATTCACATGTATGTTTGCACTCTGGAAATGCTAAGAGCAAGGATGGACAGCTATTATCATCATTAATATTTATACAACCAGCAATTTTGGTAAATCAAACCTCCAGCTCCAAAGCTTTGCTGTTTCATCACAGGGACCACAATGTATTTTTATTCTGTTCAACAAGGAGGTGCCGAATGACTTACCTGCTGGTTTTCCTTCCACTGAAGCACGGTATGTAAAATAAACCAGTGGAGAGAGGACTTGATGGATTATCAGACCAAACTGCCTAAATTCTTACTTGAGCTTTTCCTCCTGCTTCATTTTGGACTTGGTCAAGTGACTGCAGGAGATCCTGTGCACAGGGGGCTGCAACTGAGGCACAAGAAAGTCCTGTGCATACGGTGTTACAGCACATCGCCAGAGCAAACCAGCTGCCAAAGTGAAGAATTCAGCTGTGCCCCTACCACACATTTCAAAGTTACTCACAGATTGATTTTTTACAGGTTTATTACTCCAAAACACATAGTAAGCTGCTTTTGCCAATACTTCAGCTTATCCATACTGCAGAGTACAGTTCCTGGATACACATGAGCTGAGGGACAAGGGTTTGGAGATGCTCTCTGCAGCGTCACGTAAGACCATCCCTACCACCTGGCTGAAGAAATCCAACCAGAAGCTGACACACTGGTCTTGCAAAAAAAAACCCCAACAAACCAACAAAACCCCCCAAGAATACAAAACAAAGCCCCCACACACACACACTTCACGTGAACACGTGAAGAAACTGCAAGCACACACTGATAAAAATCAACCTGTAGCTTTACTCAGACAGGCTGAGCTTGTTCAAATAAGTGCACAGCCAAATACATTCAGTGGTAACTGAAAATATTGGGGCACCACAACTTCAAGCATTAACTTCCTCCACTCCCAGCACAGCAGTGGCACTTGGAAGAAAGCTCACAGCCAAATAGAAATACAGTACCTGCAGACAAATACATACAAAATTACCAGGAAAGTAATTGCTTTTAGTATAAATGCTCTTCTTCAAAGTTTTCTCTAGCATAGAAGTCCCTTCAAAAAGAACAAGAATAAATTTACTGCATGTGAATTTATTCAAAGCCAGTAGATTCAATATAATGAAATCCTCCTAAGTAAATATCTGATAAAGAAGCAAACACTTAGCACTTGACCCTAGGAACTGGGATTTCTTAACACACGGCTGTAATGCAAAGCAGCAGGAACCTCAGGGCTGCTGGTACAGAAGGGTCAAGCAAGGGAAATCTCAGAGGGCTTGACTCCTGCAAGGCACAGAGGCAGATGGCATGGTGTCGCACAGGGACCAGGGCAGTCCACACCTCTGTTCCCAAACCGACTGTGACCAGAAGATGTTCTCCTGGAGGGACTCTGAAAGCCCCTAAACTCACAATCTGCGCTGCACCCTTCCCTTGCCAAGAGCCATAAGAGACCCTGCATGCATCTAGCATGAGGCTTTTTGCTGAGTTTTCCCCCAGACTTTTTTGTCCTGTTGCCCTAGATGCGAGCAGCAGCACACTTTGGTTTTCCCTACACAGTCAGATGCTTCTTGTGAAGGAGAACTTTGTTAGTCTGTTAAATAAGAGAGGAAAAGAAGGTGCCATTCAGTTGCAAAGGATCTTCACTCCCACGGCTCTTAAACCTTGTCCAAAGCATGGTCTTTCTGTTTCCAGACATCCCACCAGCTCAAGAGCTGAATGGCCTCAGTGACCTGCAAGGAAAGTACTGGGCCATTCAGTGGGCTCCTCTGCCCTTAGGATGGGATTGCCTCTGCCATGGATCTTCCCACATCCTGGCTTCATGGTGCGTCACACTCATACAACAAACTCCGCAGGAGTCCTGTTGGTTATGGGTAATAGCTGGGGTGGCAAACCCCGCTCCTGTGGACCACCTCCACAAACCACTTCCTGTGGACCACAGAGACCAAGGACCAAACCCATGGTGACCACTTCCATTGTGCATATCACATGTCACAGAAGATGAAATACAAAGGCTCTCTGAGTTCACGCTACCTCTGCATACATGCCACTTAACTGCCCGGAAAAGCCTCCTGGAGAAGCATATGGAAAGGTTTGCTCTAGCTCTAGCTAGAAACCACTCAGCAGTATCTATCACTACTGACATCTGGGACATAAGCCTCAAAGCAGCTAATTTACAATTCCAGCTAGAGCCAGTTTCCTATAAACATTGATACCCAAGGTAGGTAATTGTTATGCCAGAAAGCAGAATCATTAGATGAGGGAACAAGTAAAGAAGAAACCCATGCAGTAATTCCAGAGACCAGTGCTGCCACTCCATGCATCAACTCCACCAGCACTCAGATCACAGTTGCTTCTAGTGCAAACCTTTGACTGCCCCTGTCCATGCCAACATCCACACTCTGACCCTCCTCCCAAGTGCTGGTGCCCGTTTACCTCCCCCCACGTGACCTAACATCAGGCCGGTGGTGCAGTCCTACAGCTTGGAAGCACCACTCTGCCATGAACCATGTAGGCCAGTGTTTCTGCTGCAGTTCCCAGACCTGCCAAAGCTGCATTTAGGATTGCTGACAAACCCCTCCTCGGCCTCCCACTTCACTGAACTTTTAAGGCAACGCTTGTACAAGCTATTCTACAAGATACTGCAATGCTTCAACAAGCTACTCGTGAACAGCCACCAATACCAGCTCTCAGCTAGGTTCCAAGCCAGAAAAATGAACCCTGTGTGCATATCTGTTGGTACAACTGCAGATCACCTTTAGCACCGAGCTCAGCTTCTCAGCTGCGCTAATTAATTGCTTAAGGAGTTCTCACCGTCTCACCATGACGCAGAGCAAGCAGCCATTCACACTCCTCCACTTTTTGCCGCAGTCACATTACCTGCTCTGTCTCAAGGACCCACTAAGGCTGGTCTCCCCATCTGTCCCTTTCACAGACACCACACACCCTGGCTCCAGCTCTGCGAGCAATGACTGCAAAGAGCCAATTCACAGTAAGACTTTAGAAGCAAATGCTTCCTTTGCCCTCATCACTTCCTCATCTCTGTCTCCCCAGAAATCAGCAGGAGCTTCAATCCACCTGCAGGGTTTCTAACCACACCAACAGCCTTGGGGCGAGGCTGGTGTCTTAGCCTGATATCCCACCTGCACCTGGTCCTTGCAGCTACCAAGAACACACATGAGCGCCTTAGAACTGTCTGCTTCCCCCAGGTACTTGTTTACTGAATTCAAACCACTCACCCCTACCATCCCCATATAAATCTTGTGGTGATGGACAACAGGGGGAAAAAAACCCCCACAACTGTTAAACACTCAAAAATCAGTTGCAATGAGGCCCCTGGAGTGGCTGAACAACTCCATTACACCATCTGCCTGTGAATCCTTTCCCAAATCCCTTCCAGTGGCTCTTTTCAGTCCATGAGGCTAGGACCTGTGATAACCCTAACCCTACAGGCTAAAAGCATATGGTTTCCCACTACCGACACCATTCCTGCGGATGCTGACAGACAGCAGAAGACCTGTAAAAAGATTCCACAGCCCTATCAAGCAGGGCATGGTCCAGAAATCACATGCCACTTTACAGGCTGACAGGTGGACACCCCACGTCAAACTAAAACCAACCCTACTTTGTGACTGCACTGGGGCAGTAACTAGCTTTTGTTTAAAAACTGCTGCCCTCGTTTCCCAGCCTTGCCTTCAGAGCTGTATGAAGAACACCACTGGTTATTCTTTTCAAGGTGAACGAACACCAATTCAAACTTGATGGTAACTCAACAACCCCCATCAGCAAGCCTGCACCCCACCGACCACTGACCTCAAGCCACTGGCTGACCACTACATGCCCAGCCACAGCTGGGCTGTGCACCATAACACACCTTTCACATATACAGGTATCTTCTGCCAACAAGAGTGGTTGTAACTTGCACTGGATATCTGCATATGTTTTAGAAATTAATCAGATTGTAACCAATAAGTTAGCAAGACAGGCCAGACTCCTGAAAAGTGCGGCTAGGAGATGGTTTCTGTTTGCAGAGTGCTTTCAGTCTGAGGTTTGCATTGGAGTTGCATCTACAGCTGTGATGAAAAATCCTCCCTTAATACTGTTTTGCAGTAGCAGGAGATGCCCGATTCCTTACTGAGTTGTGTAAGCAGAGAGGCAAAGTCCAGAAGTGCTGAAAAACTGCAGTTCCTTACCCTCCTCTGGGATGTTGCAGGTCAAGGTGGAAGTACAACACTGAGTACATTTGCCCTGATGCTGCATTTGCTCTGTGGGTAAACAGAGACCATCTCCTCCCTGGGCTGTCATTCTGGCATCTTTCATGACCACTAAACTCTCTTTTAAAAGAAAAAGGAGGTTTTATTAGAGAGTTAGTGGACGATCCAAATGTCAGAGTGAAAAATCCAGAGGAAGGTTAAGGATTTGTAAATTTTTTTTGATACAGCTGCACTGGAGCTGAATGAACACCAGAGCATTTTGATTTCCTGCCTGGTTTCAATAAATGTTGCACTCCCAGGCACCCAAGGGACTGCTGTGGTTTGTCAAAACCAATTAATTTTCTTCCACAGGATGCTTCAGGCACCTCAAAATGTCATTCAAGAGCTAGCACACATCTAAGGAGGAGGAAAAGCTAGCAATCAAGCGCTGCTCAGGCTCTGCATCAGGAGCACAGCCCTCCCCACTCGCACCAACAGCGAAGGCAAGGCAAGAACGAAGGCACATCACCTGCTCACGGGAGGGAGCTGAGGGCAGAGCCAAAGAGAAAATGCCACGTGTTACACACCCTATGAATATAAACAATAAGCTGCCACTTCTGAAACATGCCAGAAGTAAGGGAGAATTCAACTCTCTCCTAAGGGAGAATTCAAAGCTGAACGTTTCTATCACTTTTATTTCCTAGGATCCATAGCTTAGTGCTAACAGATGTAATAATGAGCCAGAAGTGACAATTTGAACAGTTGTTATTAAGGAAGATGCTTGGAAGATAAGCCCTGGAGTCAGGATTTACTGGTTCTCTCCCTGGCCCTCCATCAGGCTCCCTGTGCAGAGTAAGGATTCCCCTCACCCAAACCTCAATTTACCTACTTACAGGACAGACTGTAGCACTTTCCTTCTCTTCCCTATTGAGATGCGAGAGAAAACTTGTTTGCAAGTAATTTTAATAATCAGCCATGAAACACACTAGATGTAAGCACAATATCATCATGCTATGATTTCCTTTTCAATGAACACCAGGACACAGAGTTTACGAATACATTGGAGTTATCATTTATACTCAGAATCAGACAGAGTATTCACAGCACCAATACTGCATACATATATACCACATGTCAAATCTTTACCGCTGGATGTTAAGTAGCTGCCCTTTCCCTTCCACAAAAGGCAGGGATGGAGACAGAGGTTTTTCTTGCATGCTAGTACTCTGCAAAAGGGGCAGAAGACAAAAGACAATTTAAATTTTAAACCATTTGTCTTGAGGACCATGGAGTCGCATGCAAATCCCTGCCTGAGCAGGAAACAGAAACAACAGCTGATGCTCCCAGCAAGCTCTACATAAGGCCCAGCCTACTCACAATGCCCATGGGAACCAGGAACTAAGGCTCCTTTGAAGATCCCAGATCCCTAATCTCATGTCCAGTGTCATCCTTGCTGGACTACTGACAAAAACAGAAACGAACTTGCAAAATTAAAAGTGACAGCATGTTGACTAATGAAGTGAGCTTTGCCGTGTAACAAATCTTTAGAACAAGGAAGAAATCTGCCTTGCTTTCTTTTTCTGTTCACCAACCATGAACATCTTCAATGACCTACTTGTTTTTAAAAGTAATCCAACATTTACCATTACAATCTCCTTTACTCCTCAAGTCACATAACCCCCCTGCTGTCTCCTCCTTCTCTATTTACCTGGCCCTACAGTCACAGCAGGGAACTGAAAATCTGCTCCCTGCCTCCTAGCTACAAGTAAAGGCTTTGCTTGGGCATCCAACAGATGATAACTAATGCTACTGCTTAAACAATCCATAGAGCTGCTCCTCTGACATAGACACACATCTAGATCCTGCCACTGGTTCAAGACACATCACCCAGGCATTTAGAGAACTGCCTGACAGAAATAGCCATGCCTCTCATTCACAGCATCTCTTTGCACAGGCAACCCTCATGTTTCATTCAGACAGGATTTTTCTCAGTGCTCTTACTTGCTACTTAATATTTATCCTATGGTCAGTGTTCCAAAAGCATGACACTATTGGTTGTGGTAGGTGCTGAACAAACACATACTAAAGCTGTCTTACAGAAGCTTACGGGTGTGAAAGGTCAGGTAAAAAAAGGAAAAAGTCAATAAAATCTGAAGCCCGGCGAGTAACCGAATCACAAGGATCAGACAGAAATATAAATCCCAAAAAATGAAACAGAGCAATCCTCCAAAATATATCAAAAGAGGAGATGCTCCACATACATCCGTTGGCAGTGACCAGCCCCCAAGAGCAACATAAGGGAGAGGGGAATACATAACCATTAGCATCTCCTTCCTGCTACTTTTCCTCCTTAGCCTGTCCATCTTCCTTTCTCCCTTCATTCCCTCTGCTCCGGATACGACCTCTCAAACTACAACAGTGCCCTGCCTATCCCTGACACAAAAGAGCATGGAGATTTTCAAGCTCATCGTATTCAGCAGCATCAAAGCTGCAAAGGATACAAGTGTTGGAAAGGCACAGATTCCTGAAGGTCATCAAGATGTGGAGCCTCCCTGGAGGCAGCTCCTCCCAGAGCAGAGCTCTCTTTCCATAAAGCAACAGCAGCCTACAGCCTCAGCCATAGCACAGGTCTCAGTCTTCGAGCAAAGCTCTCCAATATAAGCAGATAATCTGGACTTCAATAAGGAAGGCAAGGCTGAACTAATATCAGACTCCGCTCTCCTTCCCTCCCTGTAATATTTTAAGTCTAAATAATTAAAAGGAAATAAATACTTATAAAACCAGCAGAGTCATTGCAGGGCAATAGGTCACCATGGCTGCCAAGTTCGAAATATGGGGCCCATTCAAGTTACTCACATCAGATGTCAAAGGTATTCTGTTGTAATGAGAAACAATAAATACACTCACTTAACACCCAAGATCGCTGCTGCAATTTACCAGGCTGAAGCCACACTAGAACCTTAAAAAAAAAAAAGCCAACAACCATGCCCTTGAGAAGTCACCTCCACCGTGTTCTCCCCACCTTCCCAAGCCCTGTTGCACTTCTGTGTACAGAACAAAGATGTGACACATCTCACTGCTTCCTGCATAACCCCAAGTATCTAATGCCAATTTCCTTCTTTCAACCTTGGAGCACAGCTGCGTATTTCAGCACTGGCACTTGCCGGCGCCTCTACAGTCCAGTACCTGGAAGCGATCGATCAGCCACAGGAGAAGCAGGATTCAGCAGTGTCCAACACCAAGCACTGCCTGACAAACCTACCAGGAAGAGAAATGCAAACTCCACAGCCTGCAGCATTTCAAGTTGAGGGCACTTCCAGCCTATAAATGATATTTAAAATCTGAAACTATGATGGAATAATACAAACCAAAAGAAAATGTGTATATGTATCTTGATCAGTGATAGAGTTACATTTATCATCAGCTCTGCTCACAGGAAACTGAATCCCAGGCTGTACCAATTCCCCTGTGAATGTAAAGGAAAAGAACCAGCTGGAGAGAATAATAAAACAATTAACTTTCCATTAAAGAATAATCTATGTATGTTTTTAAGGAGGCAAACTTTAATGATTTCCACCTAATTATTCATCCTGCATTCTGGCAGCTTTGGCTTGGATTTTGCCTTGTTTTGAAATGCAGTCTGAAGGTAAGGATTTAAGCTGGAACAGACGTGGGGACCACACAGACTCCTTCAGGCAGGGCAGGACAGCCTGCTGAGGGACCTTTCCAGAAACATCAACCAAGGTCTCATTGTTCCCACAGATTTGTGGCCATACCACCAATTGTAAAAGTTCCACTGAATATTCATTAGGATCTTACAAACACGGTTGTTGACTGGCTTGGCACATCAGCTACATTTTTGGACACGAAGTGCAGAGCAGCATGCTCAGGAGATGCATGCACCTGAACATCAATCTGTTGAATGCTGGGCTCATTTAACTTGTCACTAATGACAATATAAATCAGAAATGACTCCATAAAGCTCAACAGCAATCCCCTCTGATTATGCTAACTCACCAACTAGCTGCAAGCGTATTATCTTTACAAAGTAATTCTGTAAAGTGAAAAGGTTCAAAGCAAGGGCTTTAAGGACTGTTACTTTGCCTGTTACCCTTCTAAACACACACCCCTCCAAGGACCCAGCTGGCTGTACACATGACGGAGAACAGTCCAGGCTGCACCACACGTTCGCCATGCAGCCCTGCTCAGCTTAACCACCTGCCTCAGTTTCCCAGCGGATAATACTAATGAACTAGTAAGTGTGCAAGCCTGCACTTCATTCCAGTTTACACGGTGCTTTCCCGCCAAGGCTCTCAAACATTTGGAAAGGACCAAGTATAGTTTAAGCTAAAATTAAGTGGAACATAAATACCAGAATTCAACCACTTGGATCACTCCTTTAGAAAACCTACCTGGGACTCTGGGCTTTCCAGCATGAGAAATCGCAGGCTAAAGAGCTGGCAAACTGAGACAGTGCCCAGGCAGTCCTTTGCTATTATTTATTGACCAACTGATTGAGATCAGGCTCTGTGACACAGTGCAGGCAAGTTTCTCCCCTCCCTCCGCAAGCTGCTAAGTTCCATGATCTGAACAAAAACCCACAAACCTGGCACACAAACTAACAAACTAGTCACACCTGAGTCCTGCTGGAAAAATCCCTGCCTCAGCTTTCAAATGTTGCAGAACATTTTCATTCACAGCTTCTGCATAAATGGTGCAAGTTTTGAGTCTAAGAGTCTACGGCATTTTAGCCTCAGACTTCTAGTCTGCTCTTCCCCTGAAAGTGTAAAAGGCCATCTTTCTCCATTAAATATATATATATACACACACGCACACATGCACACACACACACAGAGAAACCCACATACACATATATATATACGCACACCCCAATTTCTCAAAGCAGGGCTCCTGCATCTGCCAACAGGCTGTGTACACTGCATCGGCACAATGGCTCTGGTGCAGAATCTGCACCACCCACTGGAAAGAATTTAGCAAGGGGTGCTAACGTCACACACTGAGCAACCACATACAGCTATAAATTATTCATACACATTACTCTAATTATGCAAATGTACTAAAAGCTGGAGCATATGTTTCCCGGACATCTTGCAGTACAGATGCAATATGGTTCTAGTAGAGAGAGTGAGAAGGAAGATGACGGGTGCAAGGGGGTAACAATGGCAGACACTGGCCCAAGCAGAGAGTGGCAGAGTATCTCCCTTCTCCAGCCAAGCTGCTGTGAGGCTAAAGACATTTAAATGCTCCTCCTTGATAATATATTGTTGGCTTTGCACTCAGTGCTGAACAGAATGCTGAGGCTGCTGAACGGCCCAGGCAGATTAAAATAAACCCAAGCAGTTTGGAACAGGAATGTGTTTATCTGGCATCGCACACTTCCTCTTATCAAAGATGAGGAGCAGGGGAGGGCACAGCGATGGTGTGCGGAAGCAGGCTGTGTGCATGCTGGTAGGAGAGGGGGAGGGAAAAGGGGGGGAGAAATGGCAAGGATCAGATAGATAATGCATGAGCTTGGGAACCAAGAGCACGCAGCTCAGCAGCCTCTCACTGGCGTACAGAGTCCATACTCTTGGTCAGTTCCCAGAGGGGCACTAGCTGTTGGAAAACTCTGTTAGGTCCTTTCCCCCTCACAGCTTTTGGAAGAAGGCAGGCATTCAGCACTGCTGTAGCATAAGCAGATGGCTGTGTGTGCTGCCCAAGCTTTGGGTTCAAATGCCTTCTCCCAACTCTGTCGAGCGCAGTGCAGTCAGTGGACATCACTCATCTCCCACACCGGAGGCTGGGGCTGACTCCTCTGAAGGAAAAGGCCAGATGTGCTCTGCTATGGTGTTTTGAAGTCCCAACTGTGGATTACAGTACTGGATTGAATATCAGAAGATTAGCATCTTATTCCCCACTCTGCCATGTCTATGGACAACATTGCTGTGCTCCTGTAAATGCCCAGTCCACCTGACAGAGCCCCTGGGAAGCAGACACTGCGTGCAGCGCACTGTGCAGGGGGCTCCGATTCTCCAGCATCATTCACTTAAAATCCATGAACACTTCCTGAATTCTCCAGCCCTACTGAATGACCAGGTGAGTGTTTCTATATCCAGAGAAAACCAAAGAGCAAATTAAATATTATGTAATGCCAAAGCTACTTGGAAGATTTAGGCTATATTGCTATTATGCCAGTAGTCACCCAAGATCAAAAAAGTTGAACAGAAAACCTTGGCAGCTCCTTTGATAAAAGCCCATCTTACCTCCTAGTGCTGGCATAAAGAGACTCTAGCTCTGTACCGCCAGTATTGTAAGGGATGCACTCACACAGCCACATGAAATACTCTGTACTGCAGAGACCCCATCACAGGAGGAATGCTAGTGACTGCGGGAACATACAAGGTGGATGTCACTTCAGCTCTTCAGATCCAAGCCAAAACTCTGCTAGCATACTTTTTTTAAAATCCAACTTCTTGTGGTTGAGCCGTGCACAGTTACCTGTGGCTGCCTCAGCTCAAGGCTGGCCATGCTTTGAAAACCAGAGGTGATGTATCAGAGAAGCACTGCTGAGCAGAAGGGACAGGCAGGCTTGCAGGTCATGCTGTGAGGCACACAGAGGTGGGGATGCCTGCATAGATCCTGGTCACTCTGCCTCAAGCCCGAACCAACAGGATTCGTCCTTCCCTTTCACAAATGACCAGATGAATGAACAGCAGCACTTCTGCCAGGCAGAGATGCCAAACTGGCAAAACAAAGCTGAGAAAACAGCGCAAGATAACAAGCAAGAATAAAAGCCATGAAAATCCACTGAAGTAAAAAGATGTTGACTACAGGGACGGAGCCTAGCCACTTGTGCTGTGCCACATTCAGCACCCCACTTGAGGGTAGCAGGCTGCACCCCAAAGGGCACAGCACAAGCCTCCCCTTTCGCTGGGCTCATCCTGCTCTCCATGCAGTCACACGTGCTGAGGACCAAGCAGAGCCTGTGCGGAGGCACGCTGCCTGCCCAGCTCTGCCAGAAAGCTGCTCCCCACACCCCAGGCAGGGTTCAGCTTTGGGGCCGTCTGGCTCTTTACGGACTCGGTGTTTCCTCACCGCCAAGGGCGGCAGCACCCGCATCTTCCAGCCGTACCTTGGTGAGGCACGTCCAGACACTATGCCTTGACTTCGCCCGACAGCCCAGAGGAAAGGGAAGGCGCACACAAAACCCAGCTTGCCAGACTAAGCTCTGTTCATCCAAACCACAGAGAGGACAGCAGGCGCAGCATGAGTCCAGCTCTGCCACCCACCTGCCCCTGCCAACGCCTGCCCGCCACACAGGGGAAGGCTGCCGGGCCACGGCACAGCGCCTCGGCTGAGCGCTCCTCCTGCCATTGCAGCAGCCCTCAGGAGAGGCACTGAGAGGAGAGCAGAAAGGAAGACAGCGCAGGAGAGGGGGCTCAGCACCTACATCGCTCAGCTTCTGCCCATTTCATTCCCAAGGCTTTGGCTCGCTCAGTAATTGTCAGCAAAGAAGCAAGCCCATTAACAGGCAGCCACAGATAAAAGGTACTGGAGGAGGAGGAGGAGGAGGAGGAGGAGATGGTCTGACCAGCTACCTGCTCACCTCAGAAGACGTAGGATCAAACAGAATTTATGAAACAAGCCAGAGGAGACTTGGAACCCCAGCCCACTATCCAGAGAAGGAGTTTTAATGCACCATCCAGGCAAACAGCTGAGCGAGGCACACAAGCCAGCAGCACACATGGCCCCACTGCCAGTCCGGCATGGCAGGGCACCAGCACGTTGGGATGGGGCTGCACCAGCACATGAAGGATCTCTTGAGCACAGCCTACCCTGCAGCAGGTTCTGCAGCATGAAGAAACCATCTAGGCTGCAAACACAACAAATTCATCCAGTTTTGACTAACATGAACAACTTTCACTTGTGCCAAAACACTGGAAGAAACAGAAGTTTAGTGTGGTGTAGCAAGAAATGTCAAAACCCAACATTTTTGTCCTGCAGCGACCATGAAGAAAGTCACTAACAGAAGATTGGAAGTCAGGGAGTTGGGTTTTTACTGGAATATTCCTTATTCTAGAAATAATTATTTAAAGAATTTCAACCTATTCAGCTAGCATTTTAGGGTTCCACATATCATTGTGCCAGTCAGAGTCAAATTAGCAACGCTCTGTGCTCTCAGTTATCTCTGGTGAACTGCGAGGGAGGCAGGGGCAGAGAGGCAAAGCCACGTGCCCTGATTTCGGCGTGCTGAGATTTGTTTTGAGGGATGCCTGGAGCAGCTGGCTGGCCAACACCATGCTGCACCACAAGCACCTAGAGGGCTCAGCGCTGACTTCACGGGGCAGAGAATTAACACCACAAGCCCCAAGCCCACAGGTGTATGAGCAGCCCCACCACAACCAGCCCAATCAACAGGGACGTTTGCAAGGACCTGGACTTCAGAAAAGAAGTGAGGTGGTGCCTCACAGCTGGAAGGAGAGCTCCTGGCACGACACCCCTTTGCAACTCAGAGCTTCTGACCGTCCCCTGCAATTGCTACAGAAAACGGTCCACTTGCAGAAAGAAGCGCCTGAAAGGTGTAAGCTTGGATAACCTCCCCAGGGCAAGCGTACGGGACGACTGCTTGTCCACCCTGTGGGAAAGGAGGCAAGCAGGGGCTTCTGACATTCAGTACCCCAGCTCTAGCAAATGACTGAAGAGTTAAAACAAAAATCATTCTCAGGTGGGCAGCACTCCAGCAAGATACGATATGCAGCGCTGTTATGTTCCTGGACACCATATTTCTGACAATAAATTTCATGCCTCATATGCCACAACAGTTATACGATTTCAGTCAATAACCAAAGAACAGGTCCACATCCTTTCACAGCAACCCACGGAAAAAAATATTCTTAAGTAAACCCGACAAACCTCAGAGGAGGTTTTTTTAATTATTATTTACTGGTCTGTCACTTTGATATTCAAGCCTGAACGGGTAAAAGGAAGATCATTTTCTGGCATGGCACCACCTCCAGCGCGCTTACAAGCTTCATGAGAGCTCACAGACCCATGAGAGCTGGCAGCAGGACCCACTGCCTGCATGGCAGACCCCACCGAGTTCAGAAGAGCCACTTTTGTTTTCAGTGACACTGCAGCACTTTGTCCGCTACATCTAGTATCGTTCCCTACATGCCAGAAGTTCCCACACACCCCCCTGCACACACTGAATGTCCCAAGCTCACACGGCAACCCCAGAGAACATCAGCAAGTTTCGGCAAAAACCACGGCTCTACTTCCCCATTTTTCTTTATTCTTCCTGCCACATATGGACTTATTCTTGCTTAATAATAAACCTTCCTGAGAAATCCCAGTGGGTGGGATGCACTCCCAGCTAGATGGATGTTTCAGCTCCCGCTGTTCTTCAGGCAGCAGCACCCCCTTCTCCCTGAGCCCACTCGCTCCGTGGCCAGGCACACTGCAGCTCTGTGGGCTGGCACTGGACCCCAGCACCTGTATTCTGGTTGCAAGCCAGCATGGCAGTGGAGCAAACTGAGCTACAAAGTCCAAATCATGCCCAGGTAGTGCCCTTTGCAAGAAGAGAAGCATGGACTGACTGCCAACCTTAAAAATTAGTTGTCACCCTCTAAATTTCAAGTGTCATTACAGCAGAACGTGGATTTTATTTTATTTTATCCATGTGTCTCAGTGGGTTACAGTACCACTTTATGATATTAAACAGCTCCCATGTTGCAACCCAGATGAACCTGTGTGCAACCGATGAGTAAGAGGACTCCCTGTGAACACAGCTCTGAGCTCCTCGGGGTGAAGCACTCTGTGCTATTTCACACGAACAAAGCTATGCTAGTTTGCACAACCAAGTGACATGGTCTTTAAGTGTCATTCACTCAATATTGCACTTATGAATCAAACCTGAACTCCTCATCCCGTTTCCCGTTGGAGATGCACAAACAGCCTCTGCTAGTCCTTTCTGGTGCTTTAACAGCTACATGTTGGAATTTTCAGTAGCTTATTTCTTGGTTTCGGGTGGTTTATGCATTCACCAGATACAACAGTCACACACAGCTTCACTAGAAGGTTCCAAAACAGATTTCCAAAAAACCCCATCAATCCCTCTGTAGTCAGTTTTCCTGGTATTGGGCTGCCCAGAGAAGTGGTTGAGTCACCATCCCTGGAGGTATTTAAAAGACATGTAGATGTGGCAGTTAGGGACATGGTTTAGTGGTGGGCTTGGCAGTGCTGGGTTTAAGGTTGGACTTGATCTTAAAAGTCTTTTCCAACCTAAACAATTCTATGATTCTAATTCATTAAAGTGATGCACTGTGTTCTATCAGAAGAATTAAACAAACAAGTGAGAAGCTCTCTTACCTGTAATTGATTGACTGGCCAATAGAAGTGCTGGTAAACTGGAGGTGTAATTTCTATTTAATTATGGCATTAAAAAAATTACATGATATACCTATTTAACATGCAAAGGAGCAAAATCAAAGCTAATAAGAATAAATTGTAAGAGAGGACATGTACAAAATGTAGTATTAGTCTTTTTTTTTTTTTTTTATAATGTGCTCTGCTAAGTAGTATGCTGGCCATTGCACCTGTGTATTGCCTGGAAAACTTTCACCCCCAGCTCTGATTCTAAGACCCTGCCAACATGCACAACTGCACTGCACAAATGCATAGACCAAAGCAGTGTGTACAGTTTTCATGCTGCACATGCAGTTTCCATCAATCCAGCTAAAGTTCGGAAATGAATGCAAGCAAAGCCCAGGTACGCCACTGTAGAGCTCAAATACGAATGCAAATGAACGGACGAACTATGAGGAGTTTTACAAGCCCTCAGTTAAACACATTTTAAAATGCATTTAAAAGAAAACAGTGCAATTTCTGTGTTCAGACAATGGGTTACAACCAACGGTATAAAACATGAACAGTTCTGTTGAAACCACTGTAGCTAATGGTGTAAGACAGGCAGTAAGAGGCCCATAAATCATTGGCACCTGAGAAGAACATGCCACTGCCATGAGAAAACACAAACACAGCCCATGAAATTTTAGGGGGCAACATATCTTTCATGCTCGAGAAGCCCATTTTCTTTCAATCACCACCATAACCCTAATCTCAAATTATTCAGTTTCAAAACAGCTAGTCCGCACAACAGCGTTGGGAAGGGGAAACAGGGTCTTACTGGGAAGAGGAAACAGGGAAGGTCTTAAAAGACCCTTAGATCCATAAGCCTAATAAACCACCACAAAACCATCCTGTAACTGCCCTAACTCAACCCAGAGCATCACTGCTGGGAAATGAGGAGGTTTGGCTCCTGCAGCCTGCCGTGCCGGGCTCCGCTGCTAAGTCAGGGAGCAGGAGGCAGATGCCAGCATCAGTAACAGCATATTGTTTTGTGGCGCTTGGAAAGAGGAGCCAAACAAGAATTATAGTTTTACCTGCAATGTCTATTGAAAAACACAGAGCTTCCAAGGGCTAGTCAAATTATCCTTTAACATTTCCTGCTTTGTCAACAGAAGTTTAAAATTAAAACACAAATTAAACTACCTTCAGTCCCTGGAGGAAAGGTTAGTTGGGTTTAAGATGCATTTAGTGTGTCATATAGGAAAAAAACCACAGGTACATGCTCAGACAGTAGTGACATGCAGCCCGAGAGACAGACAGAAAACACACTCAACTCCCACACACTTGATAAATGCATCAAATTGACCAGTGACCAGAAGCACAGCCAGCCATGGCCCCACACATGGAGTGAGCTGAGAGGCTGACTTATTGGAAGTGTTCACACAGGTGATTTCTGCAGATGAGAACATTCATTGCCACAAGGAAGGCAGCACAGGCAAAAGACAGACAGCTTACCCCTCTGAGATGCTGGACGCCACCAAATATCCTCATCACTCCATCAATCTCCTGTTCCAGCCTCCTGGCCCAGTACTGCATACTGCAAGAGACGGAGAGATAGAGAGAAAGAGAAAGGGAGAGAAAGAAAGAGAGAAAGAGTCAGAGCCCTGACACTCGGCAAATAAGCAAGGTGACTGAAGGGAGAGGGAAGAAATCAGTGCCCTCAGCTAACTGCTCTCTTTCTGCAGCACCAGGTGCAGGCAGAATACCAAGAACATGCGGCTTTGAGAATTACGGCTGGGGCACTTCTAGACTTCAAAATTTATGCACAAGGCGCCACAGAGAGAAAAGGGGGGGAAAAAGGTACAATGAAAATCAGAAGGTGGGGGTGTCCCTCTCCTTATATAAACAGTTGCAGTAGATAATTATTTAAGCCCAAAGTGATTAACAAGGTCGAAGTGCCACGGTGTACAGCAAACAGCTTACTGCTTCGGCAGGGCTCTGCCTCAGAGAGCAAGCATGGAGCCACGGCAGGACCAGAGATGTCTGCCCTACTGCAGCGATGGAGTGTCGCTGCAGCACAACAAAGAGGGCCTGGGCAGAGCCAGGAGCCACGTGCAGGGCACCAAGTGCCCAAGGGCTCAGCTGCTTTGCTCCTCCATCCAAGCCCAAGCTGGGCCAGGTCCTCCGCAGGCAGAGCTGCCTCCCGGGGCTGCAGCAAGGGCCGGGAGCTGCCCCGCTGCATCTCCTTCGTCCTGACCCCTGCGCAGCCAGGGAGCTCTGCCAGTCCTTCCCGCAGGCACAGCACCCTCCCACATACTCCACCACACAGATTTCCACTCGGAGCAATAACACCAAGTTAAAAACAAGCAAGAAAAAATCCTCTTCTAAATTCACATAACTTTATAACTCTCCTTCTTTTAATGAGATTTCCTGACTCCAGCTGCTGGCCACGCAAATGTCAAATCTCCCATCTGACCTGGAAAAGCAACGCTCGATTGCCTCGGCACTGCCCAGCACTGCCGTCTGTGCTTTTTCCACAGCAATATTCATCTCTCAACACTACACCAGAGAAAGCGGAGAAGGAATACAGGAGTAGAAGGCCAGCAGCATGGCCAAGCGCAGGTCAAGGGAGCAGACTAGCTTGGGTGTTTTGCACTTTGGTTCGTCTCACCAGATGATTTCATTCTTCGTTGCAGAGACATTCCCCAGGTAGCCCACACATGCTCCCCCACCACTCACAAAGCCATGGAAGAAGTTCTCCTGGAGATCAAGGAGCAAAGAAATCCAACTAAGAAGCAAGGCCACAGAGGACTCTGAATTATAAAGCACGGCCCAAAAGCTGGGCAGAAATATCAAAGGAGAAAGATGCCCGAGACTATTGGCAGAACAGAGCTGAAGCATCACTTGTGAGGCGAGAGGGGACGAATGGAGACGGGGGGGGGGACTGGCAGACAGACGTATGTTACTCACACAGCCAAATCCATGCCAGTTAAATAACATACAAGGCTGAGGATGAAAACAAGATTTAATGGCACACGCCAAATCTTCCCAGTTTTCCAGTGTAACATGCTATTTCCTGTATGCCGGCAGAGGCAACACTGTCCCTTCTCCCCTGGCAGCCTGGCTGGGGCAGAGGAGAAACCCAGGGAAGGTGATGGGTGAAGGTATTTACAAACCCGCCTTCCTGCCAGAGGGAAAGCAAAGCTTGCAGTGGGACTGCCAGTGTAAAGATAGTGGGTCACACAGCTGAGGGGGTTTAGCTTGGTTGGTTGGTTTTTTTCCTTTTCCTTTATCAGTCAAACATTTTATTTGCTATCAAAGTTATACTCAGGTTGTCCAAAGTCACCCATAAATCTTCTGAAGTATTTTCACCAAAATTTTTTTATTTTTACACAAGTCATTTAAAATAACACCTTGAAACACCAAAATGGAGGGGTTTTTAATTCCCCCCCCCTTCTTCCAGTCTGTCCAGTGAACTAAAAAAAAAAAAAAAAAAAAAAATCAATTACATGCTCCTACGCAGTCACAGGTTCAAGAAACCCTGCTGAGGACTTATGGAGCTGACACCTTTCCTTAAATGTCCAGCTCTGTGCAAGATCCTGGATTTCAGTGACACCTGCCTGTGTCAGCTCCCTCCAGGAACACCTCCACCACCACAGCGAGGGAAAATTACCACCTCCTCTTGAGCTGTATCCATCAACATTAACAACTGCTCGTATCCGCATAAATGTCACGTATGGCCAAGCCTTCAGAGAAGATTAGTTATAGAGGAAGACAGAAGCATCAGTGTTACTCTGTTGGTATATGCAAAAGAGACACCGAGCACTCACTTGGGCTGGGATTTACAATTAATTTAAATTTACTCAGCAGATTTATTTAAAAAAAAATAAGTTTAAACTTATTCCACCCCCTCCCTCCGCCCCAAGAAGAACTACTATTTTAGGGAAAAGCCATGGGATTTCTCATTCATGAGAAAGACTGCAATTCCCCTTAATTGTGCAGCCTTATGATACCTGGCTCCCAGCCTCACTGAGCAGCAGGGTCCCAAAAAGCCCAGCTAAGCCTTGTAGTACAAGCTTTAGATACCACTATTAAAAAAAAATGTGTATTACACTATGAAAAAAGGCAGGAGGGAATTTCTGCATAGTTGACGCCAAGTTTCTAGAGTAAGAAAAAGTATTAGCAGAAGCAGCTTCTTTTTTTGGTGTAGCATGGCTATACAGAGCCTTTAACAGTGGTAGTAAAAAATTCTTTTTTTCCAACTAGCACATCCCTTATGCATGCCACAGCACTAGCAAAAGCCCTCGTGTATATCAGACCCATTACTATGTCCCTCTAGCTCTGGTCATGTCCATGACCAGAAGTCTTCAGAGCAGGCCACATCCCAGAATTTGGAGGTTTCATCTCACTTGCCATATTGCTGGATTGAAAGCTACCATTTAAATAAATAAATACATAAACAACAACAAAACAAAGCAAAAAAACACATAAACCCCCAGCGTTACCCTGTCTCAGTTGACCTTCTGCCTCTTGTTTCTCTCAAACGGTCACTGCACTTAAAATTTTACATAAGGCAAACAGAGGAAGGATGAAGAGGGTAAAGAAACTGATGGCCCATTACAGACATGGAGATTTCTCTTTGAAGTGTGTCTCCTATGCAAGCTGTAAGCAGTAAGTTGTGACAGTCGCTGCATTCCTGGGCCATCGCTGCAACACCTCAGGTGGCATTACAGGGTTTGAGGAGCAATAACTCCTCAGAACACGCAGCCAGGAGCGCCCTACTGCTCTTGTGAAGTGGCATTTACAAATCAAGTCTAAAGAAAACAGCGGATGCACCGACTGGGAAACCACTGGCACAGGTGCAGTGCTGCTCCAGGCAGCCACCAGGCTCCCTTTGTAAGCCACGTGCACAGTGCCCCCTCTAAACCAGGTACCACTGTGGTGTCCTCTGTAGTGAATGAACATGGCTAGAGAGAAAACCTCTGAGCTCCAGCATTTCTGATTGCACTCAGTAGCTCTGTGCCCAAAGGAACCACGTGCAAGGAGCCCGGCAGCCCTGCCATCCTGTCCCTTCTTCAGCAGTGACACGCACAGCACATCCCAGTGATCCCCATCACCTCAGCTAGATCTGCCTTTGCTGGAGAGCCTCCGCAGGACTCTTCCAACTCAACAACTACAACTATTTTATGCGCCAGCACAATCACACACATTCAGGATATACATTAGAAATCTCTTCCATTAAAAAAAGGGGTTTGTTTCCTTCCCCTGTATGTTTTATAGCCTCCTGAGCAAAATTCAACAAGGGACATCAGTGATTTTTAAAAACAACACCATTTATCCCTGACTCCCCACAGAAAACTACAAAAATGCTGATTTCATAATCTGCATTTTTTATTTTTCTTAGAGATGAGATAAAGTAGACTTGAAAAAAAAAGCAGCAGAGCTTAAAAAATATTTACAGTGACAAGCAGCACATCAGGAGGCAAATCACCCCTGTTGCAGTGGGGGCCAGGAAGCAAAGCGCCCCACCTGCCCCACACCTGCGTGCTGGGCACCTCTGCCTTGCCACCGCTCACAGCAACCCTGACTGAGGGTCAGGGCATGTTACATGCTTCAGGTGACCCAAGCAGCTGCAGAGGCTTCTGTGCACATCCACATCCATTTGCAAGGCTACCCCATCGCTCCGGCTGTGTGGCTTCAGAAGAAAATGAGAATTGCCTGGAAAGACAGGAGACAGGCTGTCCTTAGCCCGCATCCTCCCACACTTGGGCACACAACAGATGGCAGCCTGGAGCCCTCGTTCTGTACAGAAGCTGGAGACATTCACAGACAAGCCACCAGCACAAGCCACACACCAACAGCCTGTGGCCAGCACCAGGAGGATGTAGTACTGCAGCTCAGCCCCCTGCCACTGCCCCGTGGTGGCTCAGGGTACGCAGACCCTTTCCAGGCTGCAGACACCTCCTCACCTCAAAACGTGGGGTGGGTAAAGCAGTCACACCAACTACTAATGAACACAAGCCTCGTTGCAAGCAGCCTCTCACAAAAGCACAGGGAAAGAAGAGGAAAGAAAATTAGTTTTCTGCTTGAGGACACTTTTTTTTTTGTTTGTTTGTTTTAAAGCAGCCTTTGGAGAGTGCTTGTTTGGCTGCGAGCAAGAGAGGGTGTTTAAAAAAAATAGTAAAAAAAAAAAATAAAAATAAATCAGTCTTTTTTTCTTGCTATCTTCCTGGCCCAAAAAATAAGGACAGAGATTCACACAAACATGAAAGGACAAGAGGAAAAACTACTTGCTAAGTAGATACACTGCCCCAAAGCTTATTGGGTTCTACAGAGAGAGTGTTCTGCACAAGTGTCTACACTTCATGCAGTGTGTTCAGCCAAGAATGCTTCACTCTGTCATACGCTTTGGTTCAGTGCCCAAATATTGCTATTTAATACAGTTATTACTGTGTTGTCTAATTTTTGCTGTGCAGGAACTTCTTATAATTGGCTTATTCCTTCAAAATGCTTAATCCTTTAACTATAATAGCGCATGTGTCGGTACACACGCGTGCATGTGCACACTCGTGTCCCCTCTGAGTTTTAAGTTTCTTACATGCCTAGGCTGTAAAATCCTGCATGACCCAGTATTTACCCATCAAGGAAAAAGAAGGTGCCCTGCAGAAACAACTTGCAGACAGCACCCGTTTCCTTCAAAATAACCAAATAACTTACTGACCGTGCTTCCAGATATTACCCAGCCTCCTACACAGTTATTTTATGACTCCATTTTAAGTATGTGCACAGGTGTTTATATAAAGGAGGGGTTGGAAAAGTTTCCCTGCTGGACTAGTCTTTCCTTAATACTTGTCAAGACATTCACCTCTAGCTTCTGGTCTCCCCTATAATAAGAAAGCATCTCTGACATTATTACAGGAGGGAAGGAAGGGACAAATGAGTATTCAAATTTTATCTCATGGAAGATCTTTAGGAAACATGAAAGGGAAGGATAGTGTGTTCTACATTCAGCTCTATCACCAAAAGACTTTGTTCTCTTCAACTCAAAACACTAGCTTTCTGTGCCTGTTTCTTTGTCCTACCTTCTGTCTGCTTCGGCTTTACAATTTTTTGCAGCAGGGTATGTCTTGCCAGGGGTGGGGGGCAGAAGCAAGTATCAACCCCCTTATCAGATCTATCTTGACCCCAGTTTGATGCCCCAACAAGTATTACAATACAATAAAAAGGATAACTAGGCAGTTTACTCAACCTGCAGGATAGCTAGAGCTGGGCAAAAAGTGAGGGAAAATAATCTGACAATAATACAGAAGATCTGTGTTTCATTAACAGCTCTTGAGCACAAATCTTCTTGTAGGATTTTCCGTGGGAAAACTCAATAACCACCAACCTCCCACCAATGACTTTTAGGGCAATAGGAAAATTGTTCCTTAAATATGATTTTTCTCTGTTGGAAAACAGAAGCATTAACCATTTAAGGTCTAACTCTACCTAGAAAAAGAATGGGTAGTAGGTGTTCAAGCCAGTCACAGACACGTGGGATGGCTGGGACTTCGGGAATTCTTCTTTCACCATGAGTTGCACTTGGACATCTAAACACGTGAACCCTCTGCATGAAGTATTGTGTAACCTGTTCTTTACATCCTGTGCTGAAGGTGAGCCAGAGATCCCCACAGCACCTTTTCCCAGTTCCATTTTTCACCATGTGGTGAAAAAGCTCCCTTTGTATCCACCCTAAATCTCACTTCCCTCTTCCCACTTATCCCACCTACATCAGACACTGAAAAATCCTTATGACAAGCTCCTAAGAACTAGAAGATGATTATTCTATTGCATCCTCTGTCCTTCAATTCTTTATTTCTCTACTCCAAACTCCGTTTTTTCCAGCTTTCCCTCTTTTGCACTGTTTTCTAAACATTTCAACCTTTTTGTTGCTCTGCCCTGGATTCTCTACATTTTACCTACATCTCCAAAGGCTCATGCCAAAAAGTAAGATCAGGTGCTCCAACAAAAGTCAAACCCAGTGCCACATGAGGAAGAAAACATCACCTTTCCAGTCCTGTCCAAGAAAGTACTGTATACTGCAGAATAAATGTGCCCTTCTGCTACAACAGCACTACGTTGACTCAAAGTTTATGACCCATGGTAATCCTCAAGATTTCTTTCTGCCACACTGCTACCCAGACAGATATTCTTTATTCTGCATTTGTACATTTGATTTCTCCATTAAGTGCAGCACTTTGCATTTGTTTTCACTGAATTTCATTTTGCCGATATCCAGCTCGCCATTCAATCTTTCTAGATCATTTAAAATTCTGACAATGCCTTCCAAAGTAAATCGAACCTCTCATAGCTCAGTGTCGCCTGCAAATTTTATAAGCATTATTTCCCATTCCATTGCCTAAGTTATTAATGAAACTATTGAATAAAAGTAGGTCCAGGGCAGATCCCTGCAGGACCCCACTTGAAATGCCCTCCCAGTATGACAAAGCACCACGATAGCTATTCTTTGAGAGCTACGTGTCCAATCAAAATATCTTGAATTTCAAACTTTACAAAAAGCTGGAGGAGTATTTGATATGCAAAGGAGCTGGAGGCCAAAGGATAATTTAGTGAATAATTTAAAGCCTAAGAGTAGGTTTGAAGAAAATTGCAATCTGTTGGTAGACGATCTGCCAACAGAAAGAGGAAGAAGAAGTCACTGAATGTGTTAGCTGGTACATTCCCCCAGCAGCGTTGCGAAAGGCCCCCATGCAGGCGCTGCATCCTGATCAAACGTGCCTCTCATTGATACAGCAATGAAAAGAACAAATTGCAACGCAACCACAATAAATATCTTCTGCAGAGCATACAGCAAAGGAGAGCACTCTCCTAAATGCACTTCCAGCTACAAACCCCATCATCAAGTTACTTCAATCCTGATCGGCCTAGAGTTCATCTTCAGGCCCTCACTCGATGCAGCAGCCATCCTGTGACAAATACTTGGATGTTAAGAGCATTACTTGGCAGGACCTCCATATGAGGGTCCCCAAATACATTCCAAATGTGCAAGAATTAATCCTCACAGTCTTAAGGGGTAAATCCGATCTCAGCACATTGCCACCAACTCACACTTCTGTAAGTGGAAGCAGAACCGGGCACCCCGAGATGGTACACTAGCTTGCTGTTTTCAGCTGGGAGACAGAAGAAGTTCAGCAAGAAGTCCTCTGCCAGGCAGGGAGCCTAACCAAGCCACTTACTGACCATATAAGCAAAACTGAATATGGTTGTCTTACAACAGGAATAAATTAGTTATTGAATTTACATCTGGAGATCCAGATCAACTTGTTCCTGCTGCTATGGGGATGGTCCTGTGGATGGCTCACATACTTGACCTCTTGCGTGATGGCAGCAGAAACACCAGCATGCAACTCCAGGACTGTAACACAGACAGGATAAGCCAAAGGCAATGGCTATGATTACTGGAGCTGTACTGGTGATACCAGCAATGTGCTACCCAAAACAGTTAACTGTTTTGTTCAGAGCCAAAGCTAATGCCTTAGCCTCCCTGCTTGTTCAAAAGCTGTGCTCTTATGTCACATCTCAAAATGAGGTTTCTGTGGCACACTGGCTGATGCGCATCAGGAGCTAGAGAAGTCTGTGGGTTCCCCCACGTTTGCACTCTCATTGCATGTGATTAGAACTGGGCTCCTGATCTCAAAGCCTGTCACAAATCTGGACTTGAAACACAATGAATTGATAAATAAGTGAATAGATGTCAGTTTTATGAAGCACACTACCTGCATAAATTTCACCCGGTGCAGCCACTTGTCATTTTCAGCACCCCTTGAGACCCCGATGGCTGATAACTCTTGCACATTGCTTTGCAACCCATTATACAGACAAAGTTTTATGATAAAACCTTCCTCTTCGCCGACTCCTTCTGTTTTACAGATGCAATCTGAGTGGAGGCTGAAGAGATCCCATCCCCCACAGCAAAGATAAGGTTACAGAGGGTAGGTCTTAGTAAGGATTTTGCAAGCTGCATGAATTATTAAAGTCCTTTATGATATAATGACAGACACATCAGGTTATTTGTTTATTCTGTGTATAATTCATTAGTCTCTTGGGAGCTAGACAAAAGTTGGATAGCTTGTTGCATCTTGTTCATTCCAGTAAATCCTCATCACCAGATGGAAGGCTGAAGCACCCCAGAAGACAAAACAGCCACACCTTGCAGGATCTGCACTGTTGGTCGAAGATGGGAGAGCTTTTTTTATATATTTTTTTTTTTTTTTTTTTTTTTTACAACCTGGAGAAACAGGGAAGCTGTCACTTGAGTAATCAGGCTAGATAGCTGGAAGATGACACTTCGGGTAGTGTTTCTATATCTGTCATCTAAAGCATATGCAAACAGCTTTGTGATTAGATGCTAGGAGTTGTCCCATGCACTTCCATCATTGCTGAGCAACAGCAGGACTACTCAAGCAGATGCAGGCTTCTGCAAGACTTTTGGATAGTTTACAACCACCACCTCCTGGCTATGCAAGTAGTAAGATACTGGACAGAGCAAAACAGCTCCCCTTTCTTGGGTCATTTGCATAAAGAGTCTGATCAAGATAAGGGGCAAAGCATGATAAAGGAATGGCACATCCTGATGGCTGTAATGGAGTTTTGAAAGGGTGAGGGAGAGATGTTATGCTGTAGTGGCAAGTAGGAAATAAAGGACTGATCAGAGCCCCCAGCAAGAAAAAGCTTCCCAACACGCTCTTGCTCATGCAAGGTACTCCATCAATAATGCTGCTGCCAGCCGAGGCGTGCTGCTGTGGAGAGGTGCAGCAAAACACAAACATGGCCAAGCTGAAAACGGTACACTGGGGTAACTCCCACTAGCCACGGGACAGCAGAGGACTGCTCTCAGCATCCACCCTTCCCACTGCAGATTTCAGCCGATCAGAAACAGACTAGGCACACAATGATTAATCTGATCACTAAAACACGAGCCATATTAAAAGAGTCTAATAGAGGTCTACTGTCCAGTCAGACCTCTGCGAGATTGTGCTTACAACTTCTCTTCTTACCAAGAAAAGATATCATTAACCTCTCCCACAAAGACCTCCTGCTATTGAGGGGCATCCATTGCCATTTTCTTCAGCCTCTAACTGTGTTATACCAAATTTCCTCGGTTTTTTGGAGCAGCCTCTCACAGCATCATATGCAACATTCCTCAAGGGCTTTCTGGGCGTCACTGTCACTAGATGTCTATCTAGTTAAATCCCCCATCTTAAACAACCCCTCTCCCCACCATCCCCCTACCTGAAAGATTCCTGGCTTCTAAGAGAGTATTGTAATCATTGTTATTATAAAGCACTTAGCGATGCTCACTCATTGCATCTCTCACCAGCCAAACACCCAGTACCCTGTCATTTCACATGCAGTCACCTTCATTTGCAGAAGCTCTTCATTGTATTAGTCCCTTTCAGCAATGAAAGAAAAAAGGGGTGGGGGTGGAGAGCATTAAAAAACCCAAATAATAGTTTACTGCATTTTATGCCATTACCTCACTACTTTGTGATACACATCTAAAAGCTGTCTGCAAGACCTCTCCTGCTGTAAGGTGGCATCCAGACATGCTCCAAGGCAGGGACAACAAAAGCATGAAGCCCCGTTTGATTTTTGTTCCAGTGCTGCTGCATTACTCAGGGCAACAGGGATGAAACCAGCAGCTTTCACAGGTCACCTCCTCCCTCCGTCTTCCCAATCAGCTGGGACAAACACTGCTCCCTCCAAAGAGAAAAAAAGCATATACACAACCTCTCCTTTGAAGAGGATACAAGCCTATTGAAATGGGGAGACTGAACCACACTGGAAATACTCAGAATGTACTACTGGATTTGCTATATGTGCTCAGGATGTTGGTCCATCAGGCTCAGTTTCCCCATCTCCAGCTGTAGCCAGATTTTCACACCAGAAATTATGTACCTCCTTGTCCTGGAGGACCCTGTGGAAGGAGGATGCTGTGCTGGAGCACCTTTAGGAACTAGGATGCTATGCCAAGCACCTTAGGCGATCCCCCTGCTGCAAGAAAAAAATTCCTCTGCAAGAGGCTATCTCCCCTTTCCGAAGGGGAGGGTCCCTAGAAAACCCTGCTGAAGCCTAAGCACAGATGTGTCACTTTCCTCACCGGACACCTCAAGCTAAAAAGCCGGCAGTGCACCCGCTGCCTTGCTTCACAATTACTGTACTTGCTGCCCGCATCCCCTCACTACTGCAATACCACACTTAAAGCACAGATCATGCAACGGCCCATCAAACATGGCTTTGAAGGCACCAATCAACATGAAACTGTCAAACCTGAAATATTTTCAGGAGGGGAGAATGGGTCTACAAATGTGAAGCAGTAGTGTCCAACCCAGAGTTTTGGGGGCGGACTCAGAACTGCAACTCGACCTCCCGATGCCTGGTGCGGTGCTCACCCTCGGCAGCCAGCCACCACCACAGCCGGACACCCGCACACCTACGGACACCCCACAGCAGGTCTCCCCCCAGCTCTCACACACAATATGCTCACATGTAGCTGAAAACTATGATGACAAGATAATTCTCTCTTCTGCTTTTCTAAATGAGTATCAGCATTAAAACCAAAACCACCTGACATCCCAAACACCTATGAATAGAATGCCTCAGACTTTTCTGTAAGAGAAAAATCCCAGTCTCTAATGTGGTCCTCTCAATGGGGCCTGTGACATCACCAGCCCCTTTCTATTTAGAATAATGACTTCTTCCACACGCCAAGAGATTTGAAATTACCTGTGAAATATATTTCCCTAGGCACAGGCTCAAGAAGCATGTAAATTACCCAGCTTAATGGCCTCTAGAATTTCTCTCCGAGACACACGAAGGGAGTGGGAAATGTTCAGATGGTATCTCAGGTACCATCTGAGGGGATAAACGTCAGAGGGATGGTGAGGAGCTCCTGCCTTGCAGTTCCCCCAGTAACTGGTCCCACTGGTGAGCCACAAGGAGGCAATGAGCACAAGAGAGCCAATTCTAAATGACTGCATCATCAGCACAGAAGTGCAATTTTGAAAAGAGCATTTCTTGGGAAAAGTGCCTGGCTGTAACTTACACAGCACAAGCAGCCAACATAGGGCTTATGCAGCAGAGGGCACCCATTTAATTTGCAATAGCCCAGTGCTGAGCTTGTTAAGCACTTGGCAGCAAGCCCTCTCGCCCTCCGCCTAACTGTACAGAGAACAGCACTGCCCAGGCTTTGATGTCCAGGCATCTGCCAGAGAGTGGTGACCTTCAGAGAAGCTTTTAATCCACAAGGAAGTTCCCACTCTCCCAACACTGAAGAAAGGGACCGATACTGTTCCTGGAGTCCAAACCCTCCTGGCCACATTTCTGTTCTTGCAGTTGAATCTGATGGACTTGTTAGTATGTAGCAGAAGAAACATTTATCCCAAAACGAAGAACATGGGCCCATCTGGAGGAACAGAGGACGAGGAATTATGTGCTTTGGGCTGCATTTCCTGCTCTGCTGCTAACATATTGGAGTCTGAGGCCTTAGTTTAATCAGCAAAATGATCAATAGGGAAGTGCAAGTGTTATTACAAAGTGCATGCAAAAAAAAACATTATAAGGAGTGGAAGATGGAGAACAGGACAACAGTCATCCTCCAGTGGGGAGGGGGGACAATCCCAAAGGCACCATGAAAGAATTACTCTTCCAAGGGAACAAGGCTGAGGCACACAATCTTTGGTCCTGATTCCAGTCAAGACTGACAGGTTGGTCACCTTTTACAGCACAGTGGACAGAAAGTAGGCCAGAAGATCAACTGGGGATAAGAACACCTGGAAGGTAGGCCTGGCCATGGAAAAATGGGCCAAATTCCTCCGTGTAAAATTCCTCAGAGCAAAGGGGTAAGACAAGACCTTTGCAGAGACTCTTCCAAAGTGAGAACCAGCCCTCATTCTCAGCCACAAGGATCTACCCCACACACTGCCAGAAGCTGTGGTATCGCAGCAAGATTAACACAGAATCAATTTTAAACAAACAACAATGTCCAAGCTGGTTTCCTCATTCCCATGCGTGCCACCAAGGGCTGAAGTCTGTCTGGACTCCTCACAGCTATCCCTGCTCAGGATTAACTATGTATCACTGCCAGTAATGCAAGCACTGCGCTATTCAGAAACTACTGGAAGACAAATACCAAACCTCAGTATCATAGTGGTAGAAAAAAAAAATAGTATTAGGAGTGACATCGTAATAAATATTGTATCCTAGCCAAGCCAAATGAGGAAGCAAGATTAGTTTTGTGTGGAAAACTAGACCAAAAAAAACCCCACCATATATCTGGAACAGTCCTTGCTTTGGTTGTGGGATCTGGACTTGGGGGTGTGATGAACTTCACAAACATCAGAATCTCACCACAAACTGCAGCTCACCCAGTCCCGCAAACTGACCACTCTCACCACCAGTTCCACCCAGCCCCCGAAGCACTAGGCTTTGCACAGGAATTCTTCATCCAACAAGGGGCATACACTGTTAAGTAGAGAAACTGCAGGTATATGCACTACTTGTGACCCCATCATGGTCCTCAGGTAATGCTACAGCTGGAGCACCTCACCCACAGCAGATCCCTTTGCAGCTCACCACCACCGCACTGCAATCACTCTGATATTCTTCCAGAGGGAGAGGTACCATTTACTAAACCTTTCATTTCTGCAGCTGCTTGGTTTTCTCTGGAAGAAGCTTCACATACAAGAACCCTCATGCTACCCTGTGGAATCTAATAATCAGTGAAATGGCACAAACACAGCAAAAAGTAGACTTAACTAAGAATGAAAGTCAGCTATTATGCAAGCTACCATAAGAATACCACTTTTTTTTTTTTTTTCCTGGCAAGTGGCAAACCTACTCTTCCACCAGCCAGCAGAACTCCAGAGAACAGGATGGTCTGGCAGTCACTTCCCGATGAGAAGGTGGCTATGTGCTCCATTAATAAATGTCACTTCTTCGGTGACTCTCTGGCAAGTGGCCCTTATAAAATGAAAAATGCCACTTTCAGCACACATAATCACATTCATAAACTACACAAACCAGCAATGCTTTCAGCACAATACTTGGAGTATTGTCAAGAGAAGAAAGGCAGGAAAAGGAAAAGACGACCCTGCACACCAGCGCTGCCACAGGCACGGCTCCATGCAGAGCACCAGCCTCGGGATGCAGCCTCACCTCCAGCTCGGGAATGCTGTGTGCCGGCTCCAGCAAACACGGCACCAGCAAGGCTGTCAGGACAGGGCTGCAAGAGGGCAAAAAGGTACGAGCTCGCTCAGCAGCCACAACGGTGAAGTGAGACCTCGTGCCAAGACTCGGCAGTCAGATCCCTTTCGCACCCAGCTGCTCCATCTTCGTGCCCGGGCAGGGAGCACCGGGAAGCAGGGGGAAGCTGAGGGTACGAGGCTCACCTGTGGAATGAGCCACTTCCCACGAAAAAGAGCCCCAGCCCCTAGCAGGAAATAGACAGAGCTGGTTAAGATTTTTCTGTAAAATAAAGGCTAGATCAAAACAAATAAAGATAGCAGAGGAACAAGTGACACAGAAGGGTTCAATTTAGCCTTAAGATGATGGGTAAAAAGGCGGTATTGATGTCAGAAATGCCAACACAACATTTTTGTTGCCAGGTCAAACAGGCAAGCAGGTGCTAAATGGGGTTATTTAGAAACTGGGACCAAAGCACGAGCAGATAGTCGATGTGTTAGATGCATTTCTTTTCTCCACCTCACAATAAAAACCACATCAGAAGCAACCACGACCACCACCATATTTAAAAGTTAAAAGACAAAGGCCTGAAAGTGATCGCTAGCATAATCCCACAGCATCCTTACATCAGGGATGAATTTGTCCCAGTGTCTTGAAAAACTTTTTGATGTTTCTCAGCTTTTAAACCTAACATAGCTGTAGCAGAGTACAGTATGCAAGACTGACAAAGGCAAATTCTCCTGCATTGTAACAAACCATAGGCCAGGAAGAATGGCTCAATCACAAGCAGTCCTACAGTACGCAGCCAAGGAGGGGCATGACAGCATCCCTGCCTGTGCACAGAGACGGTCCCTTGGGGGCTAGTGGTCTTTCAGTCTGTGCTCTTAAAAGTGCTGCCATTCTGTGGGAGGCAAAATAATGTCATCAATTTGGTCACTGATCAACAGTTACTAAGACTTCCCAGCAAACAAAACCAGAATAAATAAAAACTAAGAGCTTCACAAAGAGAAAAATATTGATTCTTTTTTTCCCCCCCACACTCATGTAATCTTCTAACCTCCTTCCCAGAGCAGGCAGGGGAGGAGGCGAAGCAGAGTGCCCACAAAGCTTCAATGCATGCCTAGCTCACTGTCCTGAAACCCTTTTCAGCTTGCAAGTCTTGAATAATTAAATGCTGTTTCTTCCACCCTTTTTTCCCCAGGTATGCATGACACACTGCTGCAGAAGGTTTACTTTTACCTGAGCAATGGGCATCCCTCCCCCTGCAGAGGGCCTGAGCCCACACAACACTTTTCCCCCTCCACTGATCAATGTGACACTACAGTCAATGCTTAGTAGAAACCTCTAATTTATAAGACTACCTCAGACACGAGGAAATGGTGCTTTGGCTCCTCCTGGGTCTACTGAGTTTGTTATGGAGCAATAAAAAGACGTTCAACCACTCACGACCCAGAATCTGACTCAATCTTCAACACCTGATAAAGCTGAATATTAGGCGCTTTGCTTGGCTTAAGCCTGTCTCTCTTTTGGGATCCATGTCACAGCTGCCAAAAATCTGACTGTGAAACCCACCATACATTAGAAATGCAAACAAGGCACTGCATTCATGACCCTCACTGCGTCAGACCCTCACTGCGTCAGACTGTACAGAAAGTGTTCATTGGACACAATACAGAGATATTATTACATGAAATTTAATTGATAAGAGAATCCAAATAAAAGAATATCTCTTATTCCAACGAAACTAAATCAGTGAGAGCTTTATAAATTTTTGAAGCGTAAAGTGGCTTATACAAGGTCAGCTCTGAAAAATATTTAGAAACATGGTCCTTGTTTTGTTTTCTCATTTGGAGAATACATGGGAGTGATCTCAGACATTAGATACGAGATTCTTCTGGACAAAAGACTATGAAGTGCCCACTGGAGAAGAAGCAGAGCCTGACCATAAACCAGACTAGCAGCTTGTGACAAGTTTCAGGACCCAGCTCTGCTATGAGTTGGTATTTATGGTATGCATTGGTATTTATAAGGAGAATCATATCCTCATTTGTCACTTCAGTGGAGATGGATACAACACTTTCCCAACTCTTTCCACCAGTTTAACAGTTTCAGGGGTAACTTTGTTTGCACTTGGAAGGCCAAGACGCTGGGAAGCCTGGAAGCATGGGGAAGGCTCTAGTTACCAACAAACCAGGCACGCAGTGGCAGCTCCCCCACAAACCTGTGCTGTGCCTGCCGCATCGCTCATTCCTAGTTCTGAGGTGGTGTTCCAGCAGGGAGCAGCAAGCCAGCACGCTGCTGCCAGGACTCAGGTTCTTACTGCCCTCACTCTCCCTACCAGGTAACACTGACTTCGTGCTCCTGCAGGCCATGCATCTTCCAGGTTATCCTGAGCAAACCCCTCCGGCCCACAGCCACACGCTCTGCACGCTTGCAAGCCTTCCAGTTGCCTAATGCCACACAGAAAAGCCTGGCCAACTCCAGCCTGACCCTTCATTTAGTGGAACCCAGACAAGAAAACCTCACCATAACGAGCACACGGTTTAAAGAAACTACCCCTGAAAATAACGTTCCTACAGATGGGAAACTGCCCATATTCTGGTCATGGGATTTTCACCCTTCTCCGTCCTTGTATCTGTACTCCACATCTTCCTCCCCCCTCCCTTCCCTACAGCATAAGTTGCTTTCTAACACTACACAGATTTTTGCTCCAATGCACTGCACGATCTAACTAATTCGCACTTCATTGCTCTGCACACCTCATCTTTTGCATGTGAAAACAGCAGTCTTTCTCCATCTCTCCACTTGTTGCCTATTTCTTCCTCCTCCTCCACCATCCCCCACCTCCTGTACCTTCTCAGCAAAACTCTACTAGGGAAGCTGCAGCGAAAAAGCTCACATTACCAGGACTCCATTGCTTTTACAAAATTTACTAGCATGCTGTGAAGCCTCATAAATAATTCAAGAGAGACAACCTTTGTCAGGTAAATGAACGTGCCTTTTGCAATCCGTCACTCTGGGTTTTCTATCACAGTGAAACACACGCTTACTGTAGGCACAACCCATATTGATTCATGAATTCCCTAAGTGTCGTACAGGACAGGGTAGCAGAACAGTTCTGGCATCAGCAGGACTGAAGGAAATCCAAAGTCTGCCCGGGACTTCCACAGATTTGTAACAGATCTCCACTGGTGGAACAGCAGCTCCAGCCTGGTCCACGGAGAGAGCAGCATCATTCCCACACTCAGTGGGCAAAGAAAGAAGGACCATGGCCAAGGGGCAGGAGACTCATTCTTATTAAAGGTCTCCTTTTCACTGCAAGAATTTTGGGGATTTTTGACACAAATCAGAGCTAAAAATCATGCTGCATGCTCTACTTCTAGGGTTTAACTCCACACACTTCAGTGGTGTTACTGCACAATGGCACTTGGCTCATTAGAAATATGCAAACTCTACTTCTGTTTTGGCAACTGCGTCCAAGGCTTTATCATCATCAGAGCTATTGCACTAAATGGTTTATATCCCTATTTAGCACCCAATCTGATTGCTATCAGCAATTACCTCCTCTGGAGCTCTCAGCCTCCACTAGAAGCGAGGGAGGCGCCTGATCCCGGTCCCCCTGGAAGGCAGCCTCAGGTGGCCCTGCACAGCACCCCCTGCGCTGTCCCCACCAGCCTGGGAAGCAGCTTACGGGGAGGCGGCAGGGCAGCCTCATCACAGGCAGGAGGAACGGCCTTGGGCAGAGTTAATTAATATATACAGAAACCACAGAGCATGCACCTTTGTTTGGCCTGACTGCCATTCAGATCCATGTGTCTCTTGCCCTGCTGCCCTTTCACCCCTCACAGGCTGGTCTGGCTAAACGTCCAGATCGCTCACTCGTCAGTCAATGCGAGAAACACTTCGGTTCACAGCGGAAGAATTAATCCTCTGGTCTGGGTAAACACTTTTTAGTTCTTATGATGTTTATAACCAAAAGATAATGGCCAAGACAGAATGACAAGGGTCGTAGGACAACTGTCAAAGTTATGACAAAAATCCACGTCTGTTCTCTGAAAGATCAAATGGTTCAGCCCAAAGGAACCCATGCCAATAGCTTATTGATACAAACCAACGCCCCGGTAACAACAGTTTGTACAACCCCATTCCCCATGCAACCCAGCAATAATAAACTTGAGGATGCAGGCGAGATTACAGGAACAGCTCTAAAACAACAAAATACTACCAACAGCCCAAAAAGGAAAAAATAACGTTGCTAACAAAACACATTTTGCTTACTAGAGGGTCCTGGAAAAGGAAATATCAAAACATTCAGATACTGTCCTTTCTTGCTGAATATTACACTCAAGTATTTTGCTTGGTAAAGACTTTTTCCCTTATTTCATCCCACTTTAAGTAATTCATTGGCTGAAAAAAGCATTGTCTAAATTGTACGGTTTGTGCACATGTACAATATTATAGCGTGCAGATTCCCCAGCACTTAGGCCCTCAAGAGCCTTTCTGATGGCTTTTGAAGCTGAACACCAGGAAGCTCACTCAGGGATAAATTTTCAGGTTTCCATTTAGACCCTATGCAACCACCTTCAGCTTTTAAGGGGCTGTTGCACACACGTATACAACAGACACAAAACTACTTTACAGCGAAGCACCTGAACTACGCCCGTTAAACACCAAGTATGACCCCATTTCTACCCTCAGGTCTATGTGCAGGAGCCTTATTGAATCCAGTGGGAACCCACACACAATCTCTCAAGAGAATTTAAATTAACAATTTTTCAATGTATGCAATTGAAAAAAAAATTGAGCTCCTGAAACCACAAACTTGAAGGGGATCACTGCAGGCAGGGTATGGTGCTGGGGTATCACAAGGACAGGCAAGAAAGCAGTAATGCCCTGCTCTGCAATGCCTGCCCCTTCCCCACGTGAGACCTGTGCAGAAGCACTCAGGAACAGTAACAGGAATGGAGAAAGAAAAATTTAAATGCCAAGGAAATACTGCAAATTGTTTTTAAAAACATTTGTTCCTCTCCCTGGGACTGTTCTTTTACCTCTGGGCAGTTGAGCGTGCCTCTGTGCACCCCAAAGTGGATTCTGCCACTGATGGGCAGCCCACATGGGGCTGTCGCAGAGACACTGGGTGTCTGTGCCCCCACTAGGTACAAGCTCTCAGGCTGCTCAGCCCTCAGAGATGGAGCGACATTACCTGTCAGGCACTCACTGGGGTAGACTGTTCTCCCAAGGAGCCGCTTCTGCTCAGCCGAGCGTAGCAGAAGACAAGCAGGGCCATGTCCCCACTTCTCTGCTCCTTTCCAGACAAGTTCCCTTTCCAAGCATCACAACCACAACTGGAAGAGATTTTGTGACTGCATAGCTGGTGGGCAGTAGAACAAGAGAAGGAGCTTCCTCTATGGCATCCTGCAAACCCTAAAGCATCCAGTCCTAACGGAGTTAGTTATTTCAAGCCCTGCCAGCCCAGATCTGCCATCACTACCAGTATCATTAACCTCATTTGGGCTGAAATGACACAAGTACAAATCAAAACCTGCTACAAGGAAGCTATTAATTTGGCAGAGGCAGCCTGAAGCCCACCTTCCAGTGGTGACGGGCACCTATTAGGCCTTATTGCTCCCGGCAGGAACCTTCACTGCTCACTATCCAACAGGAACACCAGTAACACTGCCAGCTGGCTGCCCAAAACTACTGTCTGCATCTGACAAGCATTACACCTCACACTGGAGAGGCAGGACCAGACTCTGGTTCCCAGGCTGGTCCCTTCCCCTGCAGACATCCCTTTCTCTGCTGGCTGACTGGTCAGATATGCCCTGCAGAGCAGCAGCAAAGCCAAGCCTCACCAGCAGACACACAGCAATTCTGCGCACACCTGCTTCCTCACAAGAAGCAAATGGATCGCCACCCTCTAGCAGATGGCAATTTTCTTTCAAGTCCAAGTGACAAAAAGCCTTTCTGCAAAGTGAGGAGGGGGTTTGTTCTGCTCCCAGGCGGCGGTGCTGCCAGCCACATTCTCCAGCACTCACGTGCGTACAACCCCCACTAATGGGAGACAACAGCAATACAGGTGCTGGACTCTCCTGACTGACCAGGCTTTCAATCACCTAACGCCAAATCTCCCAGAAATTCAAGCAGAGGTTGTTACCACGCTGCCACTGGAATCCCTCTGTGTACTATTTAAAAGAAAAATTAACTGCAACCAACAGTGTTTCCTTCCACAGGCATTAATCCCGTTGACCACACAGATGCACATTCTTGTACGTGATCATACCAAAAAGGAGCTTTGTCAGTCAGTGGATATCACCTAACGTGCCCGCCCCAATGGGTTTGTTCCAATCTGGGATTTTGCTTTTTAAATCTCAATGAGAAATTCCCCTTTGGACAACTGGCTGAGCCGAGCCTTCCTTAGCTCAGCATAAGATGATTAAAACCATGCTACCCGGGAGGAGAGAGATAATGTGGAACAACAGTGATTTATCAGGGACAGAACCAAGAATCAACACACAGAATCACTGACGATAATGAATACAATTGTAACCCAATTTTTTTTTTTACTTAAAAAAAAAAGTTCTTTATTTTCTTCTACTCCTGCCCTTAGGCAAAATATCCTAATCATTCAGTCTGCTGCCTTTTAGAATGAAACAGTTCTGGGGCTGCGTAAAAAAAAAAAAAAACAACCAAAAAAACCACACACCAAAATAAACAGCCTCATTTTTGAGAGTCCTGTAGCAAAGATGACTTAAGTGATTTACAGAGAAAGCCTCCAAAGACAAACAAGGTTTCTAATCAATGCTCTGAATCATTCACATTGTCCAAAGTAGGAGAAAATTGGCTCGTAACAGGAAGAATTCAGCAGCCCATCTCTTCAGCACAACTCAGCTTCTGACCAGACAAACCTTCCAAAAAGATTTAAGTTATATCCAGTGTCTTTAAAAACAAGATGGGTGCGAAGAGGTAACTACTTAGGGGTTGGGGGAACAGTCAATTAAGGAGCATTGTTCAAGCCTTGGTGCCAGCTACCTACCCTTGTATTCTCTACTCCCATTAAATATTTCCTTCCCAAGAAACAATCACGGCAGCCCTAGGGCAGAGCTCACAAGGCATTTCAGCCCACGTTACAGCATTAACCTAGTGCCCAGCAATTGTGCATCATCATCAAATATCCATCCGTGACTCATCTCTAGGTTCACAAAACAGGTCGTAAGGGGAATGAAACGAGCAAGAAGATACCGGGTTAGGCTGAGGTCTTACATCCCTTCTGTGTCTCTTCTCCAGATGCAGCAAGACAGCATTACTTCCCACCAGAGGCACATCCAGAACTGGTGGCCTTTTCAGGACCATTCCTTTGTATTTGCACAAAATTATGAATCTTTGCCACTGGGTTTGGTTTTTACTCATCTTGCCTCCTCTCTCAGTACAGGATCAGGCCCACCCTGATAAGACAGCACAAAGCTAACGAAATCTATCCTAGTAAGCTCCACCAAATTATCTGGAATAAAACTGCTTTGGCTGAAAAGCTGGTGAGCTGGTGCAGATTGTTAGAACAACATAGATAATAATGAGCCCGGGTGAGGGAAGACCAATGCATTATTTACAAATTATACACTTCTCTTAAGTACATCTCTCCTGGTATGGGAACCTTCTTATAAAACTTTCTGCAGTTAGAAAGAAAAGACATTCTGACTTGCAGACCGGTACCCAGAAGAGATTTATTCTTTAACACGACTCTGCACTCTGAACTTAAGAGGAGAAAGCAACAACTTACAATCCCTGAAAAGCTGCTGAAATATCAAAAGCATCCCAGAAACTTTATCTGTGCTTCACCACATACATAATTCCCTTCGCTTCTATAGGGATTCTCATGGAAGTAAAGATTATTCATGCGAGAGCAACGCTGGATCAGGCCATAAGGCTGTGGTACTTGGACGAGAACGGGCACATTCCCTTTCCTCTCCTCCCCCTGTAGGCAGACATTTCTCAGGGTCTTATTCTGAAGAATTTTCCCTTATTTACGTGACAGCAAGAAAAGGGAACCTGTCGGCTCCCAGAGAGTCAAAGATATTCAGAAATACGGCCGCACGATCCAAAAGAATCCAGAAAGAATCTGCCTGGATGGGAGCTATTTCTGAATAAACAAGGAGTGCAAACAGCCGTGCCTTCAGCAAAGCCAGATGCTAACACGGTAAGCTAGAGCTCTCCCAAATAAACAACACTGCTTCTTCTGCCAATAAGCCGCCTTGTCTGAAGGCCTGACTACATGCCTGTAGAAATGTACTTGGAGATCAAAGCCATAAATCTAAAAGGCTTTCAAAAATACTTCCTATGACATTATATATATATATATAAAACATGTATTTCTGCTCTTAAGCAGATCAAAAATGACAAGAAAATCGTGACATAAAGCAGTGCACATCCACTGGGGCAGCACAAAGTTAAGGGCAGCACTGCTATTATTAACTCCGTGTCATTGAAATCTTTCCCCCACCTTCAGAAACGCAGGCTGTAAGGACACGGTGTCAGCCTTTACTTTGAACCGTCTGGAATTTTTTTCAGTTTTGTGTCAACAAACCTCAGCATTTCATAACGGAGATGACAGTGTCTTAAAATACATCTCGGCAAGATCTCACACGGACGCGTGGAGGGGGAACAGAGCTTCGGGGTTATCATGGCATGTGAGACAGCCCGATGCGTTAGCAAATATTCCCAAGCATTAACTTCCAAAACGCTCGCTTTCTTCCCCCCCAAAAATCTATTTATATGCTTTCCTGCAGCGGCTCCCTGGCCCCCCGCCCCCTCACTCAAAGAACCGCTTTCCGACTTTGGCTACACCGCGGCCGATTCCTGTCGGTCCAGGGGGAGGGAGAGGAAGGACCCCAGCTCCGATCGCCTGTGGAACTATCCATCTCGGATTAGTTGATGCTCAAACTCCGCTGCGTACGGCCGGCTGTGGGTATCGTATTGTGTGCTTGAAACGGGGGCGGGGGAGAAAAGTCCTCTTTCGCCTCTGATCCCCCCCCGCCACCTCCGCGCTCCCGCAGCCGCCCCGCACACCGGCCCCGCCGGGAAGTTTGTGCTTTCCAGCAACTTTGGGTCCGCTCCTCGCCGCGCCACTGCGGCGGCCGGAGGGAGCGGGCGGAGACCGCCGCGCCCGCTCGCATCCAGCACGGCCCGGCCCGGCCGCGGGAAACGGCAGCGCCCGCCACCGCCACCGCCGCCGCTCCCCCGCAGGCCCCGGGGCGGCCCCGCGATGCGCCACCACGCCGGGCCGGGCCGAGCCGCGGGGACCCCGGCCGGGGCGGCGGCACTTACGTGTGCTGCTGCGGGAAGCTGTAGCCGTGGACGGCGGGGGCGGCGAGGAGCAGCAGCAGGGCCAGGTGGCCGCAGAGGGCCGGGGCGACGGGCGCCGCGCTGCCGGTCGGAGCCGCCATCGCCATGTTTCCATTAACGGCGCGGCGGGGAAGGGGCAGAGGCGGCGCGGCGGGGAAGGGGCAGAGGCGGCGCGGCGGGGCGGGTCCCCCAGCCGCCACTCGTGCGACGAGCGCGGCAGTCCTCGGCAGGGGGGCAACGCCGCGCCGGCTGCGGGCACCGAGCGGCTGCGGGCACCGAGCGGCGGCCGCTCACCCGCTGCCTCTCCGCGGCGCCCGGCACTGAGCGCCCGCTAACCGCTACTTTCCCTCAAATAGGCAGGCAGGCAGCGGCCCGGCCCGGCCCGGCTCCTCCCCGCCCGCCCCCCGCCCGCCGGCCCCCCGCGCCGCTCCGGCCCCGCCGCCCCGCGCATGCGCCCCGCCCCGCGCCCCTCGCGCTGCCCCGCCGCCCCCGGCCCCGCGCGCCCGGCTGCGGGCGGGCACCGAGCACGCGACCGCCCCCCCTCCCCCTCCCCCCCCCCGGGGTCTGTCCCCAGGCCCCGCCGGCGGGGGTGGGGGCGGGGGGGGCGAACGCCGCCACCTCCCGGGGCCGTGCGGCGGCTAGCGCCTCCGGGCCGGCCATCGCAGGTCCTGGGGGCTCCGCCGCATCCCGGCGGGTGCTGCCCCGCGGAGCGCTCCCCGCCTGGCTACCGGCGGTGGGCCCGGCTGCGGGGCCGGAGCGGCCGGGGGCTCCGCTGGGCTACAGGGCAGTACCGGCAGCCGGGGGTTGGGAGGGGGGGGCGTTAAACCCACGCTGTGACTTGGGGGAGCGGTCCTGAGTGGGACACGAGGGCAGGCTACAAACTGAAAATAACGGAATTAATAAACACAGCCCCAATTCACTGGGCTTTCTCAGCCAGGCTTTGGAAGGCCTGGGTTTTGCAGCGCTGGCTTCAGGGTATCTGCAGTGCAATTTCATCTTCCCAAAATCCGAACCCGCGCTGCTCAGCCTCCTTGCAGTTGCCCACGGGCACAGGCAGGGGCAGGGGCTGGGGCACCGGCCGCGTGCTCTCCCGTTCCATCGCTGGGCAGCCCAAACGAGGCTGCCGTGGCCAGGCGCTGCTTTGCCCTCGCTGGCCTCGGGGACGGTGCGATGCTGGTGAGGCTGCCGGCCGCCAGGCACACCTCTGGAGGAACAGCCGCGCGCACTGTGCGTCAAAGAGCCCAAGGTCCCCTGGTCCTGCCCACAGAGCCAGCGAGGCACAGCAGCAGGACAGGAGCTCCTGGCAGCCTGGACCCTGGTGCTGAGGTTCAAAAGCCTTGGGAAGGGAGGGGGACTTCGATGGAGGGAGGCTGCTCCTCTGAAGGACTCTGTGGCTTGGCTTGCAGGAGGCGTTTTCTTCTGCCAATGGAGGGAATTGCTTCCATCCTTTGCTTCTGATGGGAAAAAAAAACGTTTTGGAGTGACACAGACCCAGACTGATTCCCGGGAGCACTGTGAGCGCTGCCCAAACTTATGTCGTCACATCCAGACATGCCACAGTTTTCCTGCAGTGAGGAGCTCTGGGATATAAATGGAAGCAACAAGGACTGGATGCACTGGCTCCAGGTCAAGGTGTTTGCAGAGAGAATTCTTTTTCTAATCGGGTAAAGAAACACTATTGTTTTCCCAATTCATGCTGGAAGTCAGCAGTAAAACTCACATTTGGATCCAGAAAACTGGACTTGCAAAAACATCAGACCTGATGTGTTCAACACAGAGATGGATGGAGTAACTTAATACTTCAATAAAACATTGAGAAATACATCATTATTCCCTCTCTAGTTCCTGCTCCATGGGCAGACTATGACTGTCCTTCACACACTCTCCAGGACATGGTCTGGTTTCACACCCTGTATTTCAGCTGCACCTACTGCACATAGTTTAAGCCAGGTTTGCGTGGGCTATTACAGTCAAAATCACAGCTGCTGACCTGTCATACAGAAGTTCCCAATTTACAACCTCCAAGTGTGTTTCAGCACTGGTAAGTGGATAATCTCTAGCGTACACATGGGAAACAGAGCGACAACAGGATAAACAGCTTGTCCATTCCTGGCAGAGTCAGAAGCAGACAGTAAACACTCTTCAATGTGTAGAATTTGGCTTTCCAAACTCTTGAAAGACAAACTCTGTTGCCTGTTACATCCATGCTTTCTTTCCCAGGGGACCTGGGTTAGCATCTAACAGATAAAATTTAACTCGAGATATGGGCCCACAGGGTCCAGATTTCAGGTTGCTGCTCTAACAGGCTATCCAGGCTGTACGAAGCAACATTGCAGTTCAGATATCCTTTACAATACAGGATTTTTCTGCATTATGCAATCTGATCCTCCGCCCTGTAAGAAAAGCCTGGGACACAAATGTGTATTGCCATGGCTATCAGCTGCTTTTCCAAGTGCTTGGCATCCAGCAGCTGGCTGCTCTACAATTGCAAATGCATTGCATGTATTCAGCAGCCCCAATGCTGGATGCTCCAGCCTGTCTGCTTGAACTGTGTGTGTGTACAGAGCAACTCGCCATCGCAGGCACGGGTAACCCAACACATTCAGGATGGCATAGGTGATTTGTTTCTTTGAGATTTGTCTCTCCAGAATCCTTACAATTGTTTTGTTTTAATCCAGATATCAGTGTCCTTCAGAGCAAAATTTGACCTTGTAGTCTTGTAAGTAGCAGCAGACCTCTAGATGTCAAGTAATTGCTTTCAAATGTTGCTGTTTGGGTTTGTTAACAGCAAAGCCTGGCCTGATATGCCCCTGTTTTTAAAGAACAGTCCCACACTGCTGAGATGAACATTTTGGTTTAGTTTTGTGTGGTTGTTTTTCTTTGTTATTTCAAATGATTTTGACTGTGTGGTACTTGTTGCTGTGATCTCTGCAGCCCTTACATGGATAGGCTGGTTAGCAGCAAGCCATTTGGAAACAGTCTTGAATGTAAAGGGGAAAAAATCATGGGATTAGCCAAGATACATGGCAGGAAAAGGTGTTGATTCACACCTGTGTGCTGCTCAATTAACCCTGTCACCTCAGGACCAAAGCCCATTTCTCAGGGCGAAAATGCATACAGATTTGTCAGGGAGCCTCTTTTACTACCACCCTTAAAAATGCTGCAAGTTTATTTTCCAAGCTGTGCACAGGAGAGAGCAACATCCAGAGCCTGCATAAAATTCTGTATTATAAAACCTTACGCCAACAATTTTCAAAATCAACGCTGCCCTAAAAGGGAGGGAAGCAAATCAGTGGAGTCATCATCTACCTGGTATTCTGTTGAGAATGACAGGAAAGACAGCACTGCTACATACGTTACCCTTCCCATTTTCTGCAGCAGGGGCTGCTACGCTGTGGCCTGTTTGAAACGGTGTCTAACCTGCAGTACCAAGCACCGCCGAGGCACACAAACATGGGCTTGAACATGGACTTCAAGCCATAGCCTTCAGAGAAGCCTGTAGTATGTCAGTGTAGGTTCTCAGCTCTGAGAACCAGCCTAATGTTGCAGTGAAAGCACCATAATCTATACAGGACCCTGTGAGATTCTATACAATACCTGAAATACTGAAAGGGTTGCAGCAAAACAGGCAGCACCACTGCCGTTCTCCCACGTCTTTTAGTGGAGAAGCCATGTAGGAGGAGGCTGTCTAGGTTGTTCTTATGACTGATTTATTTGCAAATGCAGGTGAATGCTAGAGAAGGTGTGGGTTTAACTCTCCCCTGACTGATCATTTCACAGGAAAAATGTGAGCCTTTGCAGTCAATACCTGCTGCATGGACATGTTTCTTTCCCTTACTCCTTCAGTTAAACCAGGTTCAGCCTTCCCCTGGTTCTGCTCTCATGCAGGATATTGGTGAGCAAGGGGGGTCATCACCACCCTCTCAAAGCACATTGTGCAGACCAAGTGACTGAGAGGAATCAGACAGCAAGGCTACTCCTTTCCCCCTCTTAGCTCACAGTGAAATGCCGCTGCTTATGTATTTCTGCTGGGGAGCTGCAGGGGAGATGCCAGCATGCCTGGGGGGAGCACAGCTCTGCACAGGATGCCCCATGAAGGTGACTCAGTGTGCCAGGACACTGGCTTCAATTTTAGGCAGATTGGCACAGGTATCTGGCTCGGTACCTGAATGGTAGTCCGGCGTAAACAGAACAAATGTATCTGTTTAAACCTGAAGCACTTTCATGGAATTGGTCCAGGTCCGTGCTCATGTAATTGCTAGTGCAGTCTCCCCCCCCCCCCCCCCCCCCCCCCCCCCCCGGCTAAAGACGTACCTGTAACTGGAGCAAATGTGTACCTATGGTCTTGACAAATCAGTTGCTGAGTGAGAGGTTAGAAAATGTTGTTGACATACCATTAACAAGTAAGGGGAAGAGGTAATTAAGACTGAGCAAATTATAATAGCTAATAAACATCCTGACTATGGAGATTTGTTCTTATTCGGGGTTCTTAAACCTGAGTTCCTCAGTTAATGATGCATAGGGTTGCTTGATGCCAGATGTTAGTGTTTCAGGAGGAGAAAAGAATGCACTTTAACATTGATAAAAACGTAATAAGTAACTGTTGCACTCACCATAAGCCATGAAAAACCACATTGTATTTAAGAGCACAAGGAGAATCGAAACAGCATCATGGATGTTTGCAGATTTTTTAAGCCAGAGTGAAAAAGAACCTGTAAGAGAGAAGAGTCATCCTGAGAATGCCACCATGGATGGGAAAGGTAAAAAGCACAGGAATGAGACAAAAGATATTCCAAAATCCTTTACTATCTGTTTCCAAGGGGCATTTAACCTGCATGTTTCAGGGCTGTGCTGGCCTTACGTTACAGAGCCCATAGAGTGTCTATTTAAAGAAGCATACAGGTTCTTTGCCCAAAGTGATGTCATGTCAAAGCAAAGGCTTGGTCTGAGTCCACAACTGGAACTGGTTCCTTCAACACTATCATTCGGTACTGTATGTATTTTCCAGGCACTCAATGAAGTACACATGCTCCACCTCAAACTGGCAAGTCTCAAGATCTTTCTGGGTGATATTCACTTTTTTGGAGGCCTTGGGCATGACTGGAAGCATACTCTGGAAGTGTAATTGGGATTTGCCTGTTGACTTTACAATTTTTTTTTTTCTTTCAGTACAGAGTTGCAAAGCCCTGTCCAGGACTGTAAATTTTCACAGCTCTGTAAAGACCTAGCCACACTGCCAAAGGGGTGATGGGCCAGTATGTAAAATTGGGTATAGACCCACATGGCTTTGGAGGAAGCTGGGACAGCTGAAGACAGTATTTTTCTCCAGCTTTTATATGTACCTGTGCTCAAAGTTCAGATCCGGTGTGCAAAAAAAAAAAAAAGGAGGGGGGGGGGGGAGGGCATTCAGTCAGTCAGTTTAGCTCAAGTCCAAGTCACCTGCCACTGAATCATTTACCTTTGGGATCCAAATGATATTTCTGCATGACGTAGGGGTGAAACAGCTGAGGTCAGCATCATATCGAGTCACACAGCATTGCCCTCAGTTACCTAATGTAGTCATGCCTCACTGTTGCTTTGATTTAAAACATGGTTACTTCACAACAGCAATCAGCACTTGTTTCAGAGTTCAGTACAGGAAATATTCAACCTTGACCTATATCTAACATGGAGATTATTATTTTTTTTCATTTAGTTGGACAATGATTTAGGATTGCCATCTTGTTAAGTGTTTATACTGTGCTCAGCACAGCAACTAGTTCTGTTCCCCCAGCACTTTACAGTTGTTAACATATATACTCTGTGGAGGAATATATCCTGTGGTATTCCCATCCTGTAAGTGAGCACCCAAGAAACAAAGGAGCTGAGTGACTTGCCCACAGCCACGCCAGAAATCTGTGACAGAGGAAAAATTAACCCTGGTTTCCTAAAAACTGAGCCCTAAAAACTGTCAGTTCCTCATGGCCTTGCTCTGTGATTTGGGCTCATAAATGCTTCTACAAAACAAATAGATTTTTCTTATTATTAAATTCAGAAGAAGACCAAAAGGTGATTTGATTAGATCATATAAGTACCTTTATCATGAGAACACAGGGGTTTTTGAAGGGCTTCTTAATCTAGTGGAAAAAGACATATTACAAGAACCAGTGGCTGGAATTTAAAGCCAGAAAATTAAAATTAGAAACAAGGTGCAGAACTTAGGGTTTTCTGACTGTAAGGATGATTAAATACTGGAAGGACTATACAGGAATTATTTGCCTTTTGAATTCCTCACACCAGGAGTAGATGTCTCTCCGGAAGATCCAATTTCATCAAACACAACTTACTGGGCTCAATATGGGGGTAACTGGATGAAATGTCTGGTCTTTGCTAAGCAGGAGGTCGGATTAGATCATCTAATCATCCTTTACAATCTTAAATTCTATGAATCTATGAATAGTAATGACCATCATTGTATGTTACAGTTTGCAAAACAACAAAAAGCGCACTGCAACATAGCTGGGAAACAGAATAAAGAAGCATGTTATAAAAAAAAAAAAGCACTTTGCTCTGGAGCAAAACATGTGACTTTATTTAAACTTCAACCATGTGTTTCCAGATTCCCCCCCCCCCAAACAATATATTAATTAGGTTTCAATTATAGGGTAAAAAAATAATAATCCATGAATCAAATAGGTACTGCCGCATCCAGAACAGCGTTGCCAACATTCCTGCATAATGGTTAAATGCCCAAATGATACAGAAATAGCTGCCGATTTGCAGGAATTATATAGGAAATCTGTAAAGTAGGACTCTTCTGTAAAAGGTTTTATAGGCCTGAGCCTGGGATTCCTCTATTATATTTGAGTAGCTATAAAAACTTTTGTGCCAGATTATAACATTCTGTAGTTGTGAATGCAACAGATTTTACAGAAAATCTGTTTTAGAAATGTCTCGGGGAGTTTTTCAAATAAAGACATTGGCGCTGCTTTGTGCTTCTTTGCCTATAAAGCGAAATTCTCTTACTGTCATGGTACAGCCTTGGTCTTAAACTTCCACATTGGTTTAAAGACCCACGGAGAAACGAGGATTTGCATGTCCTCCCTTGGGGCTGTGAATGTGATACTTGTTTGTCAGATAGGGGTCTGAATGGCATCCATGGAAAGGGGTCTGTGAGGCCTTCTGCTTGCCTGTTCACCCGGCGATCACCTCCACATCACGGCCTTTGAGCATCCGATTAACCTTCCCACCGCTTCCGAGAGACCAAGACATTGTAATGGCCACATTACAGTTAGGAAACTCAGATGTGGGGCACATGAAGCGATTTTCCTTACATCCAACAAGATCTTTGTAGCACAGGAGGGGCTGAATGAAGGTCTGGCAGTCCTGAGGAGGTGTGTGTGCCTTGTAGCCTCCAGTGCCCTTCCCCTGCTGCATTTGGCTGGAATGCAAATGATCGGAAGAAAAGTGACACAACAAAATCAAGTCACACAAGCAAAATTTCCCTACAAAGTGCTGCCTTTTTGATGGAGGGGGAGGTAAAAGGGATAATTATGTTTCACAAGCTTCTGAAAATTTCTGCTAATGTCTTAAGAATTTCAGTCATTGCTTTTGTGTGTGAATTTTGGAAGGGATATAACACACATGCAGAAGGCCTTCTCTTGAAACAAGAGCTAAAACTATAAAACCAAGAAAATGTGGAAAGCAGGCCTGCAGCAGTGTGGGTTGATATTCTGTCCTTAAATCATTCTGGCACTTGTTTTTTTCCCCTCGAGGTGGAAGTGGTAAGCATCAAGGCAGAACTGCAGTAGCCCTAAATCAGAACATGCCTCTGTTTCTGGGTTTACAAAGCAGACTCTTTGCATTCCCAAACAGAGATCCTGGTGGTTCTCTACAGTGGTACAAAGACAGTTTCTGTACAGCTGTTCTCTATACACCAGCCAGCTTGCTTGCTTTCTCCCCGTGCATATTTTAGTACCGTTGACATATTCTGATATGACCGTTGCCTTTTTTCTGGCCACATGCAGAAACCCTGGCCCCTAAACACCGAGTATTTGAAGGATTTGAGTCTATTGTGCTACTTATTCTGGAGAAGTGAAAACCGTAATCCTCCTGATTTTATGCTAAAAGCTAAACTTTGTGAATACTTTGCTATTTTAAGAGACTTTTTTCTTCCTCTTTTTTCCTCTGCATCTGTATCCTATCCCTCTGCATCCTCCCTCACATTACTCGCCTTTCCTTCGCTTTTCTTACCTGCCCTACTGAGCTCTTTAGTCTGAAGATGAGGTGACAGTGCTGTCTTCCCTGAAATCCCCTGGATCTTTCCCTCAGTCTCCCTGGCTCTACCGAGCCAAATTCTCTGTCTTTTTTTCTCTCTCCTCCCCAGCGCTACATCTCTCCACTTCTCTCTGTTCCTGCATCTGAAATACTCCTTTAAAGCAAGAGTCTCTGTCTTCTTGTGTCATTTTGATCTTCCCAGTGCTACCAATCAGACTATTCCAAGATGACAGAAAAATATCTCTGGCCTGTTCATCCTGGTTAGTGTTAAAGCAAAAGCAGGCAGCTACAGCAAACACTGAAAAATCAAAGAGAGAAGGGTGTGTTCAAGAGGCACCCCACTTTCAGGCCAAAGGGTGGTGAATCACAGTGTGTGCAGCTCGCCGGGCAGCAACAACGGATTGTCATGATGTTGCATGTTAATATTCCCAGGAGAACGCTGAAAACCAGTCAGATCACCTTTGAAGCACCTTGCGATGTGGACTAACCAAAGAGCCCACAAAGAGGTGCTGCCCAGGTGGTGTGTCCTTCCAAGGAGACACTGGACATTATTACAGCTGGAGGAGAGGCGATGCACATGACTAGTGCAGTTGCATGCGTCTCCCAAGGTTAATTCTTCCACGAGCTGTGGGTGGCTGTGGCATTTTTCCAGAAGACAGACATCTGCCACAGCTTCCTGAATTATGGCCAAGGTAGCTCATGATTCATGCATGCCCCATAGGCTTAATGTAGTGAGTGCTTGGCAGGGCTAAAGAGTCAAGTGTAGCAAGAAGATCAGCGAGAACAGCAGCGGGTTGGGGCCTTCCATGTCTGTGAGTGTGAGGGGGGCATAAAAGGGACACAAAAAGCTAAAGCCAAATACAGGTTACTGACACATAACGGTGAGTACATTCTGCATCCCAGCCACTCCTCTTGCCCCCTAAATATGTTCCACCTTCCACTGGGTATCACCCTATTGCTGCAGGCAAAGTGCTCAAGAAGTGACATCCTGGAAAAGGAACACAGCCCAGTCACACCTTCCCTCCACAGTGCTCCCCCCACCCGCCACTGTGCCCCAACGCAGTCTGTGCATCATAGCAATGAGTGTACCTGCATGCTGGACACAGGCAAGATTAAGTGATGGTGCCAACAATGAAAGTAAAGGTCACAGCCATGAAAAAGTTTGGAACAACAAATAAGCATTCAGGTGAGAACACATTTACTGCTTTCCTTTAGACGGCTAATTATCTTCTTTCTTGATATTTCCCACCTTGCCAAAACAGCTCCAGCCACTTCCCAGCAGAGCTAACCGCTTGTTTTGTACAGTCCTTGAAGTTTGCCAGATCCTTAGTTTAGTGGAGGCTGTAGGGTTTCCTGTTCTGGTGGCAATCATTTTGCAGAATTCAGACCCTCTTCCTGTGCTACGAGCCAAATCATTCCTGCAATGGGACAGCAATATCCTGTCCTGCCTGGGGATCAGCAAAGCAGAGTGGAGTTTTCGGTGTGATTGACATATTTTTGCCTTCAAACTGGCCTAAGCTCCCTTTGGCTTGTAGTGCAATAGAGGGGAGAAAAGTAGGATCTGAAAAAGAGTCAGGATCTCTATTTCCATTCTGTCCTGGATCCTGTAAAGAAGGAAATGGAAGGGATGCTCCAAATAAGCACAGAATGGGATTAGGCTCTGGCAGCATTGTTTTAAGAAGAAAGGGTGCAGCAATTCTGCCACAATACTTTCTCTACAATAGGCTATAAGAGATAATAGGTCTAATGGTTAAGCTAAGAGTATCAAGAGACCTTATTTCTAGCACTAATTATAGCAGAAATCATCTGTGTTTCCTTAGGCAAATCCCTTGGTTACATAGTGCCACAATTTTCCAGTCAGTAAAATGTTTAGACACCTCTAAAGCACTGAGATGAACAGATGAAAAACATCAGTATTATCACATGGCACGATTCACTCATGAAGATTCATGCATGTGAAATTTCTGACCGAAGTTGATGACCAAAGTTGGCAATGCTTTATTACATTCTGAATTGCCTCTTTATTAGTTCAACAACAATACCTGTAAACACTATTTTAGAAGCCCCGTGACACTTTCTGTCAGTATTCGCTTACAGTTTCTCAAGTCTATCTAAGTTTCTAAGTATGTTTATTGCAAAATGAAAATCAATAAGGAGGACTTTTTAAAAAAAAGGCAGTATTATGTGCTGAGATAGAAGGGCAAGGAATCCTGTGCATCTGTACTGCTCTTAAAACTACCTGTCAATAAGGTGTCATCTTTGGCATAGAAACTGAGCTGTTCCGCAGGTATGTTGTTTGGGCTACATACGGTGTGAATCTGTTTCTCCAATCAACCCTCACCCCAGGCCTGTTTGCTGTCTATGGCTACCACCATACTGTTGCAAAGAAAGGAGGTATCCAGACATCAACATGATTCGAGGGCCTGGGAGACTTCAAGGGAGAAAAAGGGTATTTTCCGAATCAGTTCCCCATGAAATCACTGGAACTAGCATTGTCCTGGGGGATAATAGGATGGATCATTAGGTGCCTTAAAAAGTTCACATTGGATTTTGAAGCCACCCTGCAAGATGAAAAATCAGTAGTTTAGGCAAATAAATAAAAGTCAGTGAATCCTTTTGAAGCTGTGAACACAGAGGCAAAAGGGTTGTAAGAAGAAAGAAAATCCATTCTTCACAAATTATATGTTTTAAAACTCCCCTCCTTCCATCTCAAACTCTTCTTTCTCTTCCCTGGTGATTTAATCACATAAGATACTGTAAATCAAATTGCTTCCTTTTCTCCTCAAGTATGAGTTAGCTCTTAATTAGGCTATTGGGCAAAAATGAAATGCATCCTATTAATAGCTTGGGATATCCTTTGTGTTAATGTAAAGGTTAAAACCTATCTTTTCAGTATTTTAGGAGTGCAAGCCTACTCTCACAGACAGATGCTTTACCTATTGCTGAATTCACTGGAAGTCATTCTGATTTGTGTGCACATGAAAGGAAGAGTAATCAGGCTCACGGTACTTAATTTTTCTATTTCAAGTTTCTGCTCAGATAAGAGAAGTGGATACGTGGGACTGAATGCCAAGGTGGGTGGCCAGATTATTTGGGGTCAATTATTTTCACTCTGTGCTTCCCATACGTACACCCCAGGGTATAACCTAACATCCACACTCAGGTGAATCTCCAACCCGACAGAAGGATGCAGTGTATGTAAGAGGAAACTGGGCATTCTCCTGAGATACTGCTCCATCACGATAAACAGGTGCTGCTCCGTGATGTCATGAACTGATGTCATCACGTCATGACAGCACCAAGTGATGTGATGACGCTGCATCGTGTTGTAATGGCATCTCCCGAGGAGGAGAAGCTATGCTCCTCGTGCACTCAGGTCACCAGTCAGAGGAATGGAGCCTACTGGAGCTTCTAGCTGTCATCATGACTGCATCGGCTGGCTCAGCTGTGCAGGGCTTGGATGAAACCCCTGGCACACATCTAGGGCAGATGTGGAACTGCTGGGAGCTGATTGGGTCTGGCAAAGCCAGCCTCTGAGTACAACTCGTCCCAGGCTGGCCTGGGATAATGATAATATATGTCTTCATTTTACAGCTGAAGAAATAAATGCACAGAGTTAATGTCAACATCTGGAAATACAAGCTAAGAATTCTGGTGCCTCTAGACAATGCTGACTAATATTTAGTACTAAGCTTATTCTTTACTAGGAGATATTTACCAAGACTCATATAAGCCTCAGTTATGAAAACTTCTTCCCAGTCAGGATCTTTTGTAGGATGATTGAAGATGTCCAAGGGAAAGGCGTCAACTTTGCAGACTTCTTTCACAACACAGATTTGGATTACTTAGTCTCTTATATCCTGTTTCAAATCAGTTGCTGCAGTTTAGGATAGCTCTTTGGAATGAGAAGTAAAGCCCTATACAAGACACTGTACTATACAAACTCCCAACAGAGCAAAGCATACCTAACGTTTATGTTCAGAAATATGTCCTTTTCCACTGCTAGCTGTTTTTCATGTGAGCAGTATAAAGCAAAATGGAAATGATTCCTGCACTAGCTAGTGTGACTTGGCTTATAACATCAAACAGGAACCCAGAGAACAAAACATTAGTTTCATGCTAGCTACAGTAAACAACATTAGACTGGCTGAGAGCTGTAGTCGGGTCCCAGGCAAAAGAAGGTCTTCACTAAACAACATCAACACAGTAACTAAAATGTGAATAACTAAATCATACACTGTGCAAACTGAACCACCAAATGAAAGTAAAGCACTGAATTATTTGAATGCTGTTCAAACCCAATTTAAATTTCACCCACTACTGAGACCTCCATTTACTGGCATCATAACTAATAATGGGAATGTTGCTGAAATGTCAGTTTTAGCGAGAAGCCCATTAAGAGAATGAGAAAAAAAAGAGACATCATACAAGAAAACCAGCCGTTTACAACATGGCATATAAGCTCCTTGCATAGAAATACAAAATAGCTGGAAATAAAAGCCAGGCAGTAAACTGTCCTTTTTCCAACATACTCAGTAATCACATCCATCCAGAGCTTCACACAGGAAGCTCTGAATATAAATATTCTACAGCAGATGCTGCACTGGCATTAAAGTTCCCTGTTGGGGGACTGGATGATTCAAAGGGTAGTAGAAAATCTGTACGCCTTTAAGATATTGGTCTGAAACCAGCCCAGGTTAATTTTGGTATGAAAGCCATTTCCATCTGAGGGGATTTTTTAGCCAGCTGGAAATGAACTGGAGGTCTATGTCCCAGTCTCAGCTGGCAGCTCTACAGAGATGCTGATATATCAGGGAGACTGATCTGCGCCTAAATCCTACCCAGGTTTGTGGCTTTTGGAAGCGTGGAGCTGTTCAGGAGGCAGACATTCCTGTTCAATGCTGTCCATGCACACTCTTACTCAAAAATAAACGTTATGGAGACTGAACAAATCCCTGCATGTCAGCTGAATTGTGTGCACATTCCTATCCTCTGCCCTCAGCTGCAAGGTAGAATATGCCAGCACAAGTCACCAGCAAGAGGAAGGCTGGTGTCATGGGCTCAAGTGGCACGTGGGTGTTTGTACATACACTCCCACCCAGGGTGAATTGCCCCTTTTGCTGTCTGTGTCCAAGTTTGCTCAATTATTTCATTAAAGTGAGTATGAAAGGTTGCATACAAGGCTAAGCTTAGGCTTCACAACATCATGGCTGAACATTTATAGAAATACATTTTCTTTCCTTGCTCTGCTCTAGTTCCTGCCAACAAGGATTCCAAAGCCCCAGAGAGTGCTAGAACGTTCCATGTCTTCCCTAAACACTGCCAGCTGTGTGATCTTGGGATTTTCAAGTGCTCCGCTTCACATTTTCCCACGTTACCTACCATCAACCATTTTCTAACCCATTGCCCCAACATATTTTGTGCTTTTTGAAGGAATTGTTTAGCAGGTCCTTTGAAGTTAACAGCATTTCTATGTGTCATAGAAACCACTGTTACTCTGCATGCAGCCTTGCTCTTAGTCACCGGGGAGCTGGGAAACTGGGCTGAGGGTCTTTGCAAGCGACCTACCCCTCTAAGAACCTGGTGGCCCCAAGAATGACCTCCTCATTGCTCATCTGCATTTCAACACGTGGGACCTTCTTATGCAGCCTGAGCAGTCAAAGAGTCATACTCTTTGATATGAGATTTTTATGAATGGCTTTCAAATGTCTAACAGAGAGAAATGTCATACACGTTCATTTTATCAGCTCTCTTACTGACCTCACCATAGAGAGTAATTAGGTTAGTTTGGTATGGGTTATTTTATGTACAGTTCTCTTGATCTTCTTTTATTTATAAATCTTGCTATTTCAGCCTATTCCATCAAACTGTCTTTTATAATAGGCTCCACAGGGCTCAGCTCTCCTCTCACAGGAGGGTAAGTCAGAAACGTTTGTATTCAGTGAAAGCTGCCACCCTGGTTTGAAACCGTGGTCCCAATGATTCGTCAGTCCTCATAATTTTGTCAAATACTGAAGCTAAAGTAAATAAGTGATGTTTACATGGTTGATAACTTTTTTTTTAAGCTGCATTAACATGAGATATCTTCTAACACGAACAAATTGCTAGCAACGTGAAACATTACACTCGCACTGGCTGGTCTGCTCCCCTCATCTACTGTCTACTACATCCCTAAAATATGCCACATTGCACACAATATACTTATTAGCACAGTCAGAAGCCATTAGGGAGAACTATTAAAAGTGTTCTTAAAAGGCCTGATGATGAAAAAAAGTTCCAGTGCCACTCAAGAAATGCAAATATTATACTGTAGATGGCATAAATAGACGGGGCTTATGCCCATTACTGATACTGCAGAAAGGAAGAATTTTGTGTCGGCATCCAGCAAGTTCGGAGTTCCGTTACCCCGCTGGAATGCAAATTATTTGAACCTGGTAATTTATTAGGTCCATATTTTTTAATGAACCTGACTTCTCATCTTGTAAACTCATCAGGGCAAGGACAGCCTGTAGAGGTGAGTTCAGGGGATCCTGACCCCAACTGGTGCTACCGAACACCAATAACGAAAAGCCAGTGACACCTTCATCCACTGCACGTGCTTGTGGCTTGTTTATTTAGTCATCATCACCATCCTCCTACAACTTTACTCAGTCTCTCTCTCTCACAGATTGGTCTTTCTTGCAACAATAAACTTGTTACAGATGCCCTCTAAAAGGGTTATGACATCTTTCTGTATATTCTCTGTTATGGTGTTTTTATCGATTAACTGTACTTCCACCATTCTGCATTTCTGCATGGCTGACAAAAGCAGGCTATACGCTGCTCTGCTGCACTTGTCTAAGGAGCAACACTGGAGATGAATGAAAAGATCTGCTTTAAGCTGGACAGGGATTCTCATTCTGAAATAAGCCCAGCTGCCAGTATGCATTGTCTGTCTGGATGTGACTCAGGCTGAGGTTAAGGTACAAAGCTCACGGTGTTGTCCCCAAAGCATGAAGACATCTCACTCCAGAGCTTTGTGAACTGCATGTTGCCCATAGACAACAGCTGGCCCCTGTCTACAAATTCAGGTCAATCAGTTTCCTTTTCTCCTACTTCCCTCTCAAAATTCCACTCCAACAGTAATTAACAGGTTACTGCTCACTCTCTCGTGAACTGCTGGGAAATGATCTGCTCTTTGGCAATTCTTGTACTTCTTTGTCAAGGGCTTTCTACAGGAAGATGCCTGCACGGAGGCAGCCCTCTGGGAGCTGGCGAAGGGGCAAGGCTGGGCAGCCAGCAGTGAGGGGAACTTGTAGTGCTGCATGAGGATACGGACTGCAGCCTGGGATTTGGGAGTCCGAAGAAAACACGTGTACATGGAAGAATGATGTGAGAAAGATCTCAGCTGGAGTGCCGCTTTCATGCCCCTCTTTTGGACCACCTCTCCTGGTAGGGTTAAAAACTGCTGTTGTGATGGGTAACATACTTCAGCTTTGGGGTTCAAACCTCTCCAGTTTTGGCTGCCCTCACAGGGGAAAACTGGCCTAAGAAAGTCTGCCTTCAACCTGTGCGGGCGAGTGCTCCAGAACACGTCCACAGGCTCACAGAGCTGCCTGTGTTCAGACCATTTGATTAACTATGAAGGAAAGTCTGATGTGTCAGACCCCTCACAGTCCCTTGATAGCTGTTGGATACAATAACTTACTCCACTACCTCACTTCCAGGGATCTCAACAGATCTCTTTTATGCACAAACAGTGGTGGCAGTTTTTATTGTAATTCGTGAAGTATCTAGAGATTCTGTTGGGAGGAAAAATGGAATTTCCTTGTTCTTAGGGTCCTCATGCAGCCACATGAATGTGACAGTTTTGGAACCCAGAAGGCAAAACTGAAGAACTGGCAATTTTTTCATTTTTAGCCCAAGCTGGTGAAATTCAGAGCTCGAACATTATTTGAGTAGCAAGGTTTGATGATATTTCTTGATTTAGCTTCTTGTTATACCCCTGGGAAATGTAAATATTATGCCAGCTTCACTGCTGTAGAAACTCAAGGAAGTTCTCATTGTAAAGTCATTGACATTACTAAGGCTTGGAAAGTAAGACTGGAAGAGACCTTGAGAGAGCATCTAGCACACTTCCTGACCCAAAAGTAGGAACAGTTATGTCTAAGCATAATCCTCTACAGTCACTAGCTCTAACTGGGACTTACTTAGTGATGACTTGAACATACTAGCTTTGGACAGCAGTTTTCTTATGTAAAAGCAGCTAATATTTATAATCAGCTGACAATTTTGACATGATAGTATCTGTTATAAAATGTTGAGTTGTTAATAGGATACACATCGCCCAACTACTAATGATCTGACCTAACCTTAGACTATACTCTTATCCCTTTAGTATTTATTAGAGTTTCTCTTCTTAGCAAATGTGCCCTTCTTTTATTCTCCTTGGCACTGTAGGAGCATTAGTCTGTTAGTTCTGTGTGCATTCTTGGCACTGCCGAGGACACTGTTCCCTTTTCTAGTGAGAACCAACCTGAATATACCTGAGTGCCTGCCCCTGTACTCTGTCCACAAACTGACTGCTGCAATAAAATCTCAAGTAGTAACTTGAAGCAAAAAGAAATAGGCAAATGTTGGATAAGTGGTATGAGAAACTGCAATACTAAAAGCCAGTATAAGTACTGCTATACATGTAAAATAAATTTCTTTACAAGTGGGTTGCCCCATCTCAAGAGATCAGTAAAAACACCTGGATGTTTCTGTCCACTCTCATCAGATCCACCTGCAAACAATTTAATGAGAACTGTACTGTTGGGATGGTTTTGTATGACAGTTTTATGTGCCCCATGTATTGTCTGCAATAATCAGAATTCACATCCAAAAATTCTCTTTGATCTGGTATCCTTACTGGCAATTTCTACAGGAAATTAAGGAAAGCACACAGACCAAACTGGCCCTTCGTAGAATCATTGGAAGGGACCTTAAAGATCACCCAGTTCCAACCCCCCTGCCACGGGCAGGGACAGCCCCCACCAGCCCAGGCTGCTCCCAGCCCCATCCAGCCTGGCCCTGAGCCCTGCCAGGGATGGGGCACCCACAGCTGCCCTGTGGTGGTGCTTCACTATCCTTGGGCAGTTTGAGTTGTCTCTCCAATTTTATACAAGCAGCACTTGCACAATTTATGTTATTTATATCCATTCAGTGAACTATCCAAAGTGTAAACCCCACATCTTTCCTCAGTATAAAACTGGGTATGACTTCAGTCAAAAAAAAAAACCACCAAAAACCAAAACACCCAAAGTAGCACTGGCTTGGTGACTTATATTCTCCCACTGACAGCCAGCTTTGAATTCAATCCTTGTTCCTGCATTCCTAAGAAAAAGAGACTTCAGAGTGCTTGGGAATCTGGCCCAGTAGTTACAACAGTAGCTTGAGACACATGAAAACTAGAATCTATGCTTTGCTATTATCTTCTCCGTGATGCTTCCTTTCCTTGCAACCACTTCAGCCATGTCCTATTTTTTGTCTGGTCACCAAGGCTCTAATGTCGTAGTCCTAATAAAAGCAACACAGTAGGTACAGGGACTGCAGGCTCATCTTTGCTCAGCAGTGCAATAGCTTCCTGGAAGCAAACAGAGGTGCAAAATATAACTACCTACTTTTCCTATCAAAATCAGCAGGAGAAGCCAAAGCTATAGTGTCATCCTGCTTAACATGAATGAGTCCTGGTGCAATACCCTTCCGAAGTAGTTGGATTAGCACTGCGATCTCTGTCTTAGAAAACTGAAGAAGTTAAGACTTTGACGCTAGGTGATTAGTCCAGGATGCAGTGAGAGTCTGTTTCAGAGCTGGGCTAGAATAAAAGAGTTCCTAGAATGTGGTCCTTTGGTCAGACCACATCTCATTCTTCCTGTCCCTCCACCACAAAATACTAAAGTGAAAAATGACCCTCCAAAATCCCAGAAAAGTGGTCACAGATAGAAGCATTAATTAGAATAATTAGAAGCGTTATCTGGAAGAAACCAAGTAATATCTGTCTGTTCAAGAAGAAGGGGCCCAGAATATAGTTCTTTTGAGGGGTTTGGGTAGGACTGCCCAAGGATGGCATTCAATCTGCCTACATCATGCTGTGGTTTGTTTATTGCCTTTTTTGGTTTGGTTTTTTTTTTCCCCTGCAGCATTTGCCTCTTATTCAATCCATCTTCTATTTTCTTATCATCAGATTAAGTTATTTTGGTCATTCAATGTTCTGTGATCTTTATATCTAATTCTTCTGAAAGAATATTGTGTGCCTAAATAAAATATAAATATGTATTCCTGGTAGCAATGCCTACAGTTAAGGTTGCACAGCTCTTTCTTACATACAACACTGCGAATGGGAATACGTTCTGTGCAATCTACAGGGGGGAAAAAATATGGTAAGGTAATAGGAGGGATCAGAGTTAGAGTGGGGACATAAAAAGGCACAAAGAAGGTGGGAGAAAGAGCCCCAGGATGGGCTGGGAGTTCAGAGGGAAGAAGTCAGGTTATGGGCCAAGTAGACGGCAGAAGATGAGGTGTGTAGGATCAAAAGAAGGCTCCAAGGGAAAGAAAGCACAGGGTGACTACAAGCTAAAAGGGAGATGGAAATTTGGAAAAGTGAGTTGGAACTGATTAACTTTTGCTAGTTTGTGGAGTGAGTGAAAGAAGAGATCAGAAGGAAAGCTGTGGGAGAGTGGCGAGCTCAAGAGGAGAGAGAACTGACCAAGAGCAAGGGAACTGCAGCACAGACCTAAAACTGAACCCATCTCTCCTGCGTCATCCATTGTCAGCCAGGACTGTGAAATTCCCTGACAGCGTGCATCTGATTATTTCTTTATTCTGCATCCTTTAACAACAGGATCATATGACATATAGCAGTATAACAATGTACCCTGTTAGCTCAAGTGATAGAAGTCTGTGCTACAGATCTGAAAAAACCAATGTTAAACTCTTGATGCAAGAACTGCTACAAATCTTGCTCCACATTGGATCTAAACATCAAAATCTTGCTGAGTGGGGAAAACCATCTTTTTGCTCTAACGAAGAGAATTACACTACAAAAGGATTTAAAGACTGCTAATTTTGGAACACAGTGATCATGAAGGCATGTGCCAATCAGGTCCTACAGACCAAAAAATGGAAAAAGTTTGTTCAACAGACTTTATGGCTAGGACTTAAACGTGTGCACGTGTCCATAAAACTAGAGACGGAAGGCATGGGTGCTATTCTTAGGTCTGCCAAAAGAACAGTATGACCTTGGGCAATCTATTAACCTCTCCACACCTCAACTTCCCCATCTATATAAAAGAATGAGGATGACATATTTTGTACCTGACAGGTTTGTAGATCACTAAGACCTATGAGATATACCCAAGGGTAGCTCACATTAACTAGCTAGTCCTGCATCTCTAGGCAGGAGAGCTGCTGTTTCCATTTTATGCACCACCCAATGCAGTCAGAATTATGGTCAGAAGTCAGCTCCTGTGGTCCATTAATATACACCCTGGCATCTCTCAATGCTGCATTCGAGAACTAATCTGCCTCCAGTCTCGGCTAATTGGAAAAGGTTTTTTTCCTCTGTTATGTGGATTTCCAAAGTTAAATCTTGAGTGATAGACAGTGCTGTCACAGCAGCATTAAGTGTTTAGAGAGTGATTATTCTTGAAAGACTTTCATTTTTCAAACTTCTGCTTTCAGAAAAAGCTATGGAAATAAATGAGAACACCAAGGGCTAAACAACACTGAGCTTTACAACAATGATCTCCAGAAAGGGGATGCAATAGCCCAAAGCCTTGCCTATTACATTTACAATTACAAGAATCTGCAGGTTTCCTCATATCACTGTTGGCATTTAGGGGCTTGCATCATGTAAAATCCTATTCATAACAGTGAATGTGCTCCTGAGAGGAATCACTCTCAAAATGTCAATATACTTTTTTGTAACCTTTCTATTTAATAAAAAAGAGACAGCTTCAATTAGTGAGGAATATTCCATATAAATTAGATTATTTTAAAAGTTCCAGCAATATTAGAAGAGATATTTAGTAAATGAACAGCTGTCACTTTGGCAACATTTGTAGCCTTTTTTTTTTTTTTTTTTTAAATTTTGATACCTGGTCACTTATTCTGTATGAGTCAAACCCACACCCATAATTTCTCACTACACCTAACAGAAACTATGCCTGCTGAGAAGATGAATAAGCAATATTCAGTATTTATGATCCTATGGCCACCAGCAGCTAAACAGCCAGCTATGTGGAAGTTGAAACTTGCCTCGTACAGCCTGTATGTTGTTGATCATCCCAGTATCTGCCGAAGTGGGAGCGACCTGGTGGAGGGGCAGAGAAGCGCCTAGTTTAGAACAGCAACCCACCTCATTGTCTTGCCAGAGGGAATCAGCACGTTGTGCACTGGGGATGCACGGACAGCCCAGGCTGTAAGCACTGAACGGTCAGCCCTGCCAGCACACCTACCAAGATGAACATGCTAGCTGTTAGGAGATTAGACACCAAACCTTGCTATCAGCAGAGGCAGAAAAGCAGGTCCTTTCCTAACAGATCAGCTTTGACATATCTTCATCTCCTCTTCCATTCTCCTGGCCTCCCATCGGTACCCAGGCTTGAACACTTCCTCTCCTCTTATTTCCTAAAGGAATATTTAACTTGCATTTTAGCAAAACGCTTCTTTATTATTATTATTATTATTATTATTATTATTATTATTATTATTATTATATACAGATTTATCAGTGAAACTCTTCAGGGGGAAAGCTTTTGTCATCCTTGAAAGTGCAGCACAAAGAAACCTGGCCTTATCTTACTAATTACTCCAGTGCCTCCCCAAATCCTATCAAGCTGCTTGTTATTAATCACTTAGAAGAGCATTGCCTGTATGGCAATGTAACATATGCCAGGATGAGATCTGTTTACAGAACTCCAGCTTTGGCAATGAACAGGGAGATGCTGATGCCAAGAGAAGCTGTCTTACTGCAGTCCATAAGCCCCATTAGGGGCCAGCAGACACATGAGATTTCAGGTGTTGGATCCAGAGGGATGTGGACTGTGTGGCTGTGCCACCTTCCCCACATTGTCCCTAAAATAACGGCATATTTTGAGTTAACCTTGAGCCTAGAAGAAAAATTACTGGGATAGATGTGGATGTAACTCTATCAAATAGAGTTGAGGGTATCACATACTATGGTGCACATATGATGTTCCAATGTAAAGAAGGAGGTCAGGCAAAAGGGGCTCTCCTACCCTTCTAACCTGCCCGCTGACTTTACACCTTCACCCCAGCAGTGCAGAACAGAGAAAATCTTATCACAAAGTTGTTTTACTGCCATCACCCTGAAGTTTCTCTGTGACAATATATGGATTATACATGGGGCAGAAGTTATTCTTTTAGTCCTATCCAACCAGCATCTTCTCTGGTGGAGGCTGAGAAAGTCACTAATTAATGGATCCAAACCCCAAGATACTAAGTCTTAATGCAGTGAGCAGTGGCGTGCTCTCTTCTCAGAGAAGCATGTGCAAGCTCCTCTCAGATGGGTTAGTGCCAGAGCCTTGGCTTGGCTCTGCACACAAATTCCTGCTTAAGGTAAGTGAGAATTTTGCCCCAAGAAAGGCTGCTGCAGTGAAGGCAGAAAGCAAAGCAAATCTGCAGCATTCCTCTAAAAGGCAAGTGTCTGCTGAGGGAAAAGCTGTACACGTTGATGAAGAAAGTTGGACAAAAAGGTTTCACTAGAAAGTGATTGTGGGTTTTGATAAGTGTAGAGTGAAAGAAAGGTCTAGAACGGAACTGCTTCCTTGGGGTGGGGGTGAGGAAATACAGAAGAAACAAGAGAAGTATCATGTGATCTTTCTCTTGAAACATCTTTCTGCTCTCTGGTGATTGGCAACTCAAGAGTGAAGATGCAGCTGAACCCATCCCTCTTCCCACTTGAGAAGGTCAAAACATTTTGTTAACAGTGGCAGGTCAAGTTTCACAGTCAGGCCGAAAACCAGCGAATTATTACTATTGCTATTTACAGGTCATGAAACTGAGACAGAGAGATGAAAGAACTTGCCAACAGTCCATTAGTGGCCACACTGAGGAAAGAGTCCAGGAAATCTTTTGGCTGATCATCCCATTGTCTTTCCCCAAAAGGCAATGTGCTGTTACAGGTGTACTGGAGTCAGTAAACGCTCTTGAAGCAGTAGCACACAGTAATCTCACCACAGTGTTTTTCCTGATTTTCAATGATCAACACATAATAGTGCCTCTTTTATTTTACTCATTGCTCCTTTCCCTCTGGAAAGATACTGGTTTTGCCAGAAAACACAGAAGTAATTCTGCTGACTTCAAATACAAGTTGGACTGCATCTTTTGTAACATAGGAAGAATGCTGGCCAGATATATAGGGTTATCCTCTATCCAAGATGTGCTGTGGGATCTTAAATATCTATCTGGACAGGACACAGCGAGAACAGATGGGACTTCAGTTTAGCTTTTATCCTAGCAGCAGCATGTCTTTGAGTCTGAGCCCCAGCCCTAGCTTAGTAAAACCCAAGTTGACCTTCTAGACAAGGAGTAAGCGTACTGTTGAGTCAGCTGTACAACAATGCAGAGGGAGATGGCAATGTCTCATAAATCTGTTTTGTATTTTAGCATGCCATTAATCTACTCATAATTAGGACAAAGCACAGGATGAAACCCTAGGCAGGCACTGATGCTGCCCTTATTACCTGTGGATAGATTCTGTTCTTGCTTATGGTGGTTTTACATCAGTGATTTGCTGCTGTTTCTCTGGTTTACTTTGCTGCAGTGAGGATATGAATCTGGCCCAGAGCTCTAATATCTGTTTCTAATTTAATTCATGTCTCCATCTCTACATGGGAATTCTCATCTAGACGCAACCCCCTTTGGGCCCTGTGCTATTTCCAAATATAGGACCTTTTCCCATCTGTGCTGGATTTGGTGGGAAGCCCACCTAACTCAAGTTCATTCACATGACTTGCAACATGTTTTAAGGTTAGCTTTAAGATGTTTCTTTCCTCTGCCTACAGTCCATTTTAAGAACATTGCATGTTTTGGGTTTTTTGTATTTTTTCTTGCACCTAAATGAATATATAGTGAAGCTAAGCACTTTTACACTTGCCAAGGCACTCTCCTAGACCCCTGGGAGGTGAGTAAAATAAAGAGCATTATTAGCCTCTCTATCTAGGTCTCTCCAGTGCATTCCACAGCAGAGTAGGGACATGTTGGATTTTACAAACTGGCAAAATGAGGCGTGAACTGTGCTAGGACAAGAAAGAATATGACCCAGAGAAATCAGCATCTACTTATTGCAGCTGAAAAGGGCAGAGAACTCCTGCCCCTGTGTGCCGTGGAGCTCTGCTCTCAGCAACGGACTTTGCATGCGAGTTCAATGCTAAGCCAAGGGCAGTGGATTTATGTAGACGTGATTATTCTACCCCACAAGGGATATGCCTTCAGAAAGCAGATAGCTCTGAAGATTTATGGAGATGATTGCTTTTCTTTGGGGCCCACGCCACAAGAATGTTCTGGTGTGTTAGGCTAGAGATGGAGATGTAGCGATTTGCCCAAGGTAACGCAACAGAATGGGCCAAGGAACTAGAACTGCAGAGCTTCTGGCTTTCAGCTCCGAGTGCAGTTCAGCACAGCATTACTATTGCAGTGGTATTCTCCCCTGCATTGATTGACAGATTCACATTTAATACATGTACGTCCTTAGATTCTTGAAAGGACAAACGTGTGAAATGAATCATTTCACTATTCCAGCAAACCAAAATGTCACAGATGACGCCCTGGGGCAACACCATTCCATGAGTAAACACCTGGGAATGTGCAAGGAACAAACCTACTGGAGAAGGACTGTATGATTTTAAAGCTCTTTTCTGACCAAAATGATTCTGATTCTAAGGCGGAAACAAAAGGTCATGGCATAACCTAGGGGTGAGCATTTCTTACAAGTCCCCTCTGTGCCCAACCATGGAGAATACGGACTTGCTAGAGCCTGCAGCTCACACAACAGCAGCTCACGGTGGTTAATTCTAGAGAACCAAGCTCAAACCCTGCTGTGTTGGCCAGGATGGAGGCCAATCACAACATGAGGCAAATCCTTTTAATATATTGCGTATCATTGCAGTAATCCAAGACAAATCTCAGAAAAGGATATGACTTTTGCAACACTATTTTAGTCACTGCAAAAATTATTCCAGTGAAGAAATGGCAAAATGATCTTAGCAGCATTCAAGTTGCCTGTCAGCCCTCGAATGCAAATCCCTGGGCAGAGCCTGAGGAGGCCACAGCATCCAAGAGGATGCCAGGGAAGGCTGCAGTTCCTGCTGACTTCTCTGCACAAAGGCAAATGTGGTTGTACCAACCAAGGCAGGCAGCACAACTATACAACACAGCACTGATACAGAGTTTACTTTTCTATTCCAGGGGACCAACTCTATTTGTTGTAAAATTGATACACACGTGTACACATACCACAGCTTCTTTATGGCCCTTTCTGACTTCCAAGGTCTATCTAATGGCACATGCTGAACACATTAGCATGCTTCTCATTTTGTTATCATCAAGTTTAGGAATACACTCTCTTAAAAAATAAAAGCCGAGGTTGAAATGATTCCAGATTATACCAATTTAAGAAAAACATTAAATATTTCCAGACTTAATAAAATTATGAGAAGTGTCGATACCAATGACTATTTGCTAAATAACTTACACCAAATCCTGCCTTAGTTACCAAGGAAGTACTATAGATCTAATCAGAAATTTCCACTTACCTAGTAAAGGCAGGAAATCAGTCTTCTTTCACCTCTGGCAATCCATACTATTCTCAGGGTTTCTTTATGGCATTACATAGGGGAGAGCTGTTCTATGGAAGAGGTGGATTCTGCCTCCTTTAAACACATTTTCAGAGTATAAATGTTCAAAAGCCAAAAAAAGTTATTTTAAAAAACACTAAATAAGATGCTGATTGTGAAAATCTCTGAATTAGAAGAATGTCTTACACAACAAAAAGATGCAGAAGAAATCTATAATGAACAAAAAAGTAATTTAAGATTGTTCCCCAAGGAAAATAACCCAAAGTGTAGCTCCTTAAAGCAGCAAAGAAATTCACAGAAACCAAGACTTATTTCCTGGGGGTTTTTTTGTTGGAAAACATCACTCCAACTCACACACTGTGGACACGCTATCAGAATAGTTTACTTTGAAAGCCATTTGGAAAAATAAAAAAAGTGCTTGACACAGGATCTGAAGTTACCAGTACAACTTTAATTTCTAATGTCTAAACTATTTTTTTAAAGTCCTTAACACCTTTAACAGTATGTAGCAAGCACTTCTACAACACTTTTTACCATTAAGTCTTAAAATGCCTTACAAAGTTAGAGATATTATTGCCATTTTACAAAAAGGGAAACAAGCATGGACAGTCAATTTGCCCAGACCCACCAACCAGACCAGGAACAGATACAGAGCTACGATCCATCCTTCTGTGTGGTCTAGTCCTGAAGAAATTAGCATTCCCTTTAATTGCATTTTTATTTCCTTTTAGAGAGCACACAGGAATATCTGGGAATTTAGTAGCAATTTTTTAAAGTGCTTTTGGGGAAAAGGAAGATTTTAGTCACTCATTATACAGCTAAATTAATGCACATAGATAAACATTCTTATGAATATAAAACATGGCATACACTGCACTTTCTAGGCTATTTAATATTTGCTCTGAAACTCTGACTCAAATCAAATCCCTTAACTCAGTATTGTTTACAACTGATTTCAACTTCAACTGATGAGACAACACAGAGGTTCTCTTCAGTTTACAAGTGGCTGTGCTCTGCTGATGTCACCTTCAACAACACTCGAGCAGGTCTTTTGTAGTCCTCTGCCACATCCAGCTCCTGATGCTTTCCGGGTATTGGTACCCGTCAGACCCAGCTCTGAACAGATGCTTGAATCAGTTCCACCGCATGTTTCAAGACACATATTTAGCACAACAGTGATTTTGCTACCAGGGGAATTTTACCAGTGTGCTTAACTGTAAATGTTGCCACTAATGTATCCATGACATTGCTGAGCTGTACAACACTGTATTATGTAGTTTAGTTATTAGTAGAACGCTGCTTTTAGCTACTAAGTAGGTAAGAACTGGTCCAAAACCAAGACATGAGCCAAGACTGCTGAAACTGGGCCAGAAGAAGAGAAGGTCATGAAAAGGATGATGAAGAAAGGATGATGTCCCAAACGACCACCCGACCCATTGACCACACATGGATAGTAAAGGGGTAGATATGATAAGTAGTTCTTGGAACTGTAACAAATATGCTAATATTATCTCAGAAATGCAATTAATATGTATAGTTGGCTATGTAAAGATAAACAGTGAACAAAGTCAGTGTGCCTATTGGGTGGAGCTTAACCCCTGTGCATACAGCGCTGAAAATAAAGAATGCCTGCTTTCTAAAACTCCAAACCGACTATCGGAGAGTTTTGTCTCCCATTTTTTAGTATCAATTTCAGAGCTTTTCCTTACCACCTTAATCCTGTCTCAGCCTTAATTCAGTAACTTAACACCACCCATTGATTATTTGGTTACAGTCACTTGCCATACATTCACATACACAGGCATTACCTTATGTATGTATATATAGTGAGCTACAAATCAGAGTCACCAACATTTCTAGGCTTAGAACATAAACTCCCCTACAAACAGAAACAACTCTGAGCACCTCGACCAAGCACCGCTGAAGCGGGAGAATGCTCATCACGGGAATTCAACCTGCTGGAGTGGAACAGACCCTTCTGTCATCCTCTGGGCCGCGGGGATGGGGAACATGTGCTCCCCGAATCCTGCCCACCTCCAGTACTGGCATGTTCCAGATGCGGGGAACAACCAGCCCACACACGTTAGTCTCTGAGGTAATAGCAGATATTTAACACCACTGACCAGAGGAAAACAGAAAAACATTTTACCAGGTAAAGCTGGTGGGAGAGTTGCAGTAGGTAGACAAGGTATAATTACACTTAGTGGAATTTGGCCGAAACACTGGATCAAATACACTGAACAGCCACCTTATAACCTCAGGCCGTTGGGAACACTCTAGTTCCCAGTCTTTCCTAAGACAGCGTGTTGTCTGTGTGTGCAATGACACCGGTGGCTTGCAGGAGCGTCTTAGGCATGTATTATATGTATTAGCACATACCTACCAATATTTTAAACCAGAGCATCAGTAGAATCTACTTAACACATATTTGCATAAATATACATCAATTTACATAAGATTACATAAACACACGGTCATTTTCTGCCCCCCGCCCCAGCTCCTCGCATTTCGTGCTCAGGCGGCGGCCGCAGCCCGCCGGCCCAGTGCTCCGGGACCCCGGCCCGGCCGCCCCCAGGGCCACCCAGCGACCCCCGCCGCCGGGCGGCTCTCGACGCCCCCTCCCGCTGCCGAGGGGCCCGGCCGGGGGGCCGGCTCCTCTGCCCGCCGAGCGTGGGGCAGCCCGCCGGGGAGCGGCCCCTCACGGGAGCTGGACAGCCCCGGCACCGCGAGGCGAGCGGCCCCTTGCAGGGTCAGGCCCGGGGCCGTGAGGGGCCAGGCCCTTTAGGGGGAGAGCCCCGCGGCGGTACGTGGAGCCGTGTCTCAGAGGCGGGTGGAGAGGGGCCCAGAGGCGGGCAGGGCTGGGCGCTGTGGAGGGGAGCAGTGGCCCAGGAAGCACCTGAAGAGAGGGCGCCTCCCTGCGCAGATACCTGTGGTAGAAGGGGCGATGGCTGGGCTTACGCGAGTTTAGCAGCAGCGCTGGGGGGGAAAGGAGGGCCGGGAAGGCCTGATGGAGCGGGGAAGACCCCAGGGAGCGGGGAAGGCCCCAGGGGGTGAGGAAGCCAGAAAGGGCAGCCCAGTATCCTCCCAGGTTTGGTGTGTGGAGAGGGAGCAGGGCTTCTGGCTGGGAAGTCTCAGCCAGGGTCTTTGAAAGGAGGAAGGGCAGTATTAAATAGAATAACCACACTAGACTGGTGAGGTTTCCCATTAAAGCCTGTAGACAAGTCAGTTGCTCTGTAAACCTTGCCCTGTTGTGGGGGGCAATCCTGTAGCTCACATGGCCAAGCCCATGCTCAGTTTTATACTGCTGGAGGGTTTGAGTCTGACTCTTGCTTTGTGGGGGAGGTGGGAGGTCAAGAGAGGTGGTATCATGCTCCTGGAGCTGAGCCATTACCTGTCTGTGAGCAGTGTTTCTCTTGGAAATGCAGGGCAGTGGGAAATCCCAGCACCCTGCTCCTGGGAAAGCCGTTCTGGAGGTCAGCAGATTGGAAATGCCATGACCAGGGGGACACGAATGAAGTAGGCTGCGGTAGCAGGATGCTGATTATTCTGAGCAAAATGATCTTTAGGGTTACAGTGGTATCTTTAGGGATGCTGCACTAAGACAGTAAAGTAGTTCTGGACTTGTTCCAGTGCGATGAAGATCAGAGTCTTGTAAAAACATTGGTTTTGTGGTTAAGGCATCAGACAGTGGCTCAGTGAACTGTGGCTGCAATCCCTTCTCCCTGATTGGCATTCTGGACGAACAGGAGCAAGGCTTTGAATTTCTGTGTCTCACTTGCAAAATTTCTGCCGTGCCAGTTAAATCCGAGATGTCTCTTCCTGTCTAAGTGTACAGCATCTAGTGCGGCGGTGATCTTCCATTCTGAGTGGGCTTCCAATGGAAAAAATATATGTATATAGAAATACTTTAAATTTAAAGAGTCCCAAAACCTTGTACTAGGAAGCTGTAGATATTTAAAGGGCACTGTTGAGTAATATTAAAAATAGTTTCAGTACTCATTGCTTGTAGAAGTCTCTCATGACCCTGCAAATGATTTCTCTCTGTACTGATTTTGTCCTTTTCCCATTCACTGAGCAATGATTATTTCCCATGCTTTTAAATGAAGCTGAAATTAGCTTGGTTATTTTTGTTTAACAACAACAACCTCAATGCGTGTTGTGCTTTTTATTCTGCAAAAAGAGCTTTGTTTGTTCCCTGGCATTGGAGATGATGTCAGCAAAGCTCCCGGAAGAGCAACTGCTGTTAGCTAATTGCTGGCTGCTTCACAACCAGCAAAAGCAGGAATAAAACCAAGGTACATTTGTAGGCCCTACAGAATGTAATCAAAGCTTACATTCAGTGGCTTAACTTTCTTCAACACAACACAGTAGCACAAAGTAGGCATGAAGTAGTTAATGTATAACCCTGATGTGTTAAGATAGTTTTCAGAATTGAAGTTATTCAGTTCTTCAGTAACAATAACAGTAATATGTAGACATTTCCTGCTTTTTGTGTTTAGGGGTGCAACTTTTGAATAAAGTATAGGTGATTGAAATATCTGAAAGGATAAGCCCATTTCCACAATCTGGCAGGAGTTTGCGCATGGGGTTGATCTTTGTCATTTGACATAAGAGCAAGGGAACTGTATTTTTGTTTGTTTTATTGTGAGCATCATTCATCCATTTAGGATGTTATCAATCTAACGCATGCATCCTGTTCCTGTTAAAATCAGTGACAGACTCTGAGAAATGAGGGTGGAAGATGAATACTGTGAAGACTGAAGAAAATGTCTTCCTTGATTCCTGCTGGCAGCAGTTCATTGTGTCATGCAGAGTGCTAAGGTCTAATTGCATAGAGATGGCCAGCCCTCATACAGGAGTTTATCCCTTTTGGCAGACTGGTAACTAGGAGAATGGTGACTCCTCAACCCTGCAGTCCCATGAGCCAAAGGGTTAATTTTTATTCCTGCTGTGGTTTCTCAGACTCTCTCCTTTGATGGAATCCGCATTCAGATTCTCCAGCAGTGAAGAAGAGGGCAGGTTTTTCCCTTCCAGGCTTTCATTATGTTGCAGTTTTCATGATTTTCCAGGGCTGCTGGGTTCATGAAAATTAATGCAATTCTGCCAGACTGTTTCCTTTGCTTCTGATGTGCCCTGATGCATTATGAAACCATTCAAGGGACTGAAATTTCCCTTCCACTGAGTTCAAACCAACAGGGTTTGATCTGTGCTGTTTCCAGAGACGACTTTATGAATCTGGTATTGTTCTAAGTAGCCCAACAGAATAAATAGGACAGGTCTTCTATGCTTGGGACCCTTCCCTCCAAAGCTGCTTCCCGTCTGATGGCATCAGCTCACTTTGCTGGGAAGTGTTACATGTACTCAACAGGCAGGCTTTGCAGATATGTCTGTTCTGTAGGATTTCAAAAACACTTGTTGTCCCTTCTCTTCCTGGGCAAGAAGAGGGAAACAGACAATGGACAGGGAACACTTAGCAGATTGGAATTTTCAAAGGCAACCAGAGACTGATGGAATTGCTGTAATGATAACTGAATACTTTCTTTTCTGATGTATACTTTTAAGTCCTCCAGTGATGGCATCTTAGCTGATGGTAAGCTCAGTTTTAGCTGGGGGAATTTCCACTGCAGGCTTGAGTTTACTGCTTTATTGATTGCTATAAAGTAGTTCTGTATTTCAGTGAAAATCTTCTGTCAGGTGCTCATAGTTGATTATGTCATGCCTGTGTCTCATGGCAGAAAGTAAACTCTGAAAAAGAGAAAAGTTGATTTTGAATGTAAAGGAACATGAAAAATCAGAACTGAGCTTGATCATATGTACTAGACAGGAATAAAGTTTTCACCAACAGCTGTCAAGTAAACGCGTGTGAGATGTTCACCTTGAATGTAGTGGTGATTGGGAGCTATGAGCTATGTTCAAAATGAGCCAATATCTATATATTGGTGTGCCATGACAGCACATCCTGGAAGGCCAAATGAACATGACGATAAGCTTTTATTTTTATATTTTCAGTATATGCTGTGAATATATAGGCTCCATTCAGAATCTTTTCCCTGCCTTGTGACAGTCGTGTGTGTGTAGGCATGACCAAGCCATCTTGAACATGACAGTCAAAATGGGGGCACAATGCAGGCTTTTCACTTGATGCTCCTATCTTTGATAAAGCGGTGCTGCATACGATAAAGCCACACTGTGCTCCTGTGTCTGCATTGCTTTTGCTGTGTATGCTGTTTAAATTTGAACTGGCTGAAGGATGCCAGTTTGTGCTGCAATCACATTCCTGATGGCACTGTAGACATATCTGCAGAGAGGAACTAGCTCAGGAGTGCCCCAACTCCATCATTCACATAGCAACATCAGATAGAGAAAGGGCTCTTCCAAGGAGTTCTCCCCTGCCTTACTTTTCTGCATTACTGGATTTCTATCTAGTGGTTCAGTAACCTGAAAAAAAATGGCCAAGGGAAAACTTACCTGCCTTCCCTTCTCCTGTTATATCCTAACCAATTTGCTGAGGGAACAGATAACAATTGCAGTGAGTATCTCCTTATAAACTCATAGGTAAAGAGGAAAGTGAATAAGGGCCCTCTTCTAGCTCCCTGTCCATTTCTTAATGGTTTCCTCAACAGCCCCAGAACACTACTGTGACTTTTCAAGTATGTAAATAAGCCAATTCCTGTCTCTTCAGGTATTTCCAAGTAGGAGTCATGCAAGCACCACCTATTCCAATGATTATATGCCTATTCTGTACTGTGATCCACTGGGACACCTCATACTGTTTAGCAGTGTGCGAATAGCAGGGTGCTTATGACATGCTGACATCTACTTACATCTTGCAGCTGAAAGCCCTGGTTCTACGGAGAAAATTGCTGTAATTTCAGGTATAAATGCATGGAAATTCTTGGTGTCAATACTATACTGTCTTTATAACAGTGGCTGATGCTTTTCTGGAGGAGTGGGGTAAAACTGTGTAAGTAGGAAGTTGGAGGGGTTATTTGGTGGTTGAGTAAGTATCCGTTGGGTAAACTGTAGGTAAAGCATCTAGAACATTAGCTGCATGCACAAATAAAAGTATCTCAATACAGCTGGCAGAAATGAATGGCTCAATAAAACTGCAGTTGTAATGGACAGCCTCGGCTTTTTCTCTCCTGTGGGACACAGGGGCAGTGTCACAGTGGACTGCTGTAACAATAAGCTATGCCTTCATCAGCTGTTCTGATGGGTCTACCAGAGGACATTGCCCACGGTAGGGCATCAGCCTGCCGACAGCCTGCAGGCTGAGCATTGGCAAGCTGCAGTTGCCTGTTGTCCTGACCCAGCAACGCAACACCGGCATCCGGGTATGTTAGCACAGCATCCTGATGGCAGAAGCTGAACTTGAATGAAAAAGCCCTTCAGCAGCGTTCCTTCCTTCCTCTTCCTTGCTATTCCTGCACTTTCATTTCTTCACAATTCTAACCGCTTCACTTTTTTTTGCTTTATTTGCGGCTTGAAAGGATCAATAGGGAACCATCAAAGAAATGGTGTAAGGACTCGTTCATTTCCAAAGTTTTTTTCTTTTTTTGTCATTGTTAATTGGATTGCTCATAGCCAGTGGGTTTTCTATCTACTTAGCTGCCCCCGCGACAGGGGAATGGAGAGAAAAGGAGAGAGTATTTTAAATGCTATAAATCATGCAGAGAGGCAGAATGGTTTATAATGATCAATAAACCAAACAATTATCCTGTCATTACCCAATACATGGTCACGATGGCTTCAAGCACTGGCAAGGAAAATAAAAATAATATTAACGTGTAAAAAAGGAAAGAATCAGAAGCCTCATTGGTGATGGTAAAATCCACAGCCCAGTAAAATGAGGTTCCCAGCTTAGAGCACATCTGAGGTGGCGGGTAGAACTCACCTGCAGTTATTCTATACTGATTTTACTTGCATTCTGGCAACACTGAGATCTTTTAGCTAAGATCAGAGCTCTGAGTATACTCATCACTGTACAGATTAAGAGCCAGTCCCTGCTCTGGAGTGTTTCAACTTAAGCAGAAGCAACAACAGCCAATATTTTTCCAGGGACTAGGTTTTCTTCACTATGGGGGGCACTGATGATTGAGGACTATGGTTAGCTTGTTTTCACTGAATGTACAAGCTCAGGTGGAGGTTTTCCTCTCTTTGGGCTTGGAAAAGAGGCTCCATGGATGCCTGTTGGACTTGAAGTATCTTTTCCAAATTGAAAATGGTGGCAAAACTTCTGCTGATTTCAAATAGCACATATTTAATTCATTATTTTATAGACACTGCTTGAACCAACACACCCAAAGTGGAAATGAAAGAACTCTTTTTATACCAAGCATCGCTGAAAACAAGGGGATTGCCAAGTGATGGTGATGTCCCAAGGCAGGCTCTCCGCGGTCCCTGCCCTTACAGTGCCTGTGCACTCCCTAGAGAAGACCTGGACCTGTGCCACTGTATAGCCTCTGCCTCTTCCCCTGCCCTACTCCTTGCTATAGTGAAAGTTTGCCCCACCTACACCTGCACCTGTGGTGAAGACTTGCCCCACCTAACAACTGACTCAATGAAAGATTCCCAGTGGGATGAAGTGCTTCACTGAGAGCTTTTAATGGGGCATTAAAGTGGAGTTATAACCAATAGCCACAGCACCAATCCCTTTGCCTGCAACTAGGAAGTAGCTATACCTGGTGATTATATTGTCCAATCTTACAGCACTGTGATGGATTCTGTCTCTACAAATCCATTGCCAATGGCCCTGGATCCAACTAGGTAACATGCACCTGCCATGTTGCCTAACAAGCAGGATGCATCCTTTCAGTAAAAGTTCACACCCACTGAATAAATCTCATGGTAAAATGGGTGCTTTTGTACCAACTAACAGCCTGCGTGCATCTTGAATGTTCCCCTGGTTTCTGTGGAAATCTGCCAGCCCAGCAGTGAGTCTGGGAGACCAGCAGGGAAAAAGTTAATGCAATTGAATGCAGAGGAGAAAAAGCATTGAACTTTTCAGTAGTGTTTTTCTGTTTCATTTTTTTAAATGCAAGCGCTTAAAACGATGTATTTATAACAGCTGGAGGAGTTTTATAGCACTGTAAAATGCAGTTTTACAGACTTGTAACCTGTTGTGTAAGGGGTGTGGGGGGATGTTGCTATGGAACAAAAATAATGATGTCACATTATTAGTACTTTTGCCTTCAATGTACCTGGCTGCTGGAAAATTACAGTGATTGCAATAGACATTACAAAGATAAACACCCAAAATTTGGAACAAGAGCCATGTGGTAACATGTCAAAAAATTAAACCCAGCCACAGGGGCCATTTCTTTGTCTTGCATCTCCTGTGGTAGTGGAATAGAAGTGGCTTGATGCTCATGATCAGCACTGTGTTGACTCAGGGTGTGTTTCAAGCTTCTTCTACTTTCTCTTCCTTTAGTCCATCTTTAGGAAATAGATGGGTCTACTCTTCTTGAATCCACTGTGCAGATGTGGTTCCTTGGTTCTACAGGGTCTTGCGCTCTGCTGCCTCTTCCTGTCAGCAGAGAGTTATCTGGAAGAGAGTCTCTTGGAGACAGAAGGGGAGTGAGAATAAAATATTTGGGTGATGTCTGGCTCTATACTGTCATCAGACTGGGATTAACCCTCTGTGTGGGAGTTTCTCTGTATCACCATTACCTTTACTTTGACATTTCCTGAACATCCTCATTGGTGCTCGGGGCTTACACGCTACATATATGTAATCACATCTCCCTCATCAGAAGAAAGAGAGGGCTAGAATGCTCCTGACATTTGAAATTCCTAAATAATACCATTGCTTCCAGACATGAGCTCATTTTCACACAGCTGACTCCGGCATTGCTGCACTGCCCTCTCAAGTACATCTGTATCAAGGGGATCTCATTTAGCAGGGCACAGCTCTACGCAAATGTACAGGGACAATCTGCTGCTGAAGTGATCTTGCTTTGTTAATACAATGCTATGTTTCAACTGATGTGCCTACGACAGGGTCCAGTAGAGCTTATTGGCTGTGCTTAGTACGTGTGGCTATTCTGGACCCAGGCTAGACTGTTTACAAACAGCAGAGATATTCTGCATCTATAATGCAGTTTTTCTGCAATTCAGAGAAACATTTCATGGCTGATGTAGAGTTGTCAACAATAAGTGGAAGCCTCAGCCCCTGAGAGCTTACACTTTAAATAGAAAGCAAGGGCAAAGGAATGATTATTCATCCTCAATTTGCAGATGAGTAGCTGGTGCATACTGAAACAAAATGTCTCATCTAAAATTATGCAGGAAATCTGAATGAGCCGAGAACCAAACTCAGACCTCCATTGTCCCAGCCTAGTGTCTTTCTTCTATTTGCTGCTGGCAGCTTGTTATTTTGCTTTCTTGATATAGCTACCTAGTTCTAGGTTGAAAGCTGTCAGTGATTGAGATCCTTCCTATGTTTTAAGGTGTATTTTGGGAAGAGCAAAGTGCAGGGGAGAAGTCTAAGAAACATTTGGCCATACAGGCAATGAGGAGTACCTGTTCTCTTGCAGGGGTTTAACTGCTGCCTGCTGAAATCCATGGACATCTATTTATTGATTTCATGAGATAATAAAGCCTTTATTGGGCTGTCTGAGGTGCTTAAGGTAGAATGCATCACTGTAGGTTAGAATATATGAGCGCTTGCACTGTTTAACACTTATTCTCATGATGCTTCATTTGACAGGTGAGTTTTGCTGTTTCATTTAACAGAGGGAGAACTGAGGCACAGAAAGACTAAATGACTTGTACCAAAGTTCACACAAAGTCAGTGGCAGAGGAAAGGGTTGGATCTGGCACTCTGAAGTCCCAGGCTTGTACCTTCAGCAGCCATCGACCCCCCAGCCTGCCTATCTACCTCCTCTAGCATTTCTGCTTTACCGGGGGAATTGCTTAGAGACAGCAGAGCAGGTAGCTGTCCGGAGATGGAGGGAGGGACAACCTGCAGATATGGATACTTGGATATGTTCGCTGGGATGTTTATAACCTGGCACAACCTACAGTTAGAGATTCCGTCTGTGTATGTGAGTGTGTAGACTTTGCGGAGGAAGGCAGGCATTGGTTTGTTTCCCGAGACTGGACTAGCCACTGTTGCAGCCTGTCAGTTCCTCAGCTTGGCTGGCGAAGAGATGTCAGTTTTTATGAACCCTGCGTGTTGGGTGATACACAAATATGATCCATTTGACACATCACTGCATAATTTTGCCTTTTGTGCAGTGTAGGTGTGACTTGTCATGTATGTTACAGGATAATTTTCCTGTGACACTGATTGTGACAGCTTGAGAATAGCTACCAAGAGTTGAGAACAGCTTAGAGGGTAAACAAGTCCAAGTCAGAGCTAGAAGTATCCCCCACTGGGAGACAGAAATTAAAACCAAGCAATGTGAAGGAGACATTTTGAAAAGTCCCAACCACTATATTTCACACTGGACATCTGTAATATCATAAACCAGCTTACAAGTAAATCTCTACTAGCTTGGGCATTTCAAAGGTATGAAGCTACTCCATACCAGGAACGGCGGCGGGGCTGCACAACTGAAGCTCCGGCACACTGCTGCAGAAGCACAGGGTCCAGGCTGTACAGCACCGCTGACGCGCGGTGCATCTGTCTGTCTGGGTTTTATCCGGTAGAGGGGGGTGTTGTATACTGACCTGGAGATGGTATTTGTTTCTAGGTGGTGTGATCATTGCACAGTCCCATTCTCCTTGCTTTTTGTGGCGTCTAAAAGCAATTGACGGTTTTTTTGACGGAGGTCTCATCATCAGATTACTGTGCTCTTGAAAAGGAGACGTTGTGGATGTTTTAACTGGTGCTGTTTGTGTTGATTGTATCCCTTTAAACTGTAAATCTCAGATGACCTTGCAGATGGGAAAGGTTTGGGGTGTGGTATACCAAGAGTGCAGAGAGAAAAAAATTATGTGGAATTTGGGATGTAGAATACAGGATTAGGATAGGCCTGAGTGATTCTGTATGGAATAAAACCCAAGCTGGATCTGTAGAGAGTGATGAATTATTGAAGAGATGTCTCGCAGCTAAGAAATAAAGTATCTGTATTCATTCTCATAGCAGTGAATACCTGGCTAGGCTGTGAATATTTGTATTTGTCTACTTAGATTCACGCTTTGACTTTGGTCAGGTGGCTCATTTCTTCTTCTTTCTAATCCTAAAATGTTGTATATTGCTGCTTATGTACTGCTAAACAAATGCCGTATTTCACTACAGAGCAAGTTTCCTATCAGTTCTAGGTAAAGTTCTTCTTGCATGCATTTGTTTCTAAAAAGCAAAACATTAAAAATTTTGTGGAAGTATTTTGGTCTAAAAGCAAAGGTATAACTGTTGTTATTCCTGAGGATCACTACTAACTATGTATAGCGCGTTGACAACTCATGAAAAGGAAGGGTTCTCAGATGCCCTACTATAAGGAGGGAGAACTGGAGACCATTTACTATCACCAAGCAAAGGAAAAATGTACCATGACTTGTGCTCCAGAGAAGTCAACAAGAATTACATAGCCCCTTGGACTTTCCATATGAATTGAATCAAATCGGCTAAGGAAAGATATACATTTGAATCAAACAGCACAGCTTCCTCCATGTGCCTGTATTTCAAGTCACTAACTCTGTGGGAATGCCTCCAAGCAGGACCTAATCAAATATATTGTCCAATTTCTTGTCTTTCCCCCCTATCTTTTTGGCCTCAAAAGAATTCCCAAGAACAGGAGCAGAAGCCAAGATCAAAGAAAAATGCTCTTTGTGGAAGTATTGATTAAACCCACAGGAACAGATTCTGTTTTGGTTGGGCAAGGTAAACCAGAATGAACTGACCTGCAATAAAAGGAGTCAGACTAAATCATGCCTTTGGAGTCAAGTCCAAATGGAACCCGCACACAGGTGATGTTCTAGCAGCAGACAATGACAGTAGGATGATAATGCCCAGCAACAAGCCTGTTTTGGACACCTTATTAATGTACCTGGGGAAAAGTCAAGGTATCAACCTTCTTGCTTTCATTCTGGTTACTTTCCTAGAAGGAAGCTGAAGAAAAGTAAGCAAAACTACAACTCAAAACAAGTAAAACAGAGCTGTAGCAGCTGGAGAACTCACTTCTTCCTGAGATTTGTGAGTTATTCCTTGCAATTCAGTTGAGGGCTTTGGGTTAAGTCTGTTGGCAGTGAACTTAATTCTGATCCAGGCTTGGGCAGCTGTCACATGGCCTTGGCCATGCTGGTGTATCTTACTGTGCCGTGGCTTGTCCAGATACAACATATGGATTACACTGCCCAAGTGAGAAGGGCAGGGAACAGCCCCTTTCAGTTCATGAGTGTGTCGAAGGCACCAAAAGACGTGGAAGAAAAGGGTAAAACACTCTGTAAGTGCACAGCTCTATTAAAGTAAATGGCCATGGGGGATGCAAAATTGGAGCTTTAAGGGCCAACATATTTTGGCAAGTTGTAATCCTAAGAGGGGCTGCTTTTTTGCTTGATAATTACTTGGACCTATCCCTGAGGCTTTGTCACGAGATGAAACACTCTTATAATGCACAGCTGGAAATACTTTATCCCCTTACAGATTTCTTCTATTGCCTGATATTTCCTACAGCATCATGCACTATACTGTATAGTAAATCTCTTCTCCATCAGACAGACAGATACAAAACAGAAAGTGATTATTATTCTGTCCCATTATGCCTGTTTTCATAGAAACTAATTATTCTGCATTGTTGTATTAGATACTTTAAGAAAGATTACATTTTCTTACTTTTGGCTGATAAAAAAAATTAAATCCATCAGTTTTTCTAGACACATTAGAGTAAAGACAGAATTTCTGGTTCTAATTATTAATCAGTCGGATTTGAGGACATAGAATATTTGACTTAAGCTCAATATATGCACGAACAATGTCCCAATATCACATTTTGTATTGAAACAATTTTTCACTTTATTAAAGTCTTTAGGAGAGGAACCCAAGCAGCAGCTCTTGCTCAAGGTCGTGGGAGCTTAATGCAGCCTCATCGGTGTAACAAAGCTTAAACGTTATCTTCAACTTTACAGGCACTACAGACATCTTCTTCCCTCCCCTCCAAGCCCCTCTTTATGCCTTAGTGTTGTAGGCATGAGATAAGGGAGAGGGAAGCTATCCATCATGCCTGGAGCCTGGGTGGGAATGCTTCTGCAGAAAGAAGAGAGACCAGGGTCTTGGGGCAGAGTTAAGGTGAGTGCTAGAAATTTTAATAGAACATTTCCTGGTGATTTTTAAGGATTTGATTCTGGAATTCAGCCATGATTTGGCAAACGGCATACATCTGTGCTTATACCTGAGCAAGTGAAGCATGGGTCTAAATATTTTCTTGAATCTGATCTGCTGGCATGGACAAGCAAGTAGGTTGGAGAACGGTGCCAATACTGTAACCATGTCACCACTTCGTGATGGAGCAGAGGAGAGCTATCAGGGTGTGAGCTGACCCCTATGCACTGACAGAGCCTGATGGACCTGTACCACCAAGTTTCTGCAGGTGAGATCTGGCAGCTGTGCATGGCATCTCAGCTAGGAGGACGCAGCACTTAGCCCTTACAGTTAGTTGTATTTCTTCTTCATGCAATAGTACATTAGATTTGTTATTGGTTTCTGCTGTGTAAGCTGATCGTGTACTGAGGAAAGGGGGGGAAATGGCTGAATTTTATTTTAGTTTCAGCCTGAACTGCCTTGCAGTCTTCCTATATCTTTTTTAAAAGAAAAATTTTCATCAGCAGTGGAAGAGTTGAAAGAGATGGTGATTTCAGGTAAATGAGAAATTGTTTAAACATTTTCCACTTCCCATTCTGGACTGTGGTTCTGTGGGAGGACCAAGGATACTTGATTCACAGAGGCAGGTCAGGCACAGGCCCTAATGTAAGCCACGATGAGTTCTGGCTACTCCAGTTGTGTGGTGGATGATAGATAACCTCCTCACTAGAGGATTACTGAGCTTTTAAAATATCCGCCCCTCCGGAAAAGGGTGTTTATGGTGTTATCCCAAGAAAAGGGATTTTCAACAGAACTCAGTAAGGAAGTAGACCAGAGAAGAGAGGGTCTGTTCTTGGCCTGCCTTTGAGGCTTAGCTTTGAACCACTTTTGGGCTTTTGGGCACTGTCAAAATGAGTCAAAATAACTTGTGTCATTGCTGTAGCATTCCTTAGACACCCCAGGATGTTGAATGTGAATTAACTCTTCTGTAGGCTTGGAACAATAATACTCTGTTCAATGCATACCTTTTCCCAAAGGTGAACTTCTCCATTCAGCCACCCCACTGCAGTTAAGAAGAATCTCATCTCATAGGTCTCATTTTCTAATCAACCATGCTCCATTTGTGAACATCACTTGTGTACACAATTATGGTACAGTCAGTAACAGCATAAGGTAGTTATGTGATTTGCAGGCACCTGCATCAAATATTTGAATAAATGCATGCTGATGTCACATCAGATTTCCATTTTAGTGGCAAAAATTTACTGCACACAGATTCATACAAGTATTTTCTGAACCTGGGCTCTCTGTCCAACAAGTGACAGTACAAAGAACTTGTATTCTCTCTGAGATACCAAGAGGCCTGTAATTCACTGTGTTACCCTCATGTTTGGAACCATGTTTGCTTTTATAATAACAAGTGCAAAAAAAAACCCCCTACAACCCCCTGTCTTTTCAGGCTTCCCCCGCAAAAGCCCACTGTCAACATAAAACGTAGAGCATCAAGATTAATGGCAGAGTAGTGCACATAGATGTCATTTCCATTTTAATTCTAATCAGCATTTAGCATGGCAAGTGTCACTGTAATGCAGCTTATGGAAGCTGACACTCTGTCACTCCTGTCATGTGCAAGGGATTGTGGGTATAGTCCAAAAGCGAGGGCCTTGCTCTGTTATTTTCTTCTGGTTAAGTATCATATTGCAGCAAATTAACTTTATTTTGTTGTCACATGCTCTCCTGTAGCTGCTTTCTTATAATTGCTGACTCTGGAGGCGTGGGAGAGTAAGTACTAGTGCTTGGAGGGAGGTAGTTTCAGGCTCCTCCAGCTTGCCAGTGGCACTGAAACATGTGTCATGGAAATGCCATAGAAGGGAACAGACAGGGCAGAGATAGAACTTAGAAACGTTTATTACCTCTCCATCTCCAAGTCTGTGCAAAATATTTTGCTGTTTGTTTCTTTCTTTAGCATTTCAGTGGCTCAGAAATACACTATGAAGCAGCAGCCCTGCGGCCCTTTCTCTGAGGCAGTCTGGAGCCCCAGCCTGAGCCAGCTTCCTCAAGGGGCCTTGGCTGGGGCTCTGGAGGCTCAATGTGCCAGTTTCGCTAGAACACCACCGCACTGCGTGAATGCCAGGTCACACACATCGTGTGTGTCACTCATTTGGACTCTTCATGTGCTGCTGTCATTGTATCTGCATCTCTTGCATTTGCAGAATGACACCTTTGTGTGTATCCTTCTCTGTGATGGGTTTGTGACTGTGTGACTGGGCAAACAGTTGAAATCTTCAATGAGGTCTCAGAGCAGAAGAGAGGACAAGGGGTTGCGCAGTTGCACTGCTTTTGGGATGTGCAGTCTAATGAGGCACCCCTATTCCAAGAACTCTGCTGAAAATCCCCCATCTCACCGGAGGCTCAGGTGAAAACTTTTCCCCAGCTCTGTTTTTCTGGATTCTCCCATGCTTTAACATTCAGGACTTTGTTTATTCTTGTAAATACAAGCAACTGCAGAAGAGATAGCTGATTGTATCTGTAATTTTTCTTCACTTCTGCAGGCTCCCAGTTTTGACTGACTATTCTTTTAAAATAAATAGCCCTTGGGAACATGTGAACTGGAAACCAAGATCTCATGGCAGTGAAATGTGCCAGTGTAGCTCATATATACTTCCTTGATAATCCTTTTCCTGACTGCTATTCTCCAGGGCAGATAATGATTTTATCTGTAGATGTCACCCCTAGAATATCCACAAGTTGTATTCTTGAATGAATTTTCAAAATAATCCCATTGCCTCATTTGGCTCTGCAAAGTACTTGACCTTGGTCTGTCATTTTATGCCTTAGGACAGTCCTCCTACAACTTTTTCAAAAAGTGGAAAGAGAAAGGATAGCCACTGGTCTCTAAGCCGGGTTGCCAGGATGGGGGAAGACTCCATAAGGACCTTTCTTGCATAGTCACATAGGACTTTCTGTCATATTTACACTGGGCCTGGTACAACAAAGTCACCGCTGCTTGGGTGGTGAGGCCTGACCCAGTAGGACTCAGTCATTGCTGACAGCTGTGATGACTCCCCATCATGACATGCACTGTTCACTGCTGGCAGCACTCCTGTGCCTGCCTCTCACCATGCTTCCCACGCAAGGCCTGTGGCTCTCAGACCCAGGAAAGGGGCAGGGATGTCAAATACTGTGTCTGGTTTGTGGACAGAGCTGACAAATATAATTTGTTCTCTTTTTTCTGTTTTGATTATTCGAGGGGAGGCAGCCTAATCTTTCGAGTTTTTTAAAAAAAATTATAACAGAGTCCTCTCCTGGCCACAAAGCTACATATCCAAGAGATTATAGTTTCCACTTTGTCATCTCTTTTGTAAAAAACTTACCAATTTTGTAAAAAACTAAGTAAAAAAACTTAGATTACAGGCAGTGTGTTCTAATGGAGAGGACTGGGACTTCGGAAGCTTGAATTTTAACGGCATTTCTGCTATTGGTTTGCTACGTGCCCTTGCAAAAGTCTCTGCATGGCTGTTTACCTTCTATTATTCAGCTGTTACCACCCTTTCTCATGAAAAAACTGCTCTTCTCAAAGATATAAACCCCAATATGACAGGGCTGCCCCACTCACCACAAGAACTATTCAGCAATTGCCCAACACCTGTTCTGTTGAGACATCCCAGCTTCCTTCTGGCCTCTGAGGTTGTCTCAGGCTTGAAGAAGATCAAGACAAGTTTTACTGAAGGGCGTGACAGAATTGTGTTAGATTAAGACCAGCCAACTTTAAGTGGTTACCTCCTCTGTCTTTCTTCCCTTCTTCTCTAAGGACACTACAGCCCTCGAGACATGGGTGTCTGATCTGCTTGTGAATCGGCTCCTGAACCACCACAGTTTTCAGCCTGACATGTTAAGGTAGAATGACTGTAGCTGGGTGAGGATGATAACCGTTTCAGTAATCTAATTTTAATTTGCCACCAAAAGCAGTCATTTGATGAAGGAAGAGTTCATAGAATGAGTGTACAAATTTTGATTTTTAGACATTGAAAACTACTTCTAGTACTGCCATTCCTCAAAGCCTCAATGACTACGTCCAATGGGATTGCATCAGTGCTGCTGTACTGGCATAAAGTATCAGCAAGCTTAGACATTGCAAAAATCTCAAAATAAGAACAGAAATTCACAAACATGAGCTGAACAGCCCTGTGCCTTGCCACTTCTCAGTCCAGAACTGCCTTGCTATTCAGCCCAGATCAGAGGGATCACTTCTTTTAAATAGAACTCCAGCTGCCTTTACTATGAATGAGGCTTTGCCGATGCAACCTTTGGTTTCTGTGGTTTGCTTGGAGGGCTGATGTACAATATCAGATGGTATAAAAATACTTGATGCCACTGAGTCTGTATGTAGACACCTAACAGGAAGATACAGACATGAATTTTAAGTTGGAGAGGGAGTCTTTTATATATGAGCTTTCAGACATATTCCTGTTTTTCCTGACAAGGATAAAGCACCGTCAAAAACTTATAAGAAACATTTCTGCAGCACACAAATCTATCTGTTTATCTTCTCCCTTTCTTTTGCTCCCTTTGTCCCTATACATGCCTGTCTACTGTATATAGACCCATCGCTGTCATGATTTATATTACTACTTGATATCTTCAATAGAAGTGCTGGCTTGTAGCATGCATGGCTTGGGATGTGTTTTAGAAAGACCAAATTTGAAAGCAAAGCTTGAGCAGAGCCTTCCACTCTTGCAGCAATCCCTGAGTTCCCTGTCTTTCTTGTATGTAAATATTGGGCTGGTCAGAGTTTTGGACAGAACAAATACTATAGGGGTAGGTTTCTGTCACCCAGTGCCACCTTACAGCTGAGCCTCCATGGTGCACAAGGGAGAGAGAAGGAAGCTGAGCCTTCATGGCTGAGGCGTTCATTGGCATCTCTGCTAAGGTTGACAGTGAAGAAGCCATGCTGGTTTGGCTAGGACTATTCTGAATTTTGATGTACTTCACTGTACTTCAGTGTCCCAGACCTGCACATTGGAGTCCTCTCCTCAGCTCCCTACTTGTCTGATTCTCTCTCCAGAGACTCCCATATTTCTCTCTGGAAATAGGCACTGTTCTGCCTGCATAACGGGAGTCAAGAACAAATAAAACTGAAGCCTGATAGAGGGGCAGCTGGGAAAGAGGTGCAGCCTGCAGGGAAGAGTGGAGCTTGTTTCCAGAGAGAAGCACAGGTCCCTGTTCAGGGATGGTGCTGGGGAAAAGGAAGGGCTGCAGGGTGGGAGGTGAGGTAGGAGAGGGCTTGAAACCGTGGAACAGAGCAATGACTGAAGCAGGTTTCTGGTGATGAGAGGACTCTCGCAGTTAATAGGCAGGAGGCAGTAGAGAAGCTTGTACTTGCTTGCATCATGGACATTAGAGGATAATACACAGATTGCTCTTCCCCCTTACCGGCATTGCTGAACTAGCAAAATAGGATTGTTTCCCCACAACAGGAAAGGAACTGAGGCAGCAACCTCATCAGTATACCATGCAAGACAACTGATATAAAGCATTCCCCAGTTAGTACCATTCTGAAGAATCTTTAAAAGATTTATATTCTGTTTTGTAGCAATCTCTTCAGCTCTTGCTGATCCCTAGGGAAAAAAAAAACCCAACAAAACAAACCCACAACCACCAAACCACAACCTAGCTCTGAAAACAAAACCAAAAAATAACCCCCAGCAGACATCACAGGACTGGGATCAAGAGATAACAGCAGAGAATTCCTTTCCTGCATGCAGGTTAATTAAATGACACAGATAACCTTGTGCATGCCCAGAAAAAGTGTGTTTTCTTTCTGAAATCATATCAATCATTTAATTATCCAACTTCTCATGCTGCCATTATCTAGAGCTAAAGGCTGCACAATTATTTCTTGATTTAATTTTTTTAAACTCACCTTTTTTCTTTCAAAGTCTGAGTTCTCACTCAGTTAAAGATACATTTAGGCACTCTAGCCCAAATCTGACCTCCCAGCTTATTTTTTCGAAGTTCTTGCATTTCATTTCTCGTCACAGTATATGCTAACAACTTCTTAGTGGTGTATGCAGCGAGTTAATTGGTATTTGTCACGCATGGTAAAGTAAGATGCTCCAAGTCATAGAGTAGGTCAGTGTCAGAGAAGGGGTTCATTCCCAAGCTAATGAACTCTTTCTGCAGCCTGCTTCTGTCTCACCTTGTTGGCTTTAGGAAACAAATATGGTCTTTAGGCTTTGAATGCCCTCAATCTCTATAAAAGTAGGTTTAGGTTTAATTAGTATCTCAGTCAAAGGGAGAAAAAAATTGCTCATCTTCTCTGGTGATAAATATGCTGTGAATGCATCAGTACAGGTGTACTGCAAGCAACACACCACATAGTTTGGCCATAGCTGACTGATCAAAATAAAATGACTTCTAGAACACTTGAGAGTGTTGCAGGGAAGAACTGATTTACATCATTTGTGTGGTGCAGAACTGAAAAACAGGGGAAGCTTCAGGGCAGAACTGAGTGAAATCAGCTGAGCTACATCAAATTGCAGGAGGCAGGTGGAGCTGTGAAGTATGTTTGCAGAGCTGGATTGGGAGCCTGAGGCTGCCATGGCAGTGGGGGTCTGCAGGACAGGATCATGCACATTTTTTTGGTCTATGAGCTGTTTTCCTAGGATACTAGTTCCCAAGTCCCGAGCTTCACATGAACCACCAAACCTGCAAACCTGCAGTGTGTAGCAGAGTTCACTGCCCGCTCCTCACCCCATGGTTGTATTCCAAGTCAAGGTATGTATGGGAGCATGCCTCCTCAGATTTTCAGTCCACAGATATCTGCATTTGTCCCACTGAAAGCAAGGTGATGGGAGGCCAAGAAGGCGTGTGTGGGGAAGCTGGACTGATGGAGAGAGCTTCCTGTGCATTAGGAGGAAATTCTTACTGGCTTTGACTGCAATTTGTGCCTTGACAGCCTGGGTCCCTCGCCAGCTGTTTTTCCTGCTCTGAGTGCTCTGCCTGCTCTTGTTCACATCGCATTCTCCAGGACTGTATTATTTTTTTTTTCTTAACCAAAGAGCTGCCAGCTGGTGTTGTTGATCACACCCCCAGCAGCAGGCACAAAGGCCAGCACACACTTTACACAACACTCCTTCTCTTTCCCATTCTATTTTAGCACTAATAAAAACATTGTCATTTTAAACAAGCAGCTGGGAGTGTCACCAGTTTCAGTCTTTTCATTAAGGTGGTTTGGCAGAGCTTTTTTCGTACAGCTCTTCTTGCCCTAGAGCTATGGCTGGGAAAGGGTTGGGCGGAGTCCAACCCTGCTCCATGTGCCAGGTGCCAAATGCGGCAGGTGGTAACCCGAACCTATTCATGCTGCAGAAGCAACCCTCATCAGCTGATTGCTCCTTCTCTTCAACTCCCCCCAGAGCCTCCCCACATCACTCTCTGCTGAGAATTGCCCCTGACCATATTATCCATTCTGTTGAGCTTCTGAGCCCATCCCCCCTCCATTGACAGTCACTGCTGTCCATCCGCTAAGGGCACACATCCCTAACCTACCCACTCTTGCTCGTACAGAGTTAGTCAACAGCAGTCATCTTATTGCAACAGCCTAACCTGCCTGGCAGATTTTGAAAAAGAAGATATTTGGTGGAAAATGATTATGTATTTTTGGGTATTTATGGAGAACTGCTCCGAAGTTTTAGGAATATGAAGGAACTTATAAATATAGTGAATGAGCAGTGGTCTTTGGCCCTGTGGGCTGACCAGAGGAGATAATCTGCCTGTCAGAAGTGACCAAGAGGGTAGCTGGCACGCTGAAATCAGGCAATACTGATCTAGACTATTCCTATGGAACTTTAGGGACTTAACTGAGGTGCTTCAACTAGGAATGTGGTTGTCCTAGGTTCTTTGAATGGTCCCTGGAAATGAGGAGCCTATTGAAGATCTGCTTTACCCTCTGGAAGTATTTCCTTCTCCCCTGACTGTAGAGGGAGCCGAGCATGGTAAGATTTCCGTCTCAGATGCTGAATTTAAGTAGCTGAAGTTGGATGTGATGAATCTGGGCTTTGGAAATCTGCTGCTGCTTACATCTGTTTTACAGAAGGCATCTTTCTTTTCATCCAGTACCTGTGTAGTTACCTGTCTAATATGAAGAAGCTGAGTATGTAACTTGTGCTAGGAGCGACCTCATGAAGTGCCGAGGTCTAGATGTCCAAAGTGAACATACCTACCACTGACTTTTTCAAGATACAAGATTAACCTGAGTCACTGACTTTTCCTCTTTCTGATGGATATCCTTTCCATACCCATTCCATTTCCATTATATCTATATCAGCATGCATGAGAGAGAGAAAGTGTAAACAGAGTCAGGACACATGATAAAGAGCAGAGTAATACATTTTTTATTCCCACCAGTTAGGGATGACAGCATCACATATTTTCTCTCAGTGAACTGTGGATGTTTGCTTCTAACAAATGTAAATCAGGAGAGTGGTACTGCACCATCCATCACTCAGTATTTTTAGACCATTCCAGAGTTGCTGAGGTTGTACCTGAAGTCGGTGATGTTATTAATAGGGGTGGCAGTGGTAACAAGATGCTTTGATACCTTATTTCCCAGTGGGGTTCAGTCCTGCACAGCGTGCACTCTGTTTTTCCAGCCTTGACTTGTCTTCTTGCCCCTCTGGTGTTTGAGTGACAGCCTTCATTATAAGCATCTTAAGAGAAGCGATGATCATTTACATCACCAGCACTTGCAGTTGCCCATTTTGTCTTTCAACCTTCCTAAGGATTCAGGCAATGACCCATCACATCCCTTTGAGTGGCTCGGAACAAGCGGACAGAGCGGCACAGCTAGCTAACCCTCGGTCCTGTAGGAGGGGAAAGCCAGCATCTGAGGGTTTCTTCTGTCGTACAGTGTGCTGGGCACTGTTGTGTGCTGGCAGGAGGTGGGAGGGAAATAAGGAACAAGGAAGCAGACGATTGATTTAGAGAGATGGCCCGCTGCTGTCAGAAGCCTGTCACTGCAGAGCAGGTGATGAAACAGCCTATAGGGACGCTCAGTCACCTCCTCTCTCTCTTGCTCTTCATTCCTCCCACTTGGAGGGCAGGGGCAATGGGGTGCGTGGCTATGCAGTCAGCCTCCCTGGGGATTCACAGCTAGTTGCACTTCAGGATGAAAAAGAAGGTGGAATGTCTCCACATTTCTTCATATTTTAAAACAATACTGAAAAAAACCCACCCTAAACAATTACTGGTCTCTCCACCTACTCTCCCACTCTCCATTGTTCCTGCACAGAACTTGTCAGTCTTCCATCTGTGAGAGACGAACTGCAGGCAGGGAAGAGGGGTGAGGGAAGGCTGGGGGCTGGAGCCATTTAAGCTGTCACCAACTCTTACCAGTGCATTTAAATCACTGACACAGAATTACAATGCCACATATTGCAGTTCAAAAACAACCAGCACCAGAATTCCCATCAGTGTAGCATCCTTCCTATAGGATAATGCATTTTCTAACTTTATAGTATACTGGTATACAAAGAGCAGGGCAGGCTCGTGGTCTGGATAGTGTAGCAAGGATCTGTACATGGAACTTTTTTCTGCTGCTGGGTAAATCAAATTCAAACAGCACAAGCCATTTACGCTCTCCTCTTTCTTTCTATTTAAATGGGTTACTGCTGGTAAGCGCCATAATAGTTAAGAATCTGTCAGCAATTCCCATACAAAGAAGAGCAATCACACCTTTAAGCAGACTCCCAGTGATGGGCTATAGACTATCAAAGTTAAATAGATTCTTAAAATCCTAGCCGTTAGGGCTGGGAAATCTTTCAGCACTAATAGTGCATGACTGTTCCCTGCAATGAAATCATCATGATAAGTGGTTTAGCCCGTGCTTCTCAAGAACAGCTCATCATGCCCTTGTGGCCACCCCCCCTTCAGGTCAGGTATCCTATCATCTAATCTGCATCAATTTTAGAACTTGTCCCCTCGAGGCACCTTCAGTCAGCAGAGATGCCCCTACTTCTTCAGGGACCTGTCGTCTTGGGGGTTAGTGCTGATGCTGGCCCATCTGTGTCTCAGCACTTAGTATATCGATTTTTGCCCTGCCAAATCTCTGACTTTGCCTGTGATCACAGTGGCTGACCCTCAGAGAAGGTAAGGACTGTGGTTAGTGCCGGCTAGTAAAGGTCTCCTTTAACTGTGATTTATAGAGTAATTGCCTGTCTGCAGCACATGGATACACTGTTGGCCATGCCTTTGTTCCCCTTCAGTTCCTCCTGAATGCACTATATACTAAGCATTATCCTCTCTCCCTGGGTTGCCCTTCTGAGATACACTCTTCCATTCCCTGAAACTCGTATCAAAGCCAGAGCCTTTGGATTTTTACATCAAGTCTTCTGCACCTTTTCTGGATTCTCTGCAATTTATTTACATCTGCCTTCTGTTACCTAATGTGATTTCTGTCTGTGTCTGATACTGATCCTTCTCTTGACAGTAGTCTATAGCAAATTGCAAGGGAATAATACAGGAAACAGGGCGTGTACTGAGTGATCTTTCTTTGGGTGTATTCTCCCAGTTCTCAACAATTTGCAATGTAAACACTTCTTGAGACAGAGGTTGCAACAGGAGCAGTAAGACAGTGGAAATAGCTAGTGCACCTTCATTGCTTGACAGGCTCTTCTGAGGTGGGACAGAGATTATTTTTTTTTCCTGACAGTCATTTGATGAGATGCTGTAGGAGAGCAGTCTGTTCCAATGTGTAGAACTCTATGTTTTCTCTGTAAATTCCTGTGAGAACATAAAAAGGAAAACCCAAGAAGCCACTTGATTTTAGGTTGTTTGCTTAAAAGTGGGAGATGAAGTAATCAGACTTCCTCTTCTTACCGGGATGCTGATTAAAAGGCATGGCATGGAGAATTGCAAATGAAGTTTCAAACCCTTTGGTTTCATGGAGAAAAGACTGGTTGCAGCAAGAGAGGTCAGAATGTGTGAACAGAAACTCCCCCAAATGTGCCAAGACCTCATTTTGCCACAAGTTGACTTAGCAAATGAGTAGAGCAAAATAAGAGATTAAAGTTGTTCCAGCTTGTCTTTATGATTCTGTTTCCAAGGATTACAGGGTGAAATCCAGCATTTTTGCCTAAGAGCTGCCTAAAGTGTACAAAGTCAATGGATTTTCTCTGAAATAGGCTAAACAGCTCCCACCAGTTCTGCTACAAAGCTTGCTTCCTTTGGCAGAGGGAGAATGACAAACAGTTGAGAGTAGAAGCCTCTCACAATACTCCAGCCAATACACACCAAGTGAATGGTTGTAAGCCCTCACATGTTGGGCAAACCCCCTAATGCTGTGCCCTGATGTTGTTCCGTTTGGTCTCATCCTGTAAAAGAGTAAGATCACTGGTACCCTCCACAACCAGTGGAACAGCTGTTGCTGCAGTAGCAGGTTAAGTGTCTTCGTCCTCGTGGAAACTGAAGAATTGGACTGCTCCCTACCCTATACTCCTTTATTTCTGGCTGCTTTGTATATTGCTTTTTACTTGATCCTTGACACATTCTGGTTGTTTTCATTTAGAGAAGGAAATCGTCCTCCAACAAAGTCATTGCAAGCAGAGAAAGACAGTGCTTAAGGGAGAATAACGCAAACAAAATGCATCAGTGCTATGATGTACCCCGATTCCTTTCACCAAAACTGAAAGCTCAACCCTCTCATCCTCTCCATCAGCAGAGACACTAACAGCCTTGCACACATACCTGTGTGTTTTAGGGATGTCCTAACACATGAGTTTGAAGTTGTGTGTTCTGTTCATCTGGGTCTTCGGGCGGATTCCTCTGATTTCCTTTCACTACCATCAAAGGTCACAGTGCTTACCCTTTACTTGAGTCTTGCAGAATCACCTCAAACCAAAGTAGCCCTTATCTTATTTCTCTGCTTTTGTTTTCTTTAAGTCAGAGGTATTACATGGGACTCATCTCCTGAGTGTGGAAAATATAGGAGGAAGTACACTTGGTGTTACTACTATGCTGGCTATAATGATTACTCAGCAAACTATGAGATGAATGTTTAGACATCTTGCATCAGTTCCTAGCAAGACAGGGCTGCACTGAAGTCACTGTATGGCTGGTCTTGGTCACAAAATGGTGCTGAAAATGACCTTGCACACCTAAAGGTATCCTTTCTGAACACAAATGGTACGCAAAAATGTGGTATGGGCTATGCCATTCCCAGCTGGGGAATCTTTTCTTGTGGTGCCTTTCCCAAGGTATGGTTAGGCTTTTCAGTAGCCATGTCCTTCTGAGCAAAGAGAGGTGTAGATTTTCCTCATTCAGTACATCTTGAAAATACTGTGCTGCATGTGTTTGTGGGAACAGGTATTTGCTGTTCCCTGAGCAGGATTGTAATTCTTCTGTAGAGCATGAGAGCCATGATTAGGAAGCCAGGATTGCTTTGCTCATAGGAATCCTGCCATTGTCTTTGATTGCATGTTATTAACTGTAAATTATACCCTTTTGGAGACCGCATGTAAAAATAAAATAAAAAAAAATTGTCAAAAGACAGATAAAATATTGATTCCAGAAGCAGCGGAAACTATGGCTTAGTGAAATTAGAACCTTAAAAAAATAATAACAAATGATCATTTGTGAGGGTGAAATAGGGTCTAGGAGAAGGGAGCTGTGATTCTACTCTTAGGCATATGCAAATTTCAAGTAGCCCCCTTGCAGGCAATGAAATGTCACTGGTTTAAGTAAGAAATTGGCTCAAGGTATTAAGGAGGAGGTACAGGGCATGAATAACAGGGTTGTTATTAAGGTGTTGGAGAACTGGAAGCCTATTTAATTAAAAGCACAATATATAAATAAAAACGGAAGAAGCTACAGCCTCCTGTTAAGACTTCCCAGATTTCTGATGCCATTACTAGCTATTAGTGACACAAGTTTCCATGTCTGTTCTCAGGAGTCAGCTCTGTCTGTTGTTCTACGCTGATGACAGATACCATTGCAGTTAGTCAGCCTACTTTAACTGGCAAACTGGAATTGCAACTGGACTTTGTCTCCCTTCAGTCCCTGGGGACATCCCTGCAAATGCTTTGGAGGTGCAAAATGGTGGTAGAATTATAATCACTAAAACTCTTCAAGCTTGAGGCTGCTGGAAGCTGAATATAGATAGCCTGGAGAGATAATGGGATTGCAGAAAAAGCAAAGCATAGAACAGATGGCTTTTTTCATAGATTCATAGATTTTAAAGCCAGAAGTGTCTATTAGATCATTGAGTCTGGCTTGTTGCATGGCATAGGCCAGAGAATTTCACCCAGAAATTCCTGTTTCAAGCCCATAACTTCTGGCTGAGCTCAAGTGTATATCTTTACAGCACACATGCTGTGGATGCAATTCAGACCTAACAATTCTATGAATGTATTTATCTTTACCAGTTAGGAGAAACACGCCTGGCTGTCCCAGCCTTGTCTGTTAAAAAGGCTAAATGAAGGTCACTGGGCAAAGACTGAAAACAAGAAAAACAGCTTAGCAAAGCTTTGAATGAATATCCAGGACAATGACTGCGATTTAATACCTGTTGGTGAACTGTTTCAACTCCCGCACAGTACACTGAGTGAGCACAGTATTCATTCTGTAGGTTTCTGCTCCTTCATCCTTCTTGAGTCTGGTTTTATTGGAAGCTCTGCACACAAACACAACCAAACCCCTCATCCTACTATTCTTCTGTTGGAACCTGTTGGAACAAGTCCAGAGGACAGCCACAAAGATGCTCAGAGGGCTGGGGCAGCTCTTGTGTGCAGACGGGCTGAGGGAGTTGGGGTTGCTCAGCCTGGAGAAGAGAAGGCTCCAGGGAGACCTTGTAGCAGCCTGGTAGTACCTCAGGGGGCTACAGGAAAGCTGGGAGGGGATGTTTTGCAAGGGCATGTAGCGACAGGATGAGGGGGAATGGCTTTAAACTGAAAAGGGGTAGATTTAGATTAGACACGAGGAAGAAATTCATTACTGTGAGGGTGGTGAGGCACTGGAACAGGCTGCACAGAGAAGTTATAGATGTCCCATCCCTGGGTGTGTTCAAGGCCAGGTTGGATGGGGCTTGGAGCAATCTGGTCCTAGTGGAACATGTCCCTGCCCATGGCAAGGGAGTTGGAACTAGGTGATCTGTAGAAGAATGAAGCTGGGTTAATTAGCATTGAGAATATACAACTGTGGGTCGGCTTCAGGGTTGGTCGATGTAGATAAGGTGCAGCTGTGACTGGTTAAGTGGTTGAGAGCCAATGAAGTGAGAGCAGCCGAGGAAGAAGGAGAGAGAAGAAGAAGAAGCAAGAGGAGGGAGAGCACATGCCCTGGATGACACGAGGAGAAGGTAGCAAGAGGGACTGTATTAAGAGTATGCTGGTATGAGCTGGTAAAAGACCTTGTTGCAGCTTGGTAGTTCAGAGAGTGCTGCAACAGTGATCTTTAGGGTCCCTTCCAACCCAAACCATTCTATGATAGTGCCACACTTTGCTGTTCTTAGCATTCACCTCCAAGATCCCCACAGTCCTAAGTCTCTGACTGAAACAACAGTATTTTCACTCTTATGAAGTTGGTTGGAAGCCTTTTTCCATCCATACCAGCTCACTTTGACTGTAGTAATTACTCAGATTTTTTGTATGCAGTTCTAGCAGGGGATGATTCCTTTCTTCTGGGCAGCATCCGCCACCACTTCAGTCCAAGATGGATTGGCATGTGTGTCCTCTTGCCTCAAGAATCCATGAGTAAATCTGTATGTCTTCCACTGTCTGTTACACCCCAAGAACATACTAGTTCCATGAAGATTATTTTCTTTTTACCTTTCTGAGACCTACTGTCGCAATACAAAGCCCAGATTACCCATCCTATTGTCCTGAATTTTTCCCATCCAGATCTTCTCAGCTGTCTGACTGTTGCTGATGTTTCAGGAAAGGGACACTACAGGGATCATTTGAGGGGGAAAAATGCAGTGGTTTCTGGGTTGGTGGTCAAAGGATTTTAAGAAGATTTATATGACATTACTTATGATTTGAGGGAATAATTTCATGATCTATGTGCAAGATCAATCTGTTGTTCATATAATATTTTTTTTTTTTTTGGGTGGAGAGAAATAGACCAGGGACCTTTACAGGCTTTCTCTTGTCTTTCAGTGATGCAGTGATGTTCTCTCCTTTTCCAGAGTTTATCTCACTGGAAATCATTATATATCCATAGAAGGCAGACTGAGGCTTCCTTTTGCACTTCACCCCAATATTCCTTGAAAAGTAAGAGGGTCCCTGTAGAGGAGGAGGAACAATGCTGTGAGATTTGCTAGTGCCTCCCTAATCCAGGGGACAAACCAAGCTGTTATTCCACTCCTTGTCACAGAAATATAAAACAACTTTCATGTGATAGTTTAGCCAAATCACCTCACTACCAGCAGTTATCTACTGTATGGTTCTGATAATAGGTACTCTCATAGAAAGGTTATGATAAAAGAGTTGGGAAGGAAGGGAAGGAATTACAGTGGATGGTGAGAATGAAAGAGGCATAAGTAACCTGAACATGACACGTTCTTATGAAGCCTGTCTTTTATTTCCTATGTTTAGAGAAAACAGTTCTCAGTTTATAGCTTTTGTTCAATCAGAAAGAAAATGAGCTATAAAAGCAGAGATAGGAAGGAGTTAACCAATTTCCAATTCAGTGTGTTACAATTTGCTTCAGTAATAATAATAAAAAAAGAACAATTCTGGGAAACATAATTTTTAAAATGAAGACTACTAAATCAATAGGCACTGCATGACTAATCATTTTCTATTTTCTTGGTGGAGGAAGGTAGAGCTGTGATCAGAAATCAAAAGCAAAAGTCCCCAGCTTCTCTGCAATTCTGACAAATTCAACTTTACTGTAATCCACAAGAAAGGAGATTTTCACATAAGCATAAACTAATGCTGGTGAATGGCACTAGAATCACTGCCCACTAGCATCATCTCACTTTGTGGAAAGATAATGAAATCCATTTGATGCTAGATGAGTTAATTTCCAAAATACCCACATTTGTTGGCAATTGAGTGTTTCAGCCTGAGACACAGAGGTCAGGGGTGACTTCATTACTTACATAATCTTCACTTGTGGTGGGACTTCACATAATAGCTACTTAAGCGTGTGTTTGACTTGAAGCATGTGAGTAGTCCTTGTCAGCTTCAGTGAGACTGCAGGCTGTAAGAAAGGCAGGTGTTTCAGTGCAGCTTGAACCTGCCACTCCAGTAGTAATTTGTAAAATCCTATTTGTACAAATAGTTCTCAAAGTAGCAAACAAAGATGAGCAAATACTCTCTCTCTAGACATTGAATACAGCATCAGTAGAAGACTGGGAGGAGATGCGCCGAGAATGAGATTTCGGTGTGCATTGCAGTTCTGCAAATTACTTTGAAAATTTAAACCTAGATTTCATAACATCTTCCCTGAGCGTCCATAGCCCTCTGGCACTTACCAGCCCCTATGCTCTTCTTGGGTTTGATAGTAGATGTCTTTGATACTGTAGCTTCTTAGAAGTAAAAGAAAGTGTGCTGGCTAATGGAGGTAGCGTTTTTCTGTACAGTGTCTTACACCCTAAAGGGCTCAGCAGAACTGTCACAGCTTGCATCCCAATACAAGATAGAGTACAATAGTTGTTTAACAGGACAAAGCAACTGACTTAAAAGTTTTAAGTTCAACAGTTTTAACATGGCACCCTCCCCACTCACACAGACAACGTACTGCACAGACCGTGGGGACATTATGCAGAGTTGGATCACTGGGTCATTGCTTCTGGAGGCTGGGGAAGGAAAGGACTGTGCATGAGAAAAGTCGTCACCTAACTGAAGTGTCCAGAGTACTGAGGATTTTATGCTCCAGTTCTGTTCAGTGTTGAAAAAGGTAAATGCCATTCATGCCTAGAATCACTGTATGCCAGGCTGTGCAGTGTACAATCCCCTCTGCTTTGCCAGTAGAGTTTTTTGGAGCTCCATAGTGTAAAACATATTACTGAAAAGATACAGGTTAGTCATGTTGTTGTGGAACAGCATGGTTCCACAAATGAGGACATGGTGAAGTGTGGTGTGTGGGACAGGCACGAGTTACTTGCAGCATGTGGCATTCTGGTACAAAACCTACCTAAGCCACATCCTCTGCCAAGGTCTGCGTGATAGGGAAACTGTACTCAGCCTGTCATAGGTGGGTGACAGCAAACTGAGCGGCATTAGCCATATGAATGATGTCATTGAAGCAGATCAAAACCCACCATTGCTTCTGAGCAGTGGTGGAGAAATTGGAGCGATTGACATAAACAAAAATAATAGAAAAATTTTGATTTGACAGAAAGTCCTGGGTTGCATTTTCTAGCACATACTGAAATACCAACTGAAACTTAACGGGGCAACAGGCAAGAAAAAACAAACTTTGGTTTAGCACAATTTCTTTTGCAACAGATCCTGTGTTTTGAAGGCGTCTGCTTTGGTGTACAAGTGTTTGTGGGAGATTAGTAGTTATTAACTAATAACCTTTGATTATGTTTACTCCCACAGCTGATTTGCTCAGGTGTTTGTCACATAGAAGTAGAAATACGCTTCAGTGACGCAGCTTGTTCATGGTTCAGTCTGCAGACTTTTGAAATTTCTTGGCAACTAAGTGACGGATTACTATTTTCTGTAAAAATCTCCTCTTTCCTGAAAGGCCTTTCATGAAGGACTCTGGGGTAATTAGAAAAATAATAACCTTGCAATACCCTCTTGATCTGTTTTTAATGAAGTGAAGTGTAGGGAGGGTAGGTGCTTTGTCCATAGTCAAATAGTAAGTGGCAGAACTGAAAATAGAACCCAGGAGCCCTAGTTTCTACTCTTTGCCTCTTAGAAGCACTTCCACTACACATTGGGTTATCAGATGTTTAAAGACTATCTGTTTTCCTTTGTACAGAACTGGAAAAAATATAGTGTGCAAGGAAATCTTGCATGGGCAGAGGCTGGACCAGATTAATTAGCAGGCTTATGCTGGGTCCTCAGTCAGTTTTCTGCAACTCAGTCATGGTTTATTGAGTACATCAGTCATTTGTGAATGTTACCTTTAAAAAAGCCTGGTGAAGTATCACCTCCATTTTGAACACAGGGAAATAAAAGCAGAGAGTAGATGAAGTTACTTGCCCAAATTCACAGAGGAAATTTTGGACACACCTGCAAATTGTACTGGCAGCTTTCTTTTTTCCTCGGAGAAGTCTCTTTTCTGTTTGACTGCATTATTTCCAGAGTTAAGAATATGCATCCCTGGTAGGGCATTAAAACCCAAACAGAATTTCTGGACCCAGGAATGAGTAGCTTCCAGGATCACAACCTTGAATTTAAAAAAATCAAGTTTCTAAAACAATAGTACAAATGTAACAAATGCCAGAAGCTTCCCATCTGACACTAATATTTTGAGAAGGTGACAATACTTCTTCACAGCTCAGTGAGGGCTATGTGCATTGCCACTGTAGCCCTTGAAAAGTCAAAACTGTGCTGTACACATACCTGTGCATCAGAATATATCAGGAAGGAGAAGTAATAAAGTTACAGAAAACGTTGCACCAACACACCTAAGCTTCTAGAGAAGTTTGCAAGATTAGAGAGATGCTTCTAGAGAAAATTGTAATATTTACCCTTGTAGAAGGGCAAAAAAGTCTGTGCAACAGGGTGTGCAACCATTCAATTGCCTTTGGCTTAGCTGCAGGTGTTTGCTTTAAAAAGGGAGTGGGGGAAATCTGTAGCTCTTGAAAGACAGCACTAGATCTTCTTTCTTACCCTTCATTTCTAAATCCTCTGAACCTCTGATTTTTTATTTCCTGGACTATAACTATAAGCTGCCTGAATTGCTGGTTTTCAATCCAATTTCCAGTAGTCCTGTCACAAAATCTGATAGACAAAATATCCTTTTCTTAGTACAGTTGGCACCAGGTTGAAAGCAGTGAAGGCTGAAGTCATGCCTGTGTACTTTGAGTTGGCATTCCTTGGGTAATGTCACTGCAAGCTTTCCAAACTTTACTGCACCACACTGTCTCACCGTCTTAGAAGAGTCACCTTTAGGATTCATTCTTGGTGGTCTATTCGTAGTGACGTTCCCCGGCCAGGTCATCATCTGAGGAGAATGAAACCAGAACCTCTAATTTAAAACCAAAAGACTTCATTTGAACCAAAGATCAGATAATTTACCAATGGACTAATTTTCCTGTACAGGACCTGACTTCACTGTCCTTCCCAAAACATTAAATGTAAGTTTAATGGAAAGATCTGTCTATTGGTAACTGGAATGATACTGTCGGTTCTTTACATACATGCCTTTGAATCATAAGCCAGGTATCAATATTTGCAGAGTGACGCTGGTCCGTGCTGATTTTCTACTGAACACTGCAAGACTCCTCATCTCGTTCCCATCTCATCCATCTCTAATTGGGTTGATGTGGGTAACGTGCTTTTTTTCTGGAGGGATAAAAAGACATCTTCACAGACAGCTCAGACCCTGTCTGCCAAAGGTAAATGAGAATGCCCACCTCTACATCTGTGAGTGAAATTGTACGCAGGGTGTTGGAGATGGGCTGTTACTGGGCTACGAAGTGAGGAGACTGCTATATACCTCCATATATTAAGATTATTGTGGCTGAAACAGCGAGGAGCAAAACTGCTCCAGGCAGAGCAAATATGCTTTCCTGGGTCACCATCGTGATGTGTAGCAACTCTAAGGCCTGTCAGTGTGTCAACCTGGTACATGCACATGCAGACAGGTGCAGTCATACAGCATACGCGAAGATCATGACACAGCAAATACTGTCTGCAAAGAGAGCTAAAAAGGGGCTGATAGAATTATATCAGTATCCAAACTTCCTGCTGGGATGTGCCATGGGTGGCAGAATAAATCCACTTCTTGTCCTCTGGGAGCAGCTGCCTGCTGGAGAGAACTAGGTGGTGTATTAGCATTGCATTGCAGTTTATTAACAGAGGGATTCTGGACAATGATGTTTATTAATAAACTGATCAGGGAAATAAAACAGCCATTCCAGTGCTGGAAGCAGAGGACTTGCTGAACAGTTTCTTGTCCATGGAGACTTGGTACAAGAGGAACCATCTAAGAGAATCTCTTTAGCTGTGGGAAGAAGGAGGACAGAGAGTGGTATGCTAATTGATTTCCAAGGAACAGTAATTGTTCAGAGGAAAAGGACTCTTTTCTGGAAAACAATTCTCCGTTACTTTCTTTGACTTTGTTGCAGCTTCTGTGAAGATGGGAAGGACCATTCCACTGCTCACTTGCCAGGGTGTCTCCAAGCTTGTTGTTACACAGAAGTTGATAGCATCCCTATGGTATCCTTAGACTACAGCTGGCAGTTACATGGACTGTGTGCGGAGCCTTCCCAGTACTCACCACTGCCAGAGCCCTGCTATTTCCACTTCAGAGAGCTTTTGTGTATCTTGGCCATAATAACAACATCCTCATTCAAGCTGCATAAGCCCAGTAGCATGCTGACTGAGCAGCAGGTCTTGCTAGCAGGTCTTGACATACTGCCTATTGTCCAGCTGCACATGATGGTCTACTACATGACAAAAGAAACTTCAGACTGCAAAAAAATGGGCATTTGCTCTACTTGTAAAAGTTGCCATCTGTATGGGGAAAGTCTAACGACATTTGAAAGGTTGGAGGACTGAGTTTCTATCATAGGCCCTGCTCTGCTTCAGTCCTACAGTGCATCTCAACAGAGTCTAGCATTTTGCACTCTCCATGCACTGTGGATTCACAGCTCTTTCCCAGTCCTTTCCAGAGCTTCCTCACACATACTATTACCTTATGCTGTGGGGAAAGGGCCAGGATGCCCCTGTGAGAACATGAGAACCAGCCAGGATGACTTTTCTGTGAAGGGACTTTCCTCGTTCTGTTCTCCATTCTTCTGCATGTCCTATGGCGGAGAATGCTTAGTCATGAGACAGACGTGTTTGGATAAATGCCATGTCTGGTGTAAGGCAAGCTGATGTCATTCTGCTCTCAGAATGCCCTGTATGTGAGGACTTGATGTCTTCCTTACAGGTGTGGTGGGCCTTTAACAATGTTAACATTTCTTGTGACCCTTAGAGTAAAACGTGGTTGATAACCAGATTTTATATGAAGAGATGCTAATTCCTGTTTAATTTTCTCCCTTTTATTACTAATCATATCACTGCAAAATGTAGTTTACAGCAATATAAATAGGATCCATTGCTGGAGGGAGTTGTGCAGCTTCTGTCAATTTTTCAGCACCCAAATGTGAAACAGAAGCAATTAAACTCTGAGGGGAAAAAAGTAACAGTGTGGAACACATCAGAAATCGGGTCATGAATTCACACAGATGGAAAAGCCAGGAAGCAGTGGGAAAGCAGGATTTTGATTGACTCACCGTCAACAGTAAATGAGCCATTGGCAGTTTACTATCAATTTTTTGCCTTTTAATCTGCAAGTTCCAGAGGTGATGGCAACCTTCTCAACCTGGTGCTTGGGGATGGGAGAGGAAAAGAAAGTGGGACAGAGAAAGCAATGGCAGGAATTTACGCGAGGACAGGCGATGGATCAAGATCACAGAGGGAGGATGGCAGTTTTATCATTCTCTAAATCTGATGTGTGGAGCTAAAATTAAACAATACCCAGGCAATAGTCATGGGTGTTAAAAATACACCACCCAGAAGGGATCATGAGGTCTCTGCAGATTAAATAATAATAGCGTTGTGGTAGTAATTAGAGGCATTGAGCAGATCCAAACTCTGTTGTGGGAATTGCTATACAAATATAGTTAAGGATAGTTCTGGCTCCAAAAAATTTATAAAGCAGAGGGGAGAGAGGAAAGAGCAGAAGCCTCCCAGCTGAATATAAGAGGCAATGGGATCCTAACAGGGCTTCAGCATTATCTAGAACATGCATGGGTACAGACGGGGGTTGCTCTTGTGTTTGCTTTTATGGAGGATCTGCTGAATAGGCTGAGAGGAAAAAGAGATGTGATGTTTAAATCACTCCATGCCTATACTAGTCCAGTTTTCTTCAGTGGAAATCCAAGACCCAGCCACAAGACTGTGGGGCACACCAGGATACCTCACAAGTTACCAGAAGACCTGTTTGCCCTGGCTAGCTAGGATGTGCCCATGGCGTGAACTAAGCTCACTGGGATTCGTGGGATTTCCATACCGCCCAAGAAAACATGAGACCTTGGAAACTATGGGGTATTTTAGCATGTAGAAGCTCAGCATATATTTTCTTTTCAGGCAGCAGCAGCACTTCTGAGAACGAAACAATCATTTATAAAAGTAACCTTGCAGCAAAGCTTCAAGGGGGAGTTATATATGCCGGCAAATTTTCACTGTTTATTATTCTAGACATACTTATAGACTAATTCTCCTCTTACTCTGATTTTATATCAATTATTCGCCATTGATTGAGTGGAGTTAATTTAAATTTACGGCAGCGTAAGTGAGGAAAAGCAGCTTGTAATCAGTAGCAAGTTGATTCTGCCACCTTTACTCACCATGAATAGTACCTTACTCATTGAATAATCCTATAAATTCCTCTTGGGGTTTCTCACAGAATAGGATAGTATGTGATCTGAGTAAAGATGGGAAATAATACTTTTCATAATTTTCACTTAGTTACTGCGCTGGCTGGACTAGGTGATACGGCACCAGGTTCTCTGCATATGTCCAAGATTTCTGGAGAAAATGACCTGGTATTGTGTAGTCTGTAAAAACGTAGTAAGGTTATACAATGACTTATACCCTTGAGCCACAAAGAATTTGAACCTGATGTTTGACTTTCAGATGCTCAACTGCGCATTCCTAATAATTTTGTATTGTGTATCTTACAATGACATTTCCTACCTACCATGTTGTTTGGAGTTTGGGAGAGTTGTGATGTAAGAAATCTGTAACAGCACTATTTGGACAGATGCCACTGGAAAACTCTTTCCCATGAGAGATAATCACCTATTTAAATTGCTTATTTTTTCATGCTTCTGAAGAGTCTTCTTGATTTCCTCTTACTGGTAGATAACGAATATGAAAAGGTATTAGAGCAGGGTAATAACTTGCTAGATTTTTCACTAAGAAACCAAGTTGCCTATTGCAGTCCTGTTCAGCCTACATGTGTGCCAAAGGGATTTGCTAGATCAGAACTAGCCTTGTTAGGTGTGGCCTATTGACATTCTGAAGTATGAGATCAGAAATTAAAATTTGTGAGCACAGATGGTGACTTTATTTGAAAGATTTCAAATTTTTTAAAGTCCAAACCAGTCACTTATAACACTGTCAGAGATGAACTCAGGATCCCTCAATGGTGACTCAGCCCATTTTAGCACAGTTGTTAAATGTAAGATCAGAAAATTAAAAAATAATTATATTTTTTATTTTTATATATAAAGTTATGTTTTACTTTTTTCTTACCAAAACCAATAAAATCTTGTTATCACTCAGAAGACATAGATAAAGTTAAAAAATAATTAAATATGTATATATTAATCTTTTGAGAAGGATTTATCTTGGAGACAAGCACTCAGTAAGCAAAAATTATATTAAATTGTTAAGCAAACAAAATAGAGACTTAGATTGAAAATCCTTCTGCAGGGTTATCTGTTGTGATCTATACTAGGAGATAGGATCTGTGCTTCTGCAGAGGGATGTATGTTCTCTCTGTTGAGCGAACCATTTTGCCACTGGATAGGCCTGTGCTTAAAATTATATGCATTTCTTTTTTCTTTCCCTTTTTTTTTTTTTTTTTTTTTTTATGATTGCAAGCGACAGGCGAGGAAACAAAGAGTAGGAACCAGCAGAGGAGATATGAAGGACAAGTTCAAGAGACATGCATTTCCTTGATGTTAACAAGCAAGACAGACCCCACAAAAGGGGATACATTAAGACTGCGATACAGCGTGGTTATGTGTCCATGCACTCAGTTACGTTTTTGTGGTGTTAGAGGAGCAAGCTCTCACTTTTACCTGCTTTGCCAGCTTTGCTAGAATGATTCAGGTGAATGACAAGGAGATAGAGAGGGAATCTCCTGTCATGCAGGTGGAAGGACTGGTGGATGCATGTCAGGCAGAAAGTGCCCCTGGCCCAGTCCTTGAGGGCAGAAAGCAGCTGAGGCTGCCTGACAGGATTTCACAGCCTCTGCCTGGGTCTGGGTACTGTGTCACAAACTAAAATTGCTTGTCTCTACCTGCCTGCATACATTTCCACTTAATGGGGTTTATATTTACATGTCTCTGATGGAAGAATGTGCAAGTGTGGAAGTGCTGAAATTTTCAGGATATCCAAGTAACCTCACTTTTTAGGGGGGAAAAAAAAAAGTTTGTGATTTGTTTTATGACAGCAAAAATACATTTCTCCACTCAGTGAAAGTCTCTCCATGAATAAGAGAGGTGCAAGAATGTTTCAGTGACTTGAGATGGCTGTGTGTGAATGAAGCCACTGGAGCTTCATTACTCTTAGTAGTGATGCTGACACCTGCACGTACTGGCAATGAGATGCAAAGCCAGCCCTAATTCTGTATCAAATCCAGGTGGTTCTTGAATATTGTAGGGCAATTTTTGTGTGTTGAAGCCGAAGCATAGGTTATGTTTGTGTGGACAAGACAGTGGATGCGATTGATATATGTACCTATACATGTTTGTGTGGTTTGTGGTGGGTGATGTGAGAAAGTGCAGATAGGACATTGTTTATATTTGGAAGTAGTGCAAATGCAGTGGATGCTGGGGACCTGCTGGAAACCCGGGGATTCCTGGTACCGCTATTGATCTGTTACATGATTTACTTGACCTTCTGCTTCCCTGTAATGTCACTTATTGTCTTAACTCCTTAGACTGTAAACCTTCAGAAAAAAATATTATTCCTAGCCCAGAGGATCCTCGGTATTATTTGAACCTCTAGATGCTTCTGTGATAATAATAGTAAAGAAGATAGAAAACCTGTTTTAAATACATGGTGGTGTATACTTGTGAGCAAAAAGCTGCGGAAACACCAGCAGGAATGCAGTGTGACCTCACTATGGATACTTTTGAGCTGGAAATGCAAAGATTTGGGGAGTTAGGGTACAGTTGTATAAGTTAAAGGGGCAAACAACCTAACTCCATTTAAGGTGATACTTACTAAAAAGAGATTTATGAAAGGGAGTTTTGTTCTGGTTGTGGGCAGTAGTGGGAACTGTACTCAGTGGCCAGTGAATTGCTGTCCTATGATCTTGTGTCCAGTGTACACAGGGAAAGGACACAAAGTCAGTGAATTGCATGATAAGAGCATCCAGAATTATTTTGTTATGTAACCGTGTTATTGCATCCTGCCCTAGTTGAGAACCAAGAAGACTGACTGAAGCAACAAATAAAAGCAGCATTATAAATTTTCTAGGTGAGAGCAGTCTGACAAGAGATGAAGCAACTTCACCATGCAAAGAAAAGCTGTGCTTCACTAATCAACCACATTTTCATTTTCCTGTCTGCAAAAATGAAGCAAGGGAAAATCAAGTAATGTAATTTACTTGTATGTTGAAAAAATTAAGGTGTTGAAAATGGAAGGGTCAACATAAAATGTGTTATTAATTTTCAACATAAAAAGGCTTCCACAAGCAGGGAGCTGCCAGGTTGTGTAATAGAAAGAATGTTATTCTGTGTTTCTTAGTGAGCTGCAGGCCGGGTGATCAATAGAGTCCAAATTTGCAGCAAACAATTCAGAGTTGAGAAGACCACAGATGATAAAGAGGAATGTTAAAGGTGTGTAACAAAACAAATAAATAAGCAGCCCAACAGCAGCTGAATTTACCTGAAGAGATGTTTCAGGGTAGTGAATGATTAGAGCTACTACCTCATATTATTGTTTTCCATCCTATATGTAACACAAATAACCTTTAAACCTGGATTATTATAAATTCAAGTTCCATTGAGTAAGAGCTATGTTGTATATTACCGATACCTAAAAGGAATAAACCTGTATACTTCAAAACATGAAGCCTACCTACTGGTTCAAGACCAAGAGGAGCTGGTAGATTTACTTTGCACATGTTTAGTCATAAATGAAGTGGCAATCTTTCTCTTGAGCCAGGAAACAATTTTGGTAGCCTTCCAGTGCATATGTTATCCAGTTATATAACCCACCTTGGTTTCCAGGGCATAAGAGAAGTAACTTCTGTATAGCTACAAAAAAGACAATTTCTTCATTTGGTGATGTGGATATTTGATCTGCTTCATTCTGAACTTCCTTTTTAGGACAATTTACTTGTTCTTCCCAATCAGCACTTCAGTCCAGTTCAGAGGCCTCCCAGATCTTTTTTGTTCAGAACACTTCAGTTCCTCAGAGTTTTAAAGTCAGCATTTTATATCTTCCTTTTCTTGACAGAAAACATAGTCACTTCAGAGCTGATTAACATTTTTTCACAGAAATGTTTTCCCATCAGACAATGTGGTTTCACCTAAACTGAAATTTGCAATGAGAAAATGTCAGTTCTGACAAAAAATAATATATATATATATATATGGTTTTCCAGCTGGGAGAAACATAACAAAATATTTTGTTTGGGGTTGGCATTTCAACATAAAATTACTTTTTTTTTTTGTTTCAAAATGTTGATTCAAAATTAAAAATGCTGTAACAGAATGACATGTTGGATCACTCTGTTTTGATGTAAAATGTCTAGATCTTAACATTTATACTTCTCTCCAGATTTTTGACTTTCTGTTCAAGTATGAAATGAAGAATTATTTTGAAATTCCCTGTGGGAGAAAAATTCCATTTTCTCCTCTGCCCGCACATTAAAAAGAGAGACTGTTCTGAAACTGAAGGAGCAGGTAGGAGAGTTGGGCAACCTCAGTTTTACATCCTGTTTTGTATTTTGTAGCTTAGTGGAATACATTTGGCTAAACTGCTTCACTTCTTAAGAAGTTGGTTGGATTGTGGGGTTTTTTTGTTAAAATTATGCAGAATGCTTGTCTACATCCCCAGCAATACTTTGGCAAATCCTCAAATCCAGTTTGTAAGTTAGGAATAATAGTACTTACCTGTCTCACATGAGAGGGCTGTGTCTTAATTAATTGATGCTTATGAAATTCTCTCAGATTCTTGAAAGATGCTGTAGAAATCAAAAATCATATTTACTGACATAAGTTATTCAGGTGACTTAGATACAAGTGCTGAGCAAACACTTGCACTCACAAAGTGTGGACTGGGTGAGCGGCCAGTGCGGTGGGCTGAGAGCTGGCGGGTGGCAGAGCTCGGAGGGTTGTGATCAGCAGCACGGTCGAGCTGGAGGCCTGTAGCTCGTGGTGTTTCCAGGGGTCAGTGCTGGGTCTGCTTCTGTTCAACTCATCCATCAGTGACCTGGATGGAGGGACAGAGCACACCCTTGCAAGTTTGCGGGTGATACGGAACTGGAAGGAGTGGCTGATGAGCCAGAAGGCTGCACTGCCATTCAGCGAGACCTGGGCAGGCTGGAGAGCTGGGCAGAGAGGAGGCTAATGAAGCTCAGTAAGGGCAAGTGTGAGGTCCTGCACCTGGGAGGAACCAGCGCCCACACCAGTACAGGCTGGGCTTGACCTGCTGGAAGGCAGCTCTGCAGAGAAGGACCTGGGCGTTCTGGTGGGCAGCAAGTTGCCCGTGGGCCAGCAGCGTGTCCTGGGGGCCAAGAAGGCCAGTGGGATCATCCTGGGGCGCATTAGGAGGAGCGTGGCCAGCAGGTCGAGGGAGGTGACCCTCCCCCTCTGCTCCGCCCTGGTGAGGCTGTGTTTGGAGTGCTGTGTCCAGTGCTGGGCTCCGGTTCAGGAGACAGGGAACTACTGGAGAGGGTCCAGCAGAGGCTACGAAGGTTGTGAGGGGACTGGAGCATCTTCCTTCTCAGGAAAGGCTGAGCGAGCTGGGCCTGTTCAGCCTGGAGAACACTGAGAGGGGAGCTTATCAATGCCTACAGGTATCTTAAGGGTGAGTGTCAACAGGACGGGGCCAGGCTCTTTTCAGTGGTGCCCAGCAGCAGGACAAGGGGCAGTGGGCACAAACGGCAACACAAGAAGTTCCTTCTGAATATGAGGAAGAGCTTTACCTTGAGAGTGACAAGAGCATGGGAACAGGCTGCCCAGAGAGGCTGTGCTTAGGAGAACCAGCTTTAGCAGGGTGTTAGACTAGATGATCTCCAGAGGTCCCTTCCAACCCTGACCATTCTGTGAAACCTAGCTGTTACTTTTAAGCAGTGTGAATTATTTGGTTTGAGCAGTACCTCTAATCCTCTCTGCCATGTTCTGAACTCTTCTCTTTGGTTTCTTTTCCTTACTCTGTGTTTTTAGGCATAAATGTAAAGCATACTTTTCAGTAAGCTAAACAGGAATACTAATTACAAGTATAGCTTCTTCTGCTGTCGATGGTGCACAGAGATCCACAAGAAGTTTCCATACCCTGTTTCACTTCCAGCCAGGTAATCATGCCTCTGTCCCCTTCCTTTGTTTTTTCTATTGTTGACATCATCTCTAACTCACGCTCGTAGACATGGAGTGGTAAAATTTGTGGGATCAGGAGGTTAGAAAATGCTGCAAATCAAAGTGGATAAAGTAGAAGCTTTTAGCTAAGGCTTCTTTAGCCAAAGGTCTGTCTTACTCTGTTTGACATTCAGACATTTAAAATTATTTTCCACAGAGACTTAAAATGTAGATGATATCAGTTAAAGGGGAAGAAGGTGGGCCAAGATTCTTGATTGCATTGTACTGTAGGTTCTTGTTCTGGCTAGTTCAAGGCTCTTCGTGCCAGTAACTTGCAGAGACCAAGCCATTTCTTTAGATTCCAGTGTCAGAAGTACTGATGTCTTTGCCCCATGTTTGCACTCAGATAAAAGCATGAATGCTACTCTTATCAAATTCAGCGGGATTTGGATGAAGTCTTTTGTTTTCAGTAATCCTCTTTTTTTCCCCTTTCTGTCTGTCCTCTTACGTCTCCCTCAGCATCTCTCCCCCTCTCTGGGTTTTCATTCAGATTTCATCATTCATGGGGCAAGCATGTTCTGTTCTGCAGCACCTGCCATTTAGCCACACCACCAAATATCACCCCTCTCAACATATTTCTGCCTCTCCCAGCTGAAAATGAACCTCTTGTCTTTCACATACCCAGCTCTTTTAGGCTGCTGTTTGCCAGGTAAGCTTCTGTCTGCTTGCTGTTTAATCTGTTTGTTGCTCTGTCTGATCCTCACCATCTGCATCCTTTTTCTCCTTATTCTCCTGAGACTTTGAGCTTCTTTACTGTCAGGTCCAGAAGGACAGCAGCGTGTTTTTTCTTGCACCTTGGGCTATAGCAACTGTTGGAAAACATTATGCAAGAGCAATTGTGCCAGTACCCGTGATTATGTAGACACAGGCAAAAGAGCGCTTTTCTGAAGAAGCCTTTGAACTCTTTACCAAATGAAATTAACATGAAAGAAGGTGCAAGTCTTTGTTTCATTTTTTCTTTTATTGGTTTCCTTTCTTTCTAGTGTTATGGCCTCCATAAACAGGCTTAAGCTAGTATACAAAAATCACACTACTTACTAACTGATAATTAACAAGTTTCTAGCATAGAAACCAGCAACATCCAGTGTGAGTGGGCATCTGGCAATTGCATCTCCAGTAGGGTGGTACATGAGTTCAGAATACGCGTACAGCTTGTGTTTGTACTCATACTATCCCCAACTAACTAATGGCTTTGCTGTTACTAGTAGCGGCAATTTGCTTTTCTGGTGATTTGATGATGCAGTAACCACCCTTGATGATAGTGGCATTTCAGTTATGGCTGTTCTTGCACAAAGTATGGTAAGACAGGCTTATGTGGACAATGTTGTTTAGCAGGGTCCATAGCTGATAGCATACATCACGTCTAATAAGTCTATTTTGGGAGTGAATAAAGCACAGAGAGAGAGAAAGGAAAGGGGAGAATCTCCAGGGGCCAGACAGGAAGGGTGGTGGTGAGGTCCCAGATTCTCATAGCAAGTGCAAGCCACGAGAGCAACAGTGCAAGAGTAACAGCATGAGAACAACAAAGGAAAACTGAATGAGAATAGCAGTATGGGGAACAATACAGGGGAAATAATGCCACTGACACTCTGGAAAAGCACTGCCTCAGTAGCTTAAGTGAAGGGTTATAGAGCTGCAAATAGTAGGCCCTTGGCATTACTAAGTCTAAAGCACTAATGTATCTGTCTGAGGCATTCTGTAGAGCTGTAGATGCTCTGCTTTGTTTCCCCATCCTCTTGCCACCTAGTCTATAATCCATCTTTTCTGATTTCCTGATTGGGGAATCCCCAAAAAGGGGAAGGTGAAGCATTCCTGTACATCTGATGTCTGGGCAGCTTCAGCCTTCTGGTAAGAGGTTCTTTTTAGCTGTGGGGAAAAAGAAAAAAAGAAGAAAAGAAAAAAAGAAGAAAAGAAAAAAAGAAAAAAGAAAAAAGTTACCTCTGCTATGAAACGGTGTATCCCAGATTTATCCAAGTCCCATAACCAGTAGCTATCTGCATTTCTAAAGCACCAGTGAGTGTGTCACTCTACACCATTAATAATCACTGCCAGGACAACAGAACCTGGTCAGCTATTAGTTTCTTCATTACATTTCAATGGGTTAGTCCTTCCCTGTGCTATTCACAGGGAGAGTGTCAGACGTGGGGGAGTAAAGATTTGCAGCTAGGATTGTCAAAGGGAACTAAGTGGATTAGGTACTCAAATACCCTAGAATTTCAGTGGTTTAGGCACTTTTAACATCTCAAGACAAAGTTATTGAGGAACGACTAGTAGATTCATGATATAATGACATTTAATGTGATTTGTTCTCATTTATGTTCTTGTCTCCCAGTCAACCAAGAACTGGATTCTCTGTCCTAGTTCTCCCTGCGTCCTTCCATACAGCTGTCTGTACTTTACTAGTGTCTGATCACATTTGTTGTCTCATGCTTGGTGTCATCTCTCCAGGGATTAATTTTCTCTGGCTCTCCTCCTGCACCCTGACCTTTACTTAGGAAGGCCAGAAATGTTTATCAGCATGTGGCATCCAGGGCTCTTGCACTGAGCACTTCCTTTGCACTGTAACATCTGTTTTTCCCCATCAAGAAGCGTAATATCCTCCTTGCGCACAGGTGAGGAGGAAAAGCAAAACCAGTAAACAGGCACAGTAATTAGATCCGATGCCTAGGCTCTGGAGAGGAAATTGGGAGATAAATTAAAAGTTGGTCCCATTGGAAGGTTCCCCAATGGATATTGATCAGGCTCAGGTGAACTAGAAACAGTCCAAGGAGAATTTATTGATTAGATGCTGACAACCAATTGTTTCTTCCTCTCTCTGTGTCGAGGTTGTAGTTTTTGTTTGCCTGCTTCTCTGATAGAGGCAGCAGGTAAATTCCTTTAACTGTACTCCTTTGTCTATGTCCAGGGGGCAGCGGAGTGAAAGCACAAAGGCTGGCAAAGCTCATTAAAGTCAAGAGCACAGAAATGGAGTGCAGGTCTTGCCATTGCTTTCCCCAGAGATGCTCCGGGTTGCTTTATACTCCCCTCAGAGACTCTGACCTCTTGACCTTCAGATTACACAGTTGGTTAGCTGAAACCTTTGCTCTTGGATTTCTAACTCTGGCATGGACAGCATTTCTATGGAAAACACAGGTATCTGCTGAGGAGAGAGGGAAGGCAAAGAGGCACAGATAAGCTTCAGAGGTGTTTATCTGCCTTGTCAGCAGATCTAGCTAGGAGTTCAGAGGGAGAAAAGATATTTTTCCCTGAGTGCAGAAGCCACCTGTGGTTTTAAAATGAGTTATCAGTTTGCCTCTCACCATTGTTTAAACAGTTTATTACTCTTAATAGATTCCAATACAGCTGAAATCTAAAGGAATTAGGGACCCAATTCTGAATATAATCACTGAATATAATCATAACACAGAAAGACATTTGCACATAGGTATGTACTCTTTTATGAATGTCTTAAAAACTGCAAAGGAAGCTTCAAATCCTAGGCAGCATCAAATGCGAAGTTAGTAGCTTGAGTCTTCTTTTGGGTGTACAATAAAATCTTTAAATGCATCTCCTCATACTTTTTACCCAGCAGTTCTGTGTCAAGGTAGATGCACAGAATAGATGGAGCTTTATGAATAAGCAGCTAGTCAATATTTTATTTCCTTCTCATTGTTTGGCATATGGCTCCAGGGTTTATTTGCTGGGCACAATTCAAACCATACCCTGGAGAGAAAATTATTAATTTTCTCACAGACTTTTTTTGTGGCACACATCACTCTAATGGCTAGCCTCTGTACAAACATTAACTAACTTAGTACCACGTCTCTGGTTGATGAGAGCATACTATTGTATTGGGTTCCTGTCTGGGAAACTGAGGCAGAGACATTGCAGTAGGGAGTTCTGAAGCACTTCACACATTTAAACAGTTCCCACCTTTGTTTGTTGTAGATAGGTATGTTCAGGATGTCTGTAAATCACAGCCCAGGCCTCAAGTCAGGAATTAAGAAAACAGGGCATACTCAGTGAGTGACCTTTCATGGTACTTGGTTTAAGTGTCTTGCTTAAACCAAGACATTTGTACAAATGACATTTGTACTAGCAGGCAGGAGAAAATCCATCCTTCTAGACATGCAGCTACATTAATCTTGAGACCCACCTCTTCTTTCCTCTAAGTTCCTTGCCTCATTTACTGTACACCTTCCCATCTTGGCAATAAATGAGTAGAGATCCTAAAGACAACATCCTCTTTCAGTATAACCTCCTGTTCTGCTGAAGAATAGGTCTGCCTTGTGCAATATGTAAGTCAGTCTTCTATCGGCAAACAGTATGTGATAGGATAAGAAAGGACCAGCTCACCAGAAATATGTTCAAAGGAACTGGATTTAACTAGGTCTTCATGTTAAATTTTCACCTGCTATTTTCTGTCTTCTAAATACATGACTTAGTGGTATCAGCAATTTTTGCAATGCCTTGTTTCTCTTATTTGTCTGTGCATGTATTTGGGGGAAAAAAAGGCAAATGGAAACTTCACAGAAATTCCATCATGTGAATTCAGATTCATTCCTAGGTGACTCATCAGTAATGTGGGAACATTTATACACGCTGTATAGACCTCTACTACCCTGGCTGTGGGAGTAACTGATAGCAGAAGTACATAGTTATCTTCCTTGTAGGTCAGCATACAGAGGGGAATGAGGCGAATCTTTTGTATCGGAGTCTACAGATGTTTGCTAACAAGAGATAGTGAGACTTGAATCCTGGATAATATTCTGGGTTCTGAAAGGGAATTTATGCTACCGGGCACAGACTTTTCTGCCTTTTCTCCCCAAAGTGGTCTTAGGTGCCCTCTTCTCTACAGTTTATCTGCATACTCTATCTCCTCTAACTTTGCTAAGCTCATACCCTTAGGAGGTGTGAATGCAAACCTGGACAATACAAGGTTGCTACTGAAATGTCAAAATTCTGTAACAGCTTTACAGCTTAACATAAGGGGTATGATAATTTTCTTGTGGTTTATTGATGTAGGGAAATGTGCATTGTATAGATAGTATAATACTGACTGATACTGGGCAGCAAATAAACTGTTTTCCCCTATTTCTTCTCCCTTGAAATAAAATCTGCAAAACTCCAGGAAGATTTTGCCTAGATTTATCTCCAGTGGTTTAGTAGCTGCTGGGCCAAGATGTTTCCCTATGTGATTTATATGTCTTTTCACTGGTCCTGGGAGTTAATGTTTCCCCCCTAGGTGTTGGCCATTTGTAGCACAGCTTGAAAGAATGAAATAGTATTTTGAACTCTCCTTTCCATCTCAAAGTTGGGCTTTCAACTTCAAAAATTGATTAACTTTGGGTGAAAGGTCCTGGCTTGAAGGGTTCTGGGGAATGAGGTTCTTTATTTAGTGGCAGAACTTGTGCGTCATGGACAGGAACAGTAGATACTTCCCAATCACCATCTCTCCTTCCAATGTGACTTGTTCCTGAACTAGACGTATCTGCTGTAGGGGTGAGTTGATAGGTGTGTTTTGAAGGTCTGGTCATTCTCTCTGCTCTCTAGTTTTGATGGTGGCTTTCTCTGATATAGATCCTTTTCTAGGAAGAGCTAGATGGGGATTGCTGACATATTGCACATACACCGTTCTGCCACCATTGTATTTGATAAAGCTGAGGTCACATTGACCCATAGACCCTGGATGAAATGGGCTTATACCCCATCTCCAGTCTTTTGGCAGATTGATTCTCTTAGGAATTTGTTTTGCAGCTTGACAAAATATAAAGCTTGATGAAATGCACTTTTGAAATATATGTATTTGGTAAATTAATGAACTAGCACTGACTAAATGAAATTATCAAGAGCAATCAAAACTCAGAAGATAAATTTTTTCAGGTGATTATAATGAGCTTCTCTTCTCCCACGGACAGAAAGTTCTATGTGAATCAGTGTTTCATGGCAGAAAGGTTCACTTTTAGCATCTGTAATAAGAAAACACTATATAAAAGAAGGTACATAAGAAAATCCAGAATGTTCAGATCCATTTCACCAGTTTCAATTTTTTTGAGTTCAGATTAGTATTAGAAGAACAGGATCATACAGTGTTTTATGTCTCCATGCTCCTTTTGCAGTCAGAAGGAGTTGCTCCTATGGGTTCAACTTACCAGCAGCAACTTATTCAGTGAAAAGCCTCTCATCCTGTGCGCCTTGACAGCAAATAACAGTGAAGAACAGAAACCAGGTGGGAGACATGAAATTCTGGTTCAACTGGAACTAATACCAAAGCTTCCACTGGCTTCAGTACAGACAAATTTCTCTCTGGCAGTTTAGCTTAAGCCAGTGTGTATTAGCAATTTACTGTCCTAGAGGAGTTCGTCGTACTGGTGACTATGGCCTGGGTAAGTCTTAAGGATGTCCTCAGTTTCAGTAAGCTGGGTGCTAACTTGTGGAAACTTGGCTTCTGCTTGTGGGAAAACAATGATCTAGCGGTGTTTTTCTCATGTAGACTGTGTTTTGTCCTGTGTTTTCTCAAATTTCTTGTGCAAACAGATACCTTGCTTTACAGTGAAGAAGATATGACCTCATCATCCCCTGCAGACAATTCCTAATGTTCTCCGTTCTGTTGAAAAGAGGACATGGTAAGGGCATATCAGACAGATGGGCTGATCCAAAAGACATAGTCATGAAATGGTGGCAGAGTTTTGATTTCTCTCCTCTCCTGATCGTAGCCTCGCACTTTCAGCCTGTTCAGTGGGAACATGCCTCAGAATATGTCTGAATTTCTGCTGCAAAGCTCAGTACAAAGACAGTGCCAAATTCATCCCTGTTTGACTTCAGCGACCTTACTCTGGGGAGAGGTTTGGTCCTGTGTACTTGATGTATACTAAATGGAAAAGTGAGGTTTTCTGTAATGCTCTCTGCTATGGTTAGGCTAGAAAAGATGCTGTAGCACTGCTTTTCCACTGAAATAAGAATACATATTTCTGTATCTATATCTCTACAGCTGTCTACATTTATTTGTAAAATTAAAATATTAGATAATGAAGTTGCTCTTAGAACCCGAGGTAATTAGTATGCAGGCTTTTTACTCATAAAGAGTAGGCTTGCATTCAGATTTTGAGGGCAAAGCTGGGAGGAGACTTGCAGGACTGGAAGAGCAGGAGCAGTTCTGGGTTAGGACATTGCATGCAGGACATTGGCAGAGCCGCTGGGAGATCAAGGCAGGCCCAGCAGTGGGATGGTGCAGGCCAGGACAGAGGAGCATGGGCAAATGCCTGCGCTGAACATTTCCAGGCAAAATCATCAGATCCTTCTTTTCATAACCAGCAAAGTGAACCTAGGGAACAACTTCAATGCCGAAGTGGAAACTATTAATGATTTTTAAAAGAATTGTAGGGGAACTGAAATGAAAGCTGACCCTCAGCTTCTCTTTCTTTACCTGTGACTTAGGAAGACCTAAGCAGTAGAGGGAGGCTACAAGGGCCAACAGCCTCCCACCAGTGCTGCCTAGTGCAGTTTGCTCCATGGGATGTGGGTTGCATAGGTGCCCTCCCAGCACCATCAGGCATCCTCTCAGAGCCGCACTGCTGTAAGACTGCACAAGCCATCCTCTCCTCAGGGAAGAAAGAGCAAAGATGGATATAGTTCTGTTTCTGTCATTTGAGTGAGCGTGTTCCTACCTCAGTGGAAGAACAGTAGACAAACAAGGGGTTCAATCACTCACACCAGGGCTCCTGAGGAGTGACAGCATTATGGCCCTCCTGGGCTACTTCTCTGCAAAGCCAACCACTAATAAAGAAGGAAGAAAGGAAGGAACATGGACAAGTTTACTCTTCTCTGTGTAGCATCCTGCAAGTCTGTATAATGACATTTACTAATGCTGCCCACATATTTCTGTCTCAGAGGAGTCTGGAATAGAGCTTAGACTTTGTAGGTCACCATTATAAAATGAAAGCCCTGCTTCAAAGCTCTCCACTGACTGGCTGTGATGCTGGGCCAAAAACTTCTACCCTTTTGTGGCTCATTATTCTGCCCCAGTGATGCCAGCTCTCCTCCAGGAAGGCTTGGATGGCTGAGAGTCATAGCATTCCTATGGGGAAAAGGCGTCTTGGGTTTGTTCTGAGTGAATCCAGAATATCACAGATTAAAGTAGGCTGCATTCTTACTCAGAAAGCCTCTCTGCCCCTCACTGACGATCTTCCTTCTGCTTCTGTGCTTCCTGGTAAAAACACAAGGTGGCACTGAGTCAGCAGGACCTTGGCTGACAGTTGCCTCTGAATTTCTTTCTATTTATACACAATTAAGGCAATTTACAAGATCTCCTGTGGGTAGGCTGCAATCTCCCAGCTCTCCCATCACCTTGTGAGGCCACTGCCAGTGACCGTCCTGATTAATTTATTGCAGGAGTTATTGTATAGTCACTTTATGTAATGTACTGACAATTTTCTTAGGAAATGTAGCACCAGAATAACCTAGCTAACTGACAGTCTCAAGGACTGCATTCCTACATCAGTGTCTCAGTAAGAAAAAAACAACTATGAGAAAATTAAAGGAAACAGGAAGTTGTCTCAGGGAATCCAGGGATCACCTGAATGGTGATCTACCATCAGGCCCAGACTCATTATCACTGATGATATTTCTGCTAGAAAGAGAAGCCTAAATTGCAAGACTCCCACCTCAGCTCCCTGCAGGATGGATGTGCCTTATGAGTTCTACTTTTTGCTAGCAGCAATCAATTATCAAATGAGAAATAGCGCTAACATGATTACAGGCTATATGAAAATAGGCTTGCCCAGTCCCCACTGATGTTTTAAACCAACAGTGTCAAGGCAGTAGCTGCACAGTGCCCCTTCCCTCTTTATGGTCCAACTGAAGTTACGTGACTGATAACACAGTTAAAACTGGGATTTGCCTTGCTCTAGCATCTGGACCTGTTAAGCAGAGATAAGTGTACTGTTTACAATCGAAGAATGTCTGACACTTAAGAGGGGAGAATTGGGCAGCATCCCCTAAGGTTTGTTCCTAGACTTCTTGTATGAAACCATGGGCAATACACTTACTGCCTCAGGAATTTCCCTGTGTGTGATGTGAGGATGATAAGCTGTCCTCCCTGTAGGCAGTAGTGTGATGACAGAGTACTGGATGATAAAAAGTTCTGGTAGATGTGGCATGCAAATAGGTGAAATTTGTAGTGCCATTGCATTTGAACTGATTGAAAGGGTTTGTTGGCCTGCCTGCAAGGTGAATGTCATTTTGTGTGACAAAGCTTGTGTAATATATTACAGAGAAGGCATCCCTTCATACAGAAATTTCACTCCTATTCTTTTTTTGGCATCACTGAGACGATAGGACTAAAGCACACCAAGTTTTTTGACTGGAAGGTGCTATGAAAATATAAAAAATCTTTAATTTACCTTTCACTTACTATAGTACTGCCCTGCCAACAATCATATTCTGTTTTCCCTTACACAAAGCACAACAGCAATGACAAAACACTGTGTTATTTGTGGAGCAGAGCATCTCTCCAAGTCCTGTTTGCAGTGGCCGCAGGCAAGTCTCTCAGGGTTTGGGGAAGTGTTTGAATCCTGCCCATTGCCCAGTGCTGGTGCTTCCCCACCTTCCTCCTTGGCTGTGTGGAGATCTTTTTCCAGTCCTCTGCCCACAGAACAGTTTATTTAACCTTGAAGTTCTCTTATCAGTTGCATCACCCTGCTGTAGCTGCAAGACTTAAATTGTTTTCCATTGTCCATGAGCTGAATGGGGCCAGGCCTTCAGAGAGCACAGGCTTGGAAGCACTTTAAATTAGGCAGCCTGAGATGGAAATGCTGCAGGTAACAAGGAAACATAAACAAGCCCCATCCTTCTCCTGAGGCCCTCTGCTCCTTAAATAGCCAGTGGCTATGTGGGAGCCCCAGCCCACCTCTCAAGAGAGTCGTGCACAGCACATGACTCTTAACTGAATACCTATTTCTGTGCAATGTGGAGTGAAGGGAGGCTGTTTCCAGTGCAGATCAGCAAGCTCCTCCTCTGTGACCTGTAATGTGCCCAAGTTCTCTCCTCACTGCCGTGCCGTTACTCTGCAACATTTCTTGCTCTTGAACTCTTGGGCCCCAAGTGTAGAACTACACATGTAACGTGGGCACAGTCCCACCGCACCCCCAAGTACTGTGGGTTTTCCAAGGGTGAGCTTGTATGACCGGTCCTTTCAAAAACCCAATGGGACCAAGCCTGCTGCCTGATCCGTGGGGAGCTGCAGCACCAGTGGCAGCGTTCAGGCTGAATGACAAGTGCATTGACCGCCAGCCACAGCTGTTTTATAGACAGAGGGAAGGGAGCAATGCAGCATGGAATGTATGCGCTGCGTCAAGTGGTGCTAACGGTGAAATTACAATAAGCTTTGTCTCCCTGGGAGCAGTGCAGGAATCTGCTTGTGTGTGTTCATAAACCAGTGCAATATGCCTTGCACAATTAAGGCTACACTAGTGGTGCGTATCTGCAGCGTGGATGTAAGGTGCAGTTGCAGCATATGCAAAAAACGTGTGCGAGCTTGCTTGTGTGCCATCAGTGCAGGCAGCAGTGCAGCTGCCCCAGTCAATATTTAGGACTTGTACAATGGATGTGTGCAGTCCATGCCGTCACATCTTCACCTGGCTTACTTCTAACCAGGGCACGAAGCTGTGCTTTGCACAAAAACAGTTTGCCTTGGTGTTGGAAAAAGCACAAAGAGGAAGGGATTGCAGCTTGTCCTGAAAATTTCCCTTTGCTTTCTGGCCTGTCCTTAGTCACAGGAGCACGTACCTGTTCCTTCAAGTGGAACTGTGTGCTTTTACTCACACCTTCACTGCAGTCTTGTGTGGTAATTAAATAACTGGGGTCCCCTGGGACTACAGATTGAGTGCAAAGAAAGATTATGTCTTTTATGTGTTTGATTATCTTTTTTGCATTTGGATTTCAAATTTCCATTCATTTTTGTAAGTGTTTTTTGAGCACAGGTGTGGTTTTGGTGTCAGTTTTCAATAAGGAAACGTTTTGTACAAAAATATATAAAAATGAAGTTTTGACATTTTGAAAACTCTCCCCTGATTTTCTGCAAATACTGCTCATCAAATTCAGTGCAGTCTCATCAATAGCTTTATTCTCTTAATCTTCTGCTAAAATACTATTTTGTGCAAATTTACTGTCTGACAAGAAAAATAGTGACATATTTCTTCTGGGAAGGCAGAAATTAGGATTATTAGTGAGGACTTCGGACACCTTGGCCCCTTCCCATCTCCAGTGGCATTTTGTGTGGTCCTAGAAGGTCACTGTACTTCTCTGCTTGCTTCCTCTTTCTCTGGACAGCAAGTTCTTAGTTAAGTAATGCTGCTCAGCGTGTACCCATCCAGTGCAGGTTAGTGAGGGGAACTGATACTGATTGTGGTTCTGGGTGTTATTTTGATAATAATTTCTATTACAACTTCTGTTCATGTGGTGAACAGGTTGTGGCGTGTGGTTCCAGGTCGAGGAAATGGATTTCATTTTACAAAATACAACGTAACTTCATCTGCATGAAATCCTAATTGCATCCTTTGGCTTTACTTTAAGCAAGCAAAGCAAATTACAACCAAAGCAAATGCTTTATATATTTAGAAATTGCAAATACCTTTCCATTTTAAGACAGACACTGGGAAGTGTTTGTTCATATTTTATTCTAAATGTGTTATACTACATAAAGGACACCATGTTGGACCCGTCCACCTTGAAATCCAGCCTGCCTCATCCTGCCCCTTCACTCTTTGAGGGTAGACGGGCAGTTTGGACTCCTGGTTTTGCACTAGCATAGCAATCTTTTCTGAGGATCTGTAAGCACTGGGTAACAAGGGTCAAGACTGTCAACACTGTTTCACACAGAGTGTTTGACCCCAGAGGTAAGGGGTTTGCGGAAGATCATGCTGTGAATCAGAGTCAGAACTAGACTCCTGGGCTCAGTCTGCTGTTGCACAGCTGCCCTTCATTGAAAGCAACATGAGTCAGGAAGTGCCTGTGCATATGGTTCCTAAAATAACTAGTAATCAGCAAAATTCTCAGCCCTTTTACTCAGTCATTTCTCTTGAAAGAGTCTTGTTAGGCCAAATTCCTTTTTCCCCCTCCATTATACAAGTGCTACTCCATTGAAGATAATGGATTTGTTTGGGTATAACAGAGAACAAGATAACCATTGTGGTGTTCAGGAGGCATTTTATCGGTGTAAGGATTTGGCCAATTACTATTATTTAGTTACAGGCATGCTGGTGTTTTTGCTAACCATTAAGGAAAGCAGATCTTTTTCATTAGATCTAATCAACACAACAAGCTAGTTTAAAAGAGAGGTGAGAAGAGAACCAATTTCAATCTGGAAATGCAGTGTGGGAACCTTTAGATATTTCTTTGCACAGCTCCACCATGCCAAGCCACAAAACTTGAGTGAGCTCAGCATAAGCCGGTATATGGAACAGAAGCAGTGCAGCTATGACAATTCCACTGAGACTCATAGCCCTGCTGAGGTGCCGTGTTTGGCCGAGGCAGACCATAACCTTGCAATATAAACAGACGCTTCTGTTCACTGTAACACCCCAGCAAACCTAAATACTTAAAATTCTGTTATTTTCATATTTTTTCCTCCTGCTGCTCGCTGAAAGTAAAAAGGGTTTTGCTGATGTTGTTTGAAAAGCACAGTTATGTGACTAAACTGACCAACTACACATTTATTAAAGAAGCAGTAAACCTGGATGATTTTAAAACAGTTTCTTTAAGGTTCATGAGAACTTTCTCAATTTGTGGAAGGAAACCAAATCAAGCATATAAGTTGTACCACAGCATGCAGAAAGCATTTGGCATCAGCCAAGCCTACCTCGGGCCATTTGTTTCACCTGTACAAGCTGTTGATTCATGAAGTTGCTGCTTTGGTCTTTGTCATCCTGCCTCTGGCTTGACCTCTTGATTTAATCCGGGAGTTGTTTAGGGAGCCTTCTACCTAGCATTCTCAAAACATGGCAGGGGAAGTCTGCCTTCTCTCTAGCATTTGTGCAGCTCTAAGTGAATTGCTCCTGCTCCAGCACTTCACCTGTGCTACCGCTTCGCTCTGAGTATCACATGCATCATCCATTAGCTTGACTTGCTGTATCATGGCTCTGCTGGTGTGATCTTACTAGAGATTTACAATGCAGTGCTGACATGGAGGGTATCAGACACCCAAGGAGGAGCAACCCTTACATGAATTGTCATGTTCTAGTTCAGTCTCTGACCTTAGGAACAATGCTGCCTCAGGGAGATCAACTTATTGACAGATCCTTGACTTCTGTTTCTGGAGAGTTCACTATATGACCTTTCAGAACCTTTGCTTTTGACTTGTTAATAAAGTGCTAATTGTTTGCACTTTCTTTTTTTCCTATGTTGTCAGTCTTGTAGCTACTCTACTTCTAGCAAGTGTCAGCAGAAATTCTGAAGAAAAGATAATCTGTGATGTTTACTGTTTAAAATGTAATCTTTCTTACTTTGATTTCTTTCTTTAAACAGCTGCTCTGGGCTAGGGACAACAGACATGCTTTAAATCTATTTTTTTTCAGCAGGTGGTCAGCCAGAATGCAGAGCCACCTGGTGCACATGGCTAACCACACAGCCTTCAGGTGATGGTTTTTGTCATGATGGGTACTAAACTCCAGTAGCGTCTCACCTTCCGCCCTCCAATAATGGGTAGAAATTGCATGGGGAGATTAGCCCCAGACTCCCACACAACAAAGGGGACTCAGCACCACTGACAGTCTCATTCCTCTCCGGACCACCCCCACCCCCCCACCCCCCCCCGAGAGACCTCCAGATGAGTCCAATGGTGATCCCCAAGCTTGTGAGTGCAGCATGGGTGAGAAAAGCAGCCTGCAACAATGGCTTCTGCCCAGAGCATCCACCCATATCCCCATGAGACCAGGCTCCATCATCCCCCCATCAAACTGTCAGATTACCATCTCCATGTTTTCTCCCCTGCTGTTCTTCACATTCAAGAGGTCCTTCCTGTCAGCATTTGGAAAGCCGTGTCATTATGTTTCTTTGTTCCCCACCTTACAACTCTCTTTTCTCTCTTGCAAGGTGATGCAATGCTGACACCTTTGCCTGCCTTGCTGACAGATGTTTTATCCTGCCAGTGTATGTCATTACCCAGCTTTTGTCTTTCATCTTTAAACTGTTTTTTCGGGGCAGGGGGTGATGTCTTGCTTGGTAGAGGACAGTGGGGTCTATAGTCAGCGTTCCTATATACCATATATGACATTAAAGTATACCATACTAAATGTTTTCAGTTCAGTCCAACTACTGGTCTGGCCCACCCGAGTAATAAAAGCTATGAGTTGCCTTACTAAACAAGCAGAAGACCTAATATTTGAGTAATACAAACAGCATGTACATCAGCCCAGGGAGCATGGGCATTGGTAGCAGGGAAGTGGTTAATCCACTCTTTTTTTTTTCTTCTTTTTTTTTTTTTTTCCCCTGCAGTCCCTGCCAGGTGGATGAAAATGAATCGCATTTCATTCTGCTCTCAGTCAGCCAAGATTGCTCTATAATTTTGTTTTTAGTCATTCGTGACTGAGACCTTCTCTGGCAAATTTAGTCACCGAATGTTTTTGCTGTTTAGCCCCAGTCGTTTGAAATCTCTGGGGGGAGTGGGCTTCCTATTGCGACAGCTGAGAGATGAGCAAGGGGAAAGTTGATGGATGTTGATAGTTCAGGCTGATGATATTCAGTATCGTTTCCATATCCCACATGGCTGGGCAGTGATACTCAATTCATTTATTCATGATCATATACAAAGGATTTTAGTCTTCCAACATCATATTAGCAAGTGACCTTAAAGGGACACAGTCAAGTACTTTTTGGGCCAGAATTTAACCTGCTGTAGAAACTGCTGTCTGCTGAAAGTGATATATAATAATACCTGCAACCATTACCATTCATCCTGCCATCTCTACATACTACACACATGTTACTAATGAAATTAATTTCAAGACCATTAGAAGAGATGGAAGTATCATTTTCCCTTTTAACAGAAGGAGAAACTGAGGCACATAGAAGTTAAACCATTTGCCACATACAGAGTCAAGGGCAAAAGTATATGTAGGATTGAGGTCTTCTGTTCCTGTTGTGAATAGGCAAGCAACGTCTTACACATTCTAAACAGTTCATTTGTATCTTTAATCCAGCCTTAGCTCTTGAAATAAAGTTTCAGAAAGAATTTGAGAAAGAATAAAAAAGAATTTCCTAAAATGTAAAAGGTCCCTTTGTTGGCTGGACTTTAGCAGCAGTTAGCAAAGAACTATTTCCACTCTTTCCAGTGTTTTCTCAACGGCATGGACAATGCTTCTGATGCACAAACAGGAAACCAAATAAAACTGAAACATGAAAGCATTCCTGTTCCATTCAGGGAAAGATGGATGGGGAGAGACTCAACTTGGATGAGCCTGGAATGCAGAGGGGGAAGGCAGAGGCATGTGCGTCTACCCATGAGCTTATGCGTGCAGGACACAATAGCAATCAGTGTGATGAGAGACATTTTGTTCTCCATTTTCCCAGGGGAAGTTACGAGCACTGCAGAGTCATGCAGCTGCTCTAAATGGGGTTCTGGTTCACTTGTCATGATCAGGAAATAAGTCTGTAGCAGGATTGCAAAGGGCTGTGGCACAGCTGAGACATCCAGTCGTGTTAGTGTGGTGAGACCCTATGGTTTCCGTGGAATGGTGCTGACTGTTGACAATAGGAGCTGATGGAGAAGGTATTTCCATGAGGGTAATGGCTGGCTGGTGGAGGTTAGGGCCTGAGGCCATTATTACCATTGTAAATTCTGGAAATACAAAAATGCAGAGAGAAAAAATAAGGAAAATTGCCTTTTTATATATTGGAGAGTTTAAAGTTGAGCTGCTTGTTGCCATGGCTACAATATTCAGTTTGCAGTCTTTAGTTATTTAAGACCAAGGGCTCAATCTTGCTGAATCAGTGAACTCAATGGAAACATGTCACCCAGCCTCAGCAGGGAAAGAATGAAACCATGGTAGTGTGGTAGGGAAAGAGAACCCGTTCCCATCCCATCACAGAGCACATCCCTGGTGTTCAAGGGGGCTTTGTGAGGTGCGGGAGTGATGGCTCTGCAAGGCGGCGGGAATGGATGCAGGCAGTTCCTTCTGAGTTGACAGGCCAGGATGCTCCACGCTGGTTCTTAGTTCCTCATAATACAGCATGAGCATCTTTTTAGTGGAAATGATTGGGAGTAGGGCTGATAATCCCTGTTTGTCAACTACCAGCAGCTGCATAAATATATGGACTATATTAATAATTTTTAAGACCAAGTTTTCTTAAAAGGAGTCATAATTTTTCACTGCCGGTTAGGCATGTCTCAGATGTTCACCTTATTCCCAGAATGGGCTTTTCATGGTTCATCTAGCAATGACATTGTTTGTGTTTATCATGGAGAACTGAAGTTTTCCTGGTGTGGATGTTCAAATTACTGTTCAACAGGATTAGGATCCGTTAAAGATCCCAGTCTATTTGGCTTCATTTGTGAAGTCTAATGAGACCATGGTGGAGTACCAAGAAAATGCAGCCAGCAGGAGTTTTTCTCCTCTTCTTTGGTTCTCTTCCAGCAGATTCCCAGAGGGACATGCTACTAAACAACATGTTGTGTTGTGAAACACTGTCTTATGAAAAAGTGGGTCCCAGCTATATGCCTTGATGCCATTCTTATGTTTTTGCACTTGCCAAAGAAGAACCAGAACGATTTCACAATCTTTAGAGAAGGAAACAAGAAAAACAAGTACAAAATCAAATTCTCCAGGTCAGAGATAGCACAGTGTGCACATCCTCTGTAGCAGGCTGCCCCAGCTTCACAAAGTAGCTGCCTTTCTGTACAGACAGAAGTATGTTACAGGTTTTGATGCAATACTGAGAAACACAAATGCCTTACAGTTGCAGGACTGACTACCACATCAGAATCTTGGGTGAAAATGTATGGACATGATTCTCTGAGTTGTGTCTGTGTTCTAAAGTGTATCTGTCTGTCTGTCTGTGTGAACACATTACCTCACAAATGAACACAGTAGCCTAGTATTCCCTAGAATGCTGCCATGTCCCAAAGCTACATCGCAATGCCCATGATTTGTCTGTGGATCCCTGTCCCCAAAATTCATCTCGCAGGCTGATCCTAGGGTTACTCAAACGGTTCCCTACATCTGTAGGTTGACCGTTTCCCTGCCTTTCTGATTTATTATATGCATTTCCTATTGCCTCAAGAATAGTGATGATTGTATGTCCCCTTTGAGACATCTGGTTCATATGTGCTGTAGTCGATGGCTTTGCCTCCTCACCAGACGGTAGGTAGAGCACTCCCCAGATCAGCCTCAAAGCTTCTGCTACCCCTGAGTGAGACTAGATAAGACTGCCTCATATTGAGACAGAGACAGGAGAGTTTTATCAGGAAGGAACATGAGCCAAAGGAAAGCTTTGGAATTTCACTTCAAAACGACAATGCCATTAGCAGCCCCCTTTGTGTCTGGTTGCATGGGTGGGAAGACATTCTATTAATGTCCTGAGCAAGCAACAGCTGCCTCCATGTGGTTAGTGAACAGCACAGGGAGACTACGTTAGTGTGAAATTAAAGGATTTGGGAGGGAAAAGGGAGATTTCCAGAAAAGTTAAACACACCTAGATGACTGAGGGGAGGTCTTGTCTCCTTAAGGGAGAGCTAAAGTAGTGTCATCAAAAACTCTGGAAGATGAGGACGGAGAGGTCTCTCCAAGAGCTAGCCACATCCAATTCACCACCAGCATCACTCCATGCTTCTTCCCAGCTCCTCTCCCAGCTACAGTCCCCTTACACACCTCTGTCCTCTTGCCACAGTGGGAACTCCGCTGAGTCTCCGCTCTGGTGATAACATGGAATATGATCCACATTTCCAGTTCAGAGGTGAAAGGGAGACTCAGATTACAAGCAGAGCACCCCACTCCCTGTGGAAGAACTTTTGCTCACACTTCCCTCCTCCTCCCGTGAGGATGCTTTCCAGGATGCGTTAGCAGCAGTTCCCAGCATTTCTGTTAACATGTCTCTGCTACCCAGTGATGCAGGATCCATTTGAAGAAATCAGTTGCTAGGAAGTAGGGAAGGGATGATTCCCCATTCATTAAATCAAAACAAATTGCATTGGGAAATAATAAATTTTTATTTAATATGGATGATGCAATTGAACGTCCTTTTATAAATGAGTTATTATTTTATTGACTGCTACTGCCATTGTGTGTGAATCTTGAGACTTACAAACTGCTAGATAATACTGGTTAGACCTACATATGGTAGTGAGAAAGGTTGTTGAGACACCCTGGGAGAGGTTTTTTCCCTGCATCAGTTCTGCCTGTCTCCTAGAGGCTTGCTACCAGGGAAAGTTAAGTTTCAGTACAGATCATTCTGCTGTGTGCTGTGTGGACTGATGTTTGCTGGGGGGCTGAGCTGTTTTGGCTGTTCATGGCTCAACTGTTTTGTGGGTCACAAGCAGGGGCACAGTTATCCCTTCATCACTATTGTGTGAACTCTGTAAATCTGGATTCAGTATAGCAAGGTCTCCCCCAAATGCACCACGGAGCAGGATGAGCCCTGGGATATTTGCCCCTGTAATTTCCTGTCCCTGATGCATGCCTTAATACACTGCCTTAGTATATCTTGTCACATCTGCACAGGAATTTCATACAACTTATGTGTTGATAGGTATTTATTTTCTCCTTGTGTCCCAATCCTGAATTTTCTTTTCCTCTCTCTCACCCTTCTCTCCTTCCTTCTCTTTCCCTGAGCTGTCAATACTAATGAACACAGAAACATCTTTATCTAACCCCTCGTGACACCTTCTGCATCTGAACTCCCTGCTAATGGTTTATGGGAACCTTCCATTGATTGGGTTAATAGAGAATAAAATTGCCTCCTAACTGTATTTCACTTTTATTTTAAAATTATGCCCCCTATCCCCATGTCTGGGGAGGAGCTCTTAACCCTTTCATTGTTCCAGTCCTGATGTGGCTACCTTTGCCTTCTCTAATTGCTACCCAGTTTGGAGCTGGGGAGGTTGGGTTGGGTGGAAATGAATAAAATCCCTAAAGGAAATGTGTGGAATTTCTGTGAAGATAGTGAAAATTATCTGAATAGAAGAAATACCGTGAAAGAAACTATGCATACGTTGTAAATGTTGCTGAGAGCAAGTGAGACCATGGATTACTAGGTTGCTGTTATTCAGCCCCTCATATTAAGAACTCAGCCTCTTTTCCATCAGACCAGTATTCTTCACCTGTGTGAAATGGAATGGAGACCCTTATCTTCTTATGACTTCTTTATTGTCCAGGTTTTGTCACAATGTTAGAGAAATGTAAAATGTTGCCTGGCTCTGCTGCCACGCATTGGAATTACGCTTTTCAGTGTGCAGTTTATGCAGCGTTTGTGTGGGTATGCAACTTGGTCTGAACTTTTAAGATCTTTGTAAAATGCACAGTGAGGATTTCCTTCCTTCTCTGTACTGCCTGTGGCCATCGCAACAGTGGATGAATATGGACTTATTCTGGTCACCAAAACAAACTATAAAAGAGCAAACCAGCTGGCAAAATAGTCTGCTGCACAGGTAAGAGTTTTAGATTTCTTTGAGGTCTCTTTCCTCTAACTTCATCACTGTCCTCGCTTCTGGTCTTTAACAACTTGCCACAATGGTAGACAGCGAAATTATTTCTTATAGTGAACGTGTGTGCTTTCATCCTAAAGGGTCCAAGCATGCTTTGCCAATATGTGTGGCAATAACCATTATTCCCTGGCTGTGGAACAGCTATGTGAAAGCACTGGGGAATGTATGTGGAAGTATGAAGAAACGAACAGCATGGTGTTCCTTTGAAACTGGTGTACAGATCAGATGAAGGAGGGATATTTCACAGTGGCGGGAAGTAATTCTCAAATATTAATGTGATCAGGGCAAACAGGATAAACACCCCATGGTGGCACAAGGATCTTTAGTGGCAACAGTAATCAAGGGTACCAGCATTTTAATTTCTTTTAAAGCATTGCTAGAAGCACAGCTCCCTTTAATTCTGTTGAGGGATTGGTTCAGCACCAACTCTGAGAGAAGAGTTCTCCCTCAGAATAATAAATACTGTTTTCTGAGGCTCTCTGCCTTTTCTGCAGGTCTCTCTGTCATGGACCAGCAAGGCCTTTTAGTAATTAGGTGATGAGATTTGACAAGATCACAAAACAGACTGATATGGCTGCAGGTTTCTGCCTCAGTTTTCAATTATTATTTATCTGAGCAAAACAGCTCCTCTGCTACATTGTGGTGGTTCACAGGATAATTTTTCAAATGAGCATTTTAGCTAATATCCCATAATGGCCCAGATATGCAGACTGAACCTCCTAAAAGATTTAGATGTTTATGGTATTTACCTGTAACAGCTCCAGCTCTTGGAATCATTCCACAGTAATGCCTCTTTCCAGACTGGTTCAGGGCAGACTATGACAACCATCACAACACTCATTCTTGCTGTCTCAGGAATCGGTTCCCACAACTGATACAGATGCTTTGCCTGCCTGCTTTTAATTTGCTGCAGATGGAGAGCCTTCTTAGAGAGCAGAGCCTGTTCTAGTGACAGCATTCACATCCCAAGCAGCACAGTGTCCTTGCAAAAACAATTTCTGCACATCTTTTGTCATTATTGGCTGTACCCAGACTTGCCCAAAAACATGGCTTGAAAACAGTCTCAAGCCTTTCCTCTGCAGGTGAGTATCTTGCAGCTCAGGGCATTCCCATCTACTGCTGAGATCAGATAACTGCTTTTCTCTGAAAGCTTGGCATAGACATCAATTCAAGAACTAAAGATTATACCATTCCAGTCCTGATTTGGGCTATACTGCTCATGATTTTCTCCTGCATGTCATTTACACTCTTCTTATCCATTGCTGGCGGTGATGGGGGTATGAATCACATTACTGCAGCTGGTAATTTTAGAAACGCTGCCTGAGAATGCTGCTAAATATAGAGAGGGGTGAGTAAAAGGCCTTCCTCTTATCAGGCATCAGTGTAGGTTCTTGGCATCTCATAGATACATGTTGTATCATTCCTGATTTAAGGCTCTGGAGAACCTTTGATGAAGCCATGCCTGTCCATCATAGAACAGAAGGCTGCCTGCAGTCAGCAGCACATTAAGCAGAGTAAGAGGTCCCCAGGGCCAGGCAGTACGTTGGCAGTTTGTCAGGTAGGGCTCTGCCAATGAGCACTGCCACTGAAGGTTTAATTTGAGATCTGCTCTGTGTTATTTACAAGGAATCTTGAGGCTAAGTAGGAAGGATGAAACACTTGCGTCTGTATCCACAAGCTGAGGGGTATAATGCACAAGCTGCAGTGGGTGGAGGAGAAAATATAGAGACAATGTAGACCTCTAAGCAGGATGCAAAAGTACAGGCCTACCCAGCAGGAAAAATTGAAAACACCATTAAAGGCCAAATGAATAAAACTATCATGTAGCTCATGCTTGACAGCTTGGGTATGAGGCCTTTGGTTGCCAGACAAGAGCTGCTGATGCAAATGTCCTTTCAAACATCAGGTGTAACTTGGGCTCATAGTGACGCTCTCAGATGGTGCAAGGAGGAGTTCTGCCAGTACTGCTTCTGTGAAGGACTCTTATTTACGAGGATGGTCTCTTTGTAAGTGAAGAGTTTCGGGCCCAATTAGGACACTGAAACAGCCTCCTGAGCAGCCAGTGTGCACCAACGCCAGTAGGAAGCCGCAAGTAGGATCTTGCAGTCAGTAGGACTGAACTGAGTGGGAGTGAGAGTAAGAATAAACTTCCAAGTGTCCCTGCAGTGCCAAAGTAATGCAGTTTTACTGGTGTGAAGCCACAGCCCACTCCTCCTGGCAATGGGAGAAAGATTACAAAGTTTTCATGTCTACAAGCTTCGGTTTCCTCCAGGAGCAAGAAGTCACCCTAGAGTGAGTTACTGCAAGCGCTTCTTCATCCGTGTACAAATGAAGTTGGAGAATTATCGTTTCCCCACAACTTGTATTTTTGCCCAGATTTCTCGTCTTCATTTTGCAGATTTACCCTTTAAGACCCAAGTACCTGCCTTTGCCAAGTACAACTAAGGAAGTGTCAGCATTTTCCTAAAAAATGGCCATTCCCAAAATGGTTTTCTGCCCCCAACCCCCCCCCCCCCCCCCCAGATGTCAGTGGAATTATTTAAACCAGTTTCATCATTTATACTGGCAGAAAAAAACCAATAAGATGCCAGTATACATCTCCATGCAAATGACGTCTTGCAGCCCTGTGATAACCAAGACTTGGAACATTCTTGTACATGGAAAGGGAAAAGAAATGGTGTGTTTGTGTGTGTTTGTGTTCAGTGGGTGACAAAAAGGAGAGCTCATATAGAAAAGACCTTGCAAGCCAGAGCAGAAGAGAGCTTTCATCTTCTTCCAAACAGAAAAGTGTTTGCATATCAACTGTAGAACAGAGGTCTGATTTCCATGCCAATACCAAATGAATCCTTCATGCCAGTGCAGAAGGAAATTTACAGGTCAATACAAGAGAGCTTTTCTGTGAATTACACTACAAAAAAAGGTGCTCACACTGACCTAAAAGCAACCACTTTTTTGCCCAAATTAGCCCAAAAGAGAGCTTGCCCACCGATGGAAAAAAACCTGCCTAAAACAGCCCTTGTAGCTGCCCTAGGAGAAAAAGAATGACAGAACCAGTCTTTTCAAACCTAGACCAATTAACAAGGTAAAAGAAAAGGTCCTATGATAATTAAAAATTAAAACCAACAAGACAACAGTGTAAAAAATGAAAGAAATGAATAAAAACAATTAGCAGAGATGAAAAAACAGGGATGGGAATGATATAAATTGAACCTATTATAAGGCACTAATGACATTCGAAAACCTAATTTTTACATTGTCAAACCATTTTGATTAAGTGTTAAATGCTGCTCTTATGAACTTGGCATATATTGTGCAAGAGCAGTAATTTCTGCCTTTATCTTTTTCTCTTTCTCTGAAAAGGTGGTTGTGGGCTGAAAGAGGCAGCAAGCGCTCACCAGTTATCAGTACTCTTTTCCCTTCCTTTGTACATGGCAGGAAGCCCCAGCCCTGCCTGATAATGGCTATTTTCATGTTCACTGGCAGTGGGGTGCAATGAGGAGAGAGGGGTGAGAAATGGTGAAGACATTGGGTGCTGAAAAACAGACGTCTTTATAAATAGGAAACTTTTCTCCTTTTTTCCCTTTTTTCCTCCTCCCCCTTTTTTTTCAAAAACGAAATAAGCAAAATAATTGAAAGAAAGAAAATTGACTTTTTATTGCTTTTTAAGTGCTTAACATGAAGTTTCATCTAGTAAAATTATTGTTATTTTTATCTTTAGCTGTGTCGTGCATGCTTCTCCTTAAAGAAGATATTTCTCCAGTTCAGGATGCCAGCTGCAGGGAGCTGCGCAGGGAATGACAATGGCCTATGCAAATACAATGCATCAGCTGTAAAGCCTGTTCCAGAGCACCCGCCCCTGCTGGAGCAGAGCTGCTGGCGGCACAAAATGCGGTAGGCAGGCAGGGCCCGGCCCTGAAATGTGCGGAGTGGGTGCTGCAGCTGGGAGGTGAGAATGCTCCACACCTTCTACCAGTCCCTCAGCGGTACCAGTACTGCACGGCAGGGAGTGACAAGCCGGGGAAGAGAGTGCTGGATCCACTTACACGTCAGAAAGGTTCAGGGAGGCCAAATGCGGTCATTAATTTGGAATTTGTGACTCCAGATCACCCCAATCTTGGTTTTCTAAGGACTCACTTCACTAGCCCAAGCCCCTGTTGCATCAGCTCTCAAGAAGCCGGATGTCTGTGTAGCTGCCAGCTGCCCTGTCGCAGAGCACGGGGCTGTGTTTTCTGTCCAGGTTGCCTCTGCAACCTCTGGTAACGTACCAGGCCCTGCTAGACTTGTGCAAACACTTGTGACTCTAGAATTGGTCAGAAAAGTGAGATGAGGGACATTTCCATTGGGAAATTAGGAATTTTCAGCAAGAGGAATAATAATAATAGTAAAAAATAATTATTTTGCTTGAAAACGGAGAAAGGGCCAGGAAAGCACTTTGCTGGTGGTTTATGGTGATTTGGACTGGTCCTGGGTCCTGTGCACTCCTCAGCTCTGTCCATAAGATAGTGACAGACTTGTAAATGGTAGACCTGGGCTATGTGGCAGACCAGAAGAACCCGAATCCAGCATGATGGTCCACATGCAGCAGTAGTTAACAACGTGCTTCTCTCCGGCACCTGGAGATCAGCAAGACACGGTAACTGGGACAGGGGCATGTAGGTATCTTGACCAAGGGCAGCGATCATATGAAAGGTGATAACACAGAAACTAAATTGGGCTCAAGAGGGTGGCATGTCTGCAAATTATGGTGCAGAGAGAATCTTTCCGCTTTGGCAGGGCACAAAGTCTTTTACAGAGACATTGCATCCCTCGGGACAAAAGATTTGATCGCATCTCAGTTGGTGCCAACCTGACACAGAAGAAAAATTATACATTACAAAATGCTAAAAGACAGCTAAAGGGAAGAATTCAGAAGAGGGGACAGAGAAACAAAAATAAATCAGAATCACCACAGAGAAAAGAGACTGAAAGTAGCAGGAAAATATAGAAGAACTTTTGGAAGGTAAAGATATTAGAAAGAAAAAAAATACTGAACAAAAAAGGGGGGGAATAAAAAGCTGGGACATAAAGCCAGGCAGCATGGTCAGTGTCCTTTATATCAATTTTTAGTGCTCCTTTTCAGCTGCCCTAGGAATAGTTCATAAACCACAGCATTTATTATAGGGGTGGTGTCACACACTGCAAACCTATTTTGTGAATGTTACCACTGGGGGATCACATGTTGAACTGGCCTCCATTGCAGTTGACAGGCTCAATAAATTCAGAAAGATAAAGAAGAACGCAGGTGACAAAATGTATTTGGAGTATGTGTAGTGTTCACTCTTTTTGTTCTGCAAAGAAAGGAATGTGAATCCCCCATGTTACCAGCCACCACAATTTCATTGTAAGCCTTGTAAAATCTAATGTTAAAGCCTAAGCTCTTGGGTCATGCAATTATGTGAATCTTTGCTTTCATTTTTTAGAATGTCAGTTTCTAACCTGTCTGCTTGAGGAGAAAGACTTGGAAGTACAAACATGTACAGACTCAAAGCCAACTAATTATTGATTTTTTTTTAATGTCTTGATGCTGGGATTCTAGATTTCGAATTTCCAGAATACAGACAATGGGCACAGTGGCTTTCTTGCAGCCAGCACCAAGGCACATGAGAAGTTCTTACCATATTCCTCTGGTTTAGAGATCTAGTATCTCAGCGAACTGTCTTTTAAAAAACCTGTAGGGCTTGATGCAAGTTGTACAGTCTTGACCAATGTTTAATTTGTATCAGTCACCTCACAGAAGTGAGCTAATACAACTAAAGTCTACCAAGCTTAGCCAGCTTTTATTACATAGAGATACATCCCTCATATTTAATATTTATCATACTCATCTACTCCTTTTGTTTAAAGTGGCAGATTTCTGGGAGGGAGCAACCGTTAAATCCCATCAAAACTGGATACAGCTCCACAGTGCTGAGAAGAACCATGATATTAAAGATTCTGGACTGTAAAAGCCAGACTGGGCTTCCATTCAAGAATTCATTTCATGATGCCAGTGAAAAAAGAAGCAGCAATTCAGTAAGTCAGAAAGAGGGGATGCGGGCAGCTGTGTCATGCATTGCACAAAAAAGAGCAGCAAGATAGTTTTAAACCCTTTCTGGTATGTTTTGAGGTGCTGCAGCCACCCTTGATGGTAGTGTAGACAGTAAAATGTATGATTTGAAAAAAAAGAGAACTTGTATCAGAAAGAGCTGATTGCTTTGAACAAGGCCACTAAAGCATAACTAGGATTCCTCTGTCAGCTGTCCTCTCGGCAGGTACATGTAGTGCCGTTGTCTCAAGACAAACAGTGGAAATGAGGATTCAGTGAGAGTTAGGAGGACTTAATCTCCCCTTTCTAGTGACCTCAAGCTCCTGTATTTTTGCCTTGCTGCAGGAACTTGCTGCTTGATTCTCCAGTGCTGTGCTACAGCTTATCTCCAGCTGTGCACTAGGAATATAAATCATGCCAGTGCTGCAGCCGGGCAGAAGAGATGGGAGTATTCGGATTGCTGTCTCCTCTGGGCACTCGTGCAGATTCTCCGCTTCAGCCCTAGGAGAAGCTTCCTTCTGCAGCTGCAGCTGCTGAAGCCATGGTGCTGCTCCCTTCAGGACTGTGCTAGGGACAGGGCTGTGATGAAGAGCTCTGTGCCAGCACAACCGCTATGCAATCTGGTCTCTGTGGAGCATGCAGCATCTAACCCATGCATGGTTTATGTTTGCAGAGAAAGAGGGAACTGAGGTTGCAGCTTCTTTGCCAATGTGCCCTTTCCCATTTACAGTGTAAGTACTGTGGAAAATTTAGAAGGACAGACAAGCAGAGGCTGACAGGTTGAGTTGTTTACGGAGTCAGACCTTGAGAAGAAGCAGACTTATGATAGTTATTCAGGTCTGTATCACCCACGTAAGGACTCCATTTGTTTGCAGGGTCTGGTAGCCAAAGAACCTGTATTAGGAAGGGATGTAGGGTTAGCCGTATGAGATGATAGAAGCCCAGATGCCCAGATTTAGTAGACAGGAGGAGTGTGTGTACATGTCTACATCTGCCTCTGTGTGTGCATGCTTGCAGGACAGAGGAGCAAGGCATCTGACCAGATGTTCCATCTTCTGCCACCCTCATGGTTCTTGTTAACTTAGGTTAAATTTTTCTGCTTTCTTCCCTCTGCACCCTCCTGATTGTGTGATTACCTCCCTCCTAGCTGTAGTGCAGGCTATCTAATTCCATTCAGTGCTTTGGCAATGGAGATCATTGGCTTGAGGTTAGAGAGGGTGAAGTGACTGTTGCTGGTGGTCTCATCCTAAGTCCCTCTGTGGCAGCTACCTGTTGGCCCTGACAGTACCAGTCATCGGTATTCTGCTTCAGAGTGCAGAGTATGGACCTCGTAGCCTGAGGAACAGCATCTGTCAAGAATGTATTGGACTAAATCTGTCACCAGTGAAGGGGCATTGCAAGTTGTAGAGGTGGGCTATAAGAGGTAGCGGGGACAAGGCTTAGGAAAGAGAAAAAGAAAACCAAATTAACAGTACGGTCAGATTCTACCTTGTAGAACAAACTGGTGCTAGACATTCTCAGACTCAGCAACTTCATTCTTTTCCTGGCAAGAGAGAAATCAAAGATGGTGGGAAAAAAGCATTTCTAATGTGCTGCCCTTGAGGTGTGAAGCAGTCAGGCCTAGGATTCCCTATTGCCTGGTCATCCCTGACGCTGGGTTTAAAGTTCTTGGCTCCTCTGCCTAAGCAGAAATGGGAACAATAACTCTTCATAGATTTATTCTTCAAAGTCTGTTACAGGACAGTTGAACAGAGCAGAAGAAATGGAGTGTTGTCTACCTAAGAAGAAGAAAAAGGCAGCAAGGAATCTGGGTTTATTAGCATTTCTGCCACTGACTCATTGCATGGTTTGGTATGGTTTTGTCTTTTGCTTCTTCACAGCACTCCTGTAAATATGGTGGGTGTATGTAAATAGCCTTGGTATGCTTGGATGGAAGCCATGCAAGAAGGGAATTTACAAGAACAAACCATGATACCACAGAGCTTTAGCCAAACAAACGGAAAGACATGGCTTCCCTAGAGTCAGTATAAGCTATTTTCATTTGTCCTTTGGCACAGTAGCTTCAAGCCCTGGCATTTAGATGTCCCTCCTGTGGATGGCTCCTGCTGTGCTGTAAAAGGGATGTGAGAAGCACACCCCCTAGGATGGGCAGGGTCCTGCAGAGCAGGCAGCAGTGGATTTGGAAGCAGGCAAGAGAGATTTGTATTGTTCCCAACTGAGGGGGCAGTGCAAAGAGAGACATTCTGCTAGAGGCCACTTCTGTTGAAGGGGAGTCTGACAGGATGAAGGTCATACAGTGAAAGGTCCCTTTGTGTTGCTGACTCTCAGAGTTTCTCTGGGTCCCCTTAATTATAGTGTTCTCCCTCTCCCAAAGTCATGTTATAATTGTGAAGTTCATCTTTCTTTTTAAGTATGTGGTTACATTTCTAGTACCTCTGTTGCAGACAAAAAATTAAAAATGTAAATCACAGGGCTGGTTGTTTTTTGTTTTTTGGTTTTTTTTGTTTGTTTGTTTTTTGTTTTTTTTTAACTAGGGGAAAATAAGAATCATGTGACTTTTAAAAAGAAAAGACTCAGATTTTTGGTACCTTACTCATTACTCATGACTCTTGAAGGCTCGAGACTAGCACTGCTAAGTGAGTTAGTACTACCAGTATCTCAGATTATTAAAGGTAGAAACTGAAAACTAATTACAAGTTCATGTTGTTTTTTTCTGTAGTGTTCCACTCAGCTGGTCAGAGTGATACCAGCCTGTTTAATTGCCTTTCCTCCTGCCTGTCAGTTCCAGTGTCTGTTTTTCGTATTGGTATCATAAAGCTGCTGGGTTCATGACATATTTATTTCAGGGAGGGAAGTCCTCTGTCAATATCCACTGATTTTTCACCTTAGTTTAAATAAAGTGAATAGGATATTACAAATTTATTTTTTGCTGATAGGTCCAATTTTGTAAAGCTTATATTTTTGCAGGTATGTAAACATTTACAGGGGGATCCATTGTGCTTGAGATCCAGGTAGCCAGTTGGGGCCATTCTCTACAGTTGCTATATTCATTATCCCACTCTTTTCAGTTTCTTTTTTCTCTGTCTTGCTCTCACCTTCCCTTAGACTTGCTCTCTTTTTCCTATGTCTTCCTGCAGTGTTGTCTTTCTCATGCTGCCTGTGCTAGCCATGCCCTTTTCCCCCTGAATGCCTCCTCCCCTGCAGCTGTGGCTTCACACCACATTGTGCATACCCCTTTCTGCCTGCTGTGTTTCCATCTTTGCTCTTCTGCTCTACTCCTCTCCTGTACCTCTCAATTTTTCTCTCTTTGTCTCCTGCTGCCTCATTCTTCTGTCTCCCAAGGGCTGCTTTCCCAAGAGAAGCTAAGTCGAATTGATCTGCCATTTAATTACCTGATGTGTTCATTGCCTGTGCCTGCTGTTTGCAAATAAGCCTGCCTGAAACTCCCTGGGGGAGGTGAGGTTGTGTGGCAATGGGGGAGGTGGATAGATGGGCTGGCAGCAGCTCAGCCAGAAGGCAGCTTCCTCGGAAACAGAACACCTGCCAGCAACACCTGTGCTCGTAAATGTTTGCTGCCATCCTTGGTCAGGCCCCAACACTGAGAGAATGAACGTGTCTATTCCATGGCATCACACCAAGGCAGCTTTCTGGCATGTGTGAAAGCTTCTAACTAGCACTTACCCCAAGCACACAATGTTCAGGTGGAGAAATGCACGCCAAGAGGCACACACCTCTGTAATTAAGGCTACAGGCTTACTGTGAGACCTCCTTTCAGCCCAGTAGTTTCTGCTCCAATGGGCCATGTCATTGTACTTCCCCATGGGACGGGTGGCATGCACAGGGGTGTAGATGAGGGAGGACCATGACTTTGTCACGTTCTGAAACCTTTCACTGCAGAATTTCAAAGGACTTGGTCAGAACAGCTAGCTACAAGCCTTACGGTCTCCCATGCAGGCCAGTAAGGCTCCCTCTTCCCTGTCTGACAGGCACCAGGAAGTTGGTAACTCATCCAAGGTCATTGCAATGATTTCTGGCTGCAGGTAAGGTGAAACCCATGTCTTCTGCTTCTGGACTGCAGACGCAGTCTTCTTTTCCCAAAGGGATTTAAAGAAGGACTATGGTATGAATAGTACCAACCCATTTAAGGGATGTCTTTGCAGAAACCCTGCCTATGAATGAAGCTACTTTGGATTTAACACCACAGAGTTGATTAAAGAATATGAAAAGATTAAACATCAAGACAATTGGTCTTGCCAGGGAGACATAATTAAGGATTTTTGCAGTGAGCATGGAGATGTCCTTCCCTTTCCCCATGTTCGTGTACATTTACCTAACTTGTTTGTCACAGAAGGAAAATTGTGAGCTCCATCTCTCTACAAATACCCTGGAGGCTTCGCTTCACCTCAGTGTAACAGGTGGATGAAAGCCCTAGGCTTGGAAGGCTTTGCCAATTAATAGCCATTTTCTCCTCTCTTTAAACACCCCATGTGACTTCTTAAGCCTTAGGCAGCAAAGCGCTCATGGAAAGAGCAGGCTGTTCACTAGCGCCAGTCACTGACTTCTGCTGCTTTCCTAAGCACTGCCCATGCTGACCCTTGCTGCTAGCAGAATGACACGAGTTGTTGTTAAGGGAATAGACACAGATTATAGTGTGTGTACAGCAGAAAGTATTATGTCTGCTTCGCCTGATCAGACAAGAAATAAAGGAATATGTTAAAACTGAATAATAATACCTAAGAAACACAGAGTCAATCTGAATTAGCCATAGGAAGAGCTGGCCAGTTGTCTTTGCTGCTTACGTGAAGTAATTTCATTATTTTCTCTGCAGCACCTCACCAATGGCATTGCAGATGTACTCTATTAATACGAGTATGGGCCATTCTGGTGAGCAGGGCTGCGAACACCAACTCACGTCCTTATATTGTTTCTGCTGGGTTTGAGGTGCATGTGTTCAACAGAAGAAATACTATCCGTCTGTTTTTTACTATCTTCCTTTCTCAGACTCCCTTTCTGTCTTTAAAGGCCTTGAGCTTTCTCTGGTTTATTCCTCTGTCTCTTCCTCTCAACATTCATTAAGTCAGCAAGCTCTTTGAGAAAGAAGCTGGGTTTTCATTCTGCCTGTGAAGTGTGGTCCTGGTCCATTTTGGATCCTGGAACTGCTACTGATCATCTGCAATTGTGCATGTGCTGCCCAGCAAAGAGCACAGGATGGCTGTGTGGTGATGTTTCCATGAGCTGTGCCCACGCAGGCAAGAAGTCAGGATGTATTCTTGGTACAGGCAAAGTCTGAGGATCCCTTTTCAGTTTTCTCCTTATACTGAGGATTACATTAGGAAAAAAGTGTGTGGCACAGACAAAGGCTAACTTAGAAGATGTATCTTAGAGAAGATTCTTAGGCTAGAGCTGAAACACAGAGCTATGATAGCAGAATGCAGAGCTGGCCAGTCCTGTCCTCCCAGCTCTTCTTGCTTCTGACTTGAGTTTTATGTGTAGAATATTCTTCAGTCCAGTAAAGCACCTTGATTCAAAAAAAGCATTTAATCTTGTACCTCAGTTTCACTGAAATCAATGGGATGTAAACACATACTTAACCTTAATCATGTTCTTGAGTATTCCTCTGAGCTGGGCCTTTTACGATGCCATGAGTCCCTGGAAACTTGTATGAGTTTTGCTTTCTTGCATGCTGCTTCTCATATACTATTGATGGAACAATCTGTTACTCATTAATGCTGCAGATTAAGCCATTTTGCCTGAATCTGTTTTTTCAGTAGACATTTTAACTGCTCATCTTATATGATATATTTATTTGATTTCCAGTGCCTAGTTATAATATGACAGCAAATCTAGATTAGGTTTAGTAACTATTTATTCTGTCTCCTCAGGCATACATTGACTGCAGAAAGTGGCATGAACTCAGTGTTGGTGTTAAGCTGCAGCAGTGATGGCCATCCTACAAAATTAAACAGAGAGAGAGAGAATGAGATATCTCCAGTTGCAAATTATCATCATGTAGATGTGAGAGACATGAATCAGTTCCACTGGAGTTTCAAGGACAGATTCCATAGAAATCTGTCAGGAAGGTTCTGGGCCCTTTCTGCTGGTAAGTGGACTATTTTTTGTATCTTTCTGGAGGAGAAAGGGTACAATCTCATGATTAGGGGAGTTAGTTTTCCACTTAGAACTGCTGAATGGGAGCCCTGGCTATAGAACAGATAGACCCTGGGGAGCTCAGGTGATGCCAGTGTGTACACCATTACCCCAGAGTTACTAGCCTGCCTGCCTGGCATGTGGCTTTGCTATTAATGAATATGTGGAAAGGTTATTGGACAGCGTGGAGGTGACTGCTTTGGTGGAGGCTGTTTGTTGTCCCTCCTCCTTGTGGGTAGTTGGGGTTTTCTGAGCATTACCAACAGATCAGTCACTGTTGTGAGGCGCTCCACACTTGTCACTCCACACTTAACACTCCACACTTGTCACTCCTTGTTTGTCACTCTGTCATTCCTTTTCACCCCCTGGGAGGAAGTGAGGAGGGTTTCTTTTGGCAGATGATTTTCATGCTGGCTCCCTGGAGAGCAGTGATCCTTCTGTGCATCTGTATGAAGCTCACCTCCCATTGCTGAGAGTCTGTCTGTCCTCTCGGAGGCTGGACTTCTGTCTGCTCAGGTCACCAGTTGTGCTCTGGGGTGCATGCCAAGTAAGCTACTACAAAGTGAGTTATTCACATTAGACCAAGGTCTACAAAGTCAGGGGATTACTGGCTACCAAAGAACCCCTCGCTAAACTGAGAGAGAAAGATGTCTATACAGTTGGTCCAGAGAAGTTCTGCTGCTGGACAAAGAGTAGCAGAACACAGAAAAACTTTCAGAACAGGTTTGCTGAGAGGTCACAAGAAAAACTGAACATAAACAAATTCACCGTGGAAGCATGTCCTAGTGTTACAGCTTTTCTTGGAGTGTGGCTTAGTAAATCACTGTGAAAGTACTGTGTTCCTTGCTCCTTCTCATTGCTCTAGAGCATTCAAAAACTGGTACATGTGAGCTAGGGGACTCTGCCAGTCCCGTTGTGATGTCTGTGCTTCCCAGAAAATCTCTCCTGCAAGGTATTTAAAAGCAGATGTACAGCTATTAATTCAACTGTAAATCTCTTGCTGCATTGCATGCCAAGCGAGCCTCTTCCGTGGCAGGTGTCTCCCTGATTATAATCAGCAGAGAGGATACAGGCATGGTGGGGGACAGCAAGGGATACAGCCTCTGGATGCTCAGGAGCAGTTACAGGACCGGCTGCTCTGGGCACTGTGTGAGGGGAAGGGCCAGAGCCACTGCAAGTGTTTTGTCATGCTGTCACTGTGCCTGGCCCCTCAGGGAGGCAGAGCCCTGACAGTTTCATATTCATTGTCTTGCAGAAAGAAGGTTAACAATGGGAAGGTGGCTGTTTGCAGGGGCTCAAGAATTAATTAGTGGTTTTCTTAGCTCTGTTTAGGTGCTAAAAGAAGGCAGGTTCAGGGCAAGAGCTGCCTGGTAAAGGACCGTTAGCTATTTCAGTGAGCAGTGGTACTATGTATTCTTAATATACTTTCTCTACTGAGCATTGCAAAGGTGTAGGAAGGAATAAAGAATTCAAGCACCATCCGTGATTTCTTGACTGTGTTGTTAAGATACAAAATAGAGATATAAAACTGGCCCATGGCAAGCTCCTCTTCACTTTGCTTTAGTGATTGTGTTGATTTTGCTCCATCTAGCTCTGATGGTGACTGGGAGACTGTTTCAGCACCAAATGTTGCTGCCCTGGTTGTTTATGGTGTGGAAGGTTTTAGGAGACATGTACCATCAAACTTCACATTCCTTTTCATTTGGATTGAATTTATGATGGCCACAAAAAAATCCAGTGGCTTTTGATACTGAATAAAGATGAGAAGAACTTATCTGCCACTTTGTTCTGTCTTAAGATACCCAAAATTCCAGTGTTGTGAGCTCTAATTTGGATTTCTGGCAGCACAACACATGAATTAGATAACTTGTTCTTCTTCCTAATACAATTAGATAATTTTGTGCTGTTTCACCAACCTCTTCTTGTGTGACTTAAGTGACGAGTCTGTGTGTCTGGGACAGGTTTAATGCCTACCCGCCCACAGGTTCCTCTTAAGCTGTCATTCTACACTGTCATTTATTCAGAGTTCCCACCTGAGACTGTGACTGCAGTGGTGTGCACTTAGTCTGACTTTCAGCTTGAACTGCTTCCAGCCCTGCTGCTTTCCCTGGGTTTTTAGGATAACTTACAGGTGATCTCACAAATGATAGAGGAGACTAAAAGGAGCCCATAAGAGCAACTGGCCCTGACTGATTATGTTTAACCTTAAGGGAATCTGTTTATGATAAACTTGCTTTTACAGTGGGGGAAGGATATTTTAGCAAAGACAAGAGCTGTTCCCATGCTGTCAGCTCCCAAACAACTGAAGAGCTGTGTTTAACACTGCAAAGACCAGTGGGGGATATTCCCTTTGGCCTGCCTATGTTGCCATTTCAAAAGACCCAAAAGTCATGTCTGTAGGTGACACACCAAATCCTCAATCTATAAAATTTAGAAGCAATAATTTTCTAAGCTGTTTTCCTGAAGGTCATGTAGTTATCAAAGCAGATCAGTCACTGGCAGATTCAGTTCTAATTGTACATGAAGGTGGTCTGATTAAATTAATTGGAAAATCTTCCAATCTAAAAAGCAATAGTAGTCCTTCTCAGATGGACTGCATAATTTTGTATGCCCTGTAATGATTCTACTGGATAATTTATACTTTCTCTGAGGATTAGCCTAGCTGATTTGGAGGACTTTACACTGGGGGCAGAGCGGAATTACCTTAGCTGCAGAATGGAGCTATGCTCTGGTGCTCCTAGCTGTTTTTCCACAAAGCATCAGTTTTGCCAGGGCATTTGCCACAATGCAGTCTCTCACATTTTGCCACAGTGCTGAACAGCCCTTCTCTTTTACAGGAATGTCATTTTGTCTGGGAACATGAGTTGTGTTGCACTTAATTTTGTGTCTAAGGCCAAAGTCCCAGAGAAAATTTTCCAAATAGGCCTAAAGTGATGTAGCCACACCAGCTCTGCTGCTGTACCGCGTTCGGTGAGCAGTCATCTCTTTCTCCCTGCAGGAGCTCCAGGGGTGCAAGTGGGCTGATGCTCAGAGACAAGACAGCTAATGCTAGTTTCTTTGAGAAGTAGCTGGAACATGTAGCATTGTTTCCATTACTGAGTTGCTTATTAACAATGATAAAAAATCTACTATTTCTTTTTGATCTTTTCCTGCAGAGATAGCTTGAAATGCTCTCTTCCAAGTAGTTTCCAAGGAACACACCCCTTTTTCCTCTGAAGAAGCTCTTACACTGATTACCTGTTGTAATGGAGGCTCTGTATGGGACTGCCTTAAGAGACCACTCAACAGTTTCAGAAACCACAGTTCTCTGTAGATAGTATTAGCTGCTGGTTTCCTTCAGAGTACAGTTCAAAGCAACAGATTTGGTGTATACAGCAGCACCTGACCTGGCCCCAGGTTTTGTTGGAGGCTGTCTTTCATGCAGTACATTTCCCTGCTGCTTAGAACTGACAGCTTGCTGTTACCAAAACATCTTATTGGAGCCCTCATAATTCCATTCCTCACTTTGACCATCAAATTTTGAGTTTTAAATAATACAACATTTACTCCACTGTAGGTTTTGTTTTAGAGGGGTTTATGAATGATATAAGATACAGTGGGACTGGATAATGGAGGTTTGGGCTAGAAAGAAGCTGATTGTAGTCATATATATGTTTTATAACCTCCAAAGGAATCCTTACATTTTCACTGTAACCAGAAAATTCATGATCTGACAAGACAGTCTGATTTCTGACCCAGTTTCCAGTTCTAAGAGTTTCTGGACAAGTAACCAGACCTTTTTTGGATATTCATGCGAGTAGTTCACATGAGGTTAATTACAACTGGTTGTTTTGTTACAAACTGGAAAGGATTGAACCTCCTTAATGTCACTGGCAACTTCATATCTTGCATTATACTCTTCAAGTATTAACTTGATTTTATTTGGCTTTACATGGAGTACAACCACTTGGTGACCTCTTTCATTTCTATCACCCATTTCAAGGGGAAGGTGCACCTTACACAACTGCTTAACTTGCAGTCACAGCTACATAATGTTGTCCTAAATTACAACTCCTGCAAAGCTAATTTTGTGGTAGTACAATGAATAAATCCACCTGACTTCTCACTGTTGCTGAAGTTGTTATTTAGGCTATTACCTAATGTTTCTGCTCCCCCAGTGACCTTTTGCTAACCAATATCTCTGGCTATTTAAAGAGAATATTCCAGAGTTCTAATTTTTACAGAATTTCAGTACCTGGGAAGTATGCCAGACTCATACATGTAGAAATGAGAGTCCTCTCTCTCTTTTTTTTTTTTTTTTTTTTTTTTTGACAGGTACAACATAAGCAAACTACCATAAGCTCCTTCTCTCCACACAGTTTGCCTCAGTTCTGAACCAGGCAGATCTCTGCTGAGGGGGGACAAGACACGTTAGCCCGCATGGTCATTTTAAAGTGCTAGCCTGAATATCCACAAATTTGGAAATATGAGCTGATTGCCTGTTTCTTTAGTGGTGTAGGTGGCTACCCAATAGAAGGTGGACTGAGACCATCAGCCATTTTCAGGTAATATAGGTCTAGCAGACCCTTAGTCCAACACTGATCTCTGTTAGCTTAAAATCAAGGGGCATACATGCAAAGACTTCTATCACAGTCCTCTGAGATTTGTCTCATAGCCAGCCTTGAAACTTTTACAGAGCTCCCTAATAGTCTGTTGCTGTCTTTGAAATCTGTATTTCTACTAATTAGCCAACTACTGGCAAACATGGCTGGGCACTGTTATCAGCAGAATTAGGCTGCCTTTCACTGATTTGTCATTGTCCTGCACGGCTCTAGAGATGGTGGTTTGCTGTTGCCTGTTTATATGGTAGCAAGACACTGAGGAACTTACAGCTCATCTTTTATGTACTTAGAAAGGACTGTCAAGATGATGCAGTGTTGCCTCTCACTCCTCCTCTTCTTATTTTATGTAGAATTAAAGCCCACGAATGTGAGGAAAAACAGCCATGTCTGTAGTCAAGGCATTGTGCAAGTTTTCCTCCCACAGCTGTGCTGGTGCACCTCAGACTAGTTATTTGTTTCCAAGTGTGGGCTCCCACACTTTGTGCTAAAGCCCCTTTTCCAAACTGGTTTTCAAACATCTAGGTTCTGACATGTAACAGCACCTGAGATGTACTCTCACAGACACTTCCAGTTAATACTGCAGCAATCCAGGTTAGTATTCATCTTTGTGAATGCACCTCTGCACCTCCTCATTCCTAGACCTGGATCTTTGCTAAAAGATAGTTATAACCCTAGCAGAGTGTGTAACAACAAATCTCAACTTGGTTTATTGAGCCAGGATGGCAGATTGAACTAATCAGCCTGGTTTATACTTGCAGTGAAGGCAAGAGAAACAATTAGCGTAGGATAGAACAGGCAGCCTTTGCTCTCGGGCTGCCTTGCTAATAATTGACCTCCTATCATCCTTTGGTCCTTTCTGCCTGCTTGGGAAGTCATCCTGCAGACATATTACCTGCAGAAGGAGACCACAGACAGGTAATCTAACAAAAGGAATCTTGTGTGCTTCTGGAAGTGAGTCTGAAAGCAGCAACAGCAAGTATTTCAAAGCTCCTTACTGAAGTAACCTTGCTGCACATTAGGATGTACTGAAAGAGATGGACTAAAGCAATAGGATGGTTACAAGTATCGCATTACTCTTTGTCTAGCCAAGCCTTGTAATTCTTCTTTGTTAACTAACTATAACCAGATAAAATATGAGGACCTCTGAGAAGCACTGACTGTAGCAGACAGGCTGACTTATGAGGGGACAGTTTCAGCAATGTTATTAAAGACATACTTTTCTGCATTGTTGTGAAGTGAAAACATGAAAGCTACAACATAATTCTTTTGGTCTGATAAAACTGCAGGCATGGTGACAGCTGCGTGTAATAATGATCATTTAACACCTTGTTAGTCCTCAGAGGCCCATGCAGAATTAAAGTTGTGTTTTACTAGGCGATATGCACACAGGCAGTGGTGTGAACAACTTACAAGATAATAGTTGCACCGCTAGTACTGGCTTTAAATGTTAAGGGAATTGTGTATCTCTATTCAGGTATATATTGAATATCTATCACTGTGGCATTTCTGGAATTGCAGTCTGTGTTAATCAGCAGGCCATTATTAAACAGCTACAAATCACAGGCGTAAGTAAGCAACTTTTCATTCAGCTTGCCTTCCAGCTTAGTTTCCTGTATTTACCAAGGCTTACACTCTGCCTGAAACTGCACAGACATACAGATGTATCTAGCACAGAACTGCAAGCAGAAACTAAACATGTCATTTCAATATCTAAGGTCTACTGCTTCCTAAGCAGCAAGCTGAGAGATTGAGAGAGCAAGCAGCAAAAGGGAGAGAGAGAGATGAAAGGATGGGAAAGGGAAAAAAACTAAAGAGAGGTACCAGTTGAAAGGGAATAGATAATCGCACAGTGGAAGAAGCAAAACAGAAGCATGAATGTTTAAATGAGGCAGGGAGAGAAGGATGGGTGAAGAAGGATTAGAAGGTAAAAAATGGGAATGAAGAATTTCCAGGCGTAAAATTGAAATAGAAAAGCATACAACAAAAGGAGAGTTTCATTAAAAAGAAAGAAGGGAATTATTACAAGTTAGGCACAGAAATGAGCATCTGCTGTAAAGAAAGCCCATGACCAGAATATTGCAAAAAGAACAATGAGGTGACCCATGGCCAACAATTTGCAATGTTTCTCATCAATGCTGAGATGCTAATGGCTGCCTTCCCCAAATCTCCCCTTTCCTGGGGTACTCTTTCTTTTTGAAATGTTTTTCTTCAAATACAAGATTATGGCATTTTCATCAACAGGGACTACATCCCTGCCGTGTTGAGCTTTCAGGTTGAGTTGGCTGTTCCAGTCAAGTCTGAGTCTTTATCAGTCAACAGCAGGCTCTTCCTTTAATGTATTTACCTACTTTCTTTTATTGTTATTATTATTACCACTTTGTTCTAGAAGTCCATTCAGACCTTGATCAATAGTCAGATTCAACTGTGATGATCATTGTCAAAAACTCTTCAAGTAGTAATAAGTAAAGGAAATGTTATTCCTCAGTCCAACCAAAAGATTATTTGAAAAATGTACTTTTCACCAGGAAACTTCCATTTACTGAAGCTGTTCCTGGAAATTTTTGAATCAGCCAAGGAGACAAGATGGACATGTAACAATTCACTAAAGCTGACCTGTATCTGGAAGACTTTGTTGTTGACATCATTGTGGTGTCAGACAGCTATGCAGTCTGATGGCTACAGGCAAGAAGAAAATTGGACTTGTATCCCTTGAGAAAGATCACCTCTGATGTGGAGTGCTTCCTAATACATAGTTGAATTGCACTAAAGGAAGAGTGCCTCCTACAGACTTACCACCTCCATAGCTGTAGGGGTGTGCTGAGCAACCATACTGTCTTGCAAAGCCTGATTTGCCCCCTAGACCTACAACCTTATAAGTTCGCAGTGATTTTTATATGGCTGCAGTCCATGAGCAGAGGGGGCAGCTGTGTGCAGTGCTAGCAGATGGAGAGCCCCAAACCTACCAAAGTACACGTGTGCATGTATTTTAGAAGGAATGTGCTCACTTGGGATGTGTGTTGTCCTGTCTCTCATGAACTTTCTTTTGCTGGTGTATTTTCTAATTAAACCTTCATGGTTGTTAGGCTTCTGCTCTTTTCAGTTCTTATTGTTCCCCCCCTGACATAGGCAAACAAGGCCTCAGGTTCAGTTTTCCAAATCAGCCTCCACAAACTTGACTAGCTAGATCTCCACAGGGAACAAAGTCACATAGATTTCTCTGACAAAACCCATTGATCTGACAGGGGCTGAGATAAATCTGCCTCAAAAAGTTAAAGCAATAGAAATCCGGATCCGCAATGCAAGATTTCAGTGACAAAAACAGGGAGTTGACAGGAACTCAGACAAATCCATCCATGCTGAGTGACTATGCATCCATTCCACACACAACTGCCTGCTTAAAGAGATAGTGATGAGAGATCCCCACACAGCATCTAACACGGCACCGGTATTTGTTAGGAGATTAGTGTCGGGAGGGAGAAATACCCAATTAAAGAGGTATTACACTGCCATTGGGGGATTGGGAGTAAGTAGTAATAACCATGCCAGCCACTGCCACAATAACCGTGCTGTGAAGGAAAAAAAATGGAATGCAAAAGAGTTTGAATAAGAACGAGAAAGCAGAGCTTGTTCACAGGTTTGAAACTGTGGCAATGAAGTAACTCAAAGGAAGATAACCAGTTCAGACTCCAATTTAAAAATGCATGGGATCAGGACAAAAAGCAGTCTACATAGCAAAATGGCAACCACACCATTCAAGGTCCACATGTTTCTGTCCAGCTAGGAGAGGTGCAGCAGAAGCAGTGACTGCAGTGTGATAGAAGCTGGTGCTCAGTACAGGCTATCAGTGCATTTATACTGCCACTTAGCACAGACTGCTTAAGATGCAAGAACATCAGAGCATGACAAACACCTTCTTGGAGCAGACTGGTGGTCCATCTGGTCAAATGTTCTGTCTCCCACATAGCAAAAAGACATGCTTTACAGGGGGAGCCTATGACCCTTGGCACTTGCTGCAGTTTTCTTGCAGCATTCAGAAATGTTGGGTCAGGAGTGCTAGACGATACATCCCTGCCTAGCTTTCAGTAACCACTTGTGAAACTGGTCTTGAATTTGTCTAGTAACTTTTGACCCTGATGGTACCACATACCTCCTTTGCAGGCTGGCTGGTGACTTTTGTTTTTTTTTAAAAAGGAAGGATTAATGGGGGACCTGTGGCTAGAGTAGTAGCCTCATGCTTGGAAAACTGACTCCATTTCCTGCTATGTTGTAGACAAGGTGCTGCGAGTGAGGCTTTTAGATACTTAGAGATGACTATTTTCAGAGACAAACAATGTCTAATTCCCATTGAAATCAATTAAAAGGAAATGGGCTCCTCAAGACTTTTCAACTGAGCAATTTTAATTGCAGTTATGCATTTTGTGTGTTTGAAAAGTGTTCCAGTCAACTGTGTATCCATAGTTTTCTTAAGGATCTTTGAAAACTTGCCTTTAGTCTCCGTGCCCTAACTTCCGAGCTCTAAAGAGAAGATTAGAGCTGCCCATCTCAGGGTGGTGTGATAAGGAGAAACATTAGGCACCATGAAAGGTTCATCTTTGCAGGCAAAGGAAGGACATGTGAGGGCCTGAACCATCTCATGAAGACCAAGGAGAATTGTCAGAGGTCCCCATTTGCCAGAGGCACTCAACTGAAGATGAGCCAGTGAGATGGGCAACTGAGCTTTCCACACACTCATAGAGAAGCCCAGCACACATGACAGTGTAACCATAGTGTAGTTGGAGGGGGAAGGAGGTGTGGGGGTGAACAGTGAAATGTGGCCCCAGGGCCGCTGCAGACAACTCTCTCCCTCTCTTTGAGTCTGAACCATACCAGCTGTGCTGAATCCCTCGAATGACAGCTGCCTGGTGTGGGGCAGCTGTTTCACCTCACCATGATCCCCAACTAAATGGGGTGCATGAATGCTATGTAGTCTTTACAAACTTCTGCAAGACCCACATCAGCTTCTGTTTTAGTGCTGGCTGACGTGAGACTTCTGAGTTTGAATCAAGGCCGGTGGCAGAAAGCTACCATGTTAGTCAAGATGCTAACTCCACATCCTCCAAATGTACAGGCATTGATCTTGCTTGCTGGCTTTCTCACTTTCTGTCCTGTCTGCTAACCATTCCAGCTGCCTATCTGGTTTCAGGTTGCTCATCAGCTTTCTTGCCTAGGAATGTGAAACAAGAAAAGCACTTCATGCACTGCAGTATTTTTTCTGGAAGGGGTAAAGCACTGCTGTAGCCAGGTGCTCTATAGCTTAGAGCCCAAACTCAGCATCCCGTTGTTGTGACTGTAAGCAGCAATCTTTTCAGATGTGATGCACACAATGGCAAAATGAGAGTGGCTTTGACATAGTGATTTGCCTTTTAGGGAGCATACAGCATCAGTTAAGGCAGTATAAGCCACAGACCAAAACACTCATATGGGATGAGCACTACACTTCTGGCTTGCCAGATGCTGGCTGAGTCTGGGCCAAGTTGCTGAACAAGTGATAATTTTTCACTTTTGGCTTCCTGGAGGGGTTTCAGTGCTAACTGTTTTAAAGCAACTTGGTGACCTTAGACTCAGACAGATCTAATGACTGCATAGAAATACAATTGATGTACGTGTAACTGAGAGGTTGTAACATGATGTGTCAGAAAGGGACCTTCTGCTAATACTAGCTACAGGTGATTCCCCCTTCAGCTTAGGCAGCCTTGGACTTTGGTTTAATCTAAAGGATGTGTACGTGTTTTAACTATTAACAGTATCCATCTCTAGTACATTTCCTTACAGTGTCATTTAATACTTAGAAAAAGCCATCAAAGAGTCATTCTGCTGCTGTAGCCTATCAAATAAAATGGCTGTAGATTCAGAGAATTAATGTAATGGGTGAACAACACTCAGGGAAGCTCTTGTGCCAAGAACAAGTTGTAAGACCTTGCGTGTGCTGCAACTGCATGTTGCGTTGCTTGGACACAACAGACAAAAGTAGCACCTCCTTTGGGGCTGCCTTCCCTCCACAAAGCTGTCCTGTAGAAGGACATGCTGCTTTACCCTATGTGCCTTTCTGTGCTGGCCCTTTAAAAGTGGCAGCGCAAAGCAGCTGGAGGCCTTAAGTAGCCATTTGACAACTAATTTCTGTTTGCTTTGTGCCCTGGCTTTTGCTGGTAAGCAATTTTAGCTGCTTTGATACTCTGCTTGCTCTGAAAGAGATGGTGCTTTGTTTCTCTGGTGGTTTTTGTTTTGTATTGGGTTTTTTGACTTGCATCAGAAAAAAAATAGAACAAAAAAAATAGGATGTAGACTGTAAAGCTTTCATATTCCCCAGCTTGTGGGTTCCTGTCTTGTGGTGATGTGTAGTATGATAAGAGGAGTGTGTGCTTTAATGTAACATGGCTTCTGGGATTAAAGGGGTCTAATTAGTACTAGAAGTGTTATTCTGGCAATGCATCTGCCCCTTACCCTGATTAAAGTGAAAAAACTTTCCTTAAAACCCTAATATTCGCTGCATTTATGATGCTCTTTCTTAATGAAGCTCTTTCTTAATGAAGAGTGTTCTTCACATAGTTGTATCATATTTGTCTCCTATCACCATGCTTCTCTAATTTATTATCACTGGCACCTCTGTAATGATGAGAAAATAACCATTACATGGTGTTGGGCATCCCAGCAGGGAAAAAGCTCTTAAGTTGTAGTTTTAACTCACAAATGTGTTTCATCTTCTACTCACTGTCTGAATTGTGGAGATGCCAGTACTGTTTCAGCTGTAAGACAGAGGTGTTGAGTGCCTTGAAAGGGCTATGATGTTCTAGAACTGTGTAAGGCATCATTATTATTGCTATTTTTATAGATAAGAAAAAGGATATTTGCAGCAAACAACAAAGTATTTCTCAGCTTTGAATGTGATGTATAGAAAGAGCTATATTGTTCAGCTGTTATGGTACCTCATAAATGGTGAAACAGGGTGTTCCTCGAGTTGTATTATAGCTGCAAAATATACCTCCTGAAATATTAGGCATGCCAACCAGTTTGGATGTAAATAATAAACATGTGCATAGTTAGCATTTTAGAAGCTCAGGAAAGCCGTTTTTTCAAGTGACTTCTTGAGCCTTCGCTTTCTAGGAATGACTGGTTGTCCCTCGTGCCCTGGAAATGCTTGTTACTTAATTTAGCTGTGAATGTATTTCCTTTGTTCTGCTTGGGACTATTTCCTCAAGAGAGGTTAAGCTGTGCTTCAGGTAGCAATGTGCCCTGAGAACAGAAAACAATTTATTGAAGGTTTCATAGCAATATTAATCTGGAGCAGGTGTTAGTGTCAAAGCATAAGCTAGGTGTCCTAAACTCAGGATACTGACTTAAAATACCTGAGATTTACAAACATCCACACTTATAGAAACCACAGAAGTATACATATTTAGTTTTTTGAGCATAATAGGCATACACATTCTGAGGTCTTTTCATGCTTTGCTTTTCAACAAAGTATTTTAGAAGTTTTATTTTAAAATTAAATTGCTGTTTAATTATGTAATCCAGACACTGGAGCTTTATTGAAAGGTTCAGATATGGTTAGGTCCCTCATAAAATAGGTGAGATTTGACAGTGCCATTTTGGGGAATTTGCTTGGATTTTCTCATGCTCCTTTCCTCCCTAGTGAACTTATTATAATTAAAAAGCAGCGCAATGGGTGCACAGTCTGTTAGACTGACACCACTAGTTCAGCTGTACCCTAAAAATAAACACATGCAGAAACATATTCTGACTGGCAGGGTGGGAGCAGACTTTTGGGGACAGCAGACGAGCTCTGTTGTTTTAATGGGATTGGTTTTTGCTAAGGCTCTGTAGTATGGAGACGACTGTTATAAGCAGCATCTCCCTTCTTGTGCTCCAGAGGGATGGATTTTTATGCAGGAAACAGTGCCCTTTTCAACAAGCAAAGGAAACTGTTCTTGCTCCGTTACAGATGCGTCTAGATATAAAGGATCTACAGCAAGAAAAGGCACGAACACCCAAGTGAGAAGAGACTTTTTTCATGCAAGGTCTACAACACTCAGGAGCATGAGTTAATTGCACGCTGGTCAAGAAATAAAGCAAACATGGAAATGTATAGTACTGTGCAATCTGTAGTCTTCTCCCTTCCTCTGCCCCCTTCTCTCAAGTCTGATCACTGATCACAGCAAAGTATTTTTTTCTTTTTTGTTACACACACTCAGACACCCTCTTTGCTTACACACTCAAACCTTCCTTATCCCAAAGCTGCATGTATAAAGCAGCATCCTGCTGGAGTTGGTGAATAGCATCAGTGCACACAGTCACAAGAGACGACACAGCAATATCTCCATTGTAAGGTCTTTTATGTGGGATGAAGAAACCAAAGTAAAAACCCAGGAGAGGAAAAGCATTGGATATATCTTAGTATCATGATGCTGGTATGGCTGTCAGTGTTTCTTGGACTTTGCACACATTAGAAAAATGTGATCTTTAAAAGTTTTTATTGATCTTGTCTCAGTGGTAGTGATTAATAGTACTTTCATCCCAAAATGTCACATCTGCTAACAAACCTGAATTTTTCCCTTTCCATGCTACCGTTCCTCCAGTCCCTGGAGAGGATTGAGGTGAGAGAAAACTGAAACTGAGGGGGCATGGTCTCAAGGGCCACACCAGCACCATATGCGACTCTATTAACCCAATCAAGTTCCTTTATTATTACATCTTACTGTAGTAGCTTTTTACATATGCTAAGCAGGGGACATCTGTGTCAGATTTTTGTATGGATCATAGAAGGGGGTTTCTTATTTCAAAGGCTTTTGTGCCTAACAAGCTGTGCATGGGGATAGTATTGAACTATATGCAAGACAAACTAAACTACGCTGCATGGAGACTGAAGTATTTTATAGCTTTTAGAGGAATATATGTAAATGCTGTGTTTATTGCAGAAAGACTCTGCTGGATTTCATTTCTTGGGCAGGAAGGTGATTACTTTCTAATCACTAATCAAACAAAAGGTGATGCAACAGCAATACATCATCTGCATACCATAGTGCTTGCCCCTACTAATTTGTGTGTTGAAATGTAGTCTGCTGGTCTATTGCTTAGTGTTAAAGCTGAGTGAAGCTGCAGTTCAGCAATGTGGGTTTTAGCTCAAAGCAGATTATTCATCAGAACTGGAACGCTTGTTTTCCTATCACTTGCCAAAATTGGAAGAAACATATTTATTTTATTTTATTTTTTTTAAGTTCAAGCTCAGAGCTGTATGGTATTAAGCTGACTACCTTCTTTTTAGAGCTTGAGGTAAACTGTGGTACCCAGATATCTTTGTAGGCTGTCTTAAACACCCACTAGAGAGGAAAAATAAACAAAGTATGTGTTACTGCTCTGCCTGTGAGTCTTTGAGCAGTCAGAGGTTTTGCAGCTAAATTGCTATTAAAGCTGAGTGCTGCTAAGGATTAGGCTGATTGTGGAATGAGTGATTCTCCAAACACCAGGTGGGATACCAGGAAAGGGAAAGCAGCTGTTACCAAATGAAATTATTACCCTCCAATTTCTTCCTTGAGTCAGGAAAAAACTTCCAGGAAGAAGGGAATTTGGGATTCTTTTGCTTCTGAGGTGGAGAGAAATTCTGGGATGTAGGTTGAGAGAACAATCAATAAGTAAAATGATTGAAGATGAAACTTGTGTTTTTCGCCTTTGCTCATTGGAAAATGGGAATGTTCTGTGGCTCAGTTTCCCTGCTGCTGACAGAGTTATTGCTGTCTACCAGCAAGTCAGTAATGTTGGATAGTCTTAAATGTCGACAGGGTAATATACATGCCCATCTCCCCACAGTCACACTCGGATGCATGCCTCTTAAGTTCAGCCCAGTAGTTTATCACTGTTTTGTCTGTGGGACTTAGCGAGCAATCTTAAGGTGCTGAGGTCAGAATTAACAGTCTGCATTGGAGGCTGTGTCCTCAGCAGAGATTTTCTTCTTAACTGATGATGAACTTGCGTTTCTTAGTAGGTTTGCACACGCTAGTGTGGATTCCCCATAAATGATTATATTATATTATGTGTGTATCCCCAAAGGATGTATGTGTGTTGTTTAGCAGTAGGTATGTAAAACTATGCTGCCAATTTCATGTGAAAATATTTACTCTAGATACATCTTCTGAGACTGAAGAGGCAACATTGGAAATATTTGTGTAGTAATTACTTATGGAAGGCCAGTATCTGAACATGTTGGAAATTAATTTGGTGGAATGGCTGTGTGATTAGTCTGGATGCTGATGCTATCTTGATTAGTACTTTCCTTCACTTTTCCTGATTCTTTTTCATGCAGAATATATAACAACTGTAATGTTGAGTTAATGAAGGTTGTTTTTTTTGGTTTTTGGTGGTTTTTGTTGTTGTTGTTGTTTTGGATTTTTGGTTGGGTTTTTTTGAGGACATATATATAATTGCAGGGAAATAAAACATCTGTGCAATGTATATTATGTATCTGTATCTGTCCTTAATTGTTACAGTTTTTCCCTTTGGATTTTCAAAACTGGAGACTGGAGTGTTATTGAATCTTTATTACTTCTAAGAGCCTGGGTTGATATTTGGAAATAGTGGGCTGTGTAACATCACTGATCTGATTTTGCTTTCTGTGTGCTGCAGCTTTAAATTTCTAAAAAGTCAAGGCAGCATCTTAAAATAAGAAGCCGGTGCAGACTCCACTTCCTGGAGCTTTTGCTTTTGTTCTTTCTTGATTTTAGTCTAAAATAAGTCATCCAGAATAAAAGCCTATTTTTGCTCTTTGTGGGTGGAGAAAACGTACCTCCTTTGGTTCTCATACTGCACACATCACTGTGATATCTGTACACACGGTGTTAGTATTTGGGAGCTACCAGGTAAAGCCTTCAGTTACTTTGATCTGTTGGTCATGTGTTAAAAGTAGGAATAGAAGTTCCTCTTTAAAATATGGAGAATTTCAGGTACTTGCAGCACTGTGCTTTCCATTCCTCGGCATCTTGTAAATGCGGGAAGCTGATGTGAATGGATCACTTGAACCGCTGCATGAAGGCCCTTACTGCAGAACGGAGTTTTTGTAACACATGGACATGAAACACAAGGGCTTAGGAGAAGGTGTGCTGTGGTCAGCTGAGGGGGCAAGTGGAATTTCTAGAGTCCACAGGTGAGATATTTAAATTACAGAAATAGAAAATAGAGCTTATGAGGTCACTTCTTCCTTTTCCTCTCCCCCCAAGGCATGATTTTTTAATACTTAAACCATTTTTGACAGATGACTGTTTAGCCTGTTCAAAAAAATTCAGATGATGGAGACTCCACACCTTCCCAAGGTCATCTATTCCAGTGCTCAGCTGTCCTAACCATTATTCACATTGAATTTGTGGAGGACACAAAGGCTGACATGGCTTCCATACTAAATGGAAGGGATTTTCAGAAAACACACGATCTTTAATTTCAGTGGGCTGGTTCTCCTGTGATGTGCAAGATGGTTCTTTCCCAGCACATAGTGCTTTGTGGAAGAAAGCAGCTGCTAAATCACCATTTTCAGAGCTGCTTGTGAGCCTCAGGGCTTAGGAATTCACCCCTCCTTGTGGTATGAGACCAGGGCATGGGTGTAAACACATTCCTTGTTCTCCCGGAAATTTTGTATAGCTAGAACTTATAAATTTTGTCCATTTTTCTGAGATTTCTGGACATGTGAAGGACACGCAGTAAATAAATAAACATGAAAGATCTACAGGAGGGTGGGACAGCAACATGTGAAGAGTAACTGTAGCTGCAGGGATACTTAGCACCCACCTATGATGCATGTAGGGAGGGAAGAGAGAAAAAGAAAGGAAGGAATAGAAAAATATGCTAGAAGGGCTGAGGGATATTAAAAGCATTCACGTAAGGAAGAGAGGCCAAGATGCATAGGAAGGCATTTAGAGTGCTGGTGGCTGTATGCAGTTGTTAAAGTAGAAATGCAGAAGCTCAGTACAATTTGTGTTTGTCAGTTCCCCTCTGCAGAAGTGCTGCCATGTGAACTGGAAGTACTGATGTGGTAATCTGTCACACAGGGCATGTTTCAACCATGAGCTATAATTCATGTTACATTTGCATAGGATTCTCAAAAAGTGGTCCAACATGGTCCTTCTGGACCAGCAGCTGATGGCTTGTCCTGCAGGGTAGAAACAGTCTCTTTGTACTGTACCTGATCCACACTCAGTCCTGCCACCAAACAAATTGTGAGAGGAATGACATGTTTGGGGTTTTTTTTTTTTCCCTAGTGAAATGAGTTCTGAGAGGAAAACCTGCAGGCCTAGGAAGGTGTGCTGTTAGGAGTTGTGCTATCACTGTCACACCTCAGGGGTGGTCAGAGTTCTTGACACAGCTTGGATGAAGAAAGCACCAGCCACACTGCCTTGCTGTTACGATATTTGGATGTCTCAAAGATCAGTCAAGTGCCTTTGCTGGACAATGGGCAGCTGGATTTATTCAGATTCTGAGCTAGAGTGAATACCTGGTCTTGTGCTGTTTTGCAAGCCATTACTGGAGACTGGGAATCTGAAGCTGACAAAGCTGAGACCCTGGCTGTGATTTATTCCCCTCACTGATGCACAGAGGACAGCTGAGGTGTTCCTACTCTGTTGTGCTTAGTGTATGTCCCAAAACATCCTTTCTTAGATGGCCTGAGAGTTCTCCCTAGCCAGTACCTTTGTTTGTTGTGTTGGAGGAACAGGTTATGTGGACAGCCCTAACTTCTTCCCCTCTTGGAGCATGTGCAAGGTAGATACTGAATCGGGAGCAGCTTGGGGCTGTGTGACAGCACCCTCTCGGACAGGCAGCTCTTTCTGAGGGTGATTTCCTGGCATCTTGGACACAAGCCATTCTCAGCCCTCAAAACTTTATTGTCAAAATTTTACCCGGTGACTGTTAAATTTTACTGTTGCATTTGGTTTGGATCTGCTGCAAATTAAATCTGACTTCCTCAACGGTCTTTACAATGCCATCCATCTGCTGGAAGGGATCTGAGAGTCCTACCTTCACCAGCCTCCAGGTCCAGGAGCTTTCCCTGAGCTTTCTTTGTGGCTGAAGCAGATAAGATCTTCCCTCAGCTCTCATCCTGTCTGGTATTTCAGTGCATCAGTAATATTTTAATTAAAATGGCAAAGTGGGATAAATCTCATAGATATATCTAGGTTATACAAATACCTTAGACCTGAGCATATTTTTAGGTAAAAAAGGGTTAACCGCACTTGGTTTCATACTCGCATGGAAAAAGAACGACACCTTTTTCTTTATCAGCCGTTTTGGTGCTGTCTTTTTTAATCATTTCAGGCTTTGAACTCCTGCTCTGAAAGAGAGTCTCTGTCAGGTCGGGAGGCCTAATCAATGCAGGTTATTGATAGCAAATCAATTAGTGCAGACAAAGGATCAAAATTAAGGAGCTTTCACTAAATTAATAAGTGATTCCAAGTCTTTTAACAGAGTGCCTCAGATAAGGGTAGCTCAGTCTTCTGGGACAGCAGCCTCCAGTCCTGTGTTTCCAAAGACAATCAGCTGGAGAGAGATCTCTGCTTTTACATTTTTTCCCCCCATTTAAATAACCTGTTTTGTTCAATAGGAAGTGCTTAAAGTCTGAGTCTGGAAAGGCTGCCAGGAAGCAGATCCTAGCTGAAAAGGGCAGATTTATCTGCATAAAGGTGTCATGGTCTTGCTCGGCTGATTCAAAGAGAACCAGTTATTTCAAAAGCCAGATCTATGTGAGATACCAGCCAACACCAGAGTTAACATTTGCTGCAACAGCAGATATATCTGAAATTGGACTAGAGATGTGCTCAGAAACAACTAGATGCTGGAGAGCCTAGAATACTTTGGAGCTCCTGCCAGACCCAGCCCTTCTGCCCTGTCGCATGCCCTCCTGGGAGAAGGTGGGCCAGGCTCAATCCAAACTCCTTGCACTTGGTTTCTCTGCCCTGTTCTCTACCAGGAAGGGTCAGACAAGATGCCTGGCACTCCTAGTACAGCCAACATCCCAGAGGCTCTCAGCCTTTCCTAGGGTTCTGGGTGGAGGCCTGAAGGCTAGGAGCTCCCTGTCAGTTACTGTGGCTTTCCCACCTGCTCTCCTGCTTTGACCAAGGGAAAGCCATGAACAGTGCTGTGCCTGGAGAAGAGAGCATCTCTGGCAGTTTCTGTGCATGTAGTGCTGCCTGCTATCTCCTATTTTCCTGCTTAATAAGAAAGGCCATTCTTTGAAATGCCAGAAACTCTCCTGCTGTGACAGTAATTAACAGAGATGGAGACGGAGCTGGGAAGTAGATTATGGGAGTACGAATAGTCTGTGCCTCACTGAAGATGAAGAGCGGTTCGGATCACTCCGTGAGTCTCCCTCGCAGCGCAGTGGAGATGCTGTCTCCCTGTTTGGGCCTAACTGGGACACGTCAGGTCCACGTGCCACTGGTGCTTGGTGCGGTCCACATGGTGGTGGATGCTGTCCCCAGGTGCTGTCCAGGCCAGGACAGTGCTTTGTGGGCTGAGCAGCAGAGGTGAGAGTAGTCTGCTGGCACTTGCCAAGGGACCAGGAGAAGGGCTCCAGTGGCCTGCCTTCTTTATGCACTTGATCCCATGATGCCAGGGCAAATTCTGAATTAAATTCCTGTAGGTTTTGGTTGTAAGCCTAATTGCAAGCCATTGTGCGTTAAAAAACACTTTTTATATGCTGTGTGACAGTTTCCTTGTGACGAAAATGGCTGCAGCATCCAGAACTTGTGACTAGAAGCTTATACCAGAGGTGCTAATGTTTAGGTGAATACATGGAAGTTTACAAATGTGGCCCTTATCATTGCTGATAGCACGATTGTACCTGAATTCCAAGCTTATTGTGTCAAATTTCAGGTAATCAAAGGATCATCTTCTCTTCTTCCTACTACACTGTCTACTGATCTCTGCCTGGCTGGCTGTTGCCACCCATTGCCTATTCCATTGCTGGCAATGAAATCCAGTCTGTTATCTTCATCTGCCTGCCTCTGGACTTAAAACAGCAACACAGCTGATGTTTGTTGATGTAATTCACTGCTGATGGTCTGCTCCTGCCAAAGAGTTACAGAGCTGGACACATAGCATGGAGGCCAATGGACATTATAGTTGGCGTTGGAGCCCAAAGCTTGGGTCACATCTGAGAAGGACTAGGTTAACTTCCCATGCTGAATCGGATGGATGAGTTGTAATGCTGCAATAAGTGGTTTTCTGAGGGTACAGTGCTGCTGCTGCTCTTTGTTTCTGTGCCTGTTGGGAGTGACTGTCATTGCTATACTGCATCTTGCTTACTTCAGGCAGGGTTTGCAGCTCTTAGATGTGCTATGCTTTGCCTTTCTTCCACTACTTTCAGTTTCCTCCTACAAATGCCTGTGCTGACTGCAGTTCTCCTCAGCCACATGTCTCAGCAACTGCTTAACCTAGAAATTCATTGCTAAAAAGATCTGACATCACAACACCCTGGAAAAGACTCCTCTCTCCCCCTTCCCCCTCCCTGGTCATTCTCTTTTCTATTCCCCGGATATATGAAAAGCTCTAACAACCAAATCAAAATCTATTTGATTTTTGTACTCCCTTGATAACCCGGCAGCTGATCTCTTATCACCCAGCTAAGGCTTATCTGCTGCCTCCAGCCTCCCTGCTGTAGCAATTGGTTCCTGCGGGGACAGCACTGGGTTATAAAGTGAGACTGATATCATGGTCAGAGCCTTTTGCTTTCTGACTGTGACGGTTGTTGGCAAGATGTTCCCAAGCAAGCAGCTTAGTTTTCTGGGAGGACTAGAAGGAAGAACTGGACCTCTGGGGTTTAGAGGTTCAAAGATATATTTTTGATTCCACACACCCACACACCTTTTTTTTTTTTTTTTTTTTTCCCCCCTCTTTAAGTTGTCAAGTGATACCGAGGAACACACAGGGTCACCATCATAGGCTAGAGCCAAGGTAATGGGCTGGTGGTTTTGCTTTAGCTCTTGGAATTTTTCAGGTGAGGTCTTGGCCTTGTTAAGCAAGCACTGACCCATATATGTTTTGTTCATGTCAGCCTGTTCTGAAAACAGTTGTAGTAGAAGAAAAAATGTCAAATTCTGTGCTTAGTATATTACTTAATTTTTTTAGCTGTAATTGTAATTTTTCTATAACTTTTGAATGAGTTTACCAGGGTGCTGAAGAGACTGTAGATCCATGTCTGCACAGCTGGGTGTAGGTAGCTCACTCCCAGCTATGTAACACTAGTAGGATGTGGGAATAAGAGCATTCCCACCCCATCCCTTCTGGCTCAATCATGTTCTAACTGTAGTGACTCAGCTGTCTGGAGCCACTGGTGAAGGCTGCACTCATGTTAGCACCTTTTAGTACCAAAGATGGGAGATGAGGAGGCAGGGATTGCCACAGACACAGCCGTGCTGGCATTATTTACCTTGTTCAGCCCAATGTGTAATTAGATTTCTGTTACTTTAATTGGGCATTAGCTTGGGGTGACAGGGAATAGAGTTAAACCAAATTGCCTTTCTTCCCTGGAACTAAGCAGTCTGGGCAGCACATGCAGCTTTTTTGGCAGTTTGTTTCCAGATTAGTTGACAGTGTAGAAAAAGCTGCATTTTCTGTCCCGAGGAGAAGGGTAATGCAAGGTAGTTCTTACAGTGGGTGCTGTAAGAAAAAAACTGAACTGGGTGAAGTGAGGCAGCTGGTAAGACTCAGCCAAGTGACAGAGATCAGGTGCAAGAAGTATGAAAATCAAAAAATGAGACAGCAGTAACAGCTTCTGGGAAAGGCCCTCCCTCCATGTGCTCGTGCTCAGCAGAAGTTTGGTCTCTGTACCCTGTCCCTGCTTCTGCAGCCGTCACTCAGGTTGTAGAGGTCTCCAGCAGGATACAAAGGGTCCAAAGCCATTCTGCCATCCTGCCCATCAGCTTGCCCATTCCGCTGCTGCTTTGCTCAAGTGTAAAGCCACGCCCCTGCTCCTTTTACTCTGCAATGCTGTTTTAAAAACTAGCACAGCCAGGCTGGCAATGTGTTTTAAGTGTGGTTCCGCTTACAGAGGAAGGCGAGGTGGAGACTTAACTCCTCGCTTTTGGGTTTCTCCTTTTCTAGATCGGTTATTGTGGCAATAGTCTGACCCGTCGCTAACAGTACTTCCTGGCACAGTGACAGCCAGGCACGGGCAAGCTGCCTCAGTTCAGTGGCCTGTGTATTGTCCAGTTCCTCTCTTTGCTAGGTTCGTCTGCCACGTACACACAAGCAGATGTGTTCAGTTCACAGGTCAGCTCATTTCAAAACTACCTTACAGAATAACTAGTACAAATGAAATAGTGTAAGAGTTAGCGTGTTGAGTACTCCCAGGCTGGCTGCTTGCTGTATCAGGGTGTTCTCCCTGATGTAAGCTGAACGCAGCTGGGCTGATAAATATTGTTTTGGCATTGCTCCTAAGCACTCACATTGACCACTGGGATAAATGTAGCATTTTTTTGCTTTCAAGTGGGCAAAACTTTGCCAGTTTTTGGTCTTTGTGTTTGCAACAGCCTAGAGCAAGCCAGAGCCCTAATGTACTGTAGGACTCCATAGCTTGGCTCTGATGCTGACACTCAAGACATCCAACAGCATCAGTTGGATGTGTCTGAAACATTGCCTGCTACTGGTGGGTTACAGGCCCCCTGCTCTGTACCTAGGTCTTGGACAAGGAGGCATTGAGGTGATGCCTTGATAAACCCTGGCAGCTTTATGGTTTGAAACAAATTCAGGAGTATGTGTTTGTAACAGAGCTGTACTCATACAACAACTTCATACATACATCATATTCCTCTATCGTCTAGACAGATTATTTTGTATTCTAAGACTATAATTGCAAGTGGTCAAGATATCAAAGCTCAGCTCAGGCAGCGGATGACCATGTGCACTGTTACCCTCACTGAGCAACGAAGTGCTTTTGTTTAAACCACTTGAATGAAGAGCTACTTGCTTCCGAATGATTTAAACCAAAATATTCTGTTCTGCATTAGAGTTGAATTAAAAGGGTGTGTATAATAAGTTGCCACAGCCCAGCAGACACATAGTAATTTGCTAAGCCAAGGAAACGTCACTGTTTGCAATCACATGGCCATGCCATGCTTCTCCTCTGGTTGAATTAAAGTGATTTGATCACAGCTGCACAAACACTTGAGTTTTAAAAAGGCTTTTAAAATGTGCGTGCTTGTATTTGCATGTATCAGACCTCGACACCCAAATGCAGGTAGTGGCTGTGCAGACACATTGGCTTCGCATTCACAAAACAACCCGTGCCCATTCCGATTTCACATATGTACCAGGAGGTGCCTTGGATATGTGCTCTTTACCAATGGATTTCTGCAGCAGAAGTAGGATCATAGGCCAGGAATTCCTGGCATTCATTCCTGCCTGATACTGCTGATTGGCACAGCGTTATGGTGGTGACAATGAGGATCTTTTTTCCTGTAAGAAATGTTACGTACATGCCTGTTTCATCCTGTCACCCAGTGCCTTCTAGGTCCAGCGTAGAGACCACTCAAAATCTAGAGAACACCATGTGGTATTACAGTTTTGCAGGGCTTATAAGGGTCAGAGCCTTCTGTATTACAACTGTGATTGAAGTTTCCCTCTGTTGTGCTTTTCCTTTCACAACTGGCCCAGATGTCCTTGTGTTCATCATCCAAAGGCTTGTGGAGAGCTGAGACAGCCTTATAGCCCTGCCTGCAATGAAAGGTCTGAAGTTCTACCTGTGTTTGGAAGTGAGCATGCATAGCTCAGCTGCCAGAAGTGAATCCTTGCTGGCTGGTTGATTTCATGTCAGAAATGGCAACAATAAACTCTCCTGAGACTTTGTTCTGGAAGTGTTCCCTGGTGGGCAAAGGGTTAGCTGGTGGTAGAAGTGCCAGACACCTCATGGATGGCTTGTTTCTGCAAAATGCAGTTAAGAGTCTATACCTGGAGAAATACAAATCATTGTATTATTTCTGCTCCTGGAAAGAGAAAACAAGGTCTAACAAGTGTGTTACAGAACTCAGATGCATCCCACTATCATTTTCTTTCTGTTGTGGATACCCCAAACAGTGTTGTCTTCCCATTAAGGCAATGAAATGAAGTCTGCAAAAGCCAGTAAAGTGACTTCAGAATTGTCGGGATTTCTGTAGTGTGGCAGCAAGCCATTGTATAGCAGTTGACGGAAGTAAACCATTTGTCCTTACAGTATGGTAGCGTATACAGTCTCCATGCAAACTCTCATCAAATAGATACGTTGGGTGAAAACAAGGAGGGGAAAGAATGGCACAGAGACAGTGGCAGAGCTAAGAGGAGACTGACCTTGCTGGGCTGCTGCCCGTTAGAGCCCTGCCTGCTGGAAGGTACAGTTCTGGCAATAACTGTTTAGCATGCAGCTGGGCATTATATCTACTGTAATTTGAGAGTAGTCAGGATCTAAAAAGCTCTTGAGAGCAATGATACTGAGCAACTGGCTTTGCTGCCAGCATTGATAGAAGCACAGATTGGTGCTGGCACTGAGAACAGAAAACTGTGCTTTATGTTTAACATAGAAAACAAAGACTTTGCCACCATTGTCCTGCTGGGTCAGGTAAGAACTCATCAGGAAAAGCTGAACACAAGTGACTTACAGTCTGGCTGCTGGACATCAGCATGGTCTGTAATGGAAGCAGTTCTGATTTTTGCTTCTTTAGCAGTTCTCAGTTTTGCTTGCAGGAAAATAAAATAAGCAAAATCCCTTTTCCACCCCCTGCAGTGAGTGATTCCACATACATCTGTCAAAAAAACGCTGCAGCAAAGGACTGGGCTTGGCTTGCACAGATTTTCTGTTTCTTAGGCCATGGAGAGCAGCGCAGCTAAAATTCTCAGCACTGAAAGCTCTTAGACTTCTTTTGCTAGGAGGGAGCATAGCAGGGGACAGCGTTCTCTGTCCGCTGTCAGCAACAGGGGAGGGGAGGGAGCTGTTTGCAGGTGGGTGGGAGATGGTAGCAGTGCAGCTGGGGGGGGAGGGGGAAGCAGAGACGGAATCACTCCCCTCCATATGAGCATTTTATCGTGCCTGAGGTGAGCAAGAACACAGGCACTCTTACGGCTTTGAGACAGAAGGAACTCCCCATTAAAAGTCCTGCTTTTTCTGTGCACTAATGCTCTTAAAAATGCCACTTTCCTCCTCTTCCCACTCCCTGCAGAAACAGCATCCCTTTATTCCTTGTAGGATACACACACACAATTCTTTCTTGCAAAGCACTCAATCTCTTCTTCCCCTTACTAAATTGAAATTCAAAATTTCAGCCTGACTTCACAGAAGAGTTGGTGATGCTCGGTGTAGGCCGGTTTATTCCATTTGATGGCTTATTATCATCACTCACATCACTTTCCTCTTTTATTTCAAAGCAGTTGTTGAAGGAACCAGTGCACCCTCACCATCCCTAGTTAGCAAGAAAATTCAAGTCTCTTTGTTCAGCAGCACAAGCTTTGCTAAGGCTGTCATTTTAAGGCTGCATTTAGAACAACTGGCCATGCCCCTCTTTTTGTACTGATATTTATGTTCAGCAAGGCCTGAATTACAGAAAAAAGTGTGTAGTATGTGGACTTAGAACAGCTCTGCAGGGACATCCAGGTGAAGAAGAAGAAAAGACTAGGGTGGAAATGAAAGACCCTAAATGTAGATTAGTCCGGTTGTGGGTATAGACTCCGCTTGTGACAGAAGATGAGAAGGGAACTAAAGCCTGGGAGAGGTGAAACTATTTCAGATTTGGATGAAAACATCCAGAACACCACTATTTTATTTTCATGCTCTTTCCTGCCTACTCCAGTAGGATGAAATACTCAAGTGGTTTCCTAGATAGAAGTTCACTCTCTGTGTGTATGTGTATAAATATGGTATCTTCCTTCCAGTGTTTAAGAAATAAAAAAGACATTACTTTCTGGTAGCAATGATGGATTCTGGACTGCATGAATAAAGTTTGGTAGAGCCTGGTGAAGCATAACCTCCCCCTCTGCAGAGGGGAAAGGCTGAACAGCAAAGATGAGGAAACTTGACTAAGACAATGTGAGACAGAATTTGGAACAGGAATCACGAATTTTGTACTTAAGTCTTTGGCTTTCTGACAAGATCACCCGTCTGTCATCAACAAACTGGAAACATACGTGTCGTGGCTTTGTCTTTAGAAGAAGAGATTAAATCCGAGTGGGTTATTTCAGTTTGGTCTGAAAGGCTCAGTGGCAGGTGCGAACTTTCTGCTTCCTGTCATCTAGCCCTTAAGTGCCATTTCTTTGCCGTTTAGTGTAGCATTCTGAATTGCAATGACATTATGCTACAGCAAAGCCATACAAACATTGCTCTGCTGCTGTCTGGTACCCAATTCTTATTTCAGGATGGCTCCATCACAGTGTGAACTGCTGAGCATGACCAAGTGTCAGGGCTTGACTGCAAGTGCTTGAGAACTTGGTGTAGGTAGAGGTGTGATATGACCTGACACTTGCTGCATGCAAAACTTTAGGCATGTGTGGCTGTTGCCCTATTCTTCTGCCCATGCAATGTTGTGAGCTTTTATTTAGGAGACAGGAGGTCATATCCCCTTTCCCTCCCTCCCCCCAGGTGAAGAGAAGGATTGCCACGTGGGTTAGGTTTTGCAGTACAGCCTGTCTTGCTGACTCACTTCCTTTCTGTTGGAAGAGGTTAACAAGGAAGAGCAGAAAGCCGGTATATTTCATTGATGATATGGGGACTTTTGGGAAGAGAACTAAGGGAGAAGGAAGCAAGCTGTTTCTTAGAGTACTTTGCAACAAGGTCTGTGCAGTTACCACCACTTGCCTACTGCAAGCAGTCATTCTGGAGACGTTTGCTGCCTTATGCTCTCCAAGAAAACAGGAATGATCCAAAGAAGAGTAGTCACTGTGCCTAGGAAATGCTTGAGTTTCGAATGCTGCACTATCAAAAAGTGTTTTCTGTTTCTCTCTCACTCTACATTGTTCAGTGGGACAGTTTTTCTGATGGGCAGAAAATGGAACGCTGGCTCCTTGCTAATGGTGATACAAGGTGCCTTGGAGCACAGGGCTGCTAAAGCTAGGTGCCCCACTGGTGCCTGGCCTTCCTGGCTGCTGAGGACCCCTCGGTGTTTCTAATGTGCAGTGAGACTGGGCTGATCTCCATATAAAACAGGTTTTAGTGGTGAGGCAGCTTGTTTTAAGGGAAAGGGAGGTACCATAATCAGCAGCAAGAGTCCTGACTCCTTGCTCTGCTCCAGTGGAAGGTGGTGAAATTTGTTGTGGCTTCAGGAGAGCTGTGGACTGGCTGGCCTCAAAGGTCTGCCAGGGTGTTGCTGTACCCTTAGACATGCGGCTACAAAGGAAGGGGGAGAAAAGCTGTGAGAGAATGAGAGGGAAGGGGCAGGAACAGAGATTGAATAGAGATTGAATCCAGCTCCATATTCTACAGGGGAAAATTAACATTTCTTTTAAGCCAGCGAGATGGCAGAGCCTGGCTGCACAGAGATAAGCGTGTACAGCAGCTGCCCAGTGGGATTTTACAGGTTGACAGTGTTTAGCATGCTGCATTTCACAGTTTCATAGCCAGTTTTTCTCAGTGACATGACACAAGGTGAAAAATCTACAACAAGAAGGTGAGGTGCATGTCCTGAATCCTACAAGAAATGGTTTCTTCACTGTGTGGCCTAATGAATGCCTGAATGAAAGAAGAGGTGAAGCAAGCATGTGTGAAGGACAGGTAGCTTATATCACCTCTGTCCGGTGAAGTGACAAGGAGTTTAATGAGGATACCCTGACAACAGACTGTGGCTGTACTGTCTGTACAGGCAGATCAGTGCTGTCATGACTTAGCTGCTTAGAGTTTGTATGTCTTGGTGGGGCCCACCTCTGCAGATGTGAGCATGCCCCATTGCTTGCAGTGGTGAAGCCAGCTTCCGTATTCCTGCCGTTTGGCTGTTTGCCACTGCACAGTAAACTGCAACAGTGGAATGGGCTGGCTTAAAGTGAGCTTTTTCTTCCTGGGGGGGAAAGGGAAGTGTTCTCATAGTCTCAAACGTCTGGAAACAGGGTTTTTTGTCTTGGTACACCTGAGGTGGTTCTGTACTTATGCCAGAGATGGGAAAGAGGAGCTCCCCCCCCTTCTCCAAATGTGTCCTCTTTGGGGGCACAGAAGAGTGTTTCTGGGTTTAAGGAATTCATAGTTTGTTTGGAAAGTCTATGCAGCCATTGGTAATGGGGCCTACATGAGCACCTGAGCGCAGTGTATTGCTTGGTGTGGGCCACTGGCACTGACAGCACCTTAGCTCAAGGTGATATCCTCTTAATGCATCCGAACAGGCTGTGGTGAACTTGGGCTCATCAGTTTCCCTGCGTACCTTGGCTCCTACCTGCAAGAGGCCCTTGTAGTACTTGGATCTCACCTAGCTTAACTTGACTGTATCAACTTTATTTTCTCAGTGGGATACTGACATGGGTCATTCTGGTGAGACAAAAGTGAAAGTGAGGCAACTAGACCTGCGGGAATTCCTGTGGAAGATCAGTGTGAGCAGGCTGGAGCCAGGCCAGTGTTGTTGATGACAAACAGATTCTGAATTTGGCTTGCTAGATGAGGACAGCTGAGATGATTGGGGAAGAGAGGCCCTGTCTGGTAAGAGAATGCTAAAAATTTGACTCAGTGTAACTAGCAATAAAAGGCTGCTGGATCTGTGAAAGCTGTCTGCTAATGCATTCTAGGAAGAGGTACTGGGGAAGGAGATGCGTTATTTAAGCTGAAGGGAAATGCCAGCGTAAGAAGACTGCACAACCTAATCATCAACAAACTGAGACTGCAAATGAGAAGAATACTTCCAACCATCAGAATGAAGTTGTGAAGCATTCTTCCCGTGGGAACAGTAGAGAGAAAAATTAATTGTCTAGAATGTTGCTGATGAATTACAGGGGCTGGACTCAGAAACACAGAACATCCCTTCCAAGCCAGATCCCAGATCCTACTTTTTTATTTTCCATGCTAAGGTCCTAGCCTTGTGAAAAGCAGTGAGAAATAAGCTTCGGTTCTGTAGTGAGGTTCTTCATCGAGGAGTGGGGCAACACCACTTTGAGCATGTCTTCAGGAATGACCAAGAATTTTGACATGGAAGCTTTGACTAGGAAGAGGTGTTTAATTTTAAGCTGTAGTTTAAACCTGTTTTATCACTGCTGGCTTGCTGTGTCAAGAAATTACAAGATGAGGAACTACTTGCTCCAAGTACAAGTAAGTATATTTTGCATATACTTTTTTTCAGAACCGTGAGGCAATAGTGACAATCTGAAGTTAGTCTGGGCAGAGGAAATGAACCATCCAATCTCAGCAGAGAGGGTGAAGACTATAATGCTGGCTGCTGAGAGCAGTACACGATCCCTCTCGAATATCAGTGGAAAATGATGATGAAATATTTTCACAGGGTAGATATGCAAGACAAAATAAATACATGGTTCACAGTGAAACACTGGCAGGAATACCTTGGTATCAGGAAATCATCTTCATATCTTCTGGGATTCTCCTAAATTAAATGGCTGATGTTTTAGAAAATTGACATGAGTTATTTCAGGGATGTATCCCCCAAGTTCTTATTACCATGCTGTTAGGAGAATGTCCTGATTTTCTGCAAGTAAACAAAAGATAGGTAACTATTTAACATTCTGTGACTGAATCCAGTAGCTGTATTAAATTACTGTATGCGCAGACACAGATACTATCCATAGGAATGGAGCTGACCAAAACAGGATAATTAAGAGGAATGGAGTGACTTACTGTCTCTGCTAGATTAGCAGCTGAACTGTTTGAGAAAGGAAAAGACCAAATGGCGGGTTTTGCTTTGATTTTAATAGCAGTACTTGTTCTCAGTGTCTGTTCCATCTCAGCTCTTCTGACTCTTCTTTTAAATCATTGTAGACAAACTTTACATGTAAAAATGCCTCGTATGGACAACAACTTTGTTCTCTAACAGCAGGTACCGTGTAAAAGGGACTTGTCAGACTGGTGCTCTCTGGTGCAGTTGTTAGTGCTGAAAATGTTGAATTGTGGTTTTGTAGTTAATAGGCAGTCTGGATTTTTCCCTGAGTCAAAGGCTCCCCCTGTGTTATTATGCATTGCCTCTCTGCATAGCTAAAAACAGATCTTAGCAAAATTTAGTAGTATTCTTCTGTCGTTGGGCCTGCCTGCGTACATGATCACCAATAATCAGCTGCACAGTAGCAGCTTGTTTTCTGCTATCTGGCTTGTTGGAGATGATATATGAGGTATGAAGAATAGTGTGAGATGTTTTTCTTAAGCTACATTAAGCCCACTGTGCTGACAGCAGCAAAACAGAACTTGTTTTGACAAGGAGTTGAGCTAATATGGCAGAAAAGCTAAATGCAGGAAAGATGTGGGTCTCTATCAGGCTCTGGTGATTTTTTTCTTTGGTGGGTCATTTTTAAAAGCCTTTCCCTGGCACTCTCCTAGGTTCCCAGGGTTTATTTTCTGAGCTGTCACCTTCTCCACAGTGCAAAAGAGACTCCTTGGGGTTTTTTTTCATTGGCCTTTGCTTCTAGCACAAAGGCTTAAGATCATTACCATCCTGGTAGTGTTGCATCTTTGTGATTGTGATGTCACCATGAGTTATGGCTTCCAAGAAGACTGATGCGGTTTGACAGGAGGAAGACAGTCTCATGTCTCATGACATGTTTCTTCTGCACCATGGGGCATATATGAGGAGTCTAGGACCCCAACACAGATGGCTTAAGCCTCTACTCACTCTACGACTTCTCTCAGGCAAGCATTGGCAATTCAGATCATTTTTGAGGCATGGATCAGACAGGACTTTCTTTTACTGTAACCGTCAAGGGGCTATCGCTACCCCAGCCGGTCATTAAACCAGTTCATTCTGCCACAGTTTGAAAGATGGATTGCTTTAGGTCTGGCACTTGGTCATGCTGAGATGGGTATAAATAAATCCTGTGTTTCAGTGTGTAAGCTGTTTGCATAGCAGAGGTTGGAGAGGTCTTGTTCTCCACCCCCCACAGTGCTGCATGAAGGCTTTGCATTACTCTGAAGGTTAAAATATTTGAGGTTACAAGAACCAGGATGCTGAAGGTTGATGGACCCTAACAGTCTGTGACAAATAGCATTAATGCTTTTCCATTGCTCACCTATACTGGGGGATCCTATTGGTATATACTGGGGGTTCTTCTGGGCCTTCCCAGGCTCTCTTCCTAAAGGAGGGGTGCATAAGGACAGGTATCTTCCCAGCATGATGCCAGGAGGCAGCCATGGTCTGCACCCAGTGACCAGGGTTGTAGAGCCAGTTGCAAAGCTTGCTTATTCCATAGTTTATGTCTAGTGAGTTTGTTGGGGCCAGGATTTCATCCTGTTGCTGGATATTTATTTTTTTCCTATGGATATTTTCTGCTGGTTCTCTCCTCTGGATAATGGGCTTGCTGCTGCTGTGGAGCAGAGAAATCACAGCAGTACATGGGAGCTGCTCTTAACGATAAGGAACCACTTCAGTGTGATCTGGTGGGTGAAAGGTGACTTGAAAAACTGCTCCCTCACAGAAGCATGCTATCAGAAGTCTTTCTCCCCCAGCACTTGTTGTTCGGCATTCACCCGTCCTCAACATGATGCTGTGGGATTTGCATGACAGTCCAGTTCCCAATGGCCAGACGACAAATGGGTGTTATATCAGCAACTGGGATTACTTCTGCAGTGCTGCGTGAGCCATGGAGGCTTTGCTCCCTGCGAGGCCATCCTGACCGTATGGCAGTGAGGTGAGCTAGAAAACTGCCTTCATCAGTTGCATCTCTTGGCAAACTGCTGGTTCTCAAACAGAACACTGAGTAAAGTGATGTGTTGGCAAAGCGCTCTGGGGTTGTAAGCTGAGAGCAGCGTTAGGGTTCATTAGAAGAATTTAGAAAGCTCTTTGACCTTCATAATGCCAAGCCTCTTTCTGCTCTCAGTGAAAGCGGCTGCAAAGCTTCCACTGACCTCATCTGTGCAGGACAGAGCCAGGAAACGAAGCACCTGTCTTGCTGCCTTGCCCATGGCAATGTCACCAGCTGTGAACCTGGTCCTGGCAGGCAGATAAAGCAAGGAGTCATCCTTCCACATGCAGGAGAAATCATTACTAAGTTTTGTAACATGTTATTATAACAGGCTTGTTGGTTTTTGCCTTTGTGTGCCCATGTGCTTGTGTGGAGCAAGAGACGAATAGCAGAGTGCGTGCAGCAGTCGAGGGTCAGTGCAAACCCCTCTCAGAGGCAAACTGTCAGCAGTGTAAGCAGGAGGTGGGGAGAAGCTGAATCCTTGGAGAACAAGGAGTAGGGTGTGTGCAAGATGGCTGCAGAGAATTAAAAGGCTGTGGCAGTTGTGCTGGGATGTGGCTTAAATGGTAGAAAGAAATACAGCCAGAGGCTCAGGGCCTCTGCAAACAGGCCAGGCTCACAGGTCAGCAGTCCCAGCAATTCACAGCAAATGAGATACAGTGTGCTGCAGTGAGACTGTAGCTTGAATGCTATCCAGTACTTCTCTTGGGAACCTCAGAAGACATCATTCTCTCAACCTAAGGACTAAAGTAGGGAAGAGTGCCAAATAGCTGTCAGAACAGTGAGTCTTACAGTTGGTGGAAGAGCCAGCCTCCTCAAAGCAACTTCTGTGTGTACTTCATTCAGTTGGAGTTGGTCTACTATTTATCATTGTACTCCTTACCCTTAGGTCATATTTTTATAGAATTTTTTTTACCAGAACCATGTGTTGGGGTATAGGAAGTGCAGGTGCTCTTTATCTACTTCTATCTCTTGCAGAGATAGAGACATCTTTCTCACATATGCAGGAGCTTTGGGGTCAGCATTGCTGTCTTATGCAGGAGTGGGACTGAGGGCAATGGCAATATTGCTCTAGGCTTTGCATGAGCACATGGATATGCCTGGATGAAAGAAAACATCTTCAGTAATACAGAGATCACAGTTGCAACCACTTCTGAATGTGAGGGAAGCAGCTAATATTGTCATAATTGCTAAAGTCATGGTAACATCTTTTCTCAAGCTGAAGATGTAATGGGAGATGAGTCTCGGGCAACAGAGGAAATTGACCTGAATCATCTGAGGTGGCTCATTTATTGAATGGACCTCTAAGTGTTTGGTGAGGAACTGGATCTGCTCCATAGTTTTCTAAAGGACTGTTACACCCATCCGGTGTTGCCCTGCATGGCGTGTAGTTTATGTGAGTATCAAAGACTTATTTCTAACCCACACTTTCCGCTGTTGTAAGGGAGTGTGTGAGATGCAGAGCTTGGGTCTCCCTGTCAGATCCTTGAGTGTGTTTCAGTGAAAGACCTCAAACCCAGGCTAGAGATGGATTATTCCTCCTTTGTGGTTATAATAAACCTCCTATCAGTGGCTAGCATAGCCTTATGTTCAATAATTGCTGCAGTATCACATGCAGGCTCAATTCTCCATCCAGCCAAAAACCAGGTGATAAAGAGGATGCTTTCAGCCTTGCTTTCAAAGGCACTTTTGCCCCTGTCAGAATCACTCCAATCTTCCTAAGCATTTTCAGATAGCACCTGTGTGCAAGAACGCAGGTGCTGAGTTGCATCTCCAGTCTTGCTGAGAGCTACTAGCTGCACACCAGAGTTTGACACTGTAATAATAGATTTCTTTTGTCAGATGAAATTAATCTTGGATTATCTGCTTCACCAATCCAAATACAGGCTCCTACATTAGCATCCATTTTCCTTTGGCTTGAATCTTTCAGGAAATGGATGCAAATTGGAAAACCTACATAAGTTAACAGGGTTGTAAATCCCAGCCACATCACACGTGAGCCTGGGAGGTAGAGAACAGCTTTCAAACCACTTCCCACAAATTGAGAGTGAGTGCTGCTCTCCTACATCTTATTAAAGCTGTGGTGAGAAACAGACTTGCTAATACAATGCCTGTGTGTTTGAAGCAACCGCTCCTGTTTAAGGAACAAAAAATGCTGTCATCTACCTCCAGTAGAATCCAGATTAATTTCTGCCTTCTGAATTAACACACCAAGACTTTGTAATGAGTCACTCGAGGCTGCACTCAACAGATCAGACACAAGCAGGCTGTGTCAAGAACTCTATGGTGAAATCAGGGAGCACTTTGCTCTGTCTCTACTTTTCCCTGCTTGCATCTCCTGCAATTGTTTGGGTTTTAATTTTGGCTGATGGGTGATTCTGAGGGGAAAAAGGTGAGAGGGTTCATAGCCAGAAGTGTCCACACTGCACATTGCAGTGCAGAAGTACCTGAGCTAGTGAAGAACCATTTAGAACTAGAAATACAATTGCCAAAGTAAAATGTTTTTGTGCCTGGGCCACCCAGATGTAGGATGCTCTGGCATAGCTTTCTGGATCAAACCAAGACACTGTCCTTTGCTGTGCTGTGTATGTTAACCCCTTTGTCTTTGCACTGCATCATTGTTGAATGTCAGATATACCCTAATTGCCTGAGATTTAATTTCAGGAAATGCCTATGTTTTCCTGGCTGGTTTTTTTTTTTTTCTTTTCCTCCCTCTGCTTTTTTTGCAGTTCAGACTACCCCCTCCAACCGAAGCCTTAAAAACTTCAGAATTGTAGTCCAAGCATGATTTCAAAAGATGCTAGGACTAGAAATGCAATTAAGGTACCTTAACTACCTTTATTCTGCCCTGCAGCAATGCAAAGGAAAACAATTTGTTTTGAAAGGTTATTGTAAACTAGAGCTTTAAACTCTAGCATGCCTTAATCATTACTGAATGGTTATTGAAGAAGTTTACCTTTGTCACAGTCATAAAAACCTGCTAAGTAAAATACACCTTTTACATTTTTATTAGACAAATAGCACGATCATGATGGTCATTGTGGCTATTTTGTAAAAGACTCTTTCATTTGCTAACTGTTACTTGCCTCAATGTCAAGTCTCAGCTGACACTATTAAATAGTGATAATCATACCAAGCACAGCTAGGATGCTCCTTACCTTTTTTGGCTTTATCTGAAGAATAAAAATCAGTGTATCATAAGCTACATTTCAATACAAACTGCATGTTTCATTCTGGTCCTGCAATCACCCACTCGTGCTTTGCTTGATATTCCTGAGGACGACTGACACATTTGATGTGAAGTCTGACTTACATGTTTTTGTAGCATGAGGGCTGGATCTGTATCTCCCAGCTTCACTTTCCTTACATTTTGAAGCACAGTCATGAAGGACAAAAGAAAGGTCTTTCAGGTGTGCAGCAGGTCTGATCTGCTAGGACAGCACAGGACGCACTCTGGGTAACTGCTACCAGCCTATCCTCACCTGATCTTCCACCATTCTGCTGATACGATTTGGTAGGTTGTACAGGACCACATAAGAGAAGAATCTGCCCCTTAAGTTGATTTATCTTAGCAAGATGGAGTACATGTCTGTCCGCGTCCCCGTCCCCCCCCCCCTTTTTTTTTAAAGATCTTTCAAGATAAAGGAAAACCTGCTATCTTTCTCAAAGGACAGGGGTTTTAATTTTTGCTTGAGTAAAGTGAAATTCTTCATACTGCATGAAGGCTTTTATCTCTCTGTGTCTTTGCTATTATAGATCATCCTGTGAGCTGCAGGATGAGGATTTCAAAACCTGTCACTGTTGGTCTTGACTGTTGTTTGTGGTGTGAGGAATGTCGAGCCAATGCCGTGCCTGGGAATTTTCCACCTTTGTAGGAAGGGAGGGACAGAGTCTGATGTGGATCTGTGCGGCTGCAGACCCTTCTGCTGGCTGTGCTTGAGACTGAGTTGTGCACCTGCAGCTCTGCTGTGCTGGGTCAGGGGGTTCAGTACACGTTGCCCTGCTTATCAGGTGCGTGGTTTTGCTAGTGCCTGAGCTGCCAGAGTCTGACACGTCATTTGGAAAGCATTCGTTGTCCTCTCCTGACAGCATTCTGTGATCCATATTTTTTTACAGCTGGTGTAATCTGAAAATCAAGTACTTCTGGCAGTTTTTGTAGCTCCATATAGTACACTGTATTCATCTGAGCAACTGCCATTTGCCATTAATCTGTTCAGATACAATTATTTTAAGTATCCACAGGTGACACATTAGAAACCATGTGTCCCTTCCTTTTTAAACAAGGCAACTCTTTGTTTTATCTGTCATGGCTGGAGGTGGGAGCTCAGTTCCTGGGCATCCACTGGGCATGCCTCAGTGCTCCCATACGTGCAGTGATGCTGCAGCGCTCCTCCATTTATAACATGGTTGGAAGTCTGTAATGTGCTTAATGTGACCAGGAAGGACTTGTACATCTGGCCTCTTTCATTTGTTCAGTTTCATTGGAGAACAAAAGTTTATTCAGTGTTATCTTCCTTTTGAAAGTGAAAGCAGTGACACTGGAGTCTTTTGTAGCAGGCATGGGCTGGGCTGGGACAGTTACAGTGAGGAAAATTTGTGTGGGGGTGTGTGTAATCAGTTGTGTCTGTTAGCTCTGTTACTCAAATGTTTTGTGTTGGCAACAGTATTTGAAGTAATAATAATGAAGTCTAAACTGTCCTCTCTTATGCTTGCTGTGCAAGTGCATGGAGGTACTAGTGGTAGCTGGAATTACACCAGTATAATTGCTTTACATGTTTGTTTTAAGAGGTTGGCAAAAAGCTCTTGGCTATAAAGGGTTAGGGTGCACAAGGCATGCAACAGCAAGATTTCTTTTGCCTGAGATCATAGCTGCATGCTCAGCATCTCTCTAATCCTCTTTTCTTCCCTGGACTCTTTCTTGACCTCCTTGGGGGATTTTGATCGACCAGTAGAAAACCCCTATCTGTTACTCAGCCATAACTGCCTGTAGAAATACACTCAACTAAAACCTTGATTGCCAGCACTTTTCTAATCTTAAATCAGTCTGAGTGAGAGAAAGATCTCTGTCTCTGGTAGGGTAATACATTGCCTCAGTTTCCCTACTGCTCCTCTGGCGTGACTGCAGTCTCTTATGGCTTGCAGGGCTCAGCTGCTGGCAGGCTCAGGACACAGTGCTTGTTTCTCAAGTAGCATACGCTGTCCCAGCAGTTGTTCCCCTCCTGTGTAAGGCCAGATGGACAGGGGGATGCTCCAAAAGAAATCTAATGTTAGCATGTGTGCATGCTGTAGGGCAGACCACTGAAAGACTCAACTCTTCAGCGTCTTGCTTGGTGTGTGGATGCATACATGATACCAGAAGTAGCATTTTACAGCAGTTGCAGGGTTGCAAGTGCTCAGAATGTGTAAGAGCGATGAGATCTCTGATGTAAGCAGTCTTGTCTCCTGAGCTCTGCAGTGGTGCTGGGTCAGTAATGCCAGTTAGAAAATACTGGCACTTCTCTGTGCAAACAGAGTGGTGTCTGGAGAGGGACGCAGGAACTGGACTTTTTGGCATGGATGTGCCCACCAAGAGTCGCAGCCTGTGCTCAGCTGATAGAGGATTTCTCCTCTCAGCAATTTCTGAGCTAGCAAAAGTTAATACTGCCTGCTTAGGGGCTATTTGGTAATATTTAGCAAAAATGTTTGTGGTCTCAGCTGTAAACCAAATAGGCCATTTACCTCCTCACAGTAGTAGCTACCACAGATGGCAGTGATTGTCCCCTCAGTCACTGCTAGTCATCTCTCAGCCGGAGAGCTGGATTGAGACCTTGGAGACAGAATGATCTCCTTGGTCTGAGACATCTCTGCCAGCACAACCTGGGAGCTCACTGGCAGCATGATAGAAGGTAGCACTTGGGCTGTGTCCCTTGGTGCCCTCAGGGCGCTCTCAGCCAAGCACCCTTAACCTGTTGTCAGGACATCTTTAAGGAGGACGAGCCTCTGGCTTTGCCTGCCTGACAGCTGTGTGAAGGAGTCAGAAGAACTGGGCAGCTGTTTGATGCACCATCACTTCTGCCTTCGAGGAGACCTTGTAAGTCCCAGACATGCTCAGCCAGCCCAGCACATGCGGGCACTGGGCTGGCTGAGGGAGGTACCCACGCAGCCGGAACAGACAAGGCCCATTAAGAGTTAATGCCTGCAATTAGAAATAAGCTGCAAGAGTTGGGAGCTTCAGAAAGATGACAGTGGGTGTGACACACTGTAACATTCCCATTAATTTGAAATGCCTCCTCTCTGGCCACAAAATAGTGCCCATATTTTTTAGTCAATATTAATTTTACACTTGGCACCACAGGAAAGTGTGAACTGCTGAGTTCACAAAGGGTCCATCTAATAAACAGACAATAGAAAATCAGAAAAGCGAAGATTGAGTTCGCTTGCCCAGGTGATGAGAGAATAATAACCATGAGGGCTGTGGAGGGCAATGGAAAATTCTGAGCTATAATGAGGAGCTGCAGCAAGTGCTTGTGCTGTAGCTCCCTGATGGGCACAGGTAGGAGCAGTCAGAGAAGGTGGGATGATGTAGCGTTGTGCAGGAGGGAGGAGGTCTTGTATCTGGAATGAGAGACAGATGAGGAGGAGGGTATCACGTCACATGTATGCTATAGGAATGGAGGGCCAGATAAGAAAAACCAACTGATCTCCTGCAAATGAATCTCAAGCCTGATCTCCATCTGATTTCCTTTAGAAGAGAGTTTGAAATTTTAGATGGGCTCTCACATGCATGCCTGCTGCCTGTCAGGTCTGCTCTGCCCCTTCCTGTTTCCATCACCTCTCTGGCTGGATTACTTTAAGCAAGCCATTCATGTCTCCTGGTGGCCTGCAGAATGCTAGACATCTGACTTGCAAATCTGTGGTGGATAGGAAGTAAACACTGCAGAAGTAAGGGATGAACTGGATTCCAAAGAGCCAGATGCTACTAGGTTTGTAAAGAACCTAGAAGAAGCGCTCTGGGAACAGGAGATAATTATAAGAAAAACAGTGCCTGCTTTCTTCAACTTTCAAGGAGTCAGCAAAGTCTGCAAAACGAATCTATTTTATTCAATCTTCTTGCTAGCATGAGACTTTTCAAAACCAGAACTACTTAATTTCAACACTGTATTGCAACTAATCCATGGGCACTTCAAGCTTACATGTGTCCTTGTGCTTCATGCTTCGGCCTCTCTTCCTGAGATGGCAGGGTCCAAAGCTGGGTGACAGACTGAAGACTCCATTTCCTGCTTTGGCTGAGATAATGTTTCAAAATAGAGATGTGTTCCCAAATAGACAAATTTTTCTGCAGAACTGGTCTTTCAGTTCCCTTCCCTTTTCTTCTTACTGGATGTTTTAGATATCTGTGGAATCTGAATTCTACCTTGATTGAAATGGCACCACTACTATAAAATTCAAAACCTATATCTAAAACCCCAAGCCACTGAAATCCCTGACAAACCTAGCACCTGGTTAATGAATACGTCTTGAGGAGCACAGATACTTCATTTTCACTTCTTTAACAGTGTTATGTTTTTGATCTGGCCATTAAAGAAACAAGGTGAAAGGGTAAGGAAGATACCTGTCTCTGCATTATCTGTCTGTGACAAGCTACCACTGGATGCTGCATCTGATCAGCTGTGAAATTCAGGACTGATTTCTGGATAGAAAGTCACTAATTTTCTTAAGATCAGAAGAGGGAAAAGAGGTCTAGCCTTCTTGGCACACAAAGCAGTTGTCCTGGCAGCGAGATGAAAAAAATATGAAATGCGGGGAATGCAAAGCCCTTGGCAAAAGAGAAAATGGAAGCCCTGGTAAAGAAACATGGAGAGAAGAAAGTGCAGCTAGACAAAGGAATAAGGGCATCCGCGTGAAGTGAATGTGTCAGAGAAAAGAAATGGGGCAAATAGACTCCTTTGGAAAAATGAAGAATTCCCAGAGCTCCTGGTGTGAAGAAGGGAAGTTTTGCAGAGAATTCCTAAAATACGCCAGGAATGAGGATAGGGATGGGAGATGGAGAAATCTTACAGGGGTATGGAAGTGGAGTAGCTGGGTGCAGAGACCTCCTGCAGCATGAGATCCCCTTCTCTGCGGGGTGGCAGAGCACCAAACATTGGAGACCAGTGACTGAGCAAAGCCAGCCTGTGTGAGTAGCTTGGACAGATGGCACAATGAACCATTGGGCCCAGGTCTCTGGGCCATTTTACCTGACATTGCAGCTTCTCAAGTGAGTTCCTTTTCAAGCCCCCACATGCATTGCTGAAGTTTTCTAGCCTACAGTCAGAGGTGACAAAAAAACCCTCATACGATCTGGAGGTTTTACTGCATTTTCAGTCAAGCTGTAAATACTCTAATCGCAGCCATCTTTTGGCATCCAAATTTGCAACACTCATGAGTACAACCAAAAAGCAACACCTATTTTGAGGTATGAGTTAATGCCTGTTGTGCATCCCTTTGCCGATGCCTTGCAGTTGGTGTGCACCCTTCCCCTGCTGCTTGTTCACTGCAACCCAGGAGTCTCATCCTGGAGCTCTCGGACTGCAAAACAAGGACTCAGACCTCTGGCAGCTCCATGTTGTTGTTGGTCTACCAGCAGGAAATCCCAGTAACAGGAGTGGAGCTTAGTGTAGTGAGTGTATTTATTTTCTTAACCTTCTTTCACATCCCATTTATGAAATGTCTGCTTGCAGGTAACTAGCTGTCTTCGTACCATTTGACTATGGTGCTAGGGGTACTGCTCATGGCTGTATCTGGGGGCACTGGAGGCGTAGGGAAGGCAAGTGGAGCTCTCTGTCTGTCATCACAGCTTCTGCCCCAGCCATCCTGGTATGCAAGTAGAAGTAGTCTTCCCATCTGCATTGCTGTAGTGAAGTGACACCTCTTCTTTCAACCCTTCATATCTTGAAGGCTTCATAGATACAACCTCTGTCATCTTCCTTTTCTTTTCCAAATGTGCACCCTTTGCCCATTTGTTTAGCACCTCAGTGTGGAGGCTGGCAAGGGCCGCACCGGGGCTCTGCTGTCTGACTAGAAGGGTTAACCTGAGTGATATGCATCTGTTCCAAGATAACCTCCTGCTCAGTAAAATGCTTCATTTGGCCAAATGGAGGAACAATTAAACTACTTGAAAACATATCCCTTTTGTGCCTGTGACTGCTCTGCTCTGTGGGAGCATGAGGCCTTGCTATGGATTGGCTGGGGAAATGTCATTTAGCTTCACTGTTACTTCTTGAGTACAGTGATCACTGATATGTCTGTAGTGAGGTCCACCCTCCCACACAGGGTATGTGAGAGGGGTTTGTGTAGGAGGATTTGTATGGGGCTTTATACCCAGCTCTCACTAGACCTCCTTTCATTCTGAGCTTTCACCTTGCTGCTTAGTGAGGGTGTTGATAGCACCTTCTTGCTCCCCCATTCTGTTACAGAACACAAAATGTTGGTGAAACAGATTTGTGGTTTGGATCCAGAATCCAATATTTGAGCAGCTTTGAACACTAACAAATTGCCAGGACTTGAAGGTTTCACCTGAGGTCTGAGGAACTCAAGGATGAAATAGCTGTATTGCCAAAGGCAGTGTGTAACATTTCTCTTAAAAATTTCTTGGCACCTGAAGCATGGAGGGTGGGTAAATATAGCATCAATCTTTAAAAAAAGGTTGTGGGAGGATCCAGGAAATGAAAGGCTTGTAAGTCTGACATCTGTACTACATAAACTAGTAAAAGCTGTAACAGAAATAATTATATTTGACAATGAGATAAACACAAGCAGTTTTGGAGAAGTCAGTGTGATTTCTGTAAAAGTCTTTTGGAGTTCTTTGAAAAGTATGTAGATACGAGTGAAACAGCTGATTCTAGATTTCTAGAAGACTCTTGGCAAAGTTCTTCTACAAAATACCTTATTGGGAACCTGAGCAGGCATTGCCTGGGAGAGAAGGTCCTGAGATGTGTAAATAATTGGCAAAGAGACAGGAAATAAGGTAGGAGGAAATGGAAGGAAAGTTATCCCAGTAGAAAGGTGTTGCTGGGGGAGTTCCACAGGTCGGTGCTGGGATCTGTAATGTTGAACGTATTCAGGAATGACCATGGAAAACAGAGAGAACAGTGAAACTCCAAACTTTGCTGATAGAATGAAGTTATTCAAGACAGCCAAGACTATGGTCAACGGTGAAGTATTGTTGAAAAACCTAGGAGACTGAGTGGCTGGCCAGTAAAATGGTGGATGGAGTTTCATGTAAATAAATGTGAAATGAGGCATGCAGAGAAAAACAGTGCTTGTTGTGCATACAAAATCATGGGCTGTGAGCTGACCACACAGCTTGGAAGCGAGATCTTGGGGTTATGTTAGATAGCTCCATGAAAGCATCAGGTCAAGCTTAGCAGAAAGACAAATCAAATTCTAGATGTTAAGAAAGGAATAAAGAACTAAACAGAAAAGGACTGGGTGGAGTGTGTGTGTGTGGGGGGGTGTATTTTGTTTTTAATGTTGTTTGGGGGCTTTTGTTTGGTTGGGTTTTTTAATTAAAAAAAAAACCACCCTGGTGTGCTTTCACCTTGGATACAACGTGGTTCTGTTTTCTTCATCTTCAAGGAGTGTACTAGACATGGGAAAGTTCCAAATGGCTTCTATATAGCATTGAATGAGAAGGTATTGTCAGCTTGGAGACATGACTGAAGATACAAGAGCATGGATAGGGACTGACTGTTCCTTGTCTTCCCCTGTGCAAGAACAAGGGTTTTCCAAAGAAAACCTTGGCCAGAACAATCATGAATATTCTTACCTCTTATGGTTTAGGGTGATTTTTGTCATGTGCAATGTAATTGTTTCTCCTGAGGAATACTGCTCTCCTATCTGAGTTTTCTTCCTGAAAAGGGAAGACAGAGTCCCCCGAGGTAAAATCCTGTGTGGTAATTGATAGATTCACTGTTCTGGCCCAGCCTCCAAATAGAGGGCTGGCTGTGGAGGGAGTTTCCTCACCCAGATGAGTCACTGTTGCTGGTATTTATGCCATACATGCGTGATAATCCTTTTGATCTCTGTAGGCATCTGGGATTCTTCTGCTTGGTTAAGTGGCAGCTAGCCTAGCTCATCTGAACTGGCATCTGCAAAGGTGGAGACTGATCAGAAATAGCTGGAAATTGATAGGACTCTCTCTGGAGACCCCTCCTCCCTCTGTACTTTGAAGGTATTGCACACTTTATTGCCATGTTTTCACCATTACTTACGGACTCACATTTGTCATTTCTGTCATTACAGCACAAGAGCTTTCATAAGAGCTGGGTAAATGGGAAAGTGAGAAGGTGGAGCTTGGAAGGGGCAGGGCTCAAGGTGTACTTCGGAGCACCTGCAAATTCAACCATGGTCTGTCTTACTGAAGGGTAAATACACCTGAGTTGCTATCTGCAAATCCCAAACAATCAATCTGTGGCTTAAAGAACTTGGAGAAAGTGTTGGGGTGGACAGATATCCCACCTGCAGTAGGACATAGCCCCATCCAAAGGTCAGTCAGGAGGGCTGAGCGGGACTTTTCACACCATGTAAGCTTCCACTGTCTTATGTGCATCATTACAGACATCAGCTCTGATACCTTGTCTCTGTGCAAGTTATGTTTAGGTCATAAAGATTAAGGCTTATGTTTGTCCCTGAACGTTTGGTACTTAAGCAGAAAAATCAAGACTGACCAGGAAAGCCTGTGTGAATGGCTGTCTTCCAGCTCATCCCTACTTTTCCATCACTTCCCCTTACTTAGTCCTGTTTGTCTGCAGCAGTCCTATCAACACACCGCTGTTCTCACCTTGAATAAATCTTCACGTTAGGTATGTCTAGCAGAGAGGTGTTTGGATGTGTATTTGCTTGGGAGTCTTAGGGCTTGGGAAGCCATGGAGAATAAATGATTTGCCAGAGTATAGAGTGGTGCTGCCAGAGTTACGGAAGGTAGAAGTAGCATGAAGCACCTGAGATCTCAAAATGGTGAAGTCAGAATGTTGAAGTGCAAGTAAAGTGTGTAGAGAAGGGGGTGTGGGTGGGGGGGGTGGGGGTGTGTGGGGCGGGGCGGGAACAGAACAACAAAAGAACAGATTTACCAGCAATAAAACAGATTGTTTCTAACAACTTGTAATCAGCTAATACTTGTGCTGTCAAAGCAGGTGTTTAACCATCTCTGCTGGTTCCAAGTTGCGTGTTTTTCAGTTACTGGTGGTTTCTGAAAACCCTGTCTCATCTCAGTGGCATTTATGCTTATAGGTATCTTGGTAATGGAGAAAAAAACCTGCCGTTCCCTCTAGGAAATGTGTGGGGAGAGTGCCACTGTGTGGTGATACAGAAGTTGTCACCCTTTCGACGGAAGGTTTGAAAAAGCATCTCTTTGAAGTTAATGGAGACTCCTGATTTCTCCCCAGGATTTGTGTGTGCCTGGTAAAGGAGTGGGAGCAACACTTCAGGCACTTATATTTTGCTTATATATTCTATTTCCTTCCCTTCTTTCTTCCGGTAGCCTTTTGACAAAGGTAAGGCAAAATGTGTTCTTCTCTGGCTATGTGTTAACATCATGTCTTTCCTCAAGGGATAGTGAAATAAAGGGATAAAAACAGGACACATATAGATAATATACAATTTCCTGCAATTTTCTTCAAACAATCTGTTGCACATTGTCTCAGGCACAGGCAGTACAAGTTCATGAAGTTAGGGCTGTGCTTTCTTATACCTGTGGCAGTGATGCTGGAGCTGTGCTGTGTTCATTCCTCTATTGTAGCATGCATTCTGCACCCCACAGTGCTAATACTGAGACTAAAGTCTTCTTAGTCCCCTGTCCCGGGGGGGCATTGGTCATTTGGTTTTACTAAGTAGGTCTCACACCTTAGGTCTTGCTTTTCGGTGCCTTTTCACTCTAGGTTCTTAAATATTAAGTCTGTGACTAACTGGTTTGGTTCCACTCTGGGGAAGGGAATGCTTCCTTCTGAAGCGCCGTTTGTGAGCAACAGCAAGCAGCAGCCACCTTGCCAGGGGCCTAGCCTGGAGGCTTTACCTGTGCTGTGAGCCCAGCACTGGCTCTGCAGCTAATCCATCAGTATGCTTATTGGTTCTTTGCAGACATCTTTCCAAAACAGCCTGACTTCATGAGCTCTTCAGCCTCACCATAAAAAATCTGGTAGTATTTAGAAGTACATGTGATCTTCTCCCTCTCACTCTTCCTCTTTCACTCATCCTCTTTTAACACCTAGAGGGATTCAAGTAATGGTATCTTGAAGCTGCACAGGGGATACACATTGGAAAATCAGGGGAGGGAGCATGGTCTGCACTACCATTGTTGCTCCCTTAGCATGAGTCTGTTTGCCTTAGTGTCTGGGACGCATCTCTGAATCTTTTGCTGGAGCACACCAGCCTTTGGTCTACCTGATAACTTTCTACGGGAACATTGGAAGAAGGACACAATTGTTACAGGAGCCCTTCTGGGATGTATGTTGCAATTCTCAGAATGGCTTTATTCAGATGTGGGGGAGAAAGAGGTTTGTCTGTCTTCCACTGCATCTCTCTTACAGAAATTCAGACCTTCAGCGTGGGATGCTAATAAAATCCTCTTGCCAGCAAAGCATCTTTGGGTAGCTGTAAGTATCACTTCACGAGGAGCTACTGCATTTTCTTTTAATGCTCCACTTTTATGTGGTGCTGCTGTGCAGCTCCTTTGGATGGGAACCTAAAGGGATAATTGTCTCCCACAGAAATATAAATCTTCCTCCATGTGTACACCTACCCCCCAAGCTGTTTGCTGTGCCTGCCAATCTGTGCTCCCCAGCTACAGACTCCATGTTCTGCATCTTAGGGAGTAGCCCTCCAATACAGACTGCTTGCCACGAGTCCCTTTGTTGATGCTTTTGGTTGCCTCTGGTCACAGATGAGAATTATCCAGCCTTTAGTTTCCCGTTGGGATCTAGTCCTCATTCATACTCGGCTAGCTGCTGATGGAAAGTTCATTCTGTGTTACAAAGGTCATTCAAGGCCATCTCCAGGCCATCATTCGCAATGTCTTCACATGGCTTTATCGAGCAAGGTGTGAGCTCTTTCTAATTCTAACTGCACCTTTCTTGCCTGCAGCAAAGCTGTTCCCTCTCCTTTTCTCGTTCTTAGTTGTCCCACCTTCTTTGTCTGCACATTGTCAGAAACAGCAACTGTCTTCTGCTATAAAGGCAGAAAAGGGTCAGCCTTCTTACCAGCATATAGTGTTTATGGTGTTGTTTTAACAGGATTCATCCTTCCCATTGCAAGAACCAGATTCTACCACCTCTGGTAATTAATTGACAGCATTTTGGGCCTGAAATAGTGAAACATCCCTTAGCTTACGCCATGTGAATCACAAGCTCTGTAGCTGTAGGAACAGGTAGATTCCAAAGACTCTAAAGTAATACCCAGCCAGTTCAGGAGATTTTGTAGCCATGGAGAACAACTAGAAAATAATTCTGTGAGCGGCCCTAGGAATCAGCTGTTCTGGCCTTTTGATGGATATGGTTCTGCATGAGTATACGTCACTGTGGCCTAGTTAGAAACTTCGTGTCATTGAGAAGAGAGCTGTGAGACAGTCTGAGAAGCTGCCAAGCACATGTCAATCCTAGTACATGTGTGTGACCCACTTTTTAGCTTCTCCATGGGCAGAGGCTCCACAAACTCGTAGCTTATTCCCATGTTCTGCTGTCCTGACCGTGAAGTCATTAGGCTTTCCTTAATGTTCAGCCTAACTCACTTCTGCATTGAAACTGACTTTTTATCCTATCCATACGTTACTACTTTCCTATATGCCACACTATTCAGTGTATTTGAAAGCCATTATCATGTTCCTCCTGTTCTCCTATCACTATTTTTAACAACCCAGTTCCTCAATCTTTCCTCACAGGCCATGTTTTCTAAGCCTCTGATTTTTGGAGACCTTCGGGCAAGTCCACAACTTTTCTCAAAGTGAGATTTTGTAACCTTGCGTCATCCAGAGAGTTTGAATTGCTGTTGAGCATAATATGAAAGAATTAAGAAATATAATATTATGGGGCACACTTCCATTACAATGAAAAAATAGAGCATAGCAAATCTATTTCTTATCTTGTGGAAATCACACCTCAGCCCAATCTCTAGTTAAAATATTCATTAATACAGCCTAAATAATAAGCATGTATAGAACAATTACTGTGAAACTAGCTTTCATTACTGTTACGAGATACAGGTTTGTGCACATGAGAGGGTCTGACAAGATCAGGACAGCAGTGAATGAAGCTCTTTGTATACACCTGTCTAACAGAAAGGGATTATACACAAATGAATCTACAGTTGGTGTTAGCCTGTGTCTATCATGCTATACCACAGTGACCAGTCTAGTTTCTGGAAGAGAGAAGATAAGGAACAGGGATGCAGGCAGAGACTTGCACTGCATTGTGGTAAAATCTGGATGTTTCCTAAAGGAAGCTAGTAACTATCTCGCAGGCACAAGCTAGCCCTTGTGTAGAGCAGGTCTTGCTGCAAACACACCAAACCCTCTCAGGACATTAATAGCTTAGCAAGTCACTCAGGAATGGAAACCTTGCTAATTTGATATTCCACCCCCCCCACCCCCTATCTAAGGGGAGGGAATTTGAAGGACTTCTGTCCTCCAGATTTGGCTGCTGCTGTTTTTCTTCTGCTTGGTCCAGCTCATGCTTGTTCCTCCTTCATGGGGCCTCTGAAAGAGAAATTGCCTAAGATGGTGCAATTGTGAGCAGGCTCTCTTCTTAAAATTTATTAATATTTGAAGATGAGGAGAGGGGCACACATTTTTTTTTGTGGTGGTTTGTTGTTTTTTTTTTTTTTTAGGAAAAAAAAGCTTTATAGTGTGAGACTTAAGGAACTCAGACTATTTAATTTTTTTGAAGAATAGTGTGAGTAGACTTGATAACAGTGTAGAAGTATCGCTGAGCAGGGGAGGTAGGAAACAGGTAGGCTGGGTGCTTATCTGAGAAAAGTATGATAAGAACCAGCACCTGCAATCTGAAAGCACACAAATCAAATTGTAAATTAGGCATCTTTTTTAAAGGGGATTAACCACTGGAACACATGTCCAACAGTAGTGGTACATTCTCCATCCCATGATGTCTTTAAATCAAGAACACATGATTTTCTGGGACTGATGTTTCAGCCAAGTATAAAAGTTTTGGGCTCAGTCCAAGGATAATGATGAAATGACAGTCATTTATATACAGAATTATTGAATCATTTTTCTTGGCCTTAAATGCTAATGAAATTATGAAGTGTGGATATTAAATTAAAGACACTATTCTTCAATATATGCCCAATAAAGGTTAAATAGGACTCCATGTGCCAATTTTATATCTGACATTTTCTAACTAGAAGTTTAATTTTTACAGTATTAATGATGTTCTTTGTACTTGTGGACAGTCAACCATCTCTGGTTTAGTGCTGTAGAATCAAGTTTAAAATTTCCTTTCCAGGAAGTATCCATACGAACTGCAGATTTCTTCATTTCATACAAAGCATAACAGTTCAAAATCTGACCTAGACTTTATGATTACACTGTTTCTACAGCATGCATACAGTTTTGTCTCTAGTGATATTTAAAATAATATTAAAATATTTTAATTTAAAAAAATGAAAAGAATTTGCATGTTTCTATACGATACAGTAGTGTGTCTGCAGGAAGATTTTTGATGGATTAGCTACATATATTTAAGCATTTAGATTAATAGATAATTTTCAGGTACTTGAATTCATATACTTTTAAATGATTTTTAGATCAGATATTGTTGCAGGGGTGCTTAAAGGCTTTTCTTAATATTTCATGTTCATTTTGTTTTATTAGTGGTTAGGAGCTCCAAGTAAAGTCTTGAGGCACTTTGTCTAAGACCTGTGTAATTATGTGTGGGAAATTTATTTCTTGGCCAAGAAAATACTGTCTAAATAAGCCAGGTGTTCTGTGTGTTGTGTGTTATCCCCATTTTACATGTGGGAAACTGAGTACAAAGGAACGGTGACTTTCCTGAGGTTACAGAGGAAACACATGGCAGCCCCAAGAGCTGGACACATCTCCAGAGCCCCCATGTACACGTTTAAAGAAGAGATCATCATTCCCATGGTTTAATAAGCTAGAGACTGGTATTTTCCAGATTGCAGTAAGTGATTTAAGTGCATTACTGACACCTTCATAAATCACCAAGGAACTCAAGTGATCTTTTATATGGACAGCTCTGAGAAAAAAAATTAGGTTTCAGTTTATTCAATTGTACTGTCACTGTAAACAATATACTACTTGACATAAAGAAGAGTCTCAGACTTTGTCTCTAAGATACTCTGATGGGTTTTATACAGGTACAGATTGAGATTTTTTTAAATTTTCTGGGTTTGCTAATGGTGCAAAAAACACAATATAAATGTCTTAAATATACCAAGTCAGTCATATGAAAAGTCTGCATTCTTTTTTGCAAAATACTTCTGGGGACTTTTGCCAGCCCTAATGGTTGTTCACATAATTAATGTTGAATACCGAACTTAGAGCCATGTATATTTATGCTCAAGTGAAGTCAGCTTCCCATTTTTTTGTGGCTTACAGTAAATGCCCTGAGCACATTTTGCACTCAGATTAATAACCACTTTGTTATCACAAGCCTTCCTGGGGCTACCCATTTGGGGTTTCTTTGTTCTGGTATTTTTCTTTCATAAAACAGGGTCAGCGTGATTCTTTCTAGCATTTGTAAAGAAGGAAGTCTGCGAAACGATCTGTCCCCTTTATTCAGATCATTCATTTCACGTTTGGAAATGGGCCTTATTTTTAGCAAGCAGGGCAGTGGTACAAGCTGGCTGGTGTGAGTGGGCTGGGGTGGGGTGTTCTTATTTTTGGTTGTTGCTGGTTTAGTGTGAGGTTCCAGGCAGGCTGAGGTGAACTCAGTTTCACTTGCTGTTGCTACTCAGGACTGCCATCGGAAGGAGATCACTGGCAGCGCTCATGCTGCTTTCCATATTGCTAACTGGGAGCGCAATAAATAGCGTTCAGCTCATTGTAAGGCTCCTGAAACGAATGTGTGCAGAGATTTCTCTTAGCTGCTTCTCTCCAGTGCAGGAGGGGTGTCAGCTGCTGGATACCTCTGTCTTGCTCTCCTGCCCTCATTGCTAGGTCTGCTGGGGTCAGGTCAAGTGGTGCTGCCCAACTTCTCAACAGGTAATCTTGTTCCTTTCTTACCGCATTAGCCAGCCTGCATTTGAAATGTGTATGCCGAGCTCATCTGCAAAGCACTGGGGTTTATTAAGGCACAGGGATTAATAAATTGCATCTTGCTGCCTCGTATGTCGCCATGGCAGGTGCCAAAGTGCCTGTCCTCACCAGGAAATTCAGAGGGCCGTTTCCTGGGTTTGTGCAAGTGGACAGTGTTTGGCTGATGTCAGTAGTTGGGCTGAACAAGATAGTAATTTGGTGGCGGAGTGAGGCTTATCTGAAGTAAGAGAAGACTCTGATTTTCAATTTTGTTTTAGTAACCACAGATATCTCCTTATCCTTTTATTACCCTGTGAATACTGTTGTTTCTTCTCCACTGGTTTAACTCTGCAGTGCTTGGGGAGCTTGCTTTTTGGTGAAAGTGTAGGGACAGATACTCTCAAGAGAAGAGAGTCCTTTATCAAACATTTGGGTCTTTGGGCAAATTCCCTAAGGGACAACTTTAACAGACTCTTAATGTGCAATGCTGGGGAGTCTGCAATCCTCACAGAGGCACTGAGTGTCACTGATCTTCCTTGATACTTTTGCGAGAAGTGTTGGAAGGGTGTCTTAAGACCTCAGGTGGAGGCCTCAAGACTTGGGGTCCTGAGTTGGGTACGTGAGTTTCCTTGGATAGAGATGGTGAGAACCCTGTCTCCGCTGCCTGCTCGGCTTCGGGAGCGGGCGAGAAGCGCTGTGCAGGCTGGCAGCACTGCAGCTCCAGGGACCCCTAATCGCACCCCAGCGCTGCTGTGCCGCGTTCCCAGGGCAGGGGACTCCAGGTTACAGCTTTGGCCAAACTGATCCCACTTCAGCTTGCTGGGGAAAGAGGGTGAGGGTGTGTTTTTCTGCCCAGCAGGATGTGGCTGATCTGGGCTGTTTTTCTTCAGTTGTGACAGCCTCTCCTTTGTGCTGCCAAACACAGCATGGGGGAGGCTGCTGGTGCAGTCTGCTAATGTCTTGCTCTGTTCCCTTCTGCTAGGGTTTCTGAGTTGTACCCTACAAATCAGAATGATTTAATCCTCAGTCTCTCCACCCCAGGTTGAGGACAAGTGTTAATACTTCTAATACTTCCAGTGTTATTCCTTAATCTTATAGACAGAAAATGTGAAGCACAGAAAGATTACGTGACTTGCCCAAGATGAGAGTCAGGAACAAGTTCCAGATCTCTCTTCTTCTCTGGTCTTGGCATCCAGCATGCTTTTACACATCTTCCCTGGGATGGTTAACTGCCTCCTTGCTTTGCCTGCTCTGACCACAGGAAGCCTGGGCCCTTGGCAGGGCTGGGGAGCTGGTGGCACTGAGGTAGGACTGAGGTTGAGCCCTTCACTGTGGGAGTATGTGGCAGCCTTCAGGAAAAGTCCTGCACGTACAGAAATGAACAGAACCTCAGGGCAGCTAGGATCCCCACCTGGCCTGACTCATTCCACAAACAAGTGCGAAGCCTCACTTTTCCAAGGGAGAAATGGGACTATGTTAGGCTAGCTACGGCAGAGCCATGGTAGTATTTCTATGATTAGTGGCAGTATGGATTAGGATAAGCAGGGTGCCTCTCAGACTGGTAGCTGGCTCAGGTATCTAGACAGAGAAGTTCACAAGCATTGCATCAATCATAGGTTTGTTCAAGAGGTGCCCTTGCAGTGTGCTGAAGCTGGGTGCTCAGGATCTGGGAACTAGGAAACAGAGGCTGTTCATGTCCACATCATTGCTTGAGACTCGGTAATCAGCAACCCTTTTCCCATGTAGCTGTGCATGTCTCCAATGTAAAAAAAGTTTCTAGCACTGTTTCCTAGTAAACAGGAGTTTAGTCCATAAGCTTCCATCACAGCTGGTAGCACCTGCCTACTGTGCTGGCTGTCTCAGAGGAACAGGCACAGGCAGGATGGCTTCTTTCTGCCTCTCTTGGGTTCTTTCCCCGCAGCCCCATCACCAGCATAGGAAGTATGCACACTTTGTGGATGGGGAACTGAAACACACGAAGGCCCTTTCATTAGAGTTACACAGAGAAATCTATAACAAAGTCGGAAGTGCAGCTCTGTAGGTAGCTACCAGAAGTTCCTGTTCAGGCCTTGAACTGGTCCCTAGAACTGATATGAAATATGGAAGCCTGTACAGTTCCTGGGGTGGTTTATCTGTCCTCTGTAAGCTTGAATAGTTTCTGTCTTCTGAATTGGATATTCTATCAGTTGGGACATGCTGGAGGTGGTGGAATAGCTTGCTGGTTGAATCAGTTGGGTAGGTCATGCTACTAATGTTACACAAAACCTGAATTTTTCCAACTGAACTGCTGCTTAGCCCATGCTTCTCAGATAAGTGGGAGGTTAAGTTAGTCAAGATGTCCTCACTGAAAACAGGTTTGAGAGTAAGAATCCTTATCATATTCAGAAGTGTTGAGCTCGGATTGCAAAGCGTGTAAATGACATCCAAAATGATCAGGAGATATGATCACATCCCAAGAACTGGAACACACTGGCTTGTTCAGCTGGGCAAGATAGATGGGGGACATCCAATTAATGTGTCTTTATCTCATAGAGTAGGTTTAAAAATGGAGGAGAGAGGAATGTTGCTGCTGAAGGACTCTAGAGATGCTAGAACTAATGACAATAAATTGCTCCTTAAAAAAAGAAAACAAAAACCAGGCAAGGAAATAGGAGTCTTTTAAGCATGACACCAAAGAAGGCTTAGACTTAGCCACTAAAAGTAGTTAGGGAAATCGCCTTGTGAGGTTATTTATGTTTCTGATATGTGATTGATGAGACCATGGCAGTTACCTGCTGTTGCCACAAGCTTGATTTAGTAGCCCATAAGTTCCTCATTTCACAGAAAAATCTGGCAGAAAAGTGCATTTGCCAGAGCGTTACTACCACTGCTCTTTCCCAAGGGAGATATTCTAGAGCTTGGCTGTCCTGCTTTTCTGGTAAAACGGTCCATGGGGAACCATGACAAGCTGTGTTATTTCTTGATCTGCTGCGAGATCTGAAAAGACATGAGCATTTGATTTCTTGGAAGGTGAAAGTAATTTCTCATAATGCAAGTGCAGATGGTTATTACTACAGTTACTGGAATGAAAGGTTTTTCTCTGCCTGGCCTTTTTAGTCCCCTTCTTTAGATGTCTTTAACAAAGTCTTTTATCCTCTTCCACTTGATGCAGGACTTGGGCCAAATCCCCCCCCCTCCCTTTTATGAGAGTGACCATGTTCACGTCAGTGAAGTTACCCTGGATTTACTTTGTCACACGTGACAGCTGAACAATGGTGCTGTGCTACTAAGTGGGAGTTGTGCTCTGTGGATAGATTTTTGCTATTATTATAGAGACAGTGCCGGAGTTAAGGCTGTAATGAAGGGCCTCTTATAATCATGCTCCTATTATGCCTTGAACAAGGCTTTCTGAGCTCTGTATTTCCTATGCGGGCACTGCAGCTAGAGTGTCATTTTCTGGTAGCGCTTGCTGTGAATCATGCACACAGTTTAGAGGGTTTAGTACAATGTCTCAAGCATCCCTGTGTCCTATTGTATCTCTCCTGAGGACATAGCATAAAATTTAACCTCCCCGAGGAAACAATTAGGAATGGGGTTCTGCCATTTAATTTACCTGCCCAAGTCAGCAAGCACATCCACAAGGCTTCCTCTGTAGTCTGTAGAAAGGAAGAAGTCCCTCGAGAACACTACTCGATACCCTGTGTTGGACTACAGCTCCATTGCCCTGAGGAGGAGCTTTTCTTTCTTAAGGATTTGGTATGGTAGAAAAACTGGGTTTGTACAACTTAGCACCCAAATCTGGTTCAAAGTATTAGACTGTGAGAATCCCCTGCCCTCTGCCAGGTCCCTGGGAATGCTTTTGGGACATGAGATGCTTTGTTTTAGGTGATGTCTCTGCAACACAGAGGTCTGAATACTGCCAAAAACATGTGTTCACATATCTGCATCGTTTGCAAAGCTGCGTACTTGGCTGACATGAAGGTGATTTAAGGCCTGTGAGTGTCTGGACTTTTTAGATCTTGTGGACAGTGTATAGGACTGGAATTCAGCCCTGCTAGCTCCACTCTCAGCAGGGAGTGCAGTGACCCTGGAAAACATACCTGGTTTTTGGTATACAATGGGAGTCAATATTGGTTTAGGTTTTTTATATATATAATGGAAAGCTATTGTTGAGAAATTTGAAGTAGAATTGCAGTGGGTGCTTTTGCTTTTTATGCATCTTACATTGAGTCATGTAAAATTTACAAAAGCCCTAAGAGCTGATGCTTGTATAGCTTTGCTTGTGTTTTTTTCTTTTCACACCAGCCTTCAAGAAGTATGTGCCTTTAGTGGGTGATGGGAAGGTGGAAGAGTGATGTACAAAGGCACTGCTGTCTCCTGGCAGTCTCTGTACTGTTTGTCTGCAGTCCTGCCTGTAGAAAGCTTGCCAGATATGTGGAAGACTTTGTAGAGTGTATCAGTCTTAACAAGATTTAGAAAACAATCTTTGCGTAAGAACTGACTTTCTTTGCATCTGGGGAAAATGAGTTCTGTACACTGTGGTTGCTCCTACTTGAATAATGACATGCAAAATTTGGATTTAATGCAGGTTTCAGTTACGGTGAACTCGTAAGAGAGGCTATGTCAATAAGAGGAATGGCTTCAGTGTCTGTCATGACTGCATTGTTAGAACGTGGTGTGAAGGCTGGAAGTTTTCTTGCGGCATCTGCCAGTGATGCTTTCAGATTCTGCGTGTCCAGCCTGAGGTGACCAAGCAGATAGTGTGATCTGAAATTTAAAAATAAAATACAGATACATAAGTCAGCCTTCCTATCAGCACAGCCTTCACCACATATACTACATCTGTTGTTGTTTTCTTTGACAATACCTGCCATACCTCATCATTCATCCTGTTCCTTACACTTTGGCATTACCAGGAAAAAAACATGCATATATGATGCTTTTCAAGGACATGTTTATATTTCCTCCTTAAATCTTTTCCACACACTATCATTAGGACCTGAATTCCAAGAAACACTGAACCGGTGCTTTCCAGTTGCTGTGATTTATAGGTAGAAGCCGTGTTGTCAAAGCAGCCATAATGTCTTCTCAGGGCACTGGCTCGGACGGCACTTTCACACTTGCACGTTCCTATGGCGTTGTCTGTTCCCTTTCCACAGGCGCCTGAGGGGAGGCTCAAACTCAGGAGGCTTCAAGCCACTTTTGCAGTGCTCTGGGCTGACCCCGTGTGCAGCACAAGCCAGGGCTGGCTTGGAGCTCCCTTGGGAAGAGGCACCAAGGCTCCTCTGCTCTTCGGGCAGTCCAGGGCCTGTGTACCTCGGGGACTGCCTCCTGCTTCAGCTAGCCCCACGTGCCAGGACCAGCACAAGGCCGTTTGAGCCCCAGTTCTGACCAGTAAATGCAGATGCAGGAAACAGTAGCTGGACCAGAGGGCAGGGTGTTTGTTGTTATCTACAGTTAAGGCTGTCTCATCTTTGGAATTTGAACATCTGATTAGACTACACAGCTCTGGTAACAGTTCCTGAAAGCACAGCTCTTCTCTGAAAGAGACTGCAAAAGTGTTTCGTGCTTGTCTCTGAGGGAACTGGCAGCAACTGTGCATGGCTTGCAAGTACAGAGAAACTTTTTTTTCTTTTCCTAACTGTCTCCCCTCCAGACGCAGCCTGAACTCAGAGACCTGAGCTACAGGCTTTCCATCGCCCTCTGATCAGAGGTTTGGAATGAAAAGCCGAGTGGTGCAGCAGCACCTGTGAGCCAGGTGCCAACAGAGAGCACAGAGGGACATCCAGAGGGAGTTTGCTGGGTAGGGCTGCTCATGCATGAACTGGAGCCGAACCCAGCTTCTGCCCTCCAGCATTATGTTGAAGAAAACAGTCACACTCTTCTTCATGGGGCAGCTGTTCTCTTATTTGCAATGCTGCCTTTATTGCCTCAGGTAGAGCCTGCCAGAGGGACTTAGGGACCCAGCAGCGCTCAGGGCCCATAGGACAAAGAGCTGTTAAAGCACGCTGTTGTTACCTTTAATTTAACAAGTGAGAAAGGAGAAACAAAACAGGTAGAGCAAAGAGCTGCAAAAAAACATTTCTTAGGTGAAGGTAGAAGAACTTCTATAGGCAAGGCAGATTACACACACAATGTCTAGGTGAGAAGGTGGCAATGGCTTTGCACAGAAGTTGGTTACCCGGCTGCACTATTCTCAGCTATTTATTTTGTGGTAAGAATTACTGACAAAAGAGGATTCAGCCAGCACTGCTGGTCTCTATCCAGCCAGGCTCAGTCCCCTCAGCCCGTCTCATCTCCCTCCTTGAGCTCTCCCTCCTGGGCAAGGAGGAAAGGAGGGCCAAGGTCTGAGGGAGGTGCAAGTGCCTTTTTCCAGCAGACCAGCAAACTGGGAGCTGGACTTGGATCCTTGGCTAGGGTTTACTTACACACAAGCAGGACTAGTGACCTCCACCTCTCTTAATGAGCCTGGGATTAAGGTGCCAGCTGCTTCTGGTGAAGGTCTCTTTCTGCATTGGGATGTGGGGGTGTAAAGGCTCACAGTCAGACTGCCACCTTCTCTGGCAGACAGTGCCAGAGGAGAAACCTCAAGCAGCAGCAAGGAAAGTAATTGGTGTCCTATGTACCTTCAACAGCTTGTGATCTTGGTTATTGGAGCAAACAAGTCAGATCAGGGCTCATTCCAACCACAGCAGGAACTAAGCAGAGCTTGGAGACAGCGAGGAGGTTGGCAACCCTGCTGATACAAAACTTGCAGTAGACAAGCCAGTGCTCCAGATCCAAGCAAAGCCCAGGTCTGAGTGACTTCTGTCCTGTAGGAAACAGTGAGCCTTGTGCAAGACCAGAGGCTGAGCACTCTGAGGTGGGGTCAGGCCACCTCTCCAGACAGCACCTGTTCAGCCAGTGATTAGGAACAAACTCTTGAGGGGCAGCTCCAGAGTCACATTCACCTCTTTAATAAGAGTTTGTATCCTGATACTTGTTCTCTTAAGCACCCAGTTATAAGGCTCTTTCTGCTGTGAATTTGGTCCTCAGGATTAGCTTTGATTAGCTGATGATATAGGAGCTCCAAATGAAGCTTTGCCCTTGAATCGGGCATTTTTAACTCGCCACCACCACTTTGTCTCCCACCTCCTTCCTCCTCAGACAATGGAAGCTGATGAAGAGGGGAGTTCAGAGAGCTGAACACATTGTCTTTGTCAGTTTGGATGAAACTGGCTAACTAGGGAGGAAAGGTAGACAGAGGTACCAACATACTGTGGCACCTGGAGCAATCAGCTCCTTTGGCCAAAAGCCTCAGAAAGCTGAACAATAGGCCATGTAAGGGAATGGTTCAATTAATATTTATGAAGCACGGTTACGCTTCTGAATGTCTGCTGTGTCCCAGAGTCTTCCAGCGGATAGCAAGCTGTCATGCCTTATTCTCTCTCACTATTTCAGCCTTGCAGGTAGAGGAGAATCCATAACAAGATAGAGAAAGAAAGAGGAGATACATTTTATTTCCCAGTCCATGGAAAAATAATCTGTTGGATTATCATCTGGAAACTGTGGAAGGTGCCAACATGAGCAACGAGAGGCCAGTGAACCCCGACACATCTACACTGACTGAAGGCCTGAAGAGAAAGAGGGGAAGACCAAAGAAGCAGCCACAGGTGAGGGCACATCATCCTGAGAGGTTGCCTGAGGATGCTACAGCATTAGCCTAATAGGATTTGCAGGCAGCCCTGGGAATCTGCTCACTAACAAAGAGCAAGGGAAGCTGAGCTGTGATGTTTTAAATATTACTGCTATTCAGGAAAGCAGCGATACTTGCACCCTGGGACATCTCAGCCACTGGCTTCGGATGTGCCTCTAATGTGTTGAGCCATGGCTGTTCAGGCCAGTAAATGGCATGAGAGGAGCTAGGCAGATCTCTGTTCCAGTCTGGAGATTTTCAAGTGTCATCAGCCTCTTTTTCTGTACCAGTAGCTAAATACAGTGGAGAAGGCCAAGGCTTTTTCTCTTCCAGGCACTATGGTCAGAGTTCTGGGAACTTATTCATTTCCCCAACCCAAAAGACAAAGGGGTAGGGGTATTGCCATCTTCTAATGCACTTCACAGCTGGAGAAGCAGAGACAACCAGGTATTTAGTGGCCTGGGTGCTGTTATTGATATAAGATAATCTAAGACATATTAGAATGAGAAGCTGTAAGTTCCAGGGAAGATCCTGCTTAAATGATTTTCTCCTTTTATCTAGGAGGAAGCTCTGGGACCATTGCCAGTGAAGAAACCACGAGGAAGGCCAAAAGGAAGCAAGAAAGTGACTGCTGTATCTGGACAAATGGTAAGAGTAAATGGTTTATATTTCTTTATGGGTGAGAGAGGAGCTGGCTGTCCCTGCTAGAGCAGCAAGCTGGGAGGTTTCTCTTACGTTAGTGATAGACAGTGAAAATTGCCCCTAATTCAGCTCAGCTTTAATTGCCACTGTTGGACAAACCAGTTATTGTGGTTTTAGTGTTGCCATTGCCTGTTCAGCAGCTTCCTTCTAGTGTTTCTCCTCCACCATTGCCAAATAGTCACAACCAGTATAGTCTGGCAGGGGTTTCCTCCTCAACTGTCTTCTATCCCCAGCTTTCTTCTTTTCTGCTAACTGTCTCACAACAACCTTGGCCACGTTCAGTGTATTAGTCATAGTGCCCAGCAAATGAGAGCTGAAGGTATTTTTCCCCCCGCTTTGTTTTCCACAAAGGTAGGACCTTCTGCTGGGAAGAGGCCAAGAGGGAGGCCCCGCAAGTGGGTGAGTACAGCATTTAGCCCTTTTCCTCTTCTCCAGTCATGGGTCCTAGGGGATTTTCAGTTGCATTTGCTCTTCTCAGGCTCTCTATCTGCAACCAACCAGCCTAGGTGGCCTGGAAATCTAACACATTTGGGAAGCTCTGACCTGCCTTTCCAGTCACCCCTAAGATTCAGGTCCTGAAGAATTCTGAGAGCCCTGGAGAGCTGCTGTACTTAATTCAAGACATGTTAGTCTTCCACAGTACTTTCCCAGGCTTGGAATGTCAAACCAGAGATTGCATCCTTTCCCAGGCAGAGGGGTTGTATACCCAGCAGTCTTGAAAGACTGAAGTGATTGCATAGTGTGTCAGTTTGTCTCAAAAGAAGACACTTAAAATTAAGCAAATAGAGAAATTTCGTGAATGACAAAACTTTGAATCCTGCCAGCAGGAAGCTCTTCTATGCAGCAAATAATGGATTAGTAAGAATCAGTAAATGAAGACAGAACATTTCAGGCATGGAAAAAAAGGTGAAAGCTTTTAATCAATAAGGCTATTCAGCCCTGTGAACAATTAATGACGTTATCTATCATTAGGAGTGATTTTAAAAAACCTCACAACAATCACAAACCACTAGTTGGTGTGTATCTGTTACCACAAAAAATTCTAGACCAAATGCAAGCTGTGCACTTGCTGCAGGAATCTATAGGTTGGTTGTAAGCTGTGGTGCCAGAGGAGTGCATGGGTGGGAAAGAGACACTGGGTGGTTCAGCAGAAACAGAGGGATCTAGCAGTCCGTGAGGGCTACGCAGGAGGCTGGGAAGGAAGTCTTCACCAGGGAGGAAGTGTCCACATGTGGGAGAAATTAGACTTATCTGACATGACAGTGACCTTAGGATTCAAATGTTTCTTGGATAGTGGTGGAAGGGAACTGCAAATCCAGTGAAGAACTGATTCTCCCAGACAAGAGATCTACTCCATAAATCTATACAGTTGCTGTTTCTTCTTTGAAATCCAGATGAGAAGGCCACAGTCTGGTTCAGCACATAGCTTTGCTTAAGTCTATTGCTTTTTTTAAGCCCACTTATAATTATTATGTTCTTTAAATACATTGTGTAAGGAAATCCAGTATGTTACCAGTGCTTAAAGCAGCCAGCTGTGCAAATTGGGATCCTTAAGCTCTATGGAAAAGCATTGGAGGCCAAAATGGCTGGGTCTTAGAGACAAAAACATCATACCTGGTGAGTTCTGCTGGTGTCATTCATGGGCTGGCAAATCACAAAGACAAGCAGGAGGACACAGAAGGGCATGAATAAAGGACAGCGTTCTCCCTTTCAGTAGTAGTAGGGTGCTGTGGCCAGGTTGTTGTGAAAAGCCCAAAGTACATTTGGAGGAAAAGGAAACATCTTGGGGGTACAAAGCAGAAAAAGAAAAAAAAAAGGTTGTTTTTGTTGGGTTTTTTTGATGGGTTTCTTTTTTTTTTTTTTTTGAGGTTGTATTTGTTTTTTAGAGAGAGGCAGAAATATGACAAGGGAAAAATACAAAGCAGCAGCAAATTAGGAGAGAAGATGCTCTTTTATGAATTAGGTGTAAGCAAGCAAGAAAAATGACTTGACCCTGTAGAGCTCAGAGAGATCTATACTAGAGCCATGTGCACTGGAGAGCTGTCAGAAAGGGGTAAGGAGGCACAGCCAGTTCTAGGTCTTGATTTCCTATCAAGCACAGAGTGGGTCAGAAGGAGCTCAGGCTCTGTGGGGAAGATGTTCTCCTGCCCAAAGACTCTATAAGCAGGGATACATAGATTGCTCCCTGGACCAGATGAGGACCACAGTCCTGGCCAAGCAGAGTGTCCAGCACATCAGGGACTGTGAGAAGGGAGACGTTACCTGCTGATGGAGAGCAGAGTTGAATGTTGCTGAGCTGGACTGAGAATGCCAGGGTAGTACTGCGAAGTGTGAGACACAGCATCAGCCTGAACTAGGGCTGGGCACAGGGATCTGTATGGCCAGAAAACATACCTCTGACTCCCCAGGTAACAATGATGGAAGATAACTTTATCAAAATGAAGTAATAGGTAGTATAGGTGTTCCCTGAAGGATCATGATTGCAGGGTTCTCCCTGCTCTGAGAGTTTGTCCCAGATGAGGGGGTTTCTCACCCCTTCGTGGGAGGGCTGGGCACTGGCGCTGTATTCTCCAGCTGCGGTTGAGACTGTTCGAACTCTGATTTGCAACAGATTTCAGACAGACCCTGGGGGCAAACGGGTGAAAGTTTCAGGAAGCTCAGAAGCTGACAGTTAGAAGTTACTTTAAAATTGTAACCCAGATAGAAAGCAATAGCTAGGAGAGGAGTTGTGCTAAAAAGAAGCACTGCTGAAAATAGAGGAACATCACATGGCATACCTCCACCAGGTGAATGTAGGGTCAGGGACTGGCATCCAGATGGTTCCATGAGGTCTAGCAGGCAATCTGAGTGGTGTGACAGCCCTTGGGAGCAGTGAAAGGTGGCAGGGCTTTACAAGCAGCTTTGAAGTAGTTGGGACATTGCTAGATTTGAGATGGGCTATGAGGGATATTCATTAGCAGGTGCAATTTGACCTGGTCACGTGTGAGGGGAGGCAGAGGTTGAAAGGAGAGGGGGAAGGAGGCCTCAGCTACTGCCTTGCCTTGGACAGTGGTACAAATGGATGTGACCTGTATGTGTAGCCACAAACTACAGTGGGTAAATGCAACTGCAGAGGCCAGAGGCCTCCAGGCGAGCTGGCAGGCAGTTTCTGGCACTAGTTGATGTGTTTTTCATCGAATCTGACATAGGCAAGTTTAACCCTCAGGAGTGCTATAGTGTTCTGCTTCCTGCCTGGTAAGGGAAAAAGGCAGTGAAATTCTGTGGGAGCAATAGATTCAGTCCCAGCTTGTCCTGTTGCTGTGATGCAGTCTGAACTGGGGCAGAGAAGCCTTGGCTGTGAAACTCTGTTATTGTGGGGTTCAGGAAAGCCAAAAAAAGTGAAGTATATTCTGTATAAAGCTGAGGATCCTATGCAGGACAACTCTGAAAGAGAGATTCAGAGCAAAGGGCAGTTTCTAAAACACCTGCTAGTAGGGCTGTCTTGTGGTTAAACTGACAGTAATGGTGACAGAGGAGATGGCTTCAGCCCTGCTTTGTAGTTAATCTGTGTGCCTGCCACTGCTGCCAAGAGAGGAACACCTCCCTTCCTCCCCAGGGAAAAGGAAATGGGGGCAGCCAGGCAGCACCAAGAACATGCTCCCCAGCATTTTATGTGGCACAGCCAGCCATGTGTGTTGGCAAAAGCTAACATCTGAAATAAAGGTAGCTGGAATAGTTTTCCTGTCCTATGTTCTCTCTCTCTCTTTTTTTTTTTTTTTTTAGAAGTGGAATTTCAAAATAAATCTTCCATGCAAATTCGTATTTTTCTGTAATGGTAATCTAATTAAAACACTTTCTTATAAATTTAGTTGGCTCTTTATTCTTCCTTGAGACCTTTATGCCACATGGAAGAAGCAAGACAATAGTTTGGAGCACCCTGATATCTCCCAGGATCTACTAGTAGTGGTAGTGAATGTCTGGTATCCCTCAGCTGTGTGTGCACCTATGCTTCTCTTTATTTTTTTAGAATCATAGAATAATTTAGGTTGGAAGGGCCCACTGGAGATCATTTAGTTCAAACCACTGCTCAAAGCAGGTCTAATTAGATCAGGGTACTCAGGGATTTGCCCAGTCTATACAAACACCTATAGCATACTAGAAATAGTATATAGCCATCTCTAATCTATAACAGGCTGCAAATGAGGTTGGAAAAAACTATTCCAGCCATTCTCTTCTGTAACTGATTGTAATAGCTGCAGTTGTAGGCTTAGGCTTGGGGTTTTGTGGTTAAATTGAGTTCTGTGCCAGAGCTGTAAGTTAGGGTGTTTGTTACTGTAAACAGTGAGCTGCCTAGTAATTTGTTTTAAAAAACCAACCAACCAAAAAAAAAACCCCAAACCCAAACCAAAAAAAAACCCAAAAAACCTGTGCTACATGCTGGTTTATTGACATTAAAACTTTTTGTACACTGGCTCATTTTTCTTTTTAGTGTTTCAAAATGTGTCATTCTAGCTTTGGTTAGTGAATCATTATGATGTTTCAATTCAAATTAACTTTTTTTAACAGCTGAGGAGTAGGAGGCAGGGAGGCAAAACCAAAGCAGAAGAAAAAGAACAGCCATTTGGATTTTAATTTTTGATGGACAAAATGTTTAGTTGTTCAGGACAGGAAAATACCTTGAAATACAGAAAGTGCTTTCAAGGATGAAACAACCTTCTCCATAGCTGTGTAGTGGGGAGATTTTTTCACAATGTTCAAAATTTTTTGCAAAATTTTTCAAAATATTAAAAAAAAATCTCAAAAGACTGGTATTATCATAGCTTATTATGGGTTCTGATGACCATTCAGAGATGCTTGTGAATGTGTGCAGACACTACATGCAGTGTTGCTTGCTCTTGCATATGGTTGGGTATAGGCAACGGTGACAAATGGGCATGCTTTCTAGGCTGCACAGTCTTATTTAAGTAACATTGATCAAAGGCTTTTTGTTTTAAATCTACTTTATGTATTTGCAATTTTGTCCCTTGATCCTAATTTTAGGGGTGGGGGGTGGGGGGTGGGGTGTTGTTTGTTTTTGGTGTTTTTCTTCATAGCCTCAACTAGTGGTCCAAGAAGGAGTGTCTCAGGAAGGAAATCGTCAGGGAAGCAGTGACTTGAATTCGAACTTGGCGCCAGCCACACAAGGTTTGAAATTAGATAAGTATAATTACATGGGACTAAATTGTGCAGCCATGCTCCTGGCAAACCATGCATGTACCCCCAGAGCTCTAGCACTGGCTGCAGTCATTCTGGTAAATCCTACAGAGGAGAATTTGGAAGGCTTCCCAGATGCATTACAACAGGACATGTAGCACATTCCTTCCATCTAATGAAGCTGTGGCCACTTCAGCAGAAGTGAAGGCAGAAAAGAGGGGTGGGAAGGAAATCCCTATCTCTGTCTTTCCAAAAAGTCACATATCTGAGCTTCTGATGACTGTTACAGGTATGGCTCAGTGAAATTCTCTGGCTGTGGTATGTAGTCTGTAGAAAGTGAAAATAGTTGCTCATGAATGTCTTGCGTTACTTAGGTGGGTGGGGGGGGTGGGGGGTTGGGGAAAGTTGAAGATCCCTTGACATTTGGGACATCCTGATATTCTGGATTAACTCCAGCATGCCTCCATGATAGTCTTGCACTCTCCTTCCCAGTGTGTGCTCTAAGGCAGTGCTCTCTCCTGGTGGCACAGGAGCAGAGATGCTAGTGTATCAGCAGCACAGAGAATGATGACACTGGCAAGTTTCAGTATAGGGCTGCAAAGTTATCTAAGCCTCTCTGAGACGAGATGCCAGATAACTGTTATCACTGTCACAGGAACTTACAGATGCCCCAGCCTCGCTACAGCCCTGGGGAAGAGCAGATCCATGACCAGCCTGTACCATTGGGGGCCGTTTCTGAGGCAGATGCCAGGAAAACTTGTGTGCAGCTGAGTCCTACCTTCAGTGAGCATTGTAGGAAGCTATTCGTTAAACATTTTCTCTTGAGGGGGAAGGGGCCAGCAGCCCAAGAGAGGCAGATGTTGCCTTGTTTTGCCATGTGGTCAGCACAGCTGCTCCCTCATCCCGCTGCCGTTAGCGCAGTTGAGCGTGGCGTGCGAAGCAAGCTAACTGATGCTGGGCAGCCGAACCCAGCCTGAGGTTCTTAGAAAGTCCCGGGAAATGCCGCATGATAAAACACCAGCGCAGTTAACCTCAGCTGCTCGATTCAGTTTCCTCTCGAGCGCCTGCTCCTGTATCACTTCCTGCCACCAAGCTGTGTGATGCCATCAGCAGAGCCACAGGCTCACAGATGATGAGCTCACCTCCTGCCCAGTCGTTGCCTTTTTGTAGTACTCTTCAGCATCGCCCAAAACCACAGCCGATGTGGGTACTTTCTTCTTCCTTTCAGTTTGAGTGGGACCGAGGGCAGTGACATGAGGAATATGTTTCCCTCCTGTTGCAATGAGGTAGAACCAGATGTGACAGGATAAAGCGGATGCTGCGGTCAGCACAAGACAGCAGTGCAGCGCATGGCGCTGCGTGCTCAGCACCAGACACGGAGAGGGGAGTTTTACTGTTGGGGAAGGCATGCGCTTCTGTAAGAAAAAAACCTGCTAGCAAATCAGTGGGATTAACCAGAAAATCAGTGAGGATAAGCGTGTACAGCATGAAACCTGGAAATCCTCTGGAAAATTTTGTAGCAGTTGTTATTCACTCGGGAGCTTGAGACGGAGCAGTAATCCTGTCTTAGAAACTTCTGACTAAAAAGGGAAAGGGGAAATTTACTATTCTGACTTGCTGGAAACTAAATCCTGTGGCTTGTCTGCAAGCAAGATGCAGCTGTAGCAGCTTTCAGACAGTTTCTGGATTAACCCATTCTGTGGGTCTGGGTTTAATTTAGATATTAAATGCCTGCAAGCTTTTCTGTTGTGTGTGCAGGAGGCTACTGCTCTGAGATTTGTTGTCAGTATTCTGCAATCACGTAATAATCTTCTGCTACAGGCACAGCCAGAGCTTTTGGTCATTGCGGGGTTCATTGGTTTGCTTTTTCTTTCAGGTGAGGATTTTTGAGGTGCTGGCTAGAGAGAGGTCATGGGAGGATACACATGCTTGCTTATCCTGCGGGTTGTATGCTGTAAAACTCTGGGAAAGAGATCTGCCCTGGGCTTCATGTCTGCAACATTAAGAAAGAATTGCTGAAATAAACAATGACTGACTCCCTGGTTTTCAGTCAGTCTGTTACAGGGGAAATCATGAAATAGGAAGAGCCGAACTAGAAATACGCAAGACTTGCAAACCTGCCAAGGGGCAGGGAGCTGCTTTAAAGCTAGCTGATATTTTCCCATGGCCTTTAGTTGGGGGATTCAGCTCCAATTTTCCCAAGGCACTGGTTATGGGTGGCTCTAGGTTATCCAGGAGCAGGCAGGGGTTTGATGATGGTTCAGACTTTATTGTGTTGCTACATGCAAGTGCTGCCAATCACAGCTCAGTTGTTAAAGTTTTTGGTTTCTGGGCCAAGAAGCAATTGTCTTCTCTTCCAGGAGTACCACTACCAAATAAATGATTGATGAAGCTGATTCGTAGCCTCCTAAGCCACAAAAGCAGCCTGGGTTTGTTTCAGTAACTTTGTTTGGTGAATGAAGTATAGGTGTGAGAGGGAGTTTGCTTTACGGCTAAACTTCCAAGCCACAGTCCAAAGCCAGAAGCAGCCTCCAGACCTTGCTCCTTGCCTGTCTTTCCTTCCCCATGTTCTCAGTACATCGAGAGAGCAGCTGCCAACTCCTTTGTCTTTGTTCCCTCTGCTGCCCCAATATCTCAGCTTTCCTGAAACCATGGGGTTAACCACAGATCAGAGCAAGCGTGTGTAGCCATAAACATTCCCCACTCTGAGGCATTTTTTAGACCTTCTGTGCATCTGCTTTCCTAATGTTTACGATGTTGGGTAAGGCACTTCTGGTACTCTGTGTCTCATGAGGATCCAGAGTTGCACTTGGAAATACATAACTGCTCACCGCAGAGGTTGATCATGTGTGTTTGCACAGCAGAAGCCAGAGGATTTCACGCAGACTGTAACTTCTGGGCTTTCACTAGCCTCCTGCTGAGGCTGGCTGCCAGGGAAACCAGTGGGTCAGTCTTTAGCCTGGAGCTGGCAAAAGAGCAATGGGAATGTTGCTGTGAAGACCTTTGTTGTTTGGAAGCAGATTCTTGCCACCTTTTAACCTTGCACTGACTCTGTAACGGGGCATTTGGGCAGCTTGGCTCCTGGACCCAGAGCTCTAACCCTCTCTCTCCCGTGATCTTTCCCTTTAGGCATCACTGGAAAAGACGGTTCCAGGCCCGGCAAAACTACTGGTCTTAGGAGATCTCTTGAGTAACATCCTTGCTGCAGCTCAGTAGTATGTCACCTGTTCATGTCTTGCTGAATCCAGAGGACTGGAAAGCAAACGGGATTTTTAATGTCATATTTCAAATTCTTTCTTTGTGATAGTTTTGGCCAAGCTTTCTCTCTGTTGTCTGTTGGCTTACCCCAAACATCCAAGCAGGGACTTAAGGGAAGAAATGGCAAATGCCTTGTCAGAGAGATGCTTTCCACGGTTTGTAGTACATCTTTTGTGAGGATATTGATCTTTCTTAAGAATACTTGGGTAACAGGGTGCCTTGCCCTGCCACAGACAGCAGTAGTTGAACAGAAGGCTAATGTTGACCCAGGAGTGCAGATACAGTGAAGGAAATCTATTTACACAGCTAATTGCTGAACTTATATGTCATATCACTTCTGGTAGATTGATGGAGTCCCAAGAGTTAAGTTTTGGTCAGTTGCCCACAGGAACTGCATCTGAGAGACAGTCTTTGAGTCCTTGACTATATGGGAAAGAAAACTTCCATGGCATTTCCAGCTTACTTAATAATGCTGTTGCTCCAGTGGTCCGTAGCTTGGATGGTTTAGAGGAAAGTTCACACCCTGATGTCTTGGGGATCGGTTCAGAAACTTTTATCCTAGCATTATCAGCTTAGGGCCATCCCCTATAACCAGCTCCTGGCCTGGTGGCCCTCCCCTGAATTTGATAGCAACTCTGAGTGCACAATGTTTACAAGCTTAGTCACAGCCACTGGATTTCATCACTTCAAAGGACCGTCTGACAAAGGTTGCTTCCTTTCAGAGCCCCAGGATTCAATTTAAATTAGTTGGTACTTTTAGTTCACAGTGTGTGTATGTGAGGTCCTCTAGTGTTGCAGTTATGCAAACAAAAGCTTGCTGATACAGTCTAGTTTTGGGAGACAGCAGTAGCCAGTTGGTCAGAGATTGTCACTGCCTGCTCTGCCTCGCATTGTATTGCAGATTTGTGCTTTGTGTCACAGCTGACCTTGCTAAATTCTGAAGAATTGAGGGTATTTCCAATATCCAGTTGTAAACAGTGAAATTCTAGTGGTATTTTCCATCTCGTGGATGCTCTGCCTGCCTATTAAAGGGACAAAGTGGGTATTTCAATTATCTTTGACAAGATGTAAAATTGGCTAGCTTTACAGTGTTAAATATTTAAACAGAACATAATTGGCTTTAAATTTATGGCAGTGCATAGCAGAAACCCATGAAATGGTAGTATATATTGAGCTCATTTATTATCCTTTCATCAGAGGTTTGTTCCCTTAGCAGGTATTTGTTTAACATGAGAAAATGTATGCAGAATTAAGAGGAAAGGCTGATTGGAGAGAGATAATAGGAGAAAAAATATTTCTTCCTTCTAGGCCATTTTGTCCAGTCCACTCAGTTTAGCAGCGATCAGTCCTGATCCTGTTTATTCTATATCTTGTCTGGTTTGCCCCAACAGTATTTTCTTGTGTATGGAGTTTGGTGGTCTCAGTAGAAAACTGCATCACAGATAACCTTTGTGCCTCCCCTACCACATATCAGATACAACAAGGATTAAAAGGATTAGATAACAGGGACAGACATAAATCTTACGCTTTAGGATGAGGTGTGCTGCCAGGTATGGGAAGAGTTTGATCCCCTGCTCCTGCTCTGTGGATAAATCCAGGTGGGCACAAATCTATAACTGTTGATGGTTACATGAGAAGATCAAACTGGATTTCCTCTGAATTCAGGTTAGGGAGCTGCTCTTCTTCCATGGACATGCAAGTTCAGCTGCAGGTCATGTCTGCATTTAAAGTCCGCTCCAGTTGCAGACCAAGATATTTTTACCTGCTTCTTTTAGCCGATTTTCAGGCAAATTGGCAGGTTTAGTACTCTGCTTGCAAGGCTGTAAGGCCGATTTACTTAACCCCTATTACCTGAGAGTAATAGCTGTTACAACGTGAGACTGGAACTTCAGCTTCCTCTAAATGGATTAGGGATTGCATCTGTAAGACTCAGGCTTTTCTTATGACATCAGTCAAACCTTTCTCAGCTGGTGGCATGGACTAGGGATGGAAACCGTCTCAGCTAGATACTAAACCCATTTGCTTTAGGTCAGCAGTATTCCCCTAGGACATGCATACAAAATGCTTCTCTTAAAAAAAAAAAAAAAAGAAAAAAACAATCTGGTCTTTGCTACCTCTTAATACTCCATTGGGAAGCCACAGTAGAAAACATGTCTCCATACAAATGTAAGTGTTCAAGGAACAAGCAGAATTCCACACTATTAGGAGGTACTCTGAGTAGCTAAAATCCCAGTCCATAGCTTCAGCTTCCATGTTTACACAGAGACTTGGAATGAAAGCCAATGCCTATTAAAGGTGGGCAGGATTCTAGCCATCCTCAGAGAGCTAGGATCTCATGCTGGATTACATGGATTTTCTTTTTTTGAAATGATAACCAATTTTTAATTCCCATATAGTTAGTTACCTTTTCTACGTAGCCAAATCCTATGTCTAAGCAAATTCATTTCAAGTGTTTTTAAGTTCAAGACAGTTTTGGTCTGACTCAGTCAAAAATAGGAATTCATTACAGTTGGATTCAAAACACAGGAGCTGAAGAAGGTTTCTTATCTAGCAAAGTTTGGAAGATTCTCATAAACCGTTTTGGTGAAGGCATGAAGAGCGTTGGCAACTTGCAAATTAGCCTTGAAGTTTGTTTTTAATAAAGGTATAAAACATAGTACCTTAGGCTTCTGCTTTGCCTCTTCCATGTGCAACAACCTCAGCACACATGTATAGGACCAGACAAGGTCAGATTCTTTATCTGAATTGGAGTTTTGGGCCCTATAAAACATGATTTGGTCATTCAGGAGCTACAGACCTATGTGAAAACAAGGAATAATGAATGTGAGGAATCGCACACGGAGGAAAACAGATAGGCCCTTAAAACCCAATGTTGATACCTAATTCCATCCTCTTGTAGATCTTACAGTACCTCATAACTGGCTGGATTGGAACACAAGCCAGTTCTGCTTCATGTGTACGTCCAGAAGTCTCCACAGCAGTCAGTTTATGCCCCACATTGTTCTGAGTGCCATACAACTATTTAGCTTTTCATACAATTAGTTTTGTTCCTGTGCATAACCTCTTCAGTTAATCTGACACCTTTCTTAACTAGTCCCAAGTTTTGGGTCTGTGGGCCAGAAGGTGAGGCAGAAAACAAATCTCAAATACAGCAACAGTTTCACCAGGGAGCTACTAATGCTGCTGCCCACAATGTCCACCCCAGTGTGGGCAGGCTATTGAGGACAGAGCTGCAGGTGATCTGATGAACCCCTAGTTCGTCCAGGAATTAAGTTGATTAAAGCATAATATGGCAAACAGACAATCTGGCATTTGTCTTTATGCAATCTAGATGCCTAGGGTCTGTTAGGCTGGAAGATCCTGCCTTCCTGGCTTCTCCACCAAGCACCAGGGTTTCCTGGACAGGTCTGAGTTTCCATGCTGTGGAACACTAAACCTTGACACACACATACTCCCCTGCCCCGAGTTTGTCCTTCCAAGTTTCTCACACTTACTTCAGTCTTTGAAAAAGTAAGGGAATTCAGTACACCTGAATTAACAACAGGTATTGAGGATACACTCCAGCAGTTTTCTGTGGAAAACACGAATGGTAAGGAGGGAAAAAGACAACCACACTAGATTTCATGTAAATAGTTTAATTATATTTCAATGCTTAAAACACAGAAACACTTGAATTAAATTACATTATAATGCTTCTGCTAAACTGTACATATACTTCCAAGACCTGTGAGAGGAGGTGCTATTGAACTAAAAGAATACTCCAGTGCAAGCCCAGCAAATACCCGTAATATTCTTTTAGTATTTTATCTGTACTTCTTTAATATAAGGGCAGTCATCACAGGACAAAGCCTACTGTTACAGGAGGAATGGTTAAAGAGAATTCCTCTGTAACTGAGTTTGTTATACAAGATATAGCTCTGCATCAAAGTGGAACAAGGTGCATGTTTTTGCACCTGAGCTGGCAGCTGCACTGCTTGGCAGCTGCATGCACAGCACGTGGAGGTGGGTAATGAGCACAAAGTAGGTTGTTGGTCTGAGGAATCAGCTCAGCTTACACTTGCCTTTTATCTAGTTTAAAACAACAAATGAAGTTACAATCCTAAGCGTTCCAGGGGAAATGCTGTGATTTAGGACAGCCACACACGCCTGCTGCCGCTTGCATCCCTGTCTGGCTGCAGAGCGTGGGAGTGTGATAGGCAGTGGCGTGGCAGCTGCTGAAGGGAGAAATCTGATGTCTTTGTAGCTGGCTGCCCTCAGTGAGCATTTGGAGGAGATGCTTAAGTATGCATGTGGGGGGTGGGGTGGGTGATGTGTCTGCCTCTCAGCTGGTCACAGAGACATAACCTCTGGGAAGACCCACAGATAGCGTCCAAATCCTAAGGACCTTATTGTGTATTTGTACCCATGCACCTTCCTTCCAACTGTACCCCTGGAGTGCAAACACCAGCAGCAACCAACAGCCTGGGAGTAACTCCTGCCAGATCCCCTGGGTATGGAGGATGGGCTGTTTTCCACAGATGATGACACTCCTGGTCCTAATACACTCCCAGAACTCCCTGGTTTTTAAAAGAAAGAGGGATACTGTAAAATTAAAGCAACTTAGCCTTGCAAAAGTGCCAGGAGGGAAGCTGTGTCAGTGAAGAAGGGCTGGTAAGAAACTGTGTGATCAGTGACACATGCCCAGGAAAGAGTCTACATTTAATGAAGGGGGGTGGGTGGTGGGGAGGGAGGAAGATCACAGTGGAGAAAAAAGAAGAAAAATAAAAAGATTTGGGAGAACAAAAAACGCCAGGCCCAAACTTGCCACAAAGCCCATGATACCTGAATTGCTACTCAGTGCAATGGTCTCCTTGCATAAAGCCTACCTTTAGATATGTGTTCAAATTTTGGCTTGCCTTGATTCCGTTTTGACCGGTGCTGTGGATGGAATATGATCCAACTGACAAATGCATATACTGCAAAAAAATATCAGGTGATCAATGCACGGCTGGGCACTGATGCTTGCATGCAGGCTCTGCTGCTGGCCCCTGGCCACTGTGCTGGCCTGCAGCACTCGGGGCTGGTGGCCACTGAAAGGCTCTGCCGTGGGCAGCCCCCATGCCGCACAGCCAAGGTGGCCAGAGACCCCTTTGCTCTCTCTCCCTCCTGCAGCCCTGAAGAACGCACAGGCAGAGATGCTTCAGGGTTACAGGGCAACTCCTGGCTTACTTGTCTAGTTCTGCCCTCCCTGCATTAGCAGGTAACACGAGCAGAAGCTAACACAGAGCTGGGGGTTCCTTCAGCAGGAAGAAGAGGAAGCTCTGACTGCAGGTCCTGGCAGGAAAGGAAGTACGAACCAGCTGTTCAGTCACCTCTGTGGGCAGACATGGGGCTGTTGTAATGATCCTGAGCCAATACATGTTTTTCCTTATTTAAAAGAAAATATTTCAAGGGTTAATCTTTTTTTCTGGATAATATTCTGCACTGTAGAAACTTCCCTGAGCCAGAACAGGAGGAGGGATACATAGTGTCAGAAGCCCAGTTCTACTTGACTCCTCTCTGTGGCTCAAGCACCGTTATTCCTAGCGCAGCAGCAGGGAGTCACATCGCCAAACATTGACACCTCCTGTCTCTAGCTGTGTGAATTCCCTGCTGTGTATACAGCAGCCCTCATTTGGGATATTCAGCCACTTGCTCAGTTAAGATGTAATCAGCCAGATGTTCACCATTTCACTTTTTAAAGCTGGTGAACTCCCCATGCTTCAACGTCATCCCAGACACACATTTCTCAGCAGCCTACGTGCCACAAGGGGGATAAGCTCATGGTGTTTTTTCCCTGCCACGTCCCAGATTACCACTCAGCTAGGGGAGTCTGCTCTCCTTACTCAAAGGGGCTTTGCCACGAGTCACACCTCCAGGACCAGCCAAAGATGCGGTCACTGTGCAGAGAGGCTCATTCATCCCTTTTTTGGGGGACTGGTGGCACAAAGCCAGTGGGGAAGCTCTCTGAAACACGCACCTCTCCTTCCCTGACCCAGAGAGCATGCACATGTGCTCTGACAAGTTAATCTACAACAAAGCAGGCACTGTTCCTAAGCACGCAGCTCTGTAAATGATAGCAGTCAGCGCCAGCCCAGAAACTGGAGCTCAGGACCTTTTAGTGGTAACAGACGCGCCAAAAAATCACCACTGCCATCACAAAGGGTTTGCTTCCCAAAGTGGTGACAATTCCCAGTGCTTGTGCCCTTTTGTAACACAAACCAATGGAGTGACCAGCTGGGCTCAGTGGATCGGCCGTGCTTGCGGGAAGTCACTGGTTTGTTGGCTTCATCCTCCCCAGTCTCAGCATGATCCCAGAGCAGGGGCAGGTATTGTTCATGCATTGATGGCATTGGCAACGTCTGTGAACACAAGACGGCTGGGTCTCTGGAGGGCTCCTTGACTTGTCAGCAGAATCTGCATTGAAGCAGTGAAAGATGAGACCCAGCAAGTCTGCCTTTGCTCAGGTGTGTGTGCTTGGCACAGACTGCACAGTACTGTAACTAGACTCTGCCCCTGATGGAAGGGGAGGCTGGCTGACCAATGTGGCATTAACAAGGCTGTGTCAGAAAAATACCAACAGGCCAGAGAGTACGTCAGCCCATCCATGCCGGTTTAAAATTCCAACATCGTTGGACTACTGGGTCTCACTATTTATATATACAAGGCAGCACGAAAAGACTTTTCATCAAGAAGGCCTGGAAACGTGCCACAGACTGAACTTTAGCTGTTGTTTATAGACTCTCCCACTCTTACTATGTTAAGCTTTTAAGCTTGTGTACTTTCCAAGCAGAGATATCTGTGCATTAGCAAGCTCTGGAGGGATCTGAGGTATCCTGCTGGCCAGTCCCTACATAGGATCTGCTTTTACTGTGCTAAGTTTAACTCTGGCCTTGTCATTTCCCCCTTTTACTACCTGAAGGGAGTCCTCTGTGTGCACTAACAGAAGGACCTGATGTTTTCCCAGTATGCGCTACTTTGAGGACAAGATCCTTTGCTTTTATACAACAGTATTCCTTGCTGTACCAAACCACTGTATGGAATATGTTGACTATCTTTCATATTTCAAGACACACATCTCCTTTGAGCTCTTTAGCAGCTTGGGAAGCATATCTCAAGGTAAATATTTTATAATTACAGTTGTATTTATTATTTCCTCTTTTCCTTTCTCCCACACCAAGCTTGCTACCGATAGCTGAAGGTGTGAAGTGTGTGGAAACTGAGAATTGCTCCTGGAACTGGAAAAGCAAGGGAAGACACAGGCAACACAGAGCAGCTGGAGAGGAATTCAGGAAAGGAGAGATGCTTACTCTAAGGGGAGGCTGCATCACTGGCTAAGAGACATACCTTTTCCAACCATCCCTGCTGGCTCTGTCTTTCAGAAAGGCTTTTTGTGTGGTTGTGGCGGTGACAAAGGAAACAGAAAACACTGTGAAGGTGGCTGCAAACGATGGTGAGAAGCCCTTCTTCCCTGTTTCTCCTACCTCTTGAAGATGGGGGAAGGAGATGTCCAGATGGGTCTTTGACAAAAGATTTATTAACCAAAAACAACTGGCCAAGCTATCAGGCTCTTTCCTAACTCACAAGTAGCAAGTCAGTGGTCTCTGAGGACCCTGTCATTTTGCAGCATACTGCATGCTTTTGAACACTTGGGAGGGGTCAAAGCAAAGCTGCCTTCCCCTCTCCCCAAATTCAAATGGAGAACTCTCCTCCCTTTTCTCTTTCTGAGCCACACTGCTCTGTGCCCAGCAGGGTTGGCCTGGAGGTGCTGGTGAGAAGACCAGATGTGCCATGCCACAACAACGTGCAGGCTTTCTGCTTGCGTTCTTCAGGGCTCGCAGCACAGTAAGCTGTTACTACAGGCTTTCCCTCAGCAAGGCCTTGTTCCATACTTAAGTCCTTGGGCAAAGCAGGGATACCTTAAAACTGGGTGGAAATTACTTGCTTTTCAGGGCCAGGGCAAAGGAGCCTCAGTGCCTTGTAGGCACTGAAGCCCATCTCCCAGAAAACGGCATTCATCATCCTACTGCTCCCTTGTGGTGCCCTGGGCAGTAAACTGTAGTAAACTTGCCCTTAATTACTGAAGTTGTTCTTTTCTCTCTCCTAGTTGAGCAGAGCCAGTGCTTTGCCTCCTCAGGCTCTTTGTCCTACTTGCCTGACTCTTCAGTCCATCCTAAGCACTCCAGAATGCTCAACCCCTGTATCTCCAGGGCTGGCAGAGATGGGCAAAGTCCTCCTGAAGTCTGACATGGTTTACTTACTCTACAATCCTACAATGTTTTGACTCTGTAACAAAAACAGTGCAGGTGCCAGTGGTTGTAGTAACAGACTCACTGGTCCCTGATGCCTACCTTGTTCTGCGATGCCTGGGAAGATGCTGCATCTCGCCCGTGTTCCAGCAGCTCCTGCTCCAGTTCATCCTGTTCCTCAGTGGGATCAAAGTTGTACATGGGCATGAGCTGGTGCCGTAACTTCTCCAGCCTGCCCATGGGAGGGAAGAGAAAGGGTTGGCTGAGGAGGACAGGTGCTCAGGCTGCCTTCCCCACCTCACTGCTGAGGCTATCTGCAGCCTATTTCTCCTCCTGTGCAGGGATTCTGCTCATATTGCTCTTGCTGGATAAGGATTATGTCCTGTCCCACAGAGATGAGGATAAGAACCTACTACACATAGCTGGCAGTAGTGGAAGATACCCAGAGTGCAGTTACAGGGATTAATTGCCATCACTAATCTATGTTAGCAGGCATTATGAATAGAGGAATCAGACAGGGATTTAAGTTCCTGCAGACCTTAAAATACCAAGCTTTATGTGGTGGGACAAAAGAGATGGTGGAACATACTGGCTAGGCATTTTGTGACCTCCCCTTCCTTCTATACACAACAGCCTGTCCTGCGACGTCACACCATGTCTGCCAGCAAAAGTCCACTTCTAGCTCCAGTGGTCTAAGAGCAGTACTTTAACTCTGGGGTTGAAGTACATAAAAATAGAAAATAATAAATAGAAAACAGGAAAGAGAGTTTCTCATAGGAGGTTGATGCCTGTGGACAGACTGTTCTTACTCTTCTATCATTGCTCCAAGTGACAGAGCTATAAAGTACTACCCCAGTGGGTCTCCCTAACTACTGGGCAGCTCAGAGGTGGAGGACGGATGGGTGGGCATGCTCTTGTGAAAACACTAAGCCCTGCCTTAGGCTGTAGCTGAGTTTTGGGCGGTGGGGCAGGGAAACACACAAGCAGTTACTGGCAGTGTCACCACAAATATCTATTTTGGCAATTGTTAGGATGACACATTCCCTCCCTGCTTCTACACAGGTTTGCCAACACAACCATTATCTCCAGCAGCACTATGTTAATAGGCCAAGCATTAGCTGCTACTATGGCAGTACCCAGATCTGGGATTCAGGGTCTGGCTTGGAAATTTTACAGTGGGCAGCAGCACTTCTTCAAAGCCCATGGCCATGCCAGGCCTGCCACAAGGTCAGGCAGGGGGGAGGTACCACATCTAATGGATCTTCACCAGCCTCTGCTGTCAGAAACAGAAGAATCAAGATGTGTGTCTCCCTGCATGCTGCTCTCCTCTCTATTTTCAGCAAGCTTAACAAGGAAATTAACACTAAGGCTAGAAGGCTGCATCTCTGCACTATGCTACTGCCAGTTGCTGTGACTGCAGCTAAAGAGGCCTTCAGCCTTGCAAGGCCAGTGTCATTGGCCCAGGGTCTTGGAAAACGGGGATCTGGGAATGGCTGAAATGTGAGATCCACACCTCTCATGCAAAGGTTCCCAGCTTCTTTACACGCTCATTACACTCTCCTCTGTTTTAGCATATCTCACAGATGAAGCATGAAGAGTTTGCAGGCTAACCTCCTGCTCAACCATGTTTTCCTTGCCAAAGCTGTGCGGGAGCCTCTGAAGCTCTGATGTTTGAAGGTGGCCCAGTATTAGGAGTGCAGTGTCCCTACCCCTGCCTCATTCACACACAGCTGAATCCCTGTAGGTTTGTTCTCAGACAGCCATCCCTCACACTCTCCCCATCTTCCTGTCTCCTTCCTAGTTCTCTCTGCATTTTGAAGTACTGAGCTTCCTTCAGCCAGCAATAGACGTTACTTACCTCTTCCTCTTCCTGATATACAGAACCTGAGGGAGAAAGAAAACCATCATTATAACAGTCACAGTAGGATGGGGAACAGCTGAGAAGAGAAATTTTGGGCACAGGGCACAGAGAAAGGAGGTGTAGCAAGTCTGGTGTCACTGCACACCAAAGCAGGGGGAAGGGAGAAGTGGCAACCAAAAATGAATTTTCATGTGCATCAGTGTAAGCTTGGTAGCACATCATGTCTGACACTTACGTGCTCGAGTGGCGTGTTATTAGGCGTGTTAGTAGTAGTAAGAGTATTAGGTGTATTATTACTAGGTGTAGTTCAGCACATTTCTGGTGGCTGCAGGACATGTGTGGCAATTTAAGAGTGGATGAAGAACCTTTCATCATCTGTAGATTTCCTACAGCATGGAAGTGCTGTTACCCCCTCCCCAGTATAAAGGGAAGAAGCAAAGAGGGCATGCTCAGTGACTTGCCTCATGTCAGCCAGTAAGAGTGGCTGTGCTGGGAAGGAAGTGAGGCTTTTGGCCTCCAGAGCCTTGTTCTGAGAACTACGAACGCTGGGTGTTGCTCTTGGGAACTTAGGACCGTTTCCAGGATAATGTTTCCAGGTTCTCTTAGGGGCTTTTGGAAAAACTCCTCCTCGGGTCTGCAATGCAATTTTGCAGTAGTCCCTTTCTGTAGGCTCCTCTGATGGTTGTATTAGTGAAGCCCTTCCTCATATGAGGAATGGGAGCTTGCTGCTACCTTCTGTTCTCTGTTGGCAGGTAAATGATCTGGTTACATATCAGAAGAAGAACTGCAGCACTTGCATTGCCTGTGTCAAGCCCAGAACTACAGTTTCTGAAAGCTGCTGCCTACAGCATTAACAGCAAGGTTAGTTATGCAGGAAAATCTCAAGTACTTTGCTGATATCCAGCAAGCAGAACCTTGGGAATGCAGTCCAGAATGAGTCCAGCTAAAATGGATTCAGGCCGCTTTAATTCAAAAATTCAAATGTCCACAGGGGAGATTAATGTGGTTTCAACAGTCTGCTTTAAAACTTGAATTTGGATGAACTTTCTTGCAGGGCCCCTGTGTTGACAAGGTTTAAATCAATGCAGCTGTTCCACTTAACAAGTCAGAACAGAATCTGCTTTGCATTCTTTTAACCAAACTTCCTACTGCTATTAAAAATAAATACTGATACCACATATGGCTTCCATCAGTCCTAGAGCCCCTTTGCCACCCTCCATCCTCAACAGAGAGAGAAATATTTAGCAGGCCTCTCTTACCATAGCTACAGCCAACCCAATCACGGTAATGATCCCAAAGGACAGCAGCATTGTGCTCATGCCGGGTCCGGTGCTAGCCACGTCTGGGATTTTGGTGCTGTTGAAACTGGTAGTCTCAGGGCTTATGGTAGCTGTTTCTGGTACAGTCACATCCAGAGTTGTGCCTGTGCCTGGCTTGGCTGTGGTGGTGCTGCTGTGATACACATCATGTATAGAGGGTGAGCTGTAACTCATCCTGCCAGCTCTTGGTAGCTCCTTTCACCAACCTGTTGTCCTCACCCATCAGCTACATAAGTAGAAAGCTGCCCTTCGTATCAAGGACCCTCATGTGAGACCTCCTGTAGCATCATCACTGATGATTTTTCTTCATAGGAACCACACTTGTTTCAGCCTAGGAAAGAATGAGAACAAATGAACAGTGCAGAGCTCTTAAGAGACAGGCACAACCTTTTCCAAAGTTTCCTGATTCACTGGTACAGCTTTTGAGAACAGCTCACAGATGCCCACTCAAAATAAGAAAAAGATTTTTCAGGGGTACTGAGAGCCCCCAGAGTCATGCCCGATCCATTTGAAATCAGTGATACACTCTCCCCTTGCTGCTTCAGCTCTGCCTCCTTGCAGGCACTTGGCAGACCGATGTGGGGACAGCCTCAGAACCCCTGCCTTTGTTCTGCTTCAGGCTGAGGCAGGCGGCCTCTATCTGCAGATACAGCATTTTCCTGCTTCTGTCTCGTTTTTCATTTTTGGAAAGTTACATGGATACCCTTATCAGTGGGAACACGTCCAATAAAACAACACTCAGCCATGAGGCATCCATATCTCAGAATGTTATTGAATCTGAAGTTGGACTTCCCTGTTGTGGTAGTCACTGGTCTATCCAGTCACTGCACTCTCCGTTGCCCCACATTCCTTCATCCCATGCACCCCGGAAAGGCACTTCCTTACACTGGTCCCCCATCTGCTACTACAGACAGTGAGTATTTTTCAAGTCCCTCATGAAAGCACACACTCAAGCTTAGTCATGCACTGCTGATTATCAATATTAATTTTTAAATTAGTCCAATTTTGTATGAGTTGTGAAATTTGATACATCTATTCATGCTGAAAACATGAAAGGCTTAATTGCTTCATGCTTCTATTGCGCAAATCATCAGGAGTTGCAAAACACCATGGGATGATCCTATGGGAAGCATTTGCACAACTGTGTTTATAAAATCACTGCCTATAACGTTAGTTCAGCAACTCTTTCTGCGAAAATGCAGCTACCTCTGGACCAGAGCAATGACAACCCCAAGAACTACTGTAGCAGTCCTCTGATAATTCCTCAGCAGTTTAGCAGATATAACATGTCTGGACTAGAATGCAGCAGGGGGACAGGGGTTAATGAGCTCTGAATGGAAAAGATGTGTCTGCAAAGAGAAATGAGCCATTGTTCTGCTCCACTCTGTTCTGTTCTAGGCAAGGTTACTGTGCAGCTCCCATTACTGTGATGCCTTACCGCTGTCCATAACTGCATTAAGCAGCATGATTAACATCTGTCACTAACAACCGAGGCAGAGAAATCATACCAGACGAACAGTACCAGGCTGCTCTGTGGTCAGTCCGCAGCTGGAGTAGCCACCTCGACTCAGACAGCACTTGTCCTGCATCTCCCTGAGCAGGTACGTTTCTCAGCACACATGCAGGATCTGTCTCACAGCTCCCTGTGAGCAACTTTGTGAAGCACGAGTTGCTGGGGGATTTTGAAGTGCCTGGGAGACTGTGTGAGCTGTCAAACTCCCGTGAGTTTCTAGAGGAACGTGAAGATGGCAGTTCCGGTCAGGTCCCACCTAACACCATGCTGAGACACAAGTTCATTGCAGCCTTCACTGACCACCAAACTGTGCACGCCTAGTTTAAACCATGTGGCACCTGGATTTCCCCAGCCATTGCTGACCACACTGGAGCTCAAGTGTAGTGGACACTAGGGCACAAAGATGGCAAATTTGAAATCTGAGTGCCACAATAGCAGCAGCAGCAGCTACAGCCCAGCAGGGAAAAGGAAGGAACTGTTGAGCAGGTACTGGGCAGACCAAGCAGCTGCCCAGAGAGAATCACTGACTGTGCTGTTCAGGGAAACTCTCAATGATGATAATTCACATTTTTTTTAAAAGCCACCATCAAGGAAACAAAAAGTGGAAAAAGAGCCTAAGTGAAAGGAGTGAAGCAGGCCCAAGGGCTTTGCAAAGTACGGCTTGTGATCTCGAACAGCTCCTGAATTTTGGAAACAAAATGGGTTATGCCTTCACCTCAATATGGTGGTCAGCTTTGGAAAACCACTGGAACTTGGATGGTGAAGCTGATACCAAGCCTTTGGGAAAGAACCCTTTTGTATGGACCACACGCTGTGCTGCTATGCACTGGCTAGTTTAAAATTAGCCAGCTGAAAATCTGGTCTGGTGGGAACAGAGGCTCTTGTTCATGCTTTCAGGGTCCTGTCTATGCTGAAGGATTCCCAAGCCCAGAGACCTAGCTCTAAAAGCAGTCATGTATGAAAGGTTTCTGACATGGCTTAGACAACCTCCAGGTCCAGGTCCAAATGAGGGTATTGCTGTTCCCAAGCCCCTTCTGGTCTAGGTTGCAGAGGGGCAGATGGGGAGGCTGACTGCAATTATGGCTCAGGGCCCACAGCTTACAATGGTAGAGCCAGGGGCAGATGATGATGATGATCTTTCCCACCACTTTCCCAGTTGTCATCCTGGTGCTGGAAGTTTGATCTGCAGGCTGGGTACACTCCAAGTCTCTGATGGCTGCTCTAGGGCCAGGGACAGCTACTACCTATTGCTGGTGGGTTTCAGCATAGTCCATGCACAAATAGAACAGAAGAGGAACCAGATCCTCAACTGCTGCGAGCTGGCATTCTTCCATTGCCTGCACCAACAGAGCTTCTCACACAGCCAGGACCGCTCTGTGCTGGGCTCTGCTGGGTCTGGGAATAAGGAGAGCACATTTGATTCTCCCCTACGACAGCATTTCCAAACTGGTTTCTGATAGATGCTGTGGTGGCCAGCACCTCTGAGATGCAGAACATCATGTCGGGCAGTAGCCTGAGGCTGCTGGCTTTTTGAGTCTTGGGTTTAACGCTGCAGCTTCCTCTTGGGTATGACAGGAATAGAGGTTTGTGTCACGGGGATGAAGATGGGTCGCGGGGTCTCTGGATGAAGAAGGCAAATAACAACTAGTATTTTTTCTGCTTTACTTCACAAAGATGAAGTGTCTCCAGCCATTCCACAAGGCAGGCGGCACAGGGCTGCTGTCGCCTATGGGATCTGGCTTCCCGCTGCGAGCGGGAACCGGGGGCTTCTCCCCCCCGCTCCAGGGCCCAGCGGGCTGGGGCAGCCCCGGGCTGGGGGAGTCGCCCAGCCACCTGTGCCCGCCGTCCCGGAGCGCCTCGTCCGCCACCCTCCTGCTGCCGCCGCCGTGCCACGGCCCCGTCCCGCCCGGGCACCAGCGCGGGGCGCTCCCCGGGCGCGCCACCGCTCCTCCGGCTGCGCACCGGCCGCCCCGCGCCCGCGGCCTTCCCGGGCAGAGTGGGCCCGCAGCGGCGGGGCGCGCCGTCCCTGCGGGAGGCCGCACGTTCGCCGTCCCGGGGAGCCGCTTCCAGGCGGGTAACGGGTTGCGCGGCCCCTCCCGCTCCGACACGCTCCGCCGGCGGCGTGGGAGCGGTCCCGGGGCTGGCAGCCGACTCCCACCGCTCGCTCCGCTCCGCCCGCAGCGCTGCGCCGCGCCTCGCCCGGCCGGGCTGGGCGGGCCTCGCCGGGGCGGCAGGCACAGAGACGGGGCCGGGTACAGCGCGGCGCGCGGCCGCCGCCCGCCGCCCGCCCTTCCCCGTCACCGACAGGCCGCGGCAGCCCTCGCCTGCGCCCGCAGCCCGGCGGGACAGGACGGCCAGAGACCCCCGATGGCCCAGCCCGCCGCCGCCGCGCCCCTCCCCGGAGGCAGCCGCGTTTCAGCGCCGCGCCCCACCCGCCGGGGCGGCTAGTGCTCCCGGCTCTCCGGGGCCGGCACTTACTGAGCGCTCCCCGCTGAGGCGTCCGGGTCCCCCCGGAGCGCCGCTGGCGGTGGGGCCGGCGGGGGGCCGCGCTGCCCGCGGGGGGCAGGCCGGGCCGCGCCGGGCCGCTCAGCTCCGCCACACCGCCGCTCGGCCGCCCGCCCCGCCCCGCCGCGCCCCAGGCGATTCGCCGGCCCCCGCAGGGCTCGGCTCGCAGTTGGCCACTGCGCCTGTCACTCATGCGCTCAGTGAGTGGTGGGAGCGTCTCGGCCGTGCTCCCCACAGCCCTTCCTCGAGTCCCCACCGCAGGCTGCGGGGCGGGAGGCCGCTTCCCCCGGCCCCGGCCGTGTCTCTAGCTCGGCCGGTGGCGGTAGCCATGAGGTGAGACGTCGCTGTGCGGGCGCGCTCGCCTCTGAGGGGCCCCCGGACCCGCCACCCCCCCCAGGTGAAGGGGCCCCGTGGCGTGGTGCAGGCCAGGTGGGCCGCCCGCCGCGGCCGGGTATTGCGTCTGCAGGGAAGGCTGGGGGGTGGCTTGAAGGAAGGCCGGGCTGCGGTGCCGGCGGTGGGCTGTGGGGCTCGTTACCGCCGCAGAGACGCCCAGTCAGTGGAACTGAGGCGTGGGCGGGCAGCCGCCCGGCTGGCGAGTGGGGGGCTTGTGCCCGCTGCCCCCCTGGTGCGGCCGGCGAGGCTGTGCCCGCTGTCCCGGTGCTGCCGCCCGCCGCCCTAGTGGCGGATGGTGTCGGCTTGTGCAGCGCAGCGCCAGCTCCTGCCCGAGCCTGCGGGCGGGACGAGGAGCGTGGGGCAGGTGCCGGGAGCCGGGCAGGCCGTGCCTTTCGGCGGCTCCAGTGCACGTGTTGGACTAAGTGAATGGGGAACTGTGGGTCAAATAGACCAAACCACAGACCTGCAGGGGGAAAAGAATATGTGTTCCCTACCTGCGTGCACACAGGTATTTGCACTGAGAAGTAGCACACAGTCACTGTTCTTGGCAGGGACCTTGCATCCGCAGCTGGGCTTTATTAATTGTGACAGTAGTGGCAGCATTGTTCCAGTCATGGCCAATTAAAGTCTTATCTGACTCCCTAACAACAGTAACGGTTAATGTTTTATTCCTTTAGTGTTCCTCTTGTGGCAGTATCATCAAAACAGGGCCTTGGAGTGGGGAGCTGCTCTGGTAAAGACTACAGTTGTCAGACTGCTTATGTGTAACATAAAAGGAAGGCCTTATAGGGGCTGCTTATCTATCTGCTGGGGGTAACAAAGTTGATACGAAGGGGATCCTTAGGCTATTCGAGCACCTGCCCCTTTGCCAGGAGGTAGCAGGTAAGCCAATCTGGAGATCTTTGCTGCAGGGTATTCCCTTTGTTGCTTCCCAGGGCTCTGGTTTGATTTTGCAAAGGAGGACAGTAGAGGCCTGACTCTTTCCAGTTTCACTGCAGAAAGAGCAGGGCAGGCCCCATGCAGCTGCTTGTGCGGGTGTCCCATGCAACAGGGTCCAGGGCTGCTGCAGTGGTTCAGTGCCAGCATCTGCCAAGGTGGGAGCTGACCCAGCCTCCCCAGATCTCCCTGCAGCAGCATTCCTCCAGGGCAGCATCCACCCTGGGTGCTGCCTGCAGCTTGGGGGAGGTATTTATTTGTTTGTGTGGTTGTTTTCTGGAGGAATTGGAGGAGGGGAGGTTGTGGCCTCTCTGAGATAGTGATGAAAACCAGCCATCCATAGAGGACTGGGAATGGGTGCTCAGGGAAACCCACAATGGCTCCCAGGGACTGTGAGTCAGGAGGGAGGGGCACCCTTCTTTCTATTGGATCACAGCAGGAAAGTGGGGTTGGTGTTCTGTTTGTCTCTCACAGTTCCAAGTGTGATACACAGCAGCTGTTTTGTAAAGTTTCATCTACTTTGTCTCCTGCAGGCATCTAGTCTTACTTCCTTCTCTGTCTGGCTCTGCTTGTTCTCTCCTTTAAGAGACTGACCTCCCTTTGGCAGGGTTTGCCTTTTCTGGTCTTTGTATCTTTCAGGTGTTTCTCTTCCCTTTAGTTGTGCCCTGTGAGCTTTTCGCCTTCCTCTGCTCTTAACAGTTCAGCACTGGCTCTGTGGCCCCTTGTCTGCTCTCCAGGGATGGTGACAGTGGGGAAGATCCTTGACCTATGAAGTCAAGGGCTTCTGTGAGCCCACCCACTAACCTAGGACTTGTGGTTTATGACCAGAGAGGGGAGTAAAGGAAAGAATCCAGGAGAGACTGAAAGCCTTCCTTCAGGGAACCAGGGTGACCCACTCATGGGATAGAGCACCAAGTGCTGGAGCTGAAGGCTGGCCTGTTTGTGGCTTTCTGGGACCAGGAACAGGTGGGAGTGTTGTGCCTGTGTGTAGGCGCATTCGCTTCTGCCCTGCCATGGGCCCAGACTGGCCTCCTGGTAGCTCTGGCCTGTGGAGATGGGCAGCTCTGCAGAGAAATGTATTGCAGTGGCAGAGCTGGTTAGCTGTCACCCAAGTCTTTTCTTGGGGTAATCCTTTGTTACTCTTAGGGTGCAAGTAATTGGTTTTGTACCTGTGGACTGGGATTAGGGCAAGCAGTCTGCGTTCTGTCAGGGGAACCTGCGATTTGCCAGGCCGAGGGATTCAGGCTGTACTCTTGTCTCTTTTTCTAGACCAGAAGAGCTGCAAACTAGTGCCGTTTTCTTGCTGCCCTGAGGAGGATCTACTGACTGTGGTCAGCTGGTGCTTCACAACATTGGCCTGTGAGTCTCAGCACTGACTAAATTAGCTGATGGCAACAAGGAACACATGTTGAAGCCAGGAACTGATTTTGCCACAATGCGATGCCTCAGCCACCCACTGCTCAGGAGGTTGCTGGGTCTTGCACCTCAGTGCGTGCCAGGGAGATTGAGTCAAAGTCAAGGTCCTATCCTCAGTCCAAAGCAGTCATCTCTGAGGCAGAACTGCAGCACAAGACCTGGGTTTGTGACTGCCACTGATGTGGTGAACTACTGGCAGAAGGTGTTCGAGACAAATGGGATCCCTGAAGCACGTGAATCCAGTGAATATATTGTGTCATTTGCCCTGGGAGCAAAAACAGTTAAGTAATAGGAAAAGAACAAGGTCTGCGTGTGCTTCTCACTTTGTCACTTTGCTTGAATCCCTTACCTTTCTTTTTATCTCACAGGAAGTAGAGCAACTTTCCCTTCCTTAGATGGCAGTGAGGCATGGTTTATTAATGCCAGCAGAACACCCTGGGGTCTCTTAAATGCCCTCTTCTGCAGAGACTGAAATATGACCCATGACATATATGCCCACACTGTACCCTGACTTGCTTGGTGGAATGATTCTTAATCTTACTACTTATTCTGAGCCCTGAAAAGTAGCAGAACAGTTGTCTAGGTCTGTTTTTAAACATGCCAATAGGTTCTCCTAATCATTTGTGGTTTCCAACAGTGCCAGGCATACCTGTTTGTCAGCATACGGGGTCTCCCTGGAGGATGCCCTTGGGAGGGTGCAGAGGACACTCAAGTGGCACAAGTAGGCAGGTTTTAAAGTGACCTTGTCTTTCAGTTTCAGAGCTTGAATTCCAAAAGCCTGCATACTCCACTTACAGCAGTGCAGCAGGAGCAAATCCAGCAGCTGAGCAACAAGCGACTAGAAAGGTAGGAGCATTCTCTTACAGTCATTCCTTTGGAGGGTTTTCCTTCAGTCTTAACGCAGCCAGAAGACCAGTGGAAGAGGGAAGGCAGAAGAGAATTAGCAGCTGATGTGTTCAAGTAACAGTATTGTGTTTGTCTCTCATGGTGGCTCAAGGGATGGGCACTTGCTGTTGCTGTCAGGTTGCAAACCACCTGTCTGTCTGGGAGCAGAGAGGAGTAGGAAACTGGCAGTATTGGCTCTGAGTTGAGTACATTTTCATTAAGATCTTCTGTGCTAACAAAATTTAGCCTTGGTCCCTTCTGTCTGATTCAGCGCCCTCTTCAGCTGCCAGTCGTATACTGGTCTGTGGTGGTGTTGTGCTTTTCTTTCTAGGCTTTGTCTGCAGAGGGGTTTCCCTGGTGTTTAGAGGTATCCATGGCTGATGAAGCTTTGGTCTCCATTTGGCCTCCATTTGCTTACTCTGTGTGAGGGGTTCTCTTAGCGCAAAACTTGGATGGGTTTGGTGTGAAGGAGCTACCTGTAATCAAGGTGGACCTAGGGAGTAGTGTGTGGGGAGAGGAAATATTCAGGAACTTGGATCATTGAGAAGGATGAGAGATGCTTCAGAATACATTTGGAGGTGGCATCCTTCTGCTTGTTTACAAGAGTGTGGTTATGATGTGGATCCTTGTTTTGCTGTGTGGGTTAATCTTGCCACGACTTACACAGAATAGGATGTGAAGGTTTCTCAGGGAGGCAGAGTGTTAGCAGTGGTTACTGTTTGCAGGATTTGAGTGTCTTCACTGAAATTTTCCTGCTGCTCTGGATTCTTGTGTTAGGAGCAGAAATGCAAAATTCCCAGGGCTGTCTGACTTGCAAATTGCTCTGACTTAAGTGCTGTTAAGATTGCAACAGATACGTCACTTCTTCATGTAGAAACAGCAGATTGAGGCCACAATTTCAGCCGCTGTGAGGCACCATAACTTCACAGAGTCATGGAATCATGAATGCTGACTGGGAGCTTTGGAAGTCTAGTCCACCACCCCTGCTCATAGCAGGATCAGCTAGAGCAAGTTGTTGAGGGTCATGCCCAATTTGGTTCTTAATATATCCAAAGACAGATACTATACAACCTCTCTGGACAGCCTGTTCCAGTGGCTGGCTACCCTCACGGTGTTTGGAATGGAGAAAAAAATAACAGGTGGGGGGAGGTGCTGGTGATTATTAGGTTTGAATGGACTTTTCTATATTTCAGTCTGTGCCCTTTGCCTGTCTTTTCACTAGACATCACTGAAGAAAGTCAGGCTCTGCCGTCTTTACTCCATCTCACCAGATACATGTTGTTATTGTTGAGATTTCCTTCCCCTGTCCCTCGCCCCTCACCCCTGCCTGAGCCTTCCCTTCTCAAGGCTAAACTGTCCCAGTCTCTCTCCTTGTATGTCAGGTGTTCCAATCCCTTAATCATCTTAATGACCATTTACTGGACTTACTCCAGTATGTCCATGTCTTTCCTATACTTGGAGCCCAGCACCCCAGATATTTCCTACCAGCACTGAATAGAGGGGAAGGATCCCCTCCCTCGACCGTCTGGCAACGCTCTGCCTAATGCAGCCCAAGAAGCCACTGACTGCCTTTGTTGCAAGGGCACATTGCTGGCTCATGGTCAGCATGTCCACCCGATCCCCAGGGCCTTCTCTGCAGGGCCACTGTCCAGCTGTTTGGCCCCCAGCCCATACTGGTGCATGGGGTTATTCCTCCTCAGTTTTTAAGACTTCGCATTACTGTGCTGAATTGTATGAGGTTCCTGTCAGCACATTTTTCCAGCCTCCTGAGGTCCCTCTGAAAAGTAGCACATCCATCTGGTCTATTAACAACTCCTCTTAATTTTCTGTCACCTGCAGACATGCCAAGGGTGCTCTCTGTCCCTTCATCAAGATTATTAATGAAAGTGTTATGCTATATTGGCCCCACTGTTGACTCCAGGGGTGCTCCAGTAGTGACTGGCCTTCAGCTGGACTTTGTGCTGCTGAACATAGTCCTCAGAGCCTGCCAGTGTGGTCAGTTTTCAGTCTACTTCGTTTATCTAGTCCATATATCATCAGCTTGTATATGATGATGTTAGGCGAGACAGTATGAAAACCCTTAGGAAAGTCAAGATAAACAGATTATTCTCTCATGCGCTGAGCTAGTCGTTGTGTCACGAGTGGCTGTCAGGCCGGTCAGGAAAGATTTCCCCTTTATAAATCCATGCTGACTACTCCCAGTCACCTTCTTGTACTTGGTATGTTTGGAAACAACTTGATCCATCACTTTCCCCAGTATCAAGGTGAGGCTGACTGGCCTGTAGTTCCCAGAGTCCAGCATTTTATGACAAACTCCTGTGGGAATGGAGCTCCTGCAGCTTCCTTAGAGTGCACGTGTGTGTTGCACATGAAGCTGAGAGCTGTGGTGGTGTCTAGGTGCTCACCCTAAGGGTTATGTGGTTAGTAATGAGGTAAGCATGGTATTGAGAGCTGTTCTGTGTTACAGAGTGTAGTCCTAAAGTGTTCGTGCTTGCTTTTTGCCTGCCACAGAATGCCGGTGCAGTATGTTCTTGGTGAGTGGGACTTTCAGGACCTGACTCTGAAGATGAGACCCCCAGTATTTATTCCTCGGCCTGAAACAGAGGTATGAATGTGGGGAACCAGGAAGGGGCAGGCTTGAATCTGTAAATTACATCGCATTGCTGTGAAGGTGCCCAGTGTATCGTGAGATTGTAGTGATGAGTAGGTCAGATCACTTCTTTTAGAACAGAGGGGGATTCTAAGCTTGTGAACTGGAACCAGTGCTGTTGAACTTCACCTCCTGGCTCAGAGTGAGAGATGTTGCAAGCTAGCATATCGCTTAATTACACAGACATCCATCTTCATTAATGGAAGGACTTGGCTTTCTTTCCTTATTTCTAGTATAGTAATGACTCCTAGAAGTTCAAAACCCATACTGCTGTATCCCAGTGGCTTAGTACTTTGATACAAGGGTAATAATCTCAGAAGTTGTCCAAAGATTGTTAGCAAAATCCTGCAGTAGTAGAAAGCTGCTACTGGAAAATGGTGATGGACTCCAGAGAGCTTGTTTGTCCATGTGCAGACTAAAACAGTGCAGGCTGGTAGGAAATGGCACCTACTGCCTGTCTGATGGCTCCACAGTGGTTTCTGGACAAAGACTGGAAACTGAAGGGTAAGTTCTGACCTGGGCTGGAATTAAATATAAATGTCAGTTGTAAGAATGTAAAGGACAGCCATTCACGATCAAGTTAAAACTCCATTTTCCCCAATGTTGCTGCTGCTAGAGAAAAGCCTGAGAACTACATGGTGACAATTTCCCTTACAGTAGCCTAGCTTTCAGCTCATGGACCATCTTATCAAGGAAGTCTTTCTGTTTACTGGTCCCCAGGAGGTTTCTGTTTACTAGTTCTCAGGAGGTTTTAGGTTTTTTGAGGGTTTTGAGTTGGTTGTGGGTTTTTGGTTTTGTTTGATTGTTTTTTTTAAAAAAAAATTCTGAGAATTTATTTTCTTTTGGAGCCTGTGTGAAGTTTTAGAGTTACAATGATCTCCATAGCTTGTTATTTAGGAGTCCCAGAAGCTTAAACCTGTTTCAGTCTAATAGTCATTTCTTCAGTCATCTGCCTGCTGCTTGATGACTATTGTAATATGTGGGCAGCCCTCTCTGCTCAGGACTCTATAAGTAGGGGCCCATGTTGTAAAAAGAATGAAGAAGCTCTTTCAGACAGAATGTTCCCTACTGACAGTGTCAGAAGAGATGCCGAGGACTGAATGAGCTTTAAAGATGGGAAGGCCACCTTTGCTTTTTATGGGGAAGGGATGGTATTGGGAATGTATGAAGAAAGCAGCAGCTCAATAGAGGATGCAGTCTGCAGAATCCTTCATCTGACACCTTTTATTACACAAAAGTTAAAAGGCAAAGGCAGCCTGTGCTTCTGTTGTGCCCTTTGAAGAACAGTGCTACTGAAATCCATGAGGGTGTTCACAGACTGGTCAGGGTTGGAAGGGACCTCTGGAGATCAGCTAGTCTATCCCACTGCTAAAGCAGGTTCACCAAGAGAAAGTTGCACAGAATCATGTCCAGGGTTGTTTTGAGTATCTCCAGAGAAGGAGACCCCACAGCCTCTCCGGACAGCCTGTTCCAGTGCTTTGTCACCCCCAAAAGAAACAAAAGTTCTTCCTCATATTCAGAAGTAACTTCTTGTGTTGCAATTTGTGCTCACTGCCCCTTGTTCTGTCACTGGGTACCACTGAAAAGAGCCTGGCCCCGTCCTCCTGACACTCTCCCTGAAAATATTTGTAGACATTGATAAGATCCCCTCTCAGCCTTCTCTTCTCCAGGCTGAACAGGCCCAACTTGCTCAGCATTTCCCCATAGGGGAGAGACGATTATTCCAGACAATTTAGTCGGAATCGGCACAACTACTACTTAGACATCCTCTCATCTTAACCTATAAAAGAAAATTCAGAACCAGAATCTTGGTTTGGGGTGGGGCATCATTAGCATCTCATCGAGAGTGTGTTGGGCCCTGAATCATAGTGATAACACTTGTGTCCAGAGAAGGTGCGAGTTCTCTGTTGTGTCTGAATTTGACCACTCTGTGGTGATTAAATTTGGAAATAGGGTCCTAAGGAATAGTTTTGTGAGTTGGAGCCCTGCAATGGTTAGCTTTGTTATTGTCAACAATATTTCTGCTCTAGTTGATTCAAGAGAGTATTTCCAACCTCTAGCTCCCCATTAATTTGTGGGTGCAATGTTAGCATTAAAACCAGGGAGAACTTGTATGTTCTGCAAGTAAAACATCTGCTGTCAAGGCTTCCTCTGGTGATACGCTCCAGTTCTCTCCATGCAGTGCCAGGCTTCAAACAAAGGACTATTGTGTGGAGTGGAAGCCAGGGTGGCTCATGTCTGAGAACACTGTTAATTACACCCACATGCATGATTTTGGTAAAGGCATCTCTGCTGGCCCAAACTGAAATGCAGTGCTCTGTAACACACTGTGTTTGAAACCACTTAACATACCCTGGTGCACAAATGTAGCATGAACAGCTTGATCCAAACCTTGTGTCTCTGGGAAAACTTTATTTGATGTGTCACGGTACTTACTGTGAAGGCACATTTTTAGCTCATTAGTTACGGAAGGCCAGAAGTTTATGATGATAGCTCGTGTGAGAGTTTTCTTGTGATGTGGTACTGGGGAGATTACTTGGACAGGAAGAGCATGGAGACAAGATCCAGCTATTTAGCAGCACCACACAGGATGCTGCTTTAGGCATGTGCTGCTTCCAGGACCCGTGTACAGTGTGTAACCTGTTGCACGAAGTGAGTTGGTGTCCAGATCCTTTCTTTCTGCTAGGAAGGAAAGGTTGGTCATCTCTCAAAGCTTTGTGTGATGTGTTTGGGTTGGAGTTTGCTTGTGTTTTGTTTCATCACAGTAATTTTGCCAGACTTCACTGGAATATAAAACTGTAGTGGACATATCTCCTTTTAAAAATATTGAAGTTAGTTGCATCTGTTGCTCTTTTTTTGTTTAGGATTTGTCTGCAGTGTTCTTAAAACCAACAGTGCTGAAACTTTTCACCAGATAATATCTGTAAATAATCCTTGTTCTTTAGGATTTTTTATCAATATTGATGTCCCAGGTTTAAGTTGCCGATCTGTGACTGCACACACAACCTACATGGCATATCTTGTCCTTGGCTGAGTAAATGTGACTCCCTGAATGGACTTGTTAGTGCAGATATGCAAGCAGCTGCAAAATTTGCTTCCTAGTTATATTTATGTAGCTTCTGCAAATGCTCCTGCTTGTTGATTCAAAGTTTGAAAAGAAGAGGAGCCATCTTTATGACACACTTTATGGTTACGACAGAAGGGTTATGGCTTTTGCTCCCAGATGCATTACTAATGTCATGAGGTTAAACACAGTACGACAAAATCCACCAGCATTGTTTCAGTCCTGGGGACAGAGACAGACATGCAAAGACAGAAATTCACTTCGCTTAATTTAGCCCTATGTGAAATTTGCCCTTTTGTAGTCTGTTTAGTTCTCTCTGGTTGCTGAGCCCTCTCCCATTCGCTCCCCTTGGGAATATTTTTTCAGCACATCTGGCTTTATTCTTCTGTTCCTTGGGAATCTGGGTGGGGAGGGGACAGGCAGCCAAAATTAGGAAACTAGCAGGTCCTGTTTAAGCTCTGAGAGTGGGATAACAGAACTGATTCCATTCAGTTGTAACTTCTTGGCATACAGGACTGGTGGATACTTCTGTGAGCACAGACATACTGTGTTGGAGGAGAGTTTTGTTAAGCTGTCTGCAGTCTCACCTTCCTCCAGTTACCTTGCTCTCTGTGAGCAAAGCTTTGGCCTCCCTGCTACAAGCACTGAGTGGGTTTGCAAGGGCTTGCAGAACTCGGTGTCCTGCCTGCTTTCCTCGTGTGACTGCCAGAGCCAGGCTCCTGCACTGCAGAGGTGTTTGGGTCAAAGTTAAGGGATGTTCTCAGTCTTATGAATTATCTTTGTTATGTCATTATTACTGTAATGTCAAAGAACCCCTGTCTCAGCGTTGCTCAGTCGCTGTATTAATGGAGAAGAAAGTCCTTTTCCCAGGACAGGGCCTTCTAAACTTGGGCCACAGCCTTGTGGATCAGTGGAAAAATAGGACAAAGAGGAGGAGAACTCAGCCAGCGTGGATACAAAATGCCTTTTTGGTCCGGGTAAATACGAGCTAAATGAAGCCTCACCATGACTTCACTGAGGAAAAGTTTGGTTTGGTCCAGGACTTCCCTGCAGTGCTTTGGGGTGTGCGGCTCTCCGGGCCCGTACCTGCAGAGGGCACTCCAGGCTTAGGCTCGCGTTGCTCCTGAACAGTTCTGTTTCCTATTAATTATAGGATTTCTGATGCCTCTGAGCCCCTCCTCTCTCAGATGCTGTGTTTTAAAGAAAATGAAGGCTTATTTGTTTAGTTGAAAACAAAAATGGTCATCTTTTATTCCTTGCAACTACTGTGTGGGTAGTGTTGGGTTCTTTTGCTGGAGGAGGCTCAGAACTGCTTGGGAGGATTGTCACGGTCCCACTATCCCCTCTGACCTTCAAGCCACCCGTAAGTCCCCTGGTGCCACCCCCCTGACCTGTTGTGATCTCAGCAGGAGCTCAGATCTACTTTTTTTTTTTTTTTTTTTTTCTGTCTTGGCTTTGTTGTGGTGTCTGTGTTCTGAGAACAGTCCATTGTCCTCTAAGGGACACTGTAGGGTGAGGATGCCTGTTTAACCGGGGAGAGATCTTAGGGGAAGAAATTGCAAGTCTGTGCCATGCTGAACACTTTTTAGTAGTCATGCAAAAAAGATCACGGCTGCAGCCTCCTTGAGAGCAAGAAAGAAGACTTGGTCAGACTGTATTGGTCTGTTGAGTTCAATGTACTGTGTCTGATTGGGGCTCATAGCAGATGGTGGGGGCAAAATTACAAGGGAAAAGATAGGTATGGAAGGATCCTTGGATGCTCAGCAGTTAAGGGCTGTTCTTAGCCAAAGCTGGATTTGGGGCCATCCTGCTTCATAATCACTAATGGATCTGTTCTCTATTAATTTGTGTAATCCTCTTTTGAGTCTGTGTCTAGTCTCCATGACATCATCTGACAAAGAATCTTTCTAATTTGGTATTGTAAGTGGGAAAAATATTTTCTTTGCTTCTGGTACTGCCTGCGCATTTAACAGGAGCCTCCTTCTTACTGCATAACACAAAGCATTCGTGCTCCCTATAGCATTTGTAAATTTTAGTCCTGTCACTGTTCTAATCAGTTGTTTTTCCACCTATGATTTTTAAGCTTTTGTTTCCCAAGATAGATTGGTTCTTTCTCATGATAAAACATGCTCAATATGCAGAAACCATTGCTGTTTACTTGCATCTGTCAGCTGAATGGCAGTCATTGTGTTGCGGTGTTGTGTGTGGAATAGTCAAAGATTTGCTCGGAGAAACCTTTCATGAGTTAAACCTTACTTGTAGCTAAACATAATCATTAACCTTTCAAGACAGTCAAGTACACAGAGAAGGGAGGATTTTTGTTTCCTGACAGGTATATGCAAATATACAGATTGCAAGGTGGGGCCTTTCTCCAGTGCTTTGTGTCAAACCAGTGTACATGTTTTCTGTTTAATCAGTGCCAAGAGGAAACTTTTGATGCAGAATGGTCTTTCATTTCCCTAATTTAATTGCCACAGATGGCTACTTTTCAGAACGGTCAAAAGGTCACACTGTCTAGTGAGTACAGCCATTGATCAGAGGTCAGGAGATTGCCCTTTTTTTTTCCATGGTTTTGCCTCTGACCAGTCGTCTCTTCAAAGGAAGGCTGCTTCTCCTTTCTGTGTCACTGGCTTCCCAATTTGGGGAATGAAAAGGGTAATGGTGTCCTATCTTGTATGTAGCTTAAGGTCCTTTTTTGAAATATATATAGACTCCTATAAGGTATAATGAATGTAAATGCAATAGGACATTATTTGATACGTCAAAAATTAACTGCTGTCTGTCAAAATGTAGCTGTAAACAAATGTGCTAAAGTTGGAGCATTGCTGTTATGGCCTCACACAGATCAGATTTTGTCCATATGATAGCCAATATTTTATCAGTATGTTGGAAGAAAACAATATTTTCTGAAAGTGGGCTGTTGCACAGAAGCTGAAGAATGGGAATTTTGAAAGGAGCCTGTTGTTGCTGCAGAACAGTTGGAATTGTCCTTTGAGCTAGGCACAAATGTTTACTAGGGTCCTACGTGCAGAGAAAAAATAATGCAGCCTGTGCCTTGTGGCTGAGGGGCTTCTGCTACCACAAGAGCTTGGAGGAAGATTTGGGGCTTTTACAGATATTGGCTGACCATGAACACCCATTTTCAGTGGGCTGTCCAGCAGGCTAATGTGATCCTTGCATGTTTTAACAGGTGATCGCCAAATACAAGTAGCAGGATTAAATAATCTGTGTACTGCAGTAGTGGAATAGTTGCAAAAATACTATGTCCAGTTATGTTACTGACTGGTTGAGAAAGAGATGGAAAACGGGGTTTGGAGAGGAGTCAGTAGGTACGTTAACAGCTGGAAAAATCTGCCTCATTGTGAAACACTGTTTAGCTCATCAAAGACAAGCTTAGGGGTTAATTACGTGGCACAGGGAGCAGAAATTTGGTAACAGAAGTCTCTTTGGTTTCATAGACAAGTGTATAACAAGCACTATAAATGCAGGCCAGAAGAGAAGCTGCCCAACTTTAACAGGAGTGTAATTAATTACTGAAACAGTTTAGCATGAGCCTGTTGCTGGCTGCTTTAAAATCAGGATAGGATGTTTTCCCGGGAACAGATTTCTTGTTCAGAAGGAACCATCCTGTTTCTTCCTCCATTTCCTGGTTAACTGGCCAAGATGAACTATGGCAGTAGCTTCTCCTGGCTTCCTCTGCAAGAAAAAAAGGTTGTGCTTGTGCAGAGGATTACTTCAAAGTTGCCAATTTCCAGGACAGGCTCAAAAATGTAAATTTAAAGCTAAAATCTGTGCTGAAGGTGCAGAGAGCAACAGCTTTCTTTTAAGTCACGCACAAACCTGTTCCCCAGGTAAACTTATGTAGACTTTCCTAATATGTTCTCACAGATCTCCATGTTGTTAATGCCTTTATTTTTTTGGCCCTAAAAGAACTCTATGAAGTCTTCAGGTTTTTAATCTCCTTTTTCTAATTGAAAGAGAGTCCCTGTTTATGTGTTTCAGCTGAGTAGCTTAGCTCATGAGCAGTTTGGGCAGAAGTTAGGACTAGAGCTGGAGAAGAACAAACTATAGAATGGCTGTAACAGGAGGGATCGGACTCAAGGGGTTTCCCATATGAACAGGGGGAAAAATCAATTTCCTACAGGCAGCTTCTTTCAAACATCTAAGTAACTGGAATTTCAGAGCTGGAGATTAGCAAGCTGGACCAGTGCATCTGGACAGATGCTGTGTCTGGCAGTGGTCAATACCACTGTCTGCAGAGGAAGAAAATGCCTTCCTTCTGCGGAGATGTGCCTAGGGAGGTCTGTGTGCGAGACCTGTGGTGCAGCCACTTTACAGTGACTTTGATCCATTCTACTCACCCCTCCTGGGCATGGCTAAATTTAGACATGACAACTGTGGTAATTTCTCTTGGGCATTAGCACATATGAGTTGCAAAGTTTACTGCCTTTTGGTAAAGTTGTTTCTGGGTGCTGTCACAGCCTCTTCTCCAACAGATGAAGCAGCGCTTGGTGTGTGCCACAACACATCAGGAGCTTCTTCTATTGTATGATGGAGAAGCCAAACCCCTTGCTCAGTATCAGGTATGCCTTCACTTCTTTATTGCTTCTGCCTAAAGCCACATTTTATTTCAGGAACAGTGGCCCCTTCTGGAGTTACTCTGGTGTTTTGCTTTCTGTATGTGTATAGGGGGAGTTTCATGGGCTTTTTGCAACATTTTCTCTTTCCCCCTGTGGTGTCAGGCAGAAGAGCCCACGACAAAAATGCTATAGCCTGCCTGCCCACTAAGCACTGGGCTGGCTTGGTGGCTTGCTTTTGGAAGAATGGGATGTGGCAATGATCTTCTAGGGCCATTGCCATAGAGTCAGGTTTTTCTTGGCTTCCTGGTGTTTTGTTATGTGCTGATTGGCAGCCAAGTGGACAAACAGGAGAGGAGGGGTGATTTGATTAATATCAGATCAGGCTCTATGGAAAGTCCTGTATTCTGAGAACAGAAGTTTCTGGAAAGCACATAAATAAGTAAAACATTCCCAGGAAGTGTGCAAGAGCAGAGAGAAGGTTACTCAGATTTCCATGTGTCTTTTGCTTTCCTTGTCCTGTTTGCTAACCTGGGAGGTTAGAGCCTCTTGCTGCCCTGTCTCGTACCCCTGGAACCTTGTCTTCCCTGCTTTACTGAGAGCACAAAAAAAGGTGCTTCTCGGGAACACAGTGTGAATTTGTGACCTCCACCCTTGCCTTTCCCATTCCTCCACTCATCTGTTTTTCTTAGCCTTGTACTTTTAATCACAGAAACATCAGATAGGTCACTCGCTGTTTTGTTGGACTGTAGCACATGATTGCTTTAACTCTGGACTTCTGCACAGCTCCGTAGCCACCACTGAGCAGCAAGAATCTCTGCTGTTTCCCCGTGACTGCCTTGGTGCTGAAAGCTGCCTGACCTTGCGCTGTCTGCCGGTTGGAGCTGCGCAGCTGTGGAGCTTGTGGTTTGGGTGCTGGCAGACACTGTCCTCATGCTTTCTTTGTTCAGCTGTGGTTCCAAGAAATGCAGTGAACTAGAGACCTGGCTGCAGGGCGGTGGAGGTAATACCAAGAACCTGTCAGAACATGAATTCGTACTGGAGGGGCTGTTTGGGGAACAGGAGCTGTGGGTGGAGGCTCATGGGAAGCTGGAGGTGTTCACAAAGTTTTGCATTTGTTTCACTCAGCAGCAAAGATGGTGGGGGGAGGGGGGAAACGGGGGACGGGGATGGGGACACACACACCCCAAATAAATGACAGCATGAACTTAGGGTGAATTTGGCAGTGAAGCAAGACTTCCTGGAATTGCAAGGTGAGAGCAGGCTGTGAGTGGCTTGGCTAAGAGACAAAAGCTTGAGAACCTCTGAGTGCTGGAAATTAAGTAGCATGGGAGGCAAATATTTGTCTGCCCTGTATATGGAACTCCAGATAATAGGACTCTTCTAGTCCTTGGAAGGTCGTTCTTTGTTAGTCAGGACCAGATATCCTTCTCCCTCCCAAGTATGTCCTGCATTTTTTCCTGTGGATTTTTAAATTCACTTCTGACTAAGACATAGAGGGTCTAGATACCTCTCCCCGCTCATTTTGTGCTAAGCAATAGAATGTAGGTCCCTGAAAACCCATCTTGATACCTGTATCACTTCCAGCCCAGTGCAATGTAAAAACCCTTCCAGATGCTTTGCTTCTTGCCTAGCTTACCACCCTCGTGAATGCACAGGTTTCAGAGGTGGCTCGTGCTCTTAACATCCTCTTGAATATTTATTTGCACAAAATCCTGTAAAATGGGAGAGAAGGGGAAGTTCATTGATTATTGCTGTGCAAGAGGAGTTTGCAACAGGTAGAGAGATTGGGAATTAATCATGCTGGTAACTGCAGAGCTGTGAGCTGGCCCCGTTCCTAAGTCTAGTCTATGGCCCCATTGTGTTGTCTGCCTGTAACAGATGACAAAAAGGTCCTGGGGACACTGGCATTGCTGGTGCACCCTGGAAAGGGGCCAGGGGCATGGCAATCCTGCAAGCTGCAGGGGAGAGGACAGCTGTGGGGCAGTTTTAGCCATACATAGGATTTGCTCCAAGGGGCAGCAGCAGTAGCTGCTGAGCTCACCTTTTCATGTGACTTCTAGCTCTTCCTCTCAGCTGCTTGAACATATCCGTACACCCATCTATTGAATGAAATGTGCAGTCTGCCCCTGCACACAGATGTCAGCAGCTCTGTTTTGGGGGCTACCCAAGCCATGTCCAGGACCCTCCTTCCTTTCCACTTTGCTGCCATTGCAAAGAGAGGATTTTAGTTTCTGGTTTTGTCCATTTGCCATTCATTCCCTCCATACTTTCCAAAACTGGCTTTTGCTGGGGGATAGGATTTCTTGCACAGACTAAGGGAAAAAAGATCTTCAAAATGTTCCATTTCTCCACTCTGACACAAATATCACACTTACACCCATGTAGGCATACACCAGACTCCAGGATAAAAGTAGTTCTGCCAGTACCGGTAGCACTGGTTAGCAGGTTTTTTAGTGTAGTAACTGCTTTGTTACTGATAATAAAGATTCATGCTGTAAGCGATAACTTGAATTTTAATAACTTCACAGTTGAGCATTTGTCCTACCCAGTGGTTAGCAAGTTGTGGGCAAATACGGAATCAGGTCATATTTCTAAGATATTTTTTTAATTTATGATTTTACTTGCTCCTTAATACAGCACTTTGGATATTTTTTAAAAACATTTACAGCTTTTTATCTAGAAGAGTAAAAACAAAAAGGTAATTCAAGGGTAGCCAAGCACTGTTCATTTAGATGATGTGGTAATCTGCGACTTTTCTGCAGGAGGTCAGTTGCCTTTGCGTGGCTGTAGACCTGCCTCTTCCTAGCTGGAGTCTGGGGGACCTGTTCCCGCAATCTTAAATGGTATCATTGGAAAGGTGTGGATGAGGCTTCTGGAGCACTGGGTTCAATACTCTGCTCTGCTGTAGTCCTCCTTCATGAGTTTGGCATAGTCACTTTTTACAGTAGTTCATCTGGAAAATGGGAGTTGTGAGGATAAATGTGTTAATGGTACTGAAGTGCTCAGCATGTTGCAGGGACAAGGCACCTGAGCAAGCTAACTAATTTTCCTGGATTTAGAAAATACGAAGATATGCTGATTGTCATCTTTGTTTTATCCAAAGTAGTGGTTTTCTGTAGAAAGGACATTCCTCTCTCTGATGTATTGAATCCTATAAATGGTATGAGTGAAAGTAAGCTCTTTTGAACAGCCTGCCGTTTCAGTTTAGAGTGCCAGATTGTGGAGAATTTACCTAACATATTCCAAAGGTTAATTACCTAGGATGCCAAAGTGTTTTCTCTTATTTCCCGGTGGAACTTTTGTAATTTTCATCTGTTAACCTTTAGAGCTGGTGATCAAACTGATGGTTAAGATGGCTTTTAGCAATGGTGGCATTAGCAGGTGTTTGCACTCTGAATCTGTTCAGTTAGAGAAGACATGAGGTACCCTGCGCAATAAAGACCACACAGCCTTTGTCCATCTGCTGTTGTCCCACTTTCTCTGTGTCTGGGACTGGCATCTTTTTTTAGCACTTTCTGCCTCTTTGTGGCTCTTCCCCAGCTGTGGCTCTACTCAGATTCTTGTACAGAGATAGGGGATGTCTGTCTTGCAGGGTATTTTGTAGTCTTTGTATGAACACTGTAACGCATGGCCAGAAATACTTCATCTCCCAAGATGAGATTTGAAAGTGGTTCTGCTATGTTCTGCAAAGTGCTTTAATTTATCAGTTTTCAGTGGTGACATCTTGGAGATTATGGTGTGCTTGGAGGAGTGCAGATTTTGGTTAGATTGCTTGCTGAAAGATGAAAAATACTGAGGAGAATCTGAAGAACACTGTTTCAAAACAATTTTGGATAACTTAACCATTCACGATTTCTGAAAATGAAACCTGGTGGCAATGGCAAGGGTCTAACTGGACATACTCTGTATCGTGGTTGCCGGGTTTTTCTCATTGTCTTGCACATGCTGGGGAGATGTGGTTTTCACGTGAAAACTGTAAGCAAAGAAAAGAACCATGGTATCACAGCCAGTTAATGCAGAATTACAAAATGTCTTATTCCAGTGTGTTCTGTTTTGTCTTTACTTCGTGCTTTTAATATGCGCATACTTGCAAATTTAATTTGACATCAAATAATCTATTCTTGTAATTTTTTCCTGATTTTCCAGTTACAATACACCTGTTTTGCTTGCCAATCAAATTTATTTCATAAAAGAATTTGCTTTCATAATTATTGATATTTTTTTTTAGTGAGGTACTAATGTCTGGGAAAGGATGTAGTTTCTTTAGGTTGTCACATTATTTTTATGTCTTTTAATTTTGAACTATTATGGTAAATGTTTTATGAGAGAATTAGCCTTTGCCTCCATAAAAAGTATATGAAATAACCAAGAGTCAAGAAGCAGGATACAAAGCCAGTATCCTGCTTATAATATACATGTGGTAAAAACTGAAATCAGTCATATTTGAATACAAGCTTTCGTAAGCACTCTAAAAATACTTTCACTGTGGAATGTGTAAAGTAGAAGTTCCTTTAGAAACTCTAAGCTTGAAATTACTAATGATAAACTTTAAGGAAGTTAAGAAATGGTGACAGTAGTTCTGCTGTGTGGAAGTTACATTTGGACATCTGTAATAAGTAACTTGTGCTACTCTGTGATCAGCCCTGGAGACAGATGGTTCTGAGTTATTGTAGAGATTTCCTGGAAATATTTTTAAGTGATCAGAAATGACTGGTATTTCAAAGAGTGATTTAGTGACTGAGCAGAATTTTTTGGGTGGCTCTTCCTCTGTGGTCTTGGACTCATCAGCACCTGCTTCCCCAAACCAGCTGCAGTTACAATTTGGCTGTCTCCACTGCAGAAGTGTTTTCAAACTGGTTCATCTGGAGCTGTTAGCTGAAAGGCAAAAGCTGTTTTTGTACATAAGTGGGTAGATAAGGTGTTTGTTTTTTCCTGTTGCTATCTAAGTGCTGTTAGTCCTCTAATGGTTTCCCACAGTCCTGTTGGGAGCCTGTAAGAATGGTTTCCTCTGTAATTGTCTAGGAAAGGAATCCCAGAGCAGCACCAAGGAATATGTGATTTTGAAGGCTGTTAGCAGAACTGCCTTATGAGTGCAGTGCCGATAACACATGGTAACCAGGGTAGGGCATCGCAGTGTGGCTCCTCACAGCCGGCGGAGGCTGCCTTGGGCATCAGTCACCAAACTCCACTTTGCAGAGAAGACACGTCTCTGAGAGAGGCCTCTCGGAATGGTGCCCTCCAGCCTGCGGGCTGCTGCTCCTTCCGTTTTGGGCATTTGGGTATGAGCACGCAGAGCTCATTGCTGAGGAGCGCTGGAGGCTATGGAAGGCAGAGGGCACAGTCTGGAGGAGCACAGAGGCTGTTGTCCTTACCTGGTGGGCAAAGGCACAGGCATCTCTGACTCGCTCCAGCTGCAACAGCAGAAGATTTGAGGAGAAAAACCAATGAAAACAGTTAAAGGTGCTTATTCCTAAGAAGCCCCTGAAGGTCCCAAAAGGCTGTGAAAAGGGGCCTGAAGAAAGCTGAGGAGCCAGTGGCTCCCAAAAGGCTGTTGTTGGCAGAGCCAGGCTACTGGAAAAGCAGCAAAGCCTAGCACTGCTGAGCTGAAAATGGCAAAGGCTCAGAAAAGCTGATCTGAAGTAGAAGTTATGTTACCAGGAGAAATATGGAGAGTTTATACATTCAAATCAATCAAATATCTCCTTTTTACTTATGCTTTCAGGCTCTTTGAGCGGGAAGAATCAACAGGCAAAGGGTTCCGTTAAAATGGGGTGGTTCGAAGCTGCTCGATTTGCAAGGCCTGAACAATGTTGAAATATGCCTCTTTCTCTATCCCAGACTGTGAAGTAGTGCAGGCTTCACTTCTGTTCTCTAAGCAGTGGGGGTGTGCTTGCATGTAGGGGCACAGTTCTTTCATATGTTTTAAAACAGTTCATGTCTAGTGGGAAACCTCAGAAAATACTGTCTGACAAAACAGCTCATGTCCCATGTTCTCTGCCACCAGGGATGTTTCACTGAAGCTCATCTGTCCTAATGCTTCATTTTTACACCTGTTTGCATCCTCCCTCCCTCCCTCCCTCCTTACTGCAGATGCAAATTGGCCAAGCATGAAGGACAAGCAACAGCAACAAATATCTTCTTAAAAACTACGGCTTTGCACAAGGCACTTACTACACTGCACCCCAATGCAGGTGATATATCCAAGTTAGAGTGATATATCCAAGGAAGGGGTTATGCCGTTGTGTACAAGCCTGCCCATTTTAGGCTCCTGGAAGAGGCCGTTGCTTACTAAAAAGAAGCTGACCTGCCTGCCAGGATGTGTTGCTTTTTAAGTATTCCTGCTTATGCCAAAAACCATGCAAGATTCCTTGTAAACATAGAAGGCCAGTAATTTTCCTTTTGGTTTTTACCTGTTGGCAAAATAAAGCCAATTATTCTTTGTAAATTTTGTTAAGCTTCCTGGATTTACAGGAGAGATCCAAGAGCAGACCTCTCAAGTGAAATAACGTAGTCATCATAGGAGTGCCTTGGGCAGGAAGGCCTTGTTTCTGTGCTGCTGTGCCATGAAAGTGCAAGGATTGCAAGGAGTCGTGAGCACCTGCTGAAGCTGCTGATGCACTCAAGGCATTCATAAGTTTTCTCCAGTGAATAGCAAGAGAAGTTCATGCTGCAGTCTGAGGGAGGCTCATGTGTGCTTTCTGTTGTAGCTAGTCACTCATTTTCACAAACCTTCCAACTACCTCTCCTGCTATGTTGGATTTTACATGAAATTTCAAAGGGATTTAAAAAAGAGATTGGTGGGAAGGAGGAGGTAGCAATGGCAGACGCATATGCATCCAGGAGCATGGATGGAAATGTTTTCCAAGTGCCTTTGTACCAACAAAATGTAGCAGGAGTCCAAAATATGAAATCCATGTAGGGACCTACTCATTTGGATCATTCAGTAATTCTTTGCCTTTGCTTTTCATCTGCAGGTTGGATTATTCGTTTAGATGCTGTTAGAAGCTGTACCCCTGTCTCCAGATTACATACCACAATGAGACAGTGTAGAAATCTTAAATTTTGAAGCTTCCAAATTCTGAAAGTTGGAATTTTGGAGTAAATAAAATGGTGTTTCAGAAGATAATGTGCTCCAGCTGTTTGGTTATTGTTTTTCCCAACAGTGCTAGAAGATTTCAGAGGATCTGTGGGAAATTTTATCCTGAGGATTTGGTTAATAATCAAAGCACTCTGTGGGGGAGATGAGACCGAACTGACTTCTAGTATGTCAGTTCCATTGCTGACATCTGTGTTTTAAAAATTAGCCACAAAAATAAATGGGCTACAGAGTGAAGAAATTTGAACTCCAGTCCTCAGACTGCAAAGGTGTGAGTAAAAACGACTCCATTAGAATTTTTTTTTGATTGGTTGTTTTTTTGTTAGGATCTTGTCTCTTTAGTTGTGGAGGAAGAATCTCGGAAATGTGAGAAGAATTCAGGTCTCTGCTTCCAAGTTCCTGTCTCTCATCCTGTGATCCTGGAGATTGGCTGTGGCTCTGGGGCAATTGCTCTGAGTCTGTTGTGCAAACTGCCACAGGTGAGCTTTTGTCAGTGCTCATGGTACCATAGATGCCTGTGTTACTGGACAATGCCGCTCTACTAGTCTTCATTGAGACTTCACAAACTTCTTTGCTTTTATGGTACTTAAGCAGCTGAGGTTTCTGACAGTCAGGCTCTGTTAGTTCATGCTAGGTAGAAGAGAGAAATTTAGGAATTGCTCTTCCCAGCTGTCTGCAGGAGTAGTGGAGATATAGTCAGGATGAGAGAAGCAAATGTTTTCATTCTTCAGCTGTCACAGCTCACTATTAATCACCTTAGCTTGAAGCACTGATGGGTGTTCATTTAACCCAGTATCCTGGGCTGTGGGACAAGAGGGGCTGAGGCATGGGCACACACTCTATTAATTGAATTTATGGGGCAGTCATCTCTAAAAATCACTTTGTTGTGAATCAAAAGATCTTGTCTCTAGGAGACTGAAGACTAAATGAATACAGGGAAGGGATTACCACAAAAGTGTCAGTACTTGGGATCAGTATGACAAGAATATGTCATAACTGCCAAACAACATTTTTGGTCTTTTGTTCACTAATAACAACTCATGCGTCTTCAACAGAGTGAAATGAGCATGAAGGGGACTGAGATCTGGGTGGCCAAAGCCCTTCTTGCCCCTGATTATTGTGGCATGTAACATGCTTACTGAGATACTGTTGGTAAACAGAAAGGGAAATGAATGCAAGATCTCATCACACGTGATTAAGGGAAAAATATTCCCCTTTCCTCAGAACAGCAGACCAGCCAGTTCCTTCTTGTGAATGAGAATTGCTGTGGCCAGCCCTTCCTCTTGTAGAAGTATAAGACTTCATGTGTGTTAGAGGTTGATGTCTGTGTTCCTCTGCCCAGTGACCTGATAAGGTTAATACTTCAGCTTTGAGACTTTATAATTACTCTGATTTCCTGAGCTGTACTTTATGCTCTTTTCCTTGCCTCTTAAGTTAAAGAGCTGTGTCAGTCTGTCCCTGTAACTGATGACAGTCCTTTCCCAGCTGGCTAATGCAAACTGCTGTGCCCAGACAAACAGGGAACCTTGACTGATCAGCGTTAGTGGTAGCCATGCTGACAGCAAAGTGAAGGTCACACTCTGTGTGATCTCTTCAGTTTTTGAGGCAGAATTTGGCACTAGGGTACTGAGAAAACAACAGCAACTTTTCACTTACGGACTGGGCTGTGTCCTTCACTTTCAGGGTCAGCTTTATGTGTGTGTGCGCTAGTCTCAGGCTGTGAAATCAGTCCCCCTGGGAGTGATGGCCAATCACACCATCATCTCCAAATCCAAAGTAGTTTAAGCATGCTTTCTCTATGTAAAAACTTACCAACATCTGTTTTAAAAAATATTAAGCAAAGCAAAACCAGGTCAAGCCTTTGCCTGCACTTTTCCCAAGGTGGAATGGAAGGTCAAACAAATCTATAACTATGTAGTCCTGGCTGTTATGCTGGAGGACTCTCGAATACTTGATGCACAGTCAAATACATGCAGTTAGTACGTGCAGTGAATGTGGTGTAAAGACTGCAGTGGAGTAACTAGGCAAAAGGTGTCTGCATAACAGATGGGAAATGCCAGAACCTCTGTCCAAACGGTTGTTTTAATTCTGGAAGGGATTCTGTCCACATTAGAGAGGAGAAGCCTGTGACATCATCTTCTTTCAACCTGTGACTTCCCCATACTAGTCAGAGTGTTGAGTCTCACACTCAGCGTGACTCCCATTGTTGTCAGCTGAGTTGGTTTGGTCAGAAGCCTGTCTATTTTGGTAGGCTGATGGCAATGCTGTGGAGTGCCTTCTGTCACGTTAGCAGCCTTATTAGAAGTGACTCGTGATCCCATCAATGCCCCTGAGATGCACTCTTTGTGAGCTGTTCCTATTAGGAGCCAAGAGTGAACAGTCAATTGTAATTTTTATCTTGCATGTCTTTTCTGGCAGAACATGTCTGTATAGGAACCTTGATGCTGTAATACTTCTTTGGTGGTGTTTTGTTTTTTTTTTGTCCCAGAGCCAGGTGATAGCCGTGGATAAAGAGGAGGCTGCTGTGGATCTCACTAAGGAGAATGCACATAGGTATGAGCCCACATGTTACCCATTTTTTGTAAATTGTTGTTTGAAAAAGACCAAGAGTCCTCAATATTTGGACATGTGATCATGTTTATCACCACTGGAAACCAGAGAATGTTCTAGTTGGTTGACCTCCTGAAGTGTGTAAGATTTCAGAAGGAAAAAAAATGCTTATGTTTACCAGAGTGTTTTTTTCTTTGACTTGTGAATGTGCTTTTTGAAAGCAGCAGCCTAAATAAAGCAATAGTACTTACATGCTGTCTGTCTTCGAAGGGTTTTCAAAGTGTTTCATAGTAACTGCTCTTACCCCTTCCTGCGAACTTGAGAAAATCAAAGCAGCAGGTAGTAAGAATGTATATGTCACTTTAGCAGGTTAAGGACGAGTATAGCCTGAACCTTTCTCTCTCTGGCTCCCTACATCATTATTGCCGTGCTTGTTTCTGTCGTTGGTCCTCTAGACATAAGCTTGCACACTCAAATAGCACTTTTACTCTATGTGCTAGTGTGGCAGTCTTGGGTTTGGTGAGAATGGTGCTGCTGGGTCCTGTGCTGTTGGGACGTGGCTGGGCTGTGGCTGGACATGCAGAGCTGCTGAATCAAACTTCTTGTGCCTGAAGTCAGGACAGATCTGTATCAGGTTGACCTTGTCCTTCCCAGTGGCTCCGCATCCTCAGCTGGTTCTTCTTAACTCAGGTTGTTCTGGACTGTGACAACATAGTCAGCCCCAGACGGAGAATCGCAGTATGCTCTTGAGCCCAGGACCCCAGTCTCCGTAGGCATTGTAAAAGGTACAGAGCTCTAGTATGTATTCGTATCCTCAGTAACTGCTGGGCCCTAGGCATTAATTAGGGCAGTCTCAGAAAGGGTTCCTGCTCGCTGCTCTTACAGTCTAGTACAGTTGTGAGTCTTAAATAGTGCTCATTAACTGACTGTAGTGGTTTAACCCCAGCTGGCAACTAAGTACTATGCAGCTCCCCCTGCTCTCCCCCAGGGATGGGGAGGGGAATCGGGGGAAAAAAAGGTAAAACCTGTGGATTGAGGTAAGGACAGTTATATAATTTAAATTATTATAATCAAATAATAATAATAATTTTAATGCAAAAGGAGACAAAAAGAGAGAGAAACAAAATTCAAGAAAGACAAGTCATGCACCATATAGTTGCTCACCATCTGCTGACCGATGCCCAGCCAGTCCCCAAGCAGCAGTTGGTCCCTCCCAGCCAGCTCCCCCCCGTTTATATACCGAGCATGACGCTCTATGGTGTGGAACATCCCTTTGGCTAGCTCGGGACAGCTGTCCTGGCTCTGCTCCCTGCCAGCTTCTTGTGCACCTCCTCATCAGCAGAGCAGGGCAAACTGGAAAGTCCTTGACTTAGAGTAAGCACTACGCAGCAACAACTAAAACATCAGTGTGTTATCAACATTGTTATCGTACTAAATCCAAACCCACAGCATTGTACTGGCTACTAGCAAGAAAATTTTCCCCATCCCAGCCAAAACCAGGACACTGGCATTTCTGTCTGCAGGGCCCACGTGCCCTTTCTTCCCAAGCTGCTGCCAGCATTGGGGCTACAGAGACAGGCTACTTCTGTTTCTGGCTGCGCTGAGCTGCATCTCTTCACTTCTTGCAACTCAGTCCCAGCTGTTATGTGAGTCGGAAGTGATGTGTAGGAAAAAAGCTTTTCCTAAACTTGTCACCTATTACCCTTTGCCTCCTAGTCCCATTACAGGGAATGGGGAGCAGAGATTTTCTTCTGATGTGTCAGTGTGAAACCAAGTTATGCTGCAATTTTGCATAGATAGAATAAAAGCTGGCTAGATCTTTGCCTCCTCGGTAGATTGTTGCTCTGGCATCTGGGAAGAATCATCTTGCTTATTAACGTTGCTTGTTGGCTCAAGAGTGGATGAGGGAGTGTAAATGCCATGCCAGAGAACCTCATATTTCTCCATGGATATTTTCATTGTGTCCTTGTGATCTTGCCTATGGCATGATGCCCTGTAGCTCTTGGGAGAGAAGCCAGTAGGATACGCTGTGTTACTGCTTGACTGAAGCCAGCTTCATTTCTGCTTTCTTTTTCAGAGCTCCCTTAGCACAGCTGTGTTCTCTAGATGCTTAGGTGAGTCTTGCTCTCCCTAAATCAATCCCAGTGCCAGATGGCCCATCTGGACACACTGCAGACAGATGCAGGAATCCCTCCCTTTCTTGATGCCTGTGTATGCTGACAGAGCAGTACCACAGGCCCTCAGCAAAGTCAAGTAGGACTTGGATATAAGGCCTTCATTGCAGCATGCTCTATGAACCTCATTGCGTAGCCCTGAGGTGTTATACTGAAGAGCTGGGAGGAAAACTGCCACTGTGGTGGGAGGAGAGAATATGCTGGGAAGAGTTGGGCAGTTTGTTTTCTCTAGACACTGACTGCACTGAAGACAGGAGTTGGGGGACAGTACAGACTCTGCCACAACATGCTGTTGCTGGTCTGGGAATGGCATCTCCTCTGGGAGGCTTGGAGGCTTTCTCCAACAGCAGGTCTTGGCCAGCCTTGTCTTTCTGACTTTGCGGGGTGCTTCCTCTGACATTACTCAAATGTCTTCACAAAATTAGAAAAGAGATCTATTTTGATGGGTGAACCATATAGCTGAGGAATTAGAGGTTCTGTTCCTTCCTTGCTGTTTCATACTGTCTTTTTCTGTACCTTCTGTAGTATCAGGCTGCCACCAAGCACCAATGCTGCTTTCAGACTAGTCTCTTTCCTGTTTCAGGAGCATCAAGGGAACTTTGCTTAGGACTCCTAAGATTCAAGGGGATTACTGTCTCAGTTTCCCCTGGCAGGGAGCATATTCTGTAGCAAGCTGGGAGCTAGGGATGGATCATGCCAGGTTGTGACAGACTGGAGCACCATGCACCATGCAGTGGTGGTCTGGCAGTCTCAAGGCTGTTATACCTTGGATTAGTGTAGTGAGTCAGAGAGATCAGAATCTTGCTGAGGTTTCTCCCTAAAAAATACTGAGGCCTTTTTAGACCTGTTTCTTAAAAACAGCAAGCCAGCACGCTTACTTGCTCACTTGTCACAGGTAAAGGAGAGATGTTTGTGTCTTCAAGTGCCTTCAGGGGTTCTGCTGGTGTGAGCAACCTGGGGATGTCTGGCTGCAGGTGAAAGGCGCTGACTGTGACGTGTGTTTCCCAATTAATGTTCACAGAGATGTCAGGGGCAAGAAAGATTGTGAGTTAGAAACTAATACTTGAGAGATCCTAGTGTGTATTTTAAATACATTATACTGTAGAGTCTGTGCATGAGCTGTCCTTTAAAATTAGTCCTTTTTCTTATCTCTGTGTCTGGCACAGGGGTTCTGCTGCACTGCACGTGCTGACATCCCTGTTGCGTGCAGTAACATCTCATCACCTTAACAATGGCATGTGATATGAGCCTAGAAAATACACTTAGATGCCAGAACACTCTTAAGATCTAGATTATCAAGGAGGCTGGAGAAAGAATGTGGCAAATACGTGAGCATGTTATCTCTACTTAAAATAGCAGCCTTACATATTTGAAGCAGGTGATTTTGTTGGGGGGTGGGTGGTTTTTTTGATGTTTGGTTGATGGTTTGGGTTTTTTTTCACCAGAGATGGTGAGTTCACCTGGGGGAGGCCCTGGAGATGTAGTTAATATGCAGCAGGGTCATGGAATACTGCTGTATGTATGGCAAGGGGTGATACATACACATTTTGGGTGCACAGGAGCATCACCCTGGAATCACCATGGGTGTACAGTGTGCTCTTTGCTTTGAATTTGTTCCTTGGGCAAAAAGCAGATCCTAACTTCCCTCAAGAGGAATCCAGCAGCAGTCAGTGGGGTAGAACATATGTGTATCAGATAAGAGATGTGATATTTAATGATGTGTTTATACAATGTGCTGTTCATGCATCCACACAAACATGCCTCTTAATCTTTTCTTTCTGTTCTTGCATCTGGAATTTTACAGGCTGCAGCTTCAGGAGAGGATCCACATCTTCCACCATGATGTTTCATACAGTAACTCTTTTCACTGTTGTAGTTCCCTTTGTCTTTCTGCCTTTTTACTTTGAATGAGGGGAAGCAGGCTTGAGAGACAGCCAAGGGACCCCTTTGGGCTGCAGGCATCAGGAGGGTGTTGAAGTTAGTACATAAAAAGGTCAGGAAGAAGTGATCCAGTGAAGCTTTTCCCTTCAGAGGTTTCCAGGCCAAATGATCAGCTGAGAGAAGTCCCTTATTACATCAGAAAGTGAACTGTTCCTGGTTTTAGGTGTCCAAAAGCTGTGTCTGAGCTGGTAGTCCAGATGCTTTCTACTGTTAATAGGGAGAGGCAAACATACAGCGTGTAACTCATTCCATGCTGATGTGGATGCTTTAGATAAATGTGTATGTGCCTGCCTCTCCATTGATTTTAGAGGGAGCCCAGATACTGAGCTTGGATTAAATGCCCAGCCTTATTCACCTGAAATTAGGTGAGCTGAACCAGGCAAGAACACCTGTCTTTTGCAGACTTGGCTGAAACCAGTTAAAACTGCCATTTGGTGAGGCATACCCAGTTTGATAGGTGCGTGCTCAGCTGTTTCTTAGCCAGGAGCTGTGGAGCCATGAGCACTCATTAGTGCACCTTTCTGACACTATCGTTTTTGGCACTGTACTACCTCTTAGGGGTATGTCTGCACAGTTTTCTGTCTGCAGATCCAAGTTTGTGCTGCCCATACTCCAAACAGCAGTAAGCCAGCCAGCTCCAGTCCAAAAGCCACGTAGCTGTGTTGGCATTGCACTTGCATGGCTAAGCCCCGTGCTAAGGAGGTGGCCTGAGGACAGTGCCACACTCACATGGTTACATGGTGTCTGATTCAGGGCTGGTATGTGTCAGTCCAGACAGCAGCATGAGCATAGCGAGCTGAACCTTGTCTGCAGGAGAGCAAACTGTTAGGTGGTTGATGCTGCTGAAAGGGCCTGGCTGTTTTGCTCATTGGAGGTCCTTTTTCAGCTCTGATAAGAGGAAGGATATGCATCCTGACAGCTAGTCTGAGCTTCCCACTTAGGTCTTTGTGGGCTCTCTTGTTCAGGTTGTTGCTTTAGGTGCAGATGGTCACAGAGCTCCAGAGCATCAAGGTTCTGTGCTTTGTAACATGTTCTGCTAAGCGGGGGCTACTTCACCTGCTCTAAGCTTTGTATCACTTTTGCATTCAGGGTGGGAGAGTGAGTAGGCCAGGCTATCCCAAAAAGAAATAGGATAAAATGTTATTAGACAGAAGCAGAGCCAAACACCTGTGGGCATGTGTCTGGGGGCATAGTTTCCTGGGTAGGATTTTGACACTGAGCTTATAGGGAAGATTGCTGTGGTTGTGAGACCTGATTGTGTTTCTTTTTCTTGTCTAGGTTCTGCTGAGCAGCTGCTACTCTGGGGCCCCATAGACTTCATAGTCAGTAACCCTCCATATGTCTTCCATGAAGACATGGCTTCCTTGGACACAGAAGTCCTCCGGTAATCAGACAAATAAGATTTTTCATCTCCTGTTCCTTGAAGCAAGGTTTTCTGTCTGCTTCCTTATACTTCACACAATTGCTCACAAAACATGCAAACCTAGTATACCTGTACATTATGTAAGTGTGTTTATATTGTATATAATAATACCGTGTTACTTTGATACTGCTTACAGGTCTGAAACAATAGCAAAGTATTTTAAATATTTATAAAAATGGAAAAAGCACATACTTTGAAATTAACAAGTTCCCAATCCAAAACTGTTTCAGAATGTTTTTCCTGTTAGTTCTTCCCACCTCCCCTTAATAATTGGTGTGAGTTTATGAAAGAAAGTACAAGCAATCTGAGCAGCTTTTTATGATGAAAAAAACCACTTGTGTGGAAATGCTGTGACCCATTCTCATCCCGATACTTGTCTTAAGCAAACAAACCCACACAAACATGAATAAGCGCTTTTGGGATGTGGAATTACTCTGTGTATGCTGGTTCTTCCTCAGAATTGATTGTCACGCATGTCAGGACAAAGTCTTGTGCCTACCTCTGTACAAGGTGTGCACCAGAGCAGATTGTGGAAGCTGAGCTTTCTATATCCTAATTCACTCTGCTAGGTTAGAAGGCAGTCCAACCTGGTGGTTGGCACGCTTGAAATAAAGCAAGTGATCCCTTGCTGTACAACCCACTCTCTCCCTGTCCAGCTGGCACAGAGAGAACAGATCCACGTGTTGGAACTGCATGACCTTGGCTGCAGTTGGCTCATAACCTGGAGCTCAGGTGTGTTAGGTGCACCTTTCTCCATGGGGAATGGGAGAGTGCATCCTCAAGGGGATGGTTCATGCCACATGAGTTGTTGTTAATGTCTTCTTATTCCCACACTCCAGCTATGAAGATCTTGATGCACTGGATGGGGGAGATGATGGGATGAGAGTCATCAAAACAATTTTGGCTCTGGCTTCTTCTCTTCTGAAGGATTCTGGGTAAGCACTGTTCTTTGTTTGATTTTCATGTCTTTCATCCATTCACTTCTGTAACTTCTGGGTTTTTTTCATACAGGAAGGTACAGAGGGAAAATTGTTGCAAAAATTCTACACACACACACACCCCCATTCTAATAACAGCAGTGTAAAAAAATGTCATGTTTATAAGCAAAATTAGCTTGCAATTGGTTAATAAAGGGATACAAGCCTTCCTTAAACAGTGATGTTGTTTGGTAGTTGTTAATGAGGAGAGAATCTTTAAAGGTCAAAGAAGCAACAGAAACAACATGAAAGAAGCAGCAGAGAAAGGGGGGGGGGCGGGGAGGAAGGATTCTATGCAGAATAACTGATCGGAGGAGAAGCAATATAAACCTCTGTGAGAATGGATGTAGAGTCTGCTTCTCTCCAACCCTTTAATTAGGGGAAACTTACTGAGCCAGGATACAGTGCTGAATGTTCCAGGAGAAAGAAGTTCAGCAGGAGATAGTTTCTTAAATGTTAAATTTCTCTATGGTTAACATTCAAGGCTGATTATTCCTATTCTCTGTCATATGGGATCCATTTTGTGCTTAAAGATCAACATGCTGATACCCAGAAGTCTGTTGTGCCAGGGCATTCACATATCCTATTGAAAATTCCTGACATTTTACCAGCATAAGAGAGGTCATTGGAAATCTGCTGTTTTGAGAAGAGGAACAGGAGTATTGAGAGAGAGTGCATGCAGAAGAATTCATTCCTCATGCTCTGCATGACCACGAGAGCAGAAGATGCTCCTCAGAACTTCCCAGCAACAGAGATTGGTCCAATAGGGTTGTTTGTTGGGATTATTCCCCACCCCCACCCCCCAACCCCCGCCTTTTGTTTTTGCTTGTTTTATAAGGTGGAGCCCCCACTGAGGAGTGGAAGTTTTTTAAGGTCAGGAATGAGATCCACATCCAACTTGTAGTTAGTTTGGTGAATTTATAGGGAGTATTCAATGTGGGTTGTTTTAGGAATTCTCAGGAGAGCGTATGATTGGGGCTTGGCCTCTGTTCTTTGCTTGTTAAATTTGTGTCTTGCTGCGCTGTCACGGGCTGTAACCAGTTCCATCGTCTCCATGTGTCTGTAAGCTAGGGTGGTTCTGCCTCATTGCAGGAGTGGAGACTCAGAAAGGGGCCAGTGTCATAAAGCCTGGCTGCAGCAGAGACAGAAATAGCCCTGCAGTGTCCCGCCCTAGTCCTGGTGTGCTAACTGAGGTGGTCTGATAAGTTCCCTTATCTCTGCTGTACTCTCCTCTGTACAGGCCTCTGTGGAGGTCTGAATGCTGGTGATGGTTTTGTAACTGATTTATGGAGACATTTACTGTGGGAAAAAGTGTATGCTACCTTGTACTTTATGACTCTTGCTACTGGGACTTGATGTCACCCTACTTATACAAAGAGGAACTTGATGCTACCAGTCCAGTGCTCACTGTTAATGCATTTGCATTATAAAACTTCATTCTAGCTTTAAATCTTTGGGGACTTCGGAAGGCCAGCTGGTGGTATCACTTGCATGGTTCAAAAGTGGTCCTTACATCTTCATACAAAGGTTTAACTGCTCATGCAGAGAAGTATCATGAGAATTCCCCCCAAGATCAACGCTTTCTCCCCTTGAAGGAGGCAGTTGGGATCTGCATCTTAAATGCACAGCTATGATCTCTTTTAGGATTAATGGATTGCAGTGTGTTTGCTGACCTTCTCATTTCCTGCGCTGCTGATAGGAGCCATCCAGAAAGACCAACCTTAATTTTTATCAGTTTAGTAACCTGAATGTGTGCATCTCCCCACTTTCTACTCCCAATGTGTCCTTTCAGGAGTGTGTTTTTGGAAGTTGATCCCAGACACCCAGATATGGTGGACAGCTGGCTACAGGCACACCCCAACTTGCTGCTCGTCCTCCGTGCCATTCACAAGGACTTCTGTGGCAAGTAAGTCCTTTTTTACCTTCAGATTTTTACTTCAGGTGTAGGTCTGTGTCCTTTGTAGATTACGTTCCTGCACCTTGATGTAGTGAATGAACTCAGCCAGAGAAAGTCCACAGCTGAAGCCAATTTTAAAAAAACAGGGGCTTCTTTCAAATATCTCAACCTTATATCCTGAGATAACCTGGCAAGTGTTTCTGAGTCAGAATTCTGATGCAGGTAAGCATTTCTGATGGGGTGACTAGCTCTGGTGAGATTAGCGCCACTGGAAAATTGCTGCTTTTATGGGATGTAGGTAGAGGCATGCTCTCCCTAGCAAGACTTAAAGCTCTGTTTATTCTTTTTTCCACAGGCATAGGTTTCTGCACATCCAAAAACAAAGCAGATGACAACTGTACCAGAAATAACTCTTCTTTCAGTATGCTTTTTGATTGTGAGCCCTGCTGAACAGCTTGTTGAAAACTCTGCATGGCAAAAGGAATCTCCACTTCATTCCCAAGTGCACTGAATTCTCCAGGCAGTGGCAGACCCCCTTGTTTCCCCGATACAGACTTCATCCAGAAATGCAGAAGTTCAACAGAGCATGCAGAAGTGTTTCACGTTCCTCAGGGAACTGTATGCAACTTTTTAGTGTGCTCTGCTAAAGTGACTCAATAATCCCGGGACCCAATATGGAAGAGTTCATAGCTCCAGATATTTCATTAAAAATACAGCTTGTCGACATGTTAGATCATTGCTTTGACCTAGAAAGAATTTCACGTCTTTTATTTGCCTTGAGATACGTTTACATAGAATGTGACCAGATTGGGTGATAAGTCCAAACTCTGGCTTATATTGGCTTTGCAGGTGGGACATGACTAATCTGCACATTTCAAATTCAGTTCTGTTGCAGGATCCTGATGCTCTGGAGTAGATCAGATCTCCAACAGCAAGGCAGCTTTTGTTTCCCAGTCCTGCTGAGTGACGTATCATTGAAGGATCAGTGCACATGTTACACCATCTGAATCTCCAGCACCTGACACTTGGTGGATACTCCCAGAAACAATCAAAACATTGTAATAGAGTGCTTCAGATCGGTGTCCTTACAAGAACTGCCATGCAATTACATTTCCAAACATGCTAGCAGACCTGAATACATCTGGCACCCACAGATTGCTTCTGATAGTAATAGAAATGCCTAACTTCCATGTAAGGCATTTAAATGCAAGACTTTACAAAGAAGGCCAGAATTGCTACTCCAGTTTTGCAGATGAAAAACAGGAGGTGAAATTACTTGTACAAAATTTGACAACAAGCTAAGTTTGGAGTAGGACCCGGTCTCTTGACAGCTGTGGGAACAGTTGAGGTCTGTTGCTTTGGGAAGGATGACTCAGAGTAGGGCTGCCTGAAACAACACTGAGAGAAGTCCCTGAAATGGACAGTCAACATCACAGCATGATAAATAATGGCAGGATTGAATTTAAGCTGCTGCTTGTTGTTACTGCTGTTGTTGCTCGTTCCCTTCCTGACCATAGACAGCCAGGGAGGGGAAGGAAAGCAAGCAAATGAAAGAATCAGGTCTACCAGTCTGAATGGAAGCAGTTGCTGGGCCAATGGAGGTGAGCACTCAGTAGGGGTGGAAGTGTCCAGACAGTGACCTTCGCAGCCCCTGTGCGCCAGGGAGGTGCTGCCAGGTGCTCTCTCCAGGCTGAACTGGCAGTGCATAGCCAGAAAAGTAGGTAGGAGATGCATCAGCAAACTGCATCTGTTTGGAAGGCTGCAGCAGATCCAGAGGGCTTTACATGAGTGCTAAGAGATCTAGTCCCTTTCTTCTCTACCTCTCCCACACTCACACTCTCCACTCTTTCATTTGCTCTGTAACTCTTGAACATTGACCCTGCTTTTGTGTAGATCCCTGAGTGCTCTCTGGTGTACCAGTGCTCAGGTCCCTGGTTGGATCCTCTCCCCACCCTCTGGGCTTTTACAGCTGCACTCACAGATGGGCCTTTCTACCCCATCGTACCACTCACACTGCATTTATCCTCCCCACCGCTCTGCATGGTCCAGTAGTTTGCTGTGCCCTGTACACTATCTACTTGAAGCTATGAGCCTTCTCTGGACTGCAGTACCTGCCCTGATTAAACACAGTAGAGGAAATCCAGGGAAGAGAGAATGAAAAAAGTTGATTTGAAGTACACTTGATCCTAGATTTGGAAATAAAGTTCCAGCACAGCTGATTTCTGGCAGGTTTGCCTGCTAGAGCTATGAGTACAATTTGCAGTGAAAGAGATGTTATTTTGTTTGGTTGTTGGTTGGTTGGTTGCTCAGTTATTTTTAAATAGTAGTTTAGGGTCTTTTTTTTAAGTTCAGTTTGTCAGACTTTAAAAATTAAATTTAGAGAAATGAGTTCACAGTTCATCGGGTGTTGGCAGTGTTTATGTATGAAAAAGAGCAACAAGTACAGCTTGCTTCTGCAGGGTATTCTAAAAGCTGGATAGTTTACTGGCTTATGAGAGTGTTAAGTGGCATCATACTGCGTTCTTCAAGGGGTAGCCTGATTCCCTGCAGCAGGCTAGAGTTAGATGGCCGCCTGAGAGTGCGGGTGGCTGGGTTGCAGAAAGCAGTGTGCCTTTTCTTGGAAGCATCAATCAATCACTTGTCTGAGCAGGACACTTTCTCTGTGAACAGATTCTTGGTCTGATCCAATAGGACAAGTGTTAAATTCCTATGTTTATAGCTAAAGCAATAATAAAAATGCTTGCATTTCTGTGGGTTTGTATTGCGTAGTGGTTGTATGTCTCAGAAAATCACATGGTGCCGCTGACCTTCTCATAAAGACAAGAATGGAGAAAAGTTGTTCTTCCTCCCAAGAGGCTGCATTTATTTGTCAGACTCGCATCTGAGGGAATGTGCTGGTGTAGTACAATGTGTTCTTCAGTGCTTTATTCATATTGGCCCAGGCTCCTTTTGGTACAGAAGCATTGCAGAGGTTTTTGGAGATGCTGGTTTCAAGGAACCACAGGCACTCCTGGCGCCCTTGCTGAAGCAGTGGACTATGTCTGTGTTGTCCGTGCTGCCTGCGAGCGGGAGGCTCAGCTGGCGCCAGCCATCCCCTGTGCCCCCAGCCCGCAGATGCATAGCTGCTCCCTGAAGCCACAGAAGGCTGATGTTTCAGTGGGCATTGTACATAATGCAGTATCTGACATACATTTGATTTTGTGGGAACTTACTGGGTCATTGGAACCATATCAAAACGGTGATCTGTTTCCTGAAGTGATGCTTCCGGAGAGGGGCTTTGTTTTCCTCCCGGACCCTGAAGAGTGTGGTTGCGTGTGTGCTCACGTCTGTGTGCCGGCCTCCCCCGTGGAGCTGGGGACAGCTTGGCCCTTGGCAGAGCCCTGCAGATGGTGCTGTGGTCCCAGCTTAGCTGCCTCTGTGCTGGCCAACCGTCCTGCCACAGCCTCGCCCGGCGGGGGTGGGCCTGGCGAGGTGCAGCCCCCGGGGGGGAGCTTGCCTCGACCGAGGGCTTCAGTAGGCGCAGCCGCAGCGTGGGGCTTTAACCCTTGTTACTGTGGCAGTAAAACAGGGCCTCTGCTTGGGGCGCGTGGAGGGAAGCTGGAAAGGGACCTCCCAGCTTGTGATACAGACTGGGCTTGTACCTCATGCTGTTAATGGGAGGCCTGAAGCCCCCCCTAGGGCTGCATTAATCCATGGCTTTGGACAATCTCCAGTGTGCTGGAGGACAGAGGTGGAGTATTCTTGTTCTGGTGCTATTTCCATGTAAGCACCCTGAAGTGCAAGTACCGCCTGTGTTTTCAGTTTTCCACCCAAGATGTGGGGTGAAAGGGACTTCTCAGGGACCTTAGAGAGTCAAAGAAACATGTTTATCCTCACAGCGCTCTTAGCTGAGCCTGTGGCCTTGTAGGGGTGAGACCTCTTTCCAGGTGAGGAACTGACAGACGTGGAGTGGGTCCACTAGGGGTGACCCAGGAAATCTCTGGGGACCCAGGTGACTGAATGCTTGTGGATTACTGGCCAGCACTCAGTTCCTTGATGCAGGGCCACAGATCAAAATGGGTTGGAAGAGAGTGTGACAGTCATTTAGTCCAATTTCCCTGTCCATGTAAGAATCAACTTGGCTTACATCATTCCTGATAAATGTTTGCCCAGCCTGATTTAAAGGCTTCCAATGCTGACAAGGACTTTTGCATGCAATCTGTTCTGGTGCTTTATTGTTCTCTCTGCTAGAAACGTATCCTTTGTACGTAGTCTTCCTTGCACCCATTAAAGCTGAGTACTGCTGCCTCTGTCCTGAGGTGGAGAACAGCCAACTTTCTCCTTAGAGCAGCTTCCAAGTGGTAGTCTGTTCCCATGCTCCCTTGCAGCCTTCATTTCTGAGGAAAAGAACACCAATATTGTGTTGTTCCTGTAGGGCACTTGCGCATCATTCCCTCCCTGCTTGCAAGTTGTAAAGGGGGACCAGGTGGGCTGAAAGGTGGTGCACTTCAGATGTGTTGCAGGTGATTCTTGTGCCTATGGTGTTTGAAATAACAGAGCTGCTACAGCTCATCTTATTACAGGAGAGGAGTCATTTCCCAAGCAGTGAAGACCAAGCCAAAACTTGCATTAACATTTTGTTTGGGCAAGTTTTCAAAAGCTGCATTTAAGTTTTAATAAACTACTGTTTCTCCTCCAGGTTGCATCCAGAGGGACAAATACCCAGTGAGAAAAGGCTTCTCTCTCACAGCCAAGATGATGATGAGATACCAAGAGAGACTTTATCCAGTTTCGAGCCAATTTCCTGCTCCATATATGTTTTGATATGTTTTGAGTTACTTGTCAGAAGTTTCAGATGTTCCTCCCTGTGAAGGGTCATGTCACAGTCGTCCTCTGTTACTTTTGCATGGCATCTGCTTGCAGATCTCAGCACGGTCCATCGAGTCCCTGGTGAATGCAGAAGGCTGCCTACATGCTGCCATCCGGCAGCCATGGGATCACAGCCAAGGCATGCTCTGCATTCAGGTGTTGCAATTGGGACAGGTAGCAGAAGATACTGTAGCCTCAAGGATGTTCTACAATGTGCCCTAGTTGCAGAATCAGACCTCTATCCAGCTTCCTCCTGCTTTGCGGTCAGCTCTTTGGTTGTGCCACATGGGCTTAGGCTGATGTGCCTGGAGTCAGAGTCTGCATCTGAACTGTTCCCAAGATTTGCCCTCTGGACGGGGCAGTCTTTTACAAGTGTGCCTGCAAGCGGGAGGTGGTGTCTTATGGGGTACTGACCTGTGTGAGCCCCCTGCCCCTCTTTGATCTTGCCTGTCTCTGCCACAGTGGCTCTGGCAGAACAGCCTTCTGAGGGTAGAATGAAAGTACAAGCGGTTTGCTAAATTGCCTGCTCATGTTACTTGGGGTTTTTGATCCCCTCCAGAGAGGGTGCATAAGGGTTATGTTACCCTCTAGGTAGAAGGAATGGAGCAGTCCAAGGAACATGCCAGTACCAAGAGATGTGATCGTGCTAACCTATGTGTACTGTGCTGAGCTGAATACCGTGATGGTTTTCCTTCTGGGCTGAATCTTGGGATCAGGCTTTTGGGGAATATGGTGTGTGCAGATGCACTGGAGTTTTTGCAAAATCAGCTGTTTTCAAGGGTTTTGCTCTAGAGCAAACTGCTTTAGATTGCTTTCTCTCATGCCTGAGAAAAGAAATTCACGTGCCTGTGGATCTCACTGTGGGGACAGTGGGTTGTGATGAAAAAGAAGGGAGAACCTGTTTGCAGCAGTTCCTACCTACAAGCAAGGCCTAAGTAGTTCCAGCTGAGCCCAGAAGTAGGTGTGACTAGCACTCTTCTCCATCTGCTGTTGCTAGGTCAAAGGCAAATAAACTGTCATTCCATTTCACTCCCTTTGGGAAGTTTAACACTGCATTTGCTGGAAACTTGACAGTTGTTTCATCCTATTCTGGGATTCACCAAACTCGGATTCAGATCCCTGCTGTGTGACAAACTGCCGGCCTGACCTAGGGTGTATTATTGTTCCCTGCTGTTACAGTTGGAATAATATCCCTTCTCTGTCTTAGAGACCATTGTAAGAGTACCTTAATTAGAGGATGTTGGGGGCTCAGTTACTTCAGAAAGGACTGGATTATGACTGTCCTATGGCAATCTCTTCTTCAATTACATCTGGAAAGAGCAAAGAATGAGCCAACTCATATGAAATCTGCCTCACATGCTTCTTGGTGACAGGGCACACCACCCTGCTGCAGCATGACAAATCAGATTTGTTTTGCTGATTTCCAGTGCTGCCAGTGCAAAACCAAAGGATGTGGGAGTAAGCCAAAGTACCAGAACTAGTTTTTCTGCAGCAAGCGTATCTCTGAGCGTGAGAGCATGATGCACAGACAAACCAGCCTGCTGCAGAGTGCTGAGAAGGTGCATCCTGTTCACAAAAGCAGCTGGTGTTTTTACAGTATATGAGCATCTAATATATTGCTATTGCAGACAGGTGGAGACAAGTGCTGCCACGTTTTGTGGTCTCCATGGTTTGTCTCCTTTATGTGGTTGGTATCAAAACTGTAGCTTTGTTTAAGTAGCAGCTTCTAGCTCTAAAGATATGCTTCATCTTCACCCTCCACCAGCAGACCTGAATGGTCACTCTTCTGTCTTGCTCATCCTAGCATTCTGGACCGAGTGAGCATCAACGTGTCATTTCAGTTGCAGCTACCTGGTCAGTGTTACCATGATAACCGTGACTACAGGAGCACAGCTACCACAGGGCAGAAGGCCTTGGAACAACCGTGTGAACAAACTGCTGCCTGGGGGGGAAGGGGCCTTGTCCCCATTAATTATTTGCTCTGGGTTCAGCTTTCTTCAAAGGGCTACATAAGGAGTCTCAGGCTTCACCCTTTCTTTTGTGACAGCTGGGTGGTCTGGGATCGTCCTGTTCATGGCAGGGAGCATCGGGAGACACTGCTGGGATTCTCAGCCATCTAAATATCCAGGGCCAACAGGTGTGGTGAGAAACTGAGGCATAACAAAAGAAGAGCCATGGCAGAGTCACACGAAGAGTTCAAATGCTTTTAATGGGAGCTACCTAGCTCTAGCTGTACTTGTTTCTCCCTATACTGGTTCTTTAAATAGTATAGCTATCCCAGCTATCACTTGAGGGGATGACAGTGACTAGGAAGTCACTGTTATTCCTTCCTGTTTGCATAAGGAAAGGATGGGAGAGTGTGACCACAGAGATGTTCAGTTTCAAGAGCTTCAGTCTTGAGGTAGGACGCGAGGATGATTTTCACAGTTTGTGTTACTGGTCCAGCGATTACTGAACACTGCAGGACCTGGATGTATGCAAATGATAGATGTGATGGAGGAGGAAGGCAAGGATAAAAAAAACATTACGTGAAGTTCATCTAGAGAAGATAAGATTCCTGAGAAAGGGTGTGTTAAAATGAAGCTGAGGTTTTAGGAGGGATGGCTTGTGCTGCCACATTCCTGCTTTGTCGCTCTGAAATGATAAGCATGGGGCTGAGTCTCGATAAGGACCAAGCTGTATATAGGAGACAAACTGAGTATCTCTGCTTAATGTATGTACTTCAGAGAATGAATGGAACCCCTTCTCCAACGTGGATGGCTTTCTGGTAGGCCACAGGCAATGGGCCTGCAACAGTGGACAGAGCACAGGACTCTGAGGAGCCTTGTTGATCGAGAGCAGAGCACTGCTCAGAGTATGTCACAAAGATGCCACTTGCCCAAGTTTCTATAAACACCAGCCGCACAGTTAGGTATGAATATATGGGAGGCAGAACTCTGCTTCTAGTGGGATGTCTTCAGCAATTCTTACATGGGAGATTTTGATTTCCATTTTGTGCTAGCTGTTGCCTACAGTTTTTGCTCCCCACATGCTGCTGCTTCCTTTTTTGATGGTTAACTTGTCTCCTGTGTTTTGTATATACGCTATAGCATGTGCACAGTGGGGCATGCCCATCAGCTTGATAGCACAGTGCCTACTGCAGTGGAGTCCTTCCCTGGCAGCCTGAGCTGTACCCAGCAATGCTGGTAGAAGAGGGGCTTCTGCCATCAAAATTCTCACTGTTTATCTGAAATACTCATCCAAGACTGTCTAGAACATGAACAGCATTGCTTGGGTTGTTGAAAAGGGCTTGAATTATTATGAAATTCCTGGCCTCGCATTTGGCTTATGATTAATTACTTAGGTTTGCATAGCGCTTTGGTGTTCTACCTGTAAATCCAAAGTAAGCCGTTACAACTGTGTTGACCTCAGTGGAGTCATACCGCTTGCTCCAGCTGGGTTGAATTTGGCTCACCTGGTAGTATGTGGTATTTGCATTCTGTGAAACAAGTGTCCAATCACTGATCAAAGCCTTTCCAGGGACTGGAGGCTGCTAAGCTGATAAATCTTTCCTCCTTTTGCATACTGCTCTGCCACTTACCTGGGAATGACCTTCTCACCATACCTTTTGACTCTGAGCTTGCTGCGTCTCTGCAGTCCTTCTCTGAGCCTTTGCAGTTCATGGTGTGTTTGTGTTGCCATAGAACTTAGAAGCTTTTCTCACAGGTTACTCCATCTCTTTCAAAGCTTTCAGTACTCCATTCCCCTGCCAGCATCTTGTTGCATAACTCTCCCCCTGCCAATGTTGCTGGCTTGCATGGGTGAAATACTTTATGCTAGATAATTTGGAGTAACCTTGTGACAAAAAAATCCTAATCTAAAAGGCAGTTTAGTCTTGCATTGTCCTTCACGTGATTTTACTGCTGATGGGTTTTGCTGGGGTGGGAGTCATGGTGCTGGCATCTGGTTTCTTTGCTTGAGAAGAACAGATTAAGATCATACTGTGCTCAAACAAGGCTTCTTCATTTAATGTGTATGGGCAGTGGGCACTCAGGCTGAAAGTAGATTTTGTACTTTAACTTCCAGGTCAGTGAGTTTTTTGTCTCATTTGTGTCAGCAGACAGTAACCCTTTGTTCAGCATCACAGTATTTTCCACCTCAGCAACACTCACTCACACACAGACACAGACACACACACATGTGATGCAGATCCTGAATTGTGCAATAAACCCCATGGTAAGTTCCATAAACCCAGCAGGTATATCAATCTGTTCTGCTTCAGGGCTTGATTGTGTGCCCTATTGACCAGCAATAAAGCCAAGAGTATGGAGGTAGTTAGTTATTCATTTGTTTTGGCTTTTCCATCCGTCATTGCCTATGTGGGAAAGAAAAGGTGCATAAATAATTTGAGTGAAAATTTTGTCTTTGAAGAGGTAGCCTTTGTAACTTGTGAAAGCTGGATAACTCAGTAAAATTAGTTAAGTATTAAATAAATTATTTAATTTAGTAATTAAGTAATTTTGTTACTAAGTAGTGCCAGGATTAAGGCCAAGGTAGGTCATGAGCATGAAAGATCATGAGTCACAAGCACAAAAATTAAGAGGTGAATGCATCTGGATGAGTGCCCTGTAGCCTGTTGGTGATGTCCTGATTAGCAAATAACTGCTTGAAGTCCTGCCTTTGCCATGGTTGGTAGTTTCTGGAAACCTCCTTTGCTGATGCACAGCCTGGAGAAGCAAGAAGGGCGGCACCATCCTGCTGCTGGCACGCCTTTCCCGAGCATCCCTCTCGGAGGTGCAGGCGTGTGCCAGGAGAGCCTCAAGCATCCATTTCTGGGTAGCAGTGTGCGTCCCACACAGGAGTGTGACCCTTCTCCCTCTCGAGGCCTGACCTGCTGCTTTTCTGCAGACAGTGACCAGAAGAGTAAAGGCAACCCGCTTTGCTCTTCGAGTCTGGCAGCGCCTTACTTCCAAAACTCTGCTCAGCCCTGGAGTGCTCTCACACCCAGCTGTGCCTGACCTCCTGTAACCTCGCTGTTTGTGCTGTGGATCCCTACAGAATTCCCTCTGTCCTGATCCTCTTGGACTTTGTCCTCAGAAAAAAATCCTGCTTAGGCTTCTCGGAATTAACACACATTAGCTGAGCTCAGAATTGCCATTTCCTGGGAAGTTCTGACACTGTAAAGCTGGTTTGGTTTTTTTCCTCCTCTTTAATCAGAATTAAATAATTTATTTGTAAAATTTCCTATGAGGACACTGTGTCCCAGATTTTGAGTTTTAGAAATGTTTTGCTCTGGGATTTCTGAATTTTTGTTTTGAGTTATATCCATTTTAAGTTGTTGTATTGCTTATGCTTACTGCTGATTTGCTAAGTAAAGACTAACAGTAAGTCACAGTATGTATGTAAGAAAGTAGTAGTTACCTCTTTTTTTTTTTTCTTTTTTTAATCAGTAAAAGCAGCTGCTGCTTAATGACTGAAACATCTTATCTTATTCTCTAGAACAAGAAGTCCCTTGCTTACAATGTAACAAAAGTCTGGCACTGACATTACAACACCCAGGAATTGCCTTCATCTAGAAAAGCAGGTAACATTTCATTCTGTAGTAAGTAACTCATCTTAATGATCTAAAAAGTAATAAAATATTTCACTAGTTCTGTCATGTTAGGGCAAAGTAATAACAATGCATGTGGGACAAAAACCTCTAAGATAAAACATGTACAATTTGCAAGTGCTGAAGTAGAGCTTCTGAACTGCCAGAAACAAAGTTGTTCCAAGTAGATTTGGCAGGAACTTTTACGAAAATCAATAGCTCCTTCAGGAAAAAAAACTTTTTAAAAAATCTGTTCTTAAAAGAAGTTCTTCTCAAGAGTGTGTTTTGATGGTGCTTTTCTACTAGCTATGTTTCTGTCCCAGCAAAGGCACTTTTTGTTATGCTCCTTAGCACTGTGAGTAGAGATGACTTAAACCTTTCTGACTGGGAGTTAAACCCAAATCTCCATAGTGAAGGTCCTAAAAATTCCCTCAATGCACAATCTGCCCTTCTCTGGCTCCCGCACTGCTTTTGTACTGCTTGTAACACATCGTGTCAGGTATGAAATAATTCCCCTTATCCTGAGGCAGGAGCACGCTGTTCAAACAGCTGCTGTCCTTCCTGCCCCTTACACAGGGAAAGGATAGTGCTCTCACTGCTGGACCTCTTCTGTGGAGGCCTCCGTCCACGCGGAGGAAACAGCAAGTGTTGTCATGCCTGTTTTATCTTTTCTGAGGTTCTGCCCAAACAAGCAACACAAATAAGTTCCAGAAAAAAACAGGGTGGCCTCAGCACGGAAGGTAGTTTGCATGACCAGGAGACCACAAGATTAATAGAGGCAAGGTTTCCTTTCCTTTCATGCTTTGTGTTAAGATGCAATGACTAGTGGATGGGCCTTTGCTGCCTTTGTGGAGGAAAGTGTGTCTGTGGTTGCCTTTCATCACTCATCACTGCAGACACTGGTGGGAAGCCACAGTTGGGGAACAAATTCCAGTGTGGCTCACAGCACAGATAAAGTTTATCAGTCTTAAATTAAATCCATGCACCTATTACACCATATAGCTAAAAGAAGACAAACTGATACCACAGAAGCAGCTTGCGTGTGTGTTTTAAGCAAGCATGTTCAATTTGGGAATAGCATCCACAGTGGGGAGCAGATCTGGGCTGTCGCATGGCAAAGAACTCCAGTGGGAATGGGATTTATAAGTAGGATATTTTCATGGGAGTTGGTACACAATCCAGGCATCAATAGTTTTAAGATGTAAAGAGACCAGCAGAAGAAGCATGAGTCAGCAGTATGCTGCCGAAGCTGGTCTGCCCTTAGCAAGACACAGCTGCTATGTTCCCCCTACTCCACTGATTTAAAAGCTATTTTACTTTAATAGTATTGCGAAAGAAACTCTTAGCTAACAGGGAGGGCTGAGCTCTCCAGAAGTCAGAAGTAAAGGTGCTGACAGCTTTGTTGCAAATGCAGAGATAAGAAGATGAGTGACAGGTTTTGAGTCAGTGTAGAACAAGCAGATTTCATGAACTAGTTTATGCTGTGTGACCTTAATGCCAGTATTACTGCAAGGTCTGGGAGCAGTGCATCAAGCAAAGACAGGGTGTGAGGGCAGTTTCTGGAACCATGCCTCTGAAATAGCATTGGACAAATTCCCATGGGTGTACTCCTCAGAATTTTATTTCCACAAGACAACAGATGTTCCCACTTGCCTCAATTCACAGAATTAGATTGAGGGTTGGAGAATGGAAGTATTGGTTATTCCCTAGGCTGAGATCTGGGTTTAGCTATGTCCAAATAAATTCTTTATGCAAGTATGAAAATGCCTTTGCTTGTTCTTAAACGGTATTTAGTATGCCATTTTTGCCCTATCTGGATTTATGCTGGAAGTGGATCTTTGAAAGGCTAGGCAAAAGGCTGTAGTCTGGAGACATCACAGCTACGTGTACAACACTAGAAGCTACAGGGGAACCCTAATGTAATGAAGCCAGTTGAACAGGGAACTGGTGTTCCATTAGCAGGGAAGCCTGAGGAGAACTGGCCCATGTCAGGAAAAGGATGTTCCTGTGCTTCATGGTAGCAGGGAAGGTTCAGTGCATGTATCTGACCATTTTGAAGGGGTTCTTTGGCTGCATTTTGGAGCTTGCAGAGTCTAGTTAAGGGCTATGTACTTCTGAGTAGGACAGAGGTCTAAGATTTGGGTGCCTAAGTGAGGCTCTGTCTTTCTGTCATCACTGACTGAGCCATAGAAGACCCAGGGTTGAAAGCTGGAGAGTCAAACCAACATGGTAAGGTTGCCCAGGAGGCATAGGATCAGGGGAGTTCTCTGTGGGCATTTGCTTGTTCTTATGTTGAGGAGCAGGGCAATGCAGCTGGTGCCTGCACTGTGTGTGGGAGAGCCCTGCGGAAAAGCAGAGAGCAAGGGACTGTGTGCCAGCACCAGCTTCATGCCATGTGCGTCCTCAGTCAGTGTGGGAATGATATGCACGAGGGGCTGACAGGTGGGCGTAGAGGAGGGAATGAGCAGAGTGCTGAGAAGGCTGCTGTAGGCAGCAGAGGAATTTTGATGGCAATAGGAATGTATGGTGAAGTGTCAGGGCTGATATGGTTGTAGGATAGTTTCAAGTAGACAGTCCTGCTACAGACAGGGATGTTTAAAACCAAGACACAAGAGTGTGCCAATAACACTGTGTACCGTTCTGTCAGAAAAATGTACTCGTTCAGGAGCAGGTGCAGAACAGGGCTAGGAGGGTAAGGGACAGAAAGCTCAGCAGATGAGAGAAAACTAAGAGATGGGTTTGTTTTACCTAGCAAAACAAAGACTGGGAGAGGAATGTGATGTCTCTTTATAAACACTTCATTGCAAAGTAAATACCAGAGGGGAAGAAAAGGTCTTTATTATAAAGATCAATGCTGGCATGAGGACAAATTGGTACAAATTTGCTATTAATAAACTTAGCCTGGAAATAAGATTTGCAACCACTAGAGGAGTGAGATTCTGGAGCAACCTCTCAAAGGGAGAAATGGAACCCAAAGGAGCTTTGTAAAGGAGCCTGAAGAGCCTGCAGTAGCAAAGGGAGAGTAAATCGAATCTCGTTTTATTTTGTGCGTGTTGATGCTATAGACAGCCTGACCCAATAGTCTATGCAGGAGGGCAAGTTGCAGTAGAAGAAGGAAGCAGCAGTCAGCAGCTGTAATTAAGAATCGATAGCCAGCTGCAGGAGATGGAGAGTTTCATGGCAGCTGAGCTGTGCAGATACCCAGCTTTGTGTTTAGTGTTTAGGAACAGAGACTTCACCAAATCGGGTAAGTTTAGAGCCTTTTCACAGCATCTTTTAGAAGCAAAACTTCCACAGGACTCACCTAAATCTTCCCTCTCCACCTCTCAGTTGCTGCCGTTTTCTGCTCTAGTCTGGCACAGATCTACATTGTGGCTGTAGCAGGGTAGCTTTGTCTCTGTGCCCCTAATTCCTCGTCCATAAAAGATTAGGATATGTTTTGGGACATATTTTGAGAATGCTTCCAGTTTTGCTGGAGAATTCCCAAGAGAGCCTTTTGGCATGAAATTCTAGAGGGAAGGTTAGCAAAGCTTAGGAGAGCTGCCTTTGTCAGAGGAGATGCTAGGAATCCTGCAAACCAGCTTGTTGGTTTGCAACAAGCTTGAAATGCTATCAGTAAATTTTTGGATTAAGAGAAAATGAAAGTGGTTTGGAAATTACAATGTTATCTTGGGTCAGATCTGAGGAATGCTTACCTATAGGACAAGCTGAACTTTTCAGGCTAGAAAATGAGAGGAAAATGCAAATAGATAAGCAAAAAAACAACGAGCTACAAGAACTTCAGCCCTTAATGGTGGTACACAGAAGGGTATTCCCAGAAATGGCAGTTCTTTGGAACTGGACTGAAGAATGCAAGAAGCAATCAATGAATAGAAGATGCATCTGCACAGAAACATGAGGAATGACAGAAGGGATAGTAGGGGAAGCAGAGCAAGTATCTTTTTTCAGCCGCTAATCAAACACGAGCATTCAGTGCAAGAGACAGTTTACTCCCCATTCCTTCTGGCTGCAGACCTGGAGACCATCAGAGATATATGGCAGAAAGCTGGAGGAGCACTATTGCCCATATGAAGAAAAAAATCTGCTGCTGCTTTGAATTTTGCTGCAATATCCATGGTGTAGCTGTGCTGAGTTTTGTTTTCTGTGCAGCATTTTTTTTCTTACTAATAGATTTTACTTATTTGTCCCCCAGACTTGGCAATAAAAGTAAGCAGAGCTTTGGAAAGTTGCCATTAATCGATGGAGTCAGTGCACTGGAGTAATAAAGTGAATATAAAAATCTCATTTCCCAGAGGAGGCTCTTACCCGACAACGTGAGAAGTCATAGGTCTTTCAGAAGTGGCCAACTTCTCTTGCCTCCATCTAATTAAGGCATTCTGTCTTTGCATTTTCAAGTGATCATGGGACCAGAAGGGAATTTTAGTAAGGAGAGGGAAATCAGTGAGGGACTGACACCAATATGATTTAATAGTTGGCAAGGACAACAAATCCTAGTCCTCCTCTGCAGCCCAGCTTGACACCTGTAGTCCTTGAAGAAGGACAGAAACTTGAGCTCTTCGCTTACGGGCCGTTTGGCCCATTTATGGTGAAGTTAACTGTCCTGTGCACATGCTGATTTGGTACCTTGTTTTTATGGTTTTCTGTTGGTGCACAGAAATAGTGTGATTAAAGCCAGGCCCATGGGATGCATGACCTGCAGTTGCTATTGACTTTGAGGAATGTTTCTCCCCATTCGACCTGACAGGTCAACAGAGGATTGAATCCTGGTGTTACTTACTAAAAATGAAGTTACTCAAAACTGTATTCTAACATATCCTGTTTGGAAATGAGCACAATCTTACCCTAACTCTTCTCAGCAGTGTCCTTCAACATTACAACAACAAAGTTGATGGTCAAAAAAGGTTACTAGTAGACTGGCATAATAAGTTAAGACTGTTTCATCGGCTGAAGGTTATCAATTTGAAATAATCTGAATTTGTTAATGCAATAACTCCTACAACATTACCTCACACTTCTGAGTATTTGAAGTGTTAAATATTCCAGATACCATTGTGGTAAGTCTGAATTTCTGTCTGGTTTCCAGAAGTTAAAACCTGTGTGTCGGATTCTGTGAGACCTAGATCTGTAGTCTGCAGGAAAAAAAATTCTCTTTTTCTGCAATATCCTAGAAATGGAGGTAGAGGCTTATTATTCAGTAGAGACAAAAGTTTTGTCCCCAGTTGTCCAAAAAATGCCTCTTCAGATATGACAAGAATATCTCTGTTCTAAGCTGTCTTAGGATGTTTGCATGAGCAGCATAGGGGCATTTGGAAGAATGCTGAGTAGCTCACAGTCTTTTCTCTTGGCAAATGGAAGAGGTGAATACAACAAATGCTGCTCACTAAGAAGCTGAAAGCCTCAAGAGAACATAACAAAGATTAATCTGTCTCCTTCTGAGGTATTCCACAATTTCCTTTTTACTTCTGTCAATTTAACATAGAGCGTAGTCTGTATAGGGGATAGTCAAAACATATTTCTGTATTTCTTCCCATTTGTTTTCCTTTCTTCCTCTGCCACTCCATTCTTTCTTTTTTCTTTTTCTTTTTCTTCTTTCCTTCACAGCTTAAATGAAACCAAGTAAGGTGCTTGGTAAGTGTTGTACAGTTTTAATTTCTTTCCTTTCTAATTCTGTTAGTTAATGTGAGAAACTTTTGCATGTTGAGGAGCTGGTTTTTATATTAGTTCCAGCAAAACAGCAATAACAGAAACAAAGGGCTCAAATCTCATTTGTCTTCACTTTTTCTTATTGGCTATTCCAAACCAGAGCAATGGTTGTAAAAGAGGACTGAAAGAATTCTGAAAAATGAGTAGTTGTAAACTTGCAAGTTTTGCCCTGAGTGCATGCTCAGTTTTGAAACTTTCATTTTTGCAAGGTGTTTGAATTTAGAACAGTGAGTCCTCAAGAGTGTCCTCAACTTGTATTGAGAATCTGTCTCAGCTGTGGACGTTCCAGAATGGCAGTGCCCTCATAATAATGGAAACACTTGGAAAATGCTTGCCACGTCTTTTTACCTTGTGTCACTGCCACAACTCTTCACAAAATCACAGGGTTGGTCAGGGCTGGAAGGGACCTCTGGAGATCATCTAGTCCAAACTGCTAAACCAGGTTCAGCTAGAGCAGGTTGCACAGTGGCATCCAGGCAGGTTTTGAATGTTTCCAGAGAGATTTTTGTCTCTACAACCTCTCTGGGCAGCCAGTTCCAGTGCTCTGTCACCCTCAAGGTAAAGAGTTTCTGCCTCATATTCAGAAGGAACTTCTTGTGTTGCAGTTTGTGCCCACTGCCCCTTGTCCTGCTGCTGGGCACCACTGAAAAGAGCCTGGCCCCGTCCTGTTGACACTCACCCTTAAGATACCTGTAGGCATTGATAAGCTCCCCTCTCAGTGTTCTCCAGGCTGAACAGGCCCAGCTCGCTCAGCCTTTCCTGAGAAGGAAGATGCTCCAGTCCCCTCACAACCTTCGTAGCCTCCGCTGGACCCTCTCCAGTAGTTCCCTGTCTCCTGAACCGGAGCCCAGCACTGGACACAGCACTCCAAACACAGCCTCACCAGGGCGGAGCAGAGGGGGAGGGTCACCTCCCTCGACCTGCTGGCCACGCTCCTCCTAATGCGCCCCAGGATGATCCCACTGGCCTTCTTGGCCCCCAGGACACGCTGCTGGCCCACGGGCAACTTGCTGCCCACCAGAACGCCCAGGTCCTTCTCTGCAGAGCTGCCTTCCAGCAGGTCAAGCCCAGCCTGTACTGGTGTGGGCGCTGGTTCCTCCCAGGTGCAGGACCTCACACTTGCCCTTACTGAGCTTCATTAGCCTCCTCTCTGCCCAGCTCTCCAGCCTGCCCAGGTCTCGCTGAATGGCAGTGCAGCCTTCTGGCTCATCAGCCACTCCTTCCAGTTCCGTATCACCCGCAAACTTGCAAGGGTGTGCTCTGTCCCTCCATCCAGGTCACTGATGGATGAGTTGAACAGAAGCAGACCCAGCACTGACCCCTGGAAACACCACGAGCTACAGGCCTCCAGCTCGACCGTGCTGCTGATCACAACCCTCCGAGCTCTGCCACCCGCCAGCTCTCAGCCCACCGCACTGGCCGCTCACCCAGTCCACACTTCGTGAGTTTACATATGAAGATGTTATGGGAGACATGTCAGCAGCCTTGCTGAGGTCAAGGTAGACAATGTCCACTCCCCTCGACTACCCAGTCAGTACTAGCCACGGAAGGCTATCAGGTTGGTCAGGCATGATTTCCCCTTGGCAAATCCATGTTGACTGTTCCTGATGACCTTTTCCTTCACGTACTTCAAGATGACTGCCAGGATGAGCTGTTCCGTCACTTTTCCAGGGATGGAGGTGAAGTGACCAGCTTTTAGTTTCCTTGGTCCTCCTCCTTGCCCTTTTTGAAGACTGGAGTGACATTGGATTTCTTCCAGTCCTCAGGCACCTCTCCTGCTCTCCATGATCTTCCAAAGATAATGGAGAGTGGCTTGGCAGTAACACCTGCCAGCTCCCTCAGCACTTGGAGGTGCATCCCATTGGGGCCCATGGATCTGTGGGTATTAGACTTGCTTAATTGGTCTCTCACATGATCCTCCTGGATGAAGGGTAAGTCTTCCTTTCTCCAGACTTCCTCTCGTGCCTCCTGGGAAACTGGAGAGCCAGCCTTGGCAGTGAAAACCGAAGCAAAGAAGGCATTCAGTAACCCCACCTTCTCCATGTCTTTCATCACCAGAGCACCCACCTCATTCAGCAGCGGGCCCACATTTTCCATAGTCATCCTTTTCCTGCTGATGTACCTGAAGAAACCCTTCTTGGTATCCTTGACCTCCCTCACTAGATTTAATTCCAAATGGACCCTAGCCTTCCTTATCCGCTCTGCATGTTATGACCACATCTCTTTATTCCTCCCAGGTAAACAATCCCTTCTTTCATGTCCTGTGAATGTCGTTCTTCTGTTTGAGGTTTGACAAAAGCTTCTTGCTCATCTATGCAGGCTTCCTGCCCCCTTTGCTCAATTTCCTACTCATGGGGTTGCACCTATCTTGAACTTGGAGGAAGTGATGCTTGAATATTAGACAGCTCTCTTGGGACCCCCTACCCTCTAGGGCTGTAACCCATGGGATTTCTTCAAGTAGGTCCTTGAAGAGGCCAAAGTTACCTCTCCTGAAGTCCAGGGTTGCAATCCTACTTATTGTCCTGCTTCCTCCATGCAGGATCCTGAACTCTAGCACGTTGTCATCACTGCAGCCAAGGCTGCCCCCAACTTTCACATCCCAACCACCCCTTCTTTGTGAAGACAAGGTCTAAGAGCACACCTTGCCTTGTTGGCTCCTCCACCACCTGCATCAAAAAGTTATCATCAGCGCTCTGCAGGAAGCTGTCTTTCCAACAGATACCAAGGAGGTTGAAGTCCCCCATGAGAACCAGGGCCTATGGTTGTGAGACTACTGCCAGTTGTCTGTAGAAGGCCTCATCAGCTTCCTCTTCCTCATCAGGTGGCTTGTAGCAAACACCCACAACAGTGTCCCCCATGTTGGCCTGCCCCTTCATCTCGACTTGTCCTGCATCCCCCCCAAGGGAGAGCTTGATACATTCCAGTTGCTCCTTCACATAAAGAGCCACTCCACCACCTCTCCCTGCTGGCCTGTCTTCCCTAAAAAGTACACAGCCATCCATGACAGCATTCCAGCCGTGTGAGCTATCCCACCATGTCTCTGTAATTGCAATAAGATCATGGCCCTGCAACCGCACACAGATCTTTCATTCTTCCTGTTTATTCCCCATGCTGCGTGCGTTGGTGTACGGGCATTTCAGAGTGGTGCTCGAGCACACAGGTTTCCCAGGAGGGGTGCAAGAGGATCCACCACAGTGATGCACACCCTTGTGTCACAAGGCTGGCTTTCTGATACTCATCTTGGGAGGCAGCTAGGGTACATACATCACTGCTCTGGTTGGTCTGGCTTGTTCCCCAGTTGGATGTGACAGCATGAGCATTGCCACATTGGATCCCTTCCCCTGAGTCCTTCAGTTGAAAGCTTGCCTCACCAAGTTGGCCAGCCTGCTGCCAAAGATTCCCTTGCCTCCTCTAGGCAAATGGATCCCATCCCTCCCTAACAGGCTATAGTCAAAGAATGTCCCATTGTCATAGAAGCCAAACCCTTCACAACGGTATCAACTGCGAAGCCAGAAGCTGATGTGCATTATATGCCTATTTCTGGTTGCACTCCTTCCTCTTACTGGTAAAATGGAAGAGAAAGTAACTTGGGCACAAAAATTTTTCGCCTGCACCCCCAGGGCTTTATAGTCTTCCTTGATTTTGCCCAGGTTCTGGCTTGTGCATGGCGGTTGCCTGCTGCCTGTATGAGTTAGCCACAAAATCATTTTAGTCTGGTTCACACAATCACAAGGGCTGACCTACAGACTCGAGAGCTTTGTAGAAGCAAACAGTGAGTGTCAAACCCTGCTCTCAGTTGGATGGAAAATCAGACATCCATGGAACAACCCAAGCAGACTTCTCCAATAAGAAAAGAAAGTTGAATGTTATTTGCTGGTTAGCAGAGATAGCTGGGTTGAAAGAAATTTCAAGGCATTTTTTCTAATCAGGGGGTCCTTTTTCCACACGCACATACAGTCCTGCTTATCCGGTCAGAATGACACACTCAGCGCCTTCCTCAAGCTGAGTTTCAGTCTTTCCACATACTTCTGCTACTGGTGGCAGTCGTTGCAAAGGGGTTCTTGAACCTGTTCACTTCTTGTTGCATTAGCTTCAGCCTGACAATAAGTAATGAAGGGTGGAGTGTGTGAATCCCAGTGAGTGTGTTCATAATTTCACATTGAAGAACTGGTTGAGTTGGGAGTGTATTGCACAAGATGTATTGAAAAACCCAGCTACAGTTTCCCTGTAATCTGAATGCTCCTATTCATGATTGTCAAGGTTTGTCCGTTAAAAGGATAAAACACCTGCACTGAATAATGGAAGGTCTTTATCGTAGAAGTTACATTCCCCACTTGTGGCTCACTTAAGACATAAGCGCAACTCTGATATAAAGGACACCCCATCTCCTGTCCTGTCTTCCCACCTGCCATTCCTGTCTCCACAATGAGCTTAGCAGCTGGGTCGTTCTTTGTGCTGGTACAGCATGTTCAGTTGTGCTGAGGTGGTTTCTTGCTGCCATGAAGGAAAAAGTTAAGGACTGAAATGAGCTCTGCCATCATCTGTAAGGCAGTAGGAGCCTGGTGCTGCTTCTGCTTTGCAGAATTCCAGCACCTGATGGACTGGACCTTGCCACCTTCCCTGAAAGACAAGCCAGTTGTGGGGGATTTAAAATTCCCTTCCCTACGGCAGATGGGAAATGTTGCAGGATGGAACTCAGCACTTCCCTGTGGCTTGGTTCAGATCCAAGTGATACGAGCCTGTTCTTGAAATATGTCAATTATAACCAGTGCCATGGCATCATATTTTGTACCACTTTCTCTAGAAATATCTGAGAGGGCAAATCTTGGTCATTTTGGATGTGGAGAGTCTCTCATGCTTGGTTCAATTACTGGTTGCAGTCTCATTGTGAGGATGCAGCAGATTGAAAGAAGGAGCAGATGGCATTAGAAGATGGATTAATAAAATGAGGAAGAAGGCTGCAGACGGTGGGGAATTACCCCCCGTTTCCCTTTTCCTGGGTAGGCATGGACTTCTACAGTCTTTGTAATACAGAGCTCAGTGCCTGGCTGAGAAGTATGGTCCAGCTACTGAGGTGGATGTGGTTTTTAATGTCTGCTTCTCTGGCTAGGATTATGGATAATGACACTTCTTTTTAACATCTGAATGCAAGGGAGTCTGCATTCTGTGCTGTCTGCTGCCCAAAGGTTAGATATAAATGTAGCTGAACAGTCAGGGAGGAGGAGAAAGGGATGTTTATGTGATGCTGAAGTCTATTCAAGGCAATAGTGCCAGACTCCGGGGAGGAAATTCACTTGAGGAAGCAAATTAACATGATGTAATGCTCTGAGAAAAAACAATACAAATCAGGAACTGCACTAGCCTCACTGTTGTGCCTTTCAGTCTGACTCTTCTGTGCTGCTGTTGACCAGGAGGAGCAATGCTAAACAGTCCATGCAGGTGATGAGGCATTTGCCTTTCATTTCACTGGATCAGGGTAAGAGATGTTGTATAGAGACAGGACATCATCTAGTCAAAGTGAAGTTTAGCTGCAAATATCATGGCACATCACAGCGATGTTTGTGTGAGATACTTCTTCTAACCTCTCACTGTGAAGGTGTAGAGCTTCTTGTTTTAACGACTTTTCTGAAATGCATACACCTTCACCATGCTTGAGCCATTCACAGTGGCAGCTGTTGGAAGTATCTGAAATGCAACCATGCAGACTGACCTGTTGCACAATCTTGGTCTACAACACACCTGCAATTTTCCGCCCTAATTCCTAACAGGGCAGGGAGGGGTTAATGGTACTGTGACTTATGCCAAGTGACTCTTGACCTGCCAGTTGCCTGCCCAGCTCTGATAAAATCTCCGCAAAGAGGCTTTGATGGATCACTTGCTCTGATCATACCAGCTCAAGTGGGTGCTTGTCTTCAGACTCCTGAATCTACTGGCAGACACCTTATTTGAAGATTTGAAGTCGACAGCTCACCAAGCTTACGGGCTTTTCAGTGACTTCAGCAGAAGGATACCTAAGAGCTGTATTTATGATGTAACATACTGTGTCATAGGTTGAGAAGCACCTGGAATTTTTTTTTTTTTTGTTCTCTTTGAAGTGACAACAAAAAACAACTACCAGATTATCTGAAAATATTCTGGTTCTTGAGCCTGTGTCTGTTGGGTTCTGCCATGATCCATGTTGGGAATGGGTGACCTCTGTGAAGTACTTAAGCAATTGGATTGGTAACTAGGGGACATCTGTGACAAACGGCCTTTTCACCTGGCTGGTGAGGGCTGCTAAATGCTTGCCCTTTGTGCAGGTGCTGCTCAGAACCGGGCAGGTGCTGGGTGTTAGCTGGGAGTAGGTCTCCTGCAGAGACCACCTGGAGCAGCTTGGGCACAGATCTGATTTGCAGTAGTGCTTCTTTACGTCTCTGTGGCAGAGGGTGTCTCAAAGTAGGAATTAATTAATTTTTCATCTGTTTGACCTCCTTTACTCACTGTAGTGAGATACAGAGTAGTAGAGAGGCACTGTGACATGAAGATGAAGCAGTTTGATCAGTTCCGGTCAGGACAATGGTGGTGATGAGGCTGCAGCAGTGTGCTCACAAAATGGTGCTGCATTAACTTTGTGTTGATTTATTCCAATGCTAGCACTGTTTGTTCCCATGCAAGCAAGGAAGGAAGGAGAACTGTGCTTAATATTCATTTTCAGCATTGCAGTTAATTGTAGAGTTCTCTGAAAAGTGAGGATGTTCCCTTTCCTAGTGTTCTTCCCTCTGTTAAATTAAGCACAGGTGAAATCATTGACTTTCCAAGATAACTATCAGCACAAGGTCATTTTTGTGTTGTCTTGCTCTTCCATGTGTATTAAAAGGAAACAAATTCAGCCTTACTTGTCTGCCTGAACGATGAGGTGTAAATATAGTTCTCATTCTTTTCTTCAGAAAGGAGAGTCAGACCAACCCTGATAGCCTTTGAAAACTGAAATGTTTGGGTTTTAATATATGTAAAAAACAAAAGAGTTTTATGTTGATCTACACAAGAATTGGAAAAATAACCATAGTCCTTAAAAATGCTGGGAGAGAAAAGTATTTTTCATATAATTGAAAACATTTGATTTTATTAAAAAGATCATTCTTTAACGCCAAGTTCCAGTTTATGTTTTTACCTGCATTGATTCCATATTACTGCTTATTTGTGGTTTGAACAGCAGATTGTGCATTACACTTAATTGTAAGATGGTTGTTGCAGCATAGATCACTCTGAGCTCTGCTTATCTGTATGTAATAGCTGTCCCTCAGCCTGGTTCAGACTTGCAGCAGGCATTTATGTTTATTTGATAGGTGAGATCAACTCCTTATTCTTTGTGATCAAATAAGAGATATAGAAAAGAAAGTGTAGTGTGTAAAATAATAATATGCTCAGTACAACCTTTATATAACAAAAATTGTACAAGGTACACAGTGATCCAGTTAACAGCGGAGCATGAAAATGTGCTATGCTAGTAAGTTTGGGAAAGGAAAAGTATCTGTAGGAAAACCTAAACACCAGGATTGTGTGACAAAGTTACCAATTTCACTTCTGTAGTGGAATGACAGTATACACAGCCATTTCTTTTCTTTGAACAGTGTTGCTGGGTTTTAACAGACCAGCATATTTTGTTTGGAAGGGTAGTCCCGGGTTTCAAATAATACCTCGGATCTCTGTGATAAAAGGGGGACCTCTGAGCTGCTGGTTTCCTGTCCCTGTTCAGATGAAATACTCTGGCCCCATAAATGTGGGCAGCCTCAGTCTTGTGCTCTGTAAGTGAGCACTGCTGGGATTTTGTATCACTCACAAAAATGTATACATTTGTATACCACAAACAAATGATTTGGTGGTGGTTGAATTTTGTTACTTGGAAGAGGCACTGAGATGTAAAACCAGGAGGACTTCACATCGTATTTCTTCCCCAAGAAAGTGCCTCTGTGGTGCAGGCTGCTCCATGTTCCGTGGTGGTCATGCCTGCAGCATGCTAGCGGAACTTCCCCGGGGAGCAATCCAGTTGCACCCCAAGCCTCTCCTGTCTTTCCACTTCTGTACGTACCGGCACCTGCCCTCCATGCTGTTTTCTCAGCAGAGGCATATGTAGATGGATTGTGGCACTGTTTGAGCGTTAGAGTCATGTCTGCAGGGTGTGGACCGAACAGGGAAACAAGGAAAGGCAAAGCATCTGAGCAGTCTTGTGCAGGGAGGCTTATAGGACTCTCATAAAAATGGGGAAAAACTCCTATCTTTTTTGAGGTTGATCAGCCACTACAACAGTAGAAGCAGAGACCCTCTGCTGACTCAGGAAGCTGCGTCATGTGCAAAGGCCTTTGTGGTGGTCATAAACACACAGCACTGAGCAACGCCGCAGCGCAGAAGGCGCTGACTCTGCCTGCCGGTGAACCACACGGTGTGACAACGTGTGCTGGTGAGCAGGGACCACAGCTCTGAGCAGGAGGAGTCCGTTCCTCACACTACTTGAAAAGTTGCCAAGTAGAGTTTATCCTCTTAGGATTTCATCAGGCACAGCAGAGAGAGATTGAAGGGGAAGGGAAAAGTTGGGGATATTGTTCCAGAAGCATTGCAACTCCTTCTCAGCACATCAGCAGGTTCTCACCTTTGAGGTGGCAACAGTTCCTGGTTCCCACAGAGCTCCTGCAAGGTGAGCAGCTGCTGTGTCACCCAGGAGCAAGTGTTTCATTCTTTTCACTTGAGGAAGAAGCAAGAAAAGAGTGTGCTGGGTTTCAAAATGAAGCAGTAGTCATTGTCTATATCATATAGCAAATTGCAAGTCCTGCTTCCCTCTCAGTCCAGGGGGATTCATGAGCTCTAGAAAATGCAGATGCAAGCAGTTAACAAGGAGCTGCTGAAAATAGGCTCAGCTGCTGTGGAGAAAGGAGCAGGATGAGTGTTAAAAATATTTTTTTTCACTAACAGGCCAGGTAGATCAAGCCCTTTGCCTCTGATCCTTGAAGGGACAGCAGAATAAACTTGGTAGAGTCATAGAACATGAGCCTACAAACCTAAGAAATTCTGGATCCTCCAGCAGTGCAATCTGGGCACTGACAAATGAGTGGAAATCAAATTCAGGTGGAATGTATCTTTCTGTCACCAATGACCCCTAAAGAAGCTCCTGTTCTAAGAACTTCAGTTGGACATCTCTGTTTAGCTGGGTCACTATAGGCAGTAAGGGCCTATACTAGTCTTCACTGAATTAGGTGGTTTTAAAAAAAAACCAAAACAGTCTGATGTATTGTTTAGTAAATCAGTTTTTCCTGGAAGAAGATATTTCCAAAAAGTGAGAGTACCTATATTTTTTGCTTTCTTTAAACCAGTTTCAATGGTGTGGATGGAGCCAAAGTGGTGGACAAGTCTGGGCAGAATCCTCTATCAGCTGTGAATTTCACTCAAGGTAAGTCACTCCCCTGCTTTAAGACTGTTACAGGATCAATGTCATGTTTTGTGCCTGGTGGTAACGATCCAAAACCTGCAGTGCTGGGGAAAGAGAATGACATTCTTTTATGCCTTCTCTATTTCGATGGACCCAGCAGGCTTAAGGTATCTTGGGGTACTAACCAAATGAAACACAGCACTTGGGACGAGCTGTGGCAGGTGGAAATTGCTGAAACTGTTTCTAATGTGATGTATGGTGGGTACGTAGCTCCTGCCCTACACACTGCCCTCTGAGCTGGAGCTTGCTGGAAGGGGACTTGTAGGAGTGCCTTAAAATACAGGAATGTCATGCAAGGAAAGAGGGGTGGGATGCCCAAGGCTCTCCTGTCCCCTTATGCTGTGATCCAGAGGAGTTGTCTTGGGCTGTTGTCTCTTGCTTTGTCCTGTGTCTGTGTTTTTTATAATGGATTTAGAACATGTTTCCCTTAGAGCTTTTTTCCTGTCAATATGACAATGAAGTAGAGAGATGTATATAAAGCACAGATGTTCCTTCCAAAGCACCAATCCTGTGCGCAGGAGAAATCAAGGCAGCAGCAAAGCATCACAAAATCCATAAGATACTGGTGCTATATTATAATATCAGTTGAACAGCAGTTGTTTGTTGTATTTGATTGCCTGAGGAGCCAGGAGTTAGCAACAAGTGGTAAAAACCAATCTGACTGAAGACTAATTGTTTTTTTTAAAAAAAAAATTAAGAGCACTTATATATGATTGGCTGGGATTTTTTTGGCTGAAAAAAAAATCAATTTGCATTTAATAAATTTGTGTCCTTTCCCTGTTTCTCAAAAAGCTCTTAATTTTTAACAAATTCTGTGTGTACATGCATAGGTAAAAAATGAAAGCATAATGTTTATTTGAGGGTGAAGTTTATATGTTTAAGCTGTAATACCTTTGGGTATCTGGTAAACAGTGATGTAAATATCTCATGAACATGAGAACACAAAAAGTTCATGAGAAGAACTTTTAGAAGTAGCTGCAGCTGTCAAGACTGCAGAGCTCTATGTGAACAGGATGGATCAGTGTGTGACAAGCTGAATAAATGGGCCTTTTGACTTTAGCCTGGCTTCTCAGGATTGGTTAGTGAATGCTGCTTAAAGAATCTTCCTCCTCTTGGAAGTCAGCTATTGCAGTTAACACTGAGTAATTTTAAATGAAAAAAAGGAGTGTAGCTGTCACTGCTGAAAGTACAGCTAGAGCAGAAGTAAATAGTTGCATACGCTAAAGTCTACATGCTGCAGCTCAATAAGCTCCATTTTTTCTCATAAATGGCTTTTTCTTGCCTGACTTCTCCTTCCTGAAAGCTTGGGTATGTAGGACACTATGCAGCGTCTCTTAAAGTTCATCAGACCCAGTTAGTCCGAAAAGAACAAGACAGGATTCAGGAAGAAGGACAGAAGCTCTTTGGTTTCTGTAGAGGAATTACAAAGGAATGAAGGCAGGTTAATTAACATTGATAACATACAGCTGTGGGCTGGCTTCAGGGGCGGTGGGTTGGCTGATGTGGCTAATGTGCAGCTTGTGGCTGGTTCCCAGTAAGTAGTTACATAGCTCTAAGGGGGCTGGAAAAGGGGTACCATATGAAGAGGAGCACTAGATGAAGAGAGACTTGGAAGAGGCAGAAAGAAGAGAGAGCGCCCCAGGTGTAGGAGAGGCCTGGGGAGAAGCAGGGGGCTTGGATGAGGAGAGGCTGGCTGGAAGAGGAGCCCGGAGAAGGAAGACTCCGGATGCAGCAGAGGCAAGAAGCAGGGTGGGCTGACCTGAAGAGTATGAAGAAACAGCGCAGACAGTAGATGAACTGTTGAAACTCTGTGGGGGATTGATGGCCGTGCTGGGGCAAGGTGAGGGAACTACTTACTGAAGTTAACCTGGGATGGAATGGTAAAAGCCTTGTTGCAGCCGGCCAGTTTTGATAGTGCTGCGACAGGTTTCCTCAAAGAGGTTTCCCGTTATGGTGAGCATTCTCACACCACCTCCTCCTCTGAGTACCCCTTGCACAGAAGGGAACCTAACAGAGCATTGAAACTAATGGCCCTTCTCCTGGATGAAGGGTTGGGGTGCTGATCGAGGAAAACTTATCCACAAAGACTGCTTTTTACTCTGGGCAACAGCACAGAGTCCCATGATAACTGTCAGTAGTGCTTCATTCCTGGAGACCTCTGTGGTCTATTACTAAGCCATGGCCGGTGAAGGGGAAAGGGAAGATGCTTTGTGATTTTTGTGGTGAAAACAGCCCTTCACATCTTACAGAGTAATGGCACTGCAAGAAAGGATGTGTTGTGGGTAATGTGTCAGCCAGCTAACCTGACCGTCCTGGTTCCAGGTGGGACAGAGTTAAGTTTCTTCTTAGCAGCTGGCACAGTGCTGTGTTTTGGGTTTGGTGTGAGAACAATGTTGATAACGCACTGATGTATTTAGTGGTTGCAGGGTCATGTTTATACTCAGTCAAGGACTTCTCAGTTTCTCAGGCCCTGCCAGTGGGAGGGCAGGTGGAGCACAAGGTATTGGGAGGAGATACAGCCAGGACAGATGACCCAAACTAGCCAAAGGGATATTCCATACCATAGAATGTCATGCTCAGTATATAAACTGGGGGGAGTTGGCCAGGAGCTGCTGATCACTGCTCGGGGACTGGATGGTCATCTGTCAGTGGGTGGTGAGCAGTTGCATGTGCATCACTTGTTTTTTTCTCCCTTCCCTTTGGATTTTATTTCTTTTCCCTTCTCCCTCCTTTTCATTATAATTGTTACTATTACTGACATTATTATTGTTGTTGTTTTGGAGTTTTCTTCCCATTTTATTTTAATTATTAAATTTTTCTTATCTCAGCCCATGAGTTTTACCTTTCTTTCTGATTCTTTACCCCATCCCTCATTGGGAGGAAAGGCAGGGAGTGAGCAAGTGGCTGTGTGGTGCTTAGTTGCTGGCTGGGGTTAAACCATGACACTGACATAAGTGGTGGCTGCTTGCTAAACCTACATAGTAATCAGAGTCTCAGAGATGAGGGATGTTGGGTTTTTTTAGGAACAGCCTTGTCTTGTCTTCGATAAGAGAGGTTAAGTGAGACCCAAATGACTTAAGCATTCCTTACAGTGTTTTTGTTGTATAGGTGAATGTTTCCAATACGTAGGAGTAGCCCTGAGTATCATAGAATCATAGAATGGTTTGGGTTGGTACCTTAAAGATAGTTGTTCCAAGCCACAGGCAGGGACCCCTCCCCCCAGCCCAGGTCGCTCCCAGCCCCATCCAGCCTGGCCCTGAGCCCTGCCAGGGTCGGGGCACCCACAGCTGCCCTGGGCAATGTGTTCCAGCGCCTCGCCGCCCTCACGGGAAAGGTCTTCCTCGTGTCTAATCTAAATTACCCCCTTTCAGTTTAAAGCCATTCCCCCTCATCCTGTCGCTACATGCCCTTGCAAAACATCTTCCCCCCGGCTTTCCTGTAGCCCCCTGAGGTACTGCCAGGCTGCTACAAGGTCTCCCTGGAGCCTTCTCTTCTCCAGGCTGAGCAACCCCGACTCCCTCAGCCCGTCTGCACAGCAGAGCTGCCCCAGCCCTCTGAGCACCTTCGTGGTCCTCCTCTGGATTGGCTCCAACAGGTCCATGTCCTTCTTACACTGGGAGCCCCAGAGCCGAGTACAGTGCTGCAGGGGGGGTCTGGCGAGCGGAGTAGAGGGGGAGGACCCCCTCCCCCACCCTCTGGCCACTCTGCTCTTGGTGCAGCCCAGGGTTGGGTTGGCTCTCTGGGTGCAGGGGCACAGTGCCAGGCCAGGGTGAGCTTCTCCTCAATCAACCCCCCCAAGTCTTTCTCCGAGGGGCTGCTCTCAATCCATTCTCTACCTGGCCTGTACTTGTGCTTGGTGGAACTGTTGTGTCTGTTCATGTGTAGCTAGAAGAGCACGTAGTTGCCTTCACAGATGCTGGTATTGCCACAGTTACCCACCTCCAAGTCACTCTGCTGCAGAGCACTGCATGTGGGGCCATCCACTGAGATCACTCTGAAACTGAAGCCAGCACAAAATAAGTGCTGCTTGTTAAGCAGTGTGTCATGGAGAGAACATGTGGCAGCAGTTTCTCAGAACTCATATTGGCTTAAGTGGTATCAAAGAGGAATTCAGCCTGTGGTTGTAACCTGTGCCAGGGGTTCCCAGATTTGTGTTGCTCTAATGCACAGGCAGCAGCAATAGCAACCGTAGGTATTAGCAACAGCCATCATTATCAGTACTGGAGTCAAGCGCAGATCACGAGGCAGCAGCTGCTGGAAATGTTCTGTTTCATGTGTGTAGGAAGGTGGGCCTCTTGAGTTTCCTGTTTGCACCCTCCCATCATATACTTTTCTAATCCTTAAGCTACCATATTCCTTCTCAGAGGAACCCATTCTTCTTGTCCTGAGTCAAGACCCACGCTGTAGCCTTTCATTTACCAAATCCCATCTCCATCAGTTTTAACTGTGCTCGTAGAGATGTTTGCCCTGTGACCTGGGTAGTTCCTTCTTCAGTGATTCCAGTAGTGCAGCTTAGGAACAACTGCCATGTAGGTTCGTAAACATATAGAGATGATCTCTTTACCTCTAGTCTAGTAACGTACCCCTTGTAAATTGCTTTGCATTGGTAATGAATTAACTGAATTGCTGAAGTATCAAAACAGTGCAGGTTTGGGTGAAATATATTTTGTCATTGGAAAAAACAGTGGTGAGTGAAAGTGTCTTCAAAATTCAAATTCACTCTTTCTAAGCTGGCACTGGTATCTGCATGTAATAAGATGACTTTTTGAGATTATTTTTGTGCCTGTGCAGAGTTCATGAAAGCAACTGGGTTTTTTCCTGGCATGGGGGCTGAAGGAAGAAGGTCCAAAGCACTGGGATCTTACAAGTCTCTGCTTTGTCTCGGCCAGTCCCCTGAAGGAATTTACTGCTCTTTAAGTTTCAGGCTTCATAGTCAGCAACCTGTAGTATTGCAAGGCAGAGAAGAGGCTCTGGTATGTGAATCCTGCCTGAAAGTATGGCCTTTTGGGAGGGAACTGAGAGAACAACTCTGTCTCCTGCCTTCCCCCTGCCACCACCATGGAAGCACTGCAGTTTGGTTAGTTGCCTGTTAAATTTATAAAATTAGCTATAGGAAGGCCTTTCTACGTGCTGGCTGTGTCTCCACTGGGGCATTAGCAGGGGCTTGCCTGCCATCGGCTCAAGGCTTGGATGAGATGACAAAGCAGACTGCTCCTACGTAACAGACTGGAGCGTGGAAGTGTGAGATCTTGCCCAAAGAAGCTTTTCAAAGATACAGGAGAGACATGCCTGAGTGCCACTTAGCAGCCTGTGCCTTTGAGCTCCTTGCTGCAAAAGCATGCAGCAGTAAGGAAAAGGCTGTTCAAAGGAACAGCACGCCTTTGGGGGAAAAAAGAAGGCAAAGCTAAGGGTGAAGTATTAAACTAGTTCACATGCTGATTATGCTTTGAATTGTACGATAGAAGATATTTATTGTCTGTACTCTGCACAGTTGCCCACCTCCCCGTCAGCTTTCCTCACAGCTTCTCATTTACCCTCAATTACAGCTCTGCTGTCCTCTGCTTGCGTGGGTTCACTGCGATGGCAGAGGTGGCAATTCCACTTCTATTTCCTTAATGTTGCCTTGATAGGAAGGTAACGTGGCTGTTTTTTAAAACGCTGGAGTGTGTTTCCCTGAATTGCATTTGACATGTAGTTTTTCAATTATACTTATGTCTCCAGTGAGTGTTTTGTAATCTAGGAGTAAATTATTTCTTCTTGGTTTTTCTTCTAGGAAATGCTAGTATCTGTGAGTATCAGAGAGACTTTTGTGTTGTTAGGTTAACTCAGAGGTTAGGGCAGTTTCTGTACTCTCACGCTTTGCATGTGGTATTTTTCATCACCATTCATTACAAATAAGATTCTCAGCCTAATCTTTTGTTCCTACTGTCAAGCTGGTATCTTAATGATGATGTGAAAGCAGTATTAATTATTAGATGAATGGAAGGAACGGAACTGCAAAGGCAATGATTAATATTTATGGAAACTTAATTATGCTATGATGTTTTGTAGACCTGCATTGAAAAAGATCTGCACCATACAAGAAATTATTTCCCTGATGTGGCTTTACAATAACCAGTATCTGGGGCTTTGAGTGATTTTTAGGTTCAGCTTTAGCACTCGGCACTGCTTTTCCACTGCAGGGTGATGGCAGGGAATGGAGCTAGCTGGGCCCTTCCTTCTTAGTGCTCTTGCCTCAGGGTGAATCAAAGGCACAATGGCTGATTTAAATTTACGCTACTGTTGTCTGGTTCCCATAGCCTGTTTCTCTCCTTGCTTTCTCACTTTCCCTGCTCTGTCCTTGCCTTCTGCCTCCCGCAATAGCATGGCATGGGAATGCAGTATATGAAACCAGTGCGGGGGAACTCTTAATCTTTCTACCTCATCTGCCTTGGTCCAGTAGAGATCCCACAGTATGCAGGAAACAATTGCCAAGAGAAGTCAGTAGTTTCTGCGTGTGGGAAGCAAATTCAGTCCTAAAACTTTGGCAAAAGCTGTTTGGAGGACATTTGTAGGGGCACACTCTGCGCATGACAGGCTGTTCCGTCTGTTTGCAGAACAGTTGCAGAAAGCGTGAGCAGAAGAGACGGGGAGGTACAACTGACCTCTTCAAGGGTATTGCCAAAGCTAGAAAGTGTAGCTCTGAAATATGTTTTAAAAGTCTGACTTAGCTTTCCTCTGACTTAGCTCTGCATCAATGTCTTTGCAGATCCTAAGTGGCATTTTGAGGCTTGTGGTGCAGATATTGTAGAAATATATAAATATGAAGCTCCCTTTCACTCACTGTGAGCTGCAAGCTTTGACAGTTTCTGAATCATTTCAACACTTCTTAAATGTCTAACTTTGTTTCTCCTTACAGAATATTTTCGTTGTCTTATTCTTCTGGCAATTGTTAGGTTAGAGTGCAAAGAGGAAAAAAGGAAGTTCTCCTAAGAGTGACATGAAAACTGGTGACCAAAAAAAAGATTTTTTAAATGTAATTCTATTCAGCCCCCCAATAAAAATTAGAAGATTAAGAAGAAAAACTAGAAGACTCAATTTTTTGTCCTTATTTTGAAAGACCTATTAAATAGTGGATTTGAACAAGTGCAGTGCTGTGGGCTCCTGCCTGCTGTCCTGGCTGTGTTGGTCAGTGCTACTGCAGTGTGGCTGCTGCCTGTTTTATGCATATTGCAGTGTGTACAATGAATTTTTCTTTCACCCACTCCTTCCTATACGTTCTGCTGTTCACCAAAGTTGCTGACAGAAACAGATTAACATTATTGCAGAGGTACTTCAGACCTGTCGTTTCCTTCATCCATTAAGGACAGGGGTCTGAGGATGTTCTTATACAGTGAAGTGCAGACCATCAGAGTTGTCTGCTCAGTAATTCTTTGTACATGGGCTGCGCACTCTGAAGCCTTCCATGCAATCCCTGGCCAGGGTCACTGTGAAGCCACATTTAATTTAAACAAGGGTATGTTCAACTGGCCAGAATGTGTGTTTGGAGTTTAAACTCATGGTGGTTTCCTCCTGCCTCCATGGGGCTGATTACCACACATTCTTTTAATTTCAGCCCGCTGCAGTTCTAGGAAAAGGTCCTTGATTAAGTACTGAGAAACCAGTCTATTTGCGGGTCTAACTTTGTTGCTTCAATTACATTACTGTATGCTAAATATAGGAAGGCACCAAGCAAATCCCAGTTCCTGGACTGAACAGGGTGTTCAAGAGCACTCTTCAAATTTAAATGGTGTGGCTTGGGCCTCTGTTTAGTTAATGAACCAATTTCTCACAGTCTGTAAATCAGCACATCTACATTGATTCCTAGGCGAGTATCTGGGTCATCACGGTTTTGCACAGCTAAAAATGAGCCTGGTGCCCAGTGCCTCGCTTCGTGTTTCTAATTGAAGGTAGCAGAGATAAATGGTGCGTCACACTGATGGAGTTTAGAAGTCCTGGAGGGACAGCAGAGTGCTTCAGTCTCTTAGCTGGTGTCTGAGAACCTAGAAATCAGCAAATGGAAAATGAACGTTCAACAACCTATAAACTGGTCTTGTGGTTTGCTGCTGACTCTGCATTGCTTTCTGTACTATTCCCTAAGTAGGTTTTTTTTGGTAGCCCTGAAATCCATGAAAGATAACGATGAAGCCTGCTTGTCTTCTAAACACTTGTGTATGGCCTTGGCAGTGCAGGGAACTTCAGTGTCCCATGTAACCATGCAGATTTGTATTTTCCTTCTGTCCAGCAGGTGAAAAAAACACCGGACAAACAGAAACCTGCAACAATTGAAGTGTAAAACTTATAATAGGTGAGAGACTGATTGTGCTGGAGACAGACATCTCATCTGCTGTATATCTCTGGGAACAGCTTCTCCTGCAGTGCCTCCCTGGCAGCGTGCCATGGCTCTGTCCTGGGGTCACCAGTTGTTCGGCTGAGCTGCTGTGTGGCCCATTCGTTCCCGGGCCTGCTGGCCAAGACACCCGACAAGGGAGCCAGTTTGCTGGGTGCTCTGTTGAGGCCTACTGACACAGGTGACGCAGGCTTTCTTTTATTCTTCTGCAGGGCCAGACCTGAGTCTGTGTGAGAGATGGTGCAAATTCTCACCCAGCTGCACTGGTGACTGCAAACTTTGCAGCAGGATTTCTGCCTCTGTTCACAGCTCAGTGCTGCTGCCTTTTATTTCAAGGGCAGTTTGTGGGGAACCATGAAACAAACTGTCTGATTCCTGGTTTCCTTTTTTGTGTGCCTGGAGGAGATCCTCACATTCCTCACAGCTGGTGACTGCTCTATTTCCCTGAATCTCATTCAGTGTACTGTACCTACAAGCCAGATACTTGTCATCTCTAAAAGATGTTGTTTTCCACTGAAGAATAGCAATGAGGTTACAGTCTGCTCCGTTCACAGTCAGCCAGGCTGGGAGAAGTCCAAATATCCAATCATCCCTTGGAATTCGTGTTGCATGAAGATAAAGCAGCCAAAAATAGTTTACGTGAGCTGGATGGTTCTATAGCTTTCTGTGTTTATCTAACAGGAAAATGCTAAGAAGTACAGTAGGTCATGCACTAAACTGAGTAAAATCTTGGGGCATGTGGGAGCTCATGGAGAGGAGCTTATCATTTATTTGATTAACTTAACCTGTCTCTGCTTGACAATTGCCTGCAGTTTTCTTGCATTGCTCTTATGTTTATTTGATAAAAGGAAAAACCAACCCAGCTCTACTGCAAGGAATCAGAGACACTGAAAGAGGCTTATGGGGAGTGGAGGAGGGAGAAAGCAGAGTTTGCACAGCTCTGCCAGAGCTTTATTTTTTCCTGCCTTCCAAGAACAGGGCTGTGTTCCATCCCCTGCTGCCCCCTCAGCTGGTGCTGGGAAGAGCAGCTGGGTTTAGCTCACTGTTCCTGGAAGTCACTAAGCACTGAGCATCGAGAAACCAGCATTTTCTGTATCAGGCTCTGCTTGAATGGAAAAGATGAGCTGATCTTGGTCCCTCTTGTTCACTAGCCTGGATTAACCCTCACTGCACCAAGAGAGGCTACAAAATGTGCTCTTTTAGAAAGGGACAAAAGCTTTCTTCGTTCACAGGGGCCACGTGTCTGGAAGCCACTCTGAAATACAGTGTCATATCATCAGCCAGATATCTCCCTGATGTAGCGGAGGTTCACTAGATCTGTGCTAGGACCACCTTTTCTTTTTTTATCTTGCCTATCAGAATTGAAGCAGGAGCAGCTGTTCAGCCAGGCAGGTTGCTCCAGTGGCCATGTCCTCCCTGGCTCTGTGCTTCAGTAAGGGAAGTGTCTTTTGGAGGGCAAAGAACTTCTCAGCCACAGGCTCCTGCAGAATTGTCCTGCTTAAGGTGTACCTTGAGACCGTAATTACAGCATGGTGCTGTGTACTGAAGCACAAAAAGGTTGATGTGCTTTTAGGGCCATATAAAGACTGTGTGCCATAAGGTAAATTGCAGTCAGTTAAGTGAAATTGCTTATATGAGGGTCTGTGGTTGTGTTAGAATTAGAGAGGAGTTTGTAGTTTATAACCTTGTAATCTGGATTCTGTTTCTCGCTGTGTGTTTGGGGCCAAGCACTGTTCTCCGGTGCCTCAGTTTCCACTGTGTAGTGTAGGATTACTGATCCTGTGGTTCAGCTGGGGATCATAAGGGTTTATTATATATATATGTGAGGTCCCCAGGCAGAGATATCTCTGGAAACACAAACTATTACTGGATCACTGGAAATGCACTGGCTCATTTGCTTCTTTCTTCAGGCTAATGCAAAGCTTGTTATTCCACAGCTGTGACTGTCACAGCCATAGCCCCAGTGCCAAATTTGTCTGAGTGATGACTGTGATGAATATGATGAGATCCAGAAAACCGCTTAAGGTGACCAGCAGATGCAGGCTTTTCTACTGCTATTTCCATGGGTGCAATTAGGTGAAGATGAGTAGTGCAGAGGTTTTTCTCTTTCAACATTTTTGGCTTGCTTTATCCAGGGGAGAAAGAAAATCCCTTCCTTCCCCTCTGTACCTACAATTGGCTTAGGCTTCTCACTTTACACAGGTTGTCAGGTTGATTTTGGTCAGCCTGGGGTCTTTACTTTCTCAGCGGAGCTCTGATGAGGGCTGGCCCTTGATTTCAGCTCCTCAGTGCATTAATCTGGGAAAGGAAACAAACTCACCATGAACACCTTCATAGGCATCTGTCAAAGTACACACGAAGGAGGGAATGAGAAGGGGTTGGGTAATCTGGGATGTCAAATTCACTCTTTCTAAGCTGGCACTGGTATCTGCATGTAATAAGATGACTTTTTGAGATTATTTTTGTGCCTGTGCAGAGTTCATGAAAGCAACTGGGTTTTTTCCTGGCATGGGGGCTGAAGGAAGAAGGTCCAAAGCACTGGGATCTTACAAGTCTCTGCTTTGTCTCGGCCAGTCCCCTGAAGGAATTTACTGCTCTTTAAGTTTCAGGCTTCATAGTCAGCAACCTGTAGTATTGCAAGGCAGAGAAGAGGCTCTGGTATGTGAATCCTGCCTGAAAGTATGGCCTTTTGGGAGGGAACTGAGAGAACAACTCTGTCTCCTGCCTTCCCCCTGCCACCACCATGGAAGCACTGCAGTTTGGTTAGTTGCCTGGATAAACGTCGGTGGGGAGGTTTTTTACTCAAGCATGTATTCTGGGGAAATGTAACAGCACATCCTGGAGGCTGCCTTGCTGCCTCTGGTGTCTGCAGAGGTGCTGAAGGTGCTGTCTCTGGCAGTTCCCTGCATGCGTTGCTCAGCCCTTCTGTTGTGTGTGGTCTCGTTTTGGTTTCTGCAAATTTTTGCTACAGCGTGGGCAGTTGCTGGAGCAGTGATGTTCATGCTGTTGATGAATCTGTAGAAGTTTCTTTGTTCAACTGCCTCAGTTCTTGGAATTAATCTAGGCCAAGCAGCATCTTGAAAAACAGTAACTAGAAAAATAAACTCTCCACCTGATGCTTTCCTATTAGCACAGATTCAAAGGGAAAAACAGAGCCACTTCAAAAGAGTGCAGGCATCCTGTGTGGTGAGGAGGTGTCAGCAGCTGAATCAGGCTCACAGAACATCATTTAAACAAAAATCTATGAGTACCTGCTCTGCTGGACACAACTTTGTCCCTGTACTGTGCCCATAAGGTGGGTGAGTGTTTGCAGGGAGCAGAATAAGTAATGCATGCTTATAACACATGATACCAATAGTTCCAGTTCTTGCACTGTGGCCTTACAGATACCGCCTGCAGGAACAGAATATGGTTGTCCTATTTCTGGGTAGCAGACTGATCACAGTGAAATAAGCAATTACATTATAGGGTCTGACTAAACCCATGATAATAAACACAGCTCTTCTTCCCAGGCTCGCTAGCCCTGGCATGTTAGGTCATATGAGCTGTGACATTTGTCCTAGAAATACTAGGCTTGAAACTTAAAGTAGTCATTATGATTTCCATTACAGAACCATTCAGCATTTTGCAGTCTGGGATGCATTTAATGTTACAGGCATATACTGTCCAGCAGCCAACGCCCAGGAAGCTTGCATTTAATACCAGTGAGGCAAAAAAGGGAAAAGGGACCTGGAGCCCAAGGATGCACAGTGGTTTGTCTCCGGACAGCTGACAGGTTGGGGCAGAAATGGAAATAGGCTTTAGGTCTTCTGAGTCTCAACCAGCACCTTTGCTGCCCCTCAGCTGGGGGTAAAAGTCTCTGAAATGGATGGTTTTATCACTTCTGGCTCCTGACTCAAACATAAATAGCATAACAAATTTGCATTTGAAAAACTGTATGGTATTTTTTAGTGCCGTATTGTGCACGGTGAGGACTCTGAAACTGTGCTTGAAATGCAGTTCAGATCTGCTTCAGCTGGACAGAGCACCTGTGCAGTGCACCCCCGGGACACAACCACCACGTCTGTGGTGTGGAGCTCTCCTGGAAGCACAGAACAGTCCCTGCTGACAGCGATGCTTCCTAGGAGTGAATTTCCTGGATAGCCAGGCCTGGATTTCTCTCATTTATTCTGTCTTTCTGATTGTTTACTGGGTTTTGACACCAGTGATTTGGGACAGGATGGGGCCTTTTCTGACTCTGACAGGTTTCTGTGAAGCTGGTGCATGGCGGCTGCGCGTGCGCTGGTGTGTCTGCACGGGGACAGGGAGGGCTTCCTTCTCTCCTCCTCTGTGTTCAGTAGTTTGTTTGCAAAAGCAATTTCGTAAATGTGGTTTTGTCTTCGGGGACCAGAGGGTTGGAGTTTGGAAGTTCAGTTGACATTGAGCTCCCTAAGGTGCCTGGGAGCTTAACTTGTTCAGCAGAAATTTCCAGAAGCCTACTCATGTCCCAAGACCCTTTTGCACCAAGTGCTGTACTGACACAGGCAAAGAGCTGAGCTTGTGAATACTAGTGCTGCTCATGTCTGCATTCATGGTAAGGAAACCAGGACCATCTTCTATGGCTGAAAAAGAGTGACTTTTGTGTCTTGTTCCACCTCCCTGCTTTAGGGCTCTGGTTGTTTTTCAGGAATGGCCCTTATGCAGATGAATAGAGACGCAGAAACGCAAACTCTGGCTCTGGTGTCTTGCTGAGAACTCAAAATGGATGGTAGCTTCTTTCCCTCAGTGTAATGTCTCTTTGTTCTCTCAATCCCAGGGCCATTGTGGTTTTGCTGTACCTTCCTCACCACCCCTGAGTGACCGTCCCTACTATCTTTTCTCCACCCTCTCTGCCCTCCTCGCTTCCCTTGTTTTGCCTGCACTTTTGGCTTCTTTCCTCCTGGGATGTCATGTACCCGTCTCCCTGGCTGTCCCCCCACCAGTCCCAATCACACAGACTGTCAATCCCCATCCTATTGCCACCAGGTTTGTCCTCTGCTTTCTCAATTTTTTTCTTAAATCCTCTCCTCTGCTTTGTAGCTGGTTCCTCTGTGGCTTTCAAGTACTTCCATTCTTAAACTCTTTGTTCCTGAAAGAAGAACAAATAGACTAAACAGGAGGTTTGCCAGGTCTTTGCTGTGCTCTTGATAAATTCAGTGCTTCTGTAGCTCCTCTTCTGACAGCACAGGCAGGGAGCCCAGCATCCCCCCTCCCACGCGATGAGCTCACAGGGAGCTGTCACAGTTTATTCTAAGAAATCAGCTAATGTACAGTACTCAGCAGAGGCACCCCTCCCCTGGGAGGATCAGCAGAATTAGGATGTGCAGCAAGTTATCTTGGGGATTACACAATCTTATCACCTCCTCCAGGGTGCCAGGGAGCAGTGAGCACCCTGCCTCTGAGTCACACTTCCCCCTGCACGAGGTGCGGGTTTCCTGACTCACTTCCTCCCAGGACTTGTTTCCTTTTGGCTTGTGATGTTGGTGCAGAGACCTAAAAAATGTGACAGACACAAGGGAAGGCAAGGTAGCCGTGGCCTCCAAGCCCCGGTAATGCCTGCCCCGTGCTGCTCCTCTGTTCTGGCTTCGGGTGGGAAGCCAGTGCTACTCAGCAGGCAGTGCACAAACTGGTGCTGGGGAGGCAGTAAGAGTTTTTATTTGGCTTGGTGAGACAACTAGGACCTAGCTGAACATTTTCAGTTATGTGGCTAGTTTGTATTTTTTAACTTGGAAACACCCCATCGTATATCTACAAATCAAATGCACACAAGCGATCACCCTCCTACGATGGGCAGCTTGTCCCTGTATCATCTGAGTCTGGACTGGAGAGAAGAGGTGGTGCTGGGAGCAGGCAGAGCTGCTGTGGCACAAATCCTGCTCTGGGAGCCAGCTGGTTGTTAAAAGCCGATCTTCTAGGCAATGATGGTGGGCTTTCCTTTCTGCTGGTTCTTTGAGAGGACGCACCAGCCTAAACTATCTCCAGCATCAGGGGGATGCCGTGGTAGTTGTTAGCTCTCTGCATACTTTACTGTTTTTCTTCAGGCCTCTGGCCCTGGAGTTGTAATTCTCTCTCATGATGAGATAGTCTATGATTATTTTTAAAAAATAAAAAGAAGATTCTCAGCACTTGTAGTGACAGAGAGAGCTTGGGAAATACAGCTCTCTGAAGGGTCAGCAGACTGAAGGCCAATAACCAGCCACACGCAGCCGTTCCACCCTGACACCCCTGCTACTGCTACTAACATTTCAGGCCATTGATTTGAGACCTGTGACTCCTGGGTTCAGAGTAAGCCTCGTGTCACTCACTCACCTGCTTCGGGGGAGGGAGAGGGGAGTGCTAAGTTATTGGAATAGCTGTTTCTTCAGTACCTGGAAACACTCTTTCTGACTGCATCACAGCCTAGTTCTAGAGCGTGAGCGTGCCATGTGACATAAATTAAGTTCAAGTTGCTAGTCATCCCCAGGGCTAAATTCTGTCAAGCCTTTATATTAGAGAAAGGATCTGTACGGGGCCTAAAAGGTCCTGCTTATCTCCATGGTGACCTGGCTGGCAGTGTGCGTTTCCAGGACATGTTGATAGAAAGTCAGAGCCTGGTTTGGGGTAGCACTCCCATGCAGAGCTCTAGATCAGAGTGTAGCAGCTGGCAAACTTCCTGACGTCTGCCCCCGATACCACCATGTGCGCTTTGAAGTCGATAATATAAAGTCATCCCACTGACCTGCTAGCTTGTGTCTCCTGGCTGTTAGAGAACAGGCGAAAATGAACAGGCCTTTCCCTTTTGTTTAGTGTCTTCTCTGAAAACACTAGAAGGAGCTTGAAAGAGAGTACATGTGACACCCGGTTCCTGCGTTTATTTGTGTGCTTGTGGTTTGGCTGAAAGACAGGAGAGGGAAGCGTGACTGTGTGTAGTCCACCTGGGACTCCCTCCTACCCAGCACGTGTTTTGAATGAAGATCTGCTCACACTAGTTAGCAAGTTGTCCCAGGGAACTGGACGTGGGTTAGATCTTTGGGAAGTTTGCCTTTCCGTGCGGGTCAGTAGGACGGCATGGGACAACCAGGCTCTGTTGAGATGCAGGTGACTTGCATTCTGCCTTGCAAATTAACACTTTACAAGGGATGAAACACTTTGGCCTGGGTTAAGCATATAGTTTTCTGTTACTCTGACAGCAGAGATGATAGAAAGGTCTATTTTTTCTTTTTTTTCTTTCCTTATTTCCTTTTTTTGGGGTGGTGGTTTGTTGGGGTCCCCCTGTCCCCGCCCGGTCCCACCACCACTAGCAGAAGCATAGGCTGCTTATCTTGTTAGCTACTAATAGCCAAGGAATGCTGCACCTCAGCAGTGATGCATTGTGCCTTAGCCAGGAGATAATGATTGTGTTTTTCCACTTAGTTACAGGTATACAAAGCCAGCACCAGTACTCATGCAAGAATCAGTGTCAAGTACTAGTTTGAGAGTCTTATAAGAAGGAAAGCTATCAAAGGTTCGCCAGCTTTAAGCTTTCAGAAGGAGGGGGGAAGGAGAACGTGCAGCACACCTCTGTTTGAGGAACAGGAGTAAGAGCGTTGGCCTCTGCTTTGGTGTGGGGAGATGGGTTTGGGAGTCACAGTGGCCAGGGAACAGGAGGGCCCTGTTGTGGAATATCCCACTGAGTGCCAGGTTTATTGCTGTTGAAAGGAGGGATTACAAATGTGATCAGACCTTAACTCTGAGCATGTGAGAAGACTGGCATCTCCTCTCGGAAATATGTAGCAGCTGATTACTGTGCCCATTTTTGTGTCTGTTACGTGACTGTTTTCCCATTTCTTTTTGCCCCCTCCTCGTTGACCTAGAGTATTTTGGCCATTAAATGAAAAAATCTATAGGATGTAATAGAGTGTTGAATTTATATTGAGTGACGTAATCTTACTGTGACTGCTATAACTGTATCTTAAAGGGCTTCTCCAGCAGGAGAAGCCTGACCTAACACATATAGTTCTGCTGCAGGCCCCTCTTCCTATATATTCCCACAGGATAGCTTATGTTTTGGGGCAGGCAGTTAGGTGGATGTGAGGGGCAAGGAATGGCTTGTATGTGCCCAAGTCATCGTGAGTAGCAGGGAGGAGAGGCTCCTCTGCTGACTTTGGAAAACAACCACTTTGGCTCTAGCTGTCTCAAGTTCAGAGGGGTGGAAGACTTCGTAATAGCACCTGGTCTCATTCTTCCTTCCCGCCCTGATATCCTGGAACACTGGGCATTTATCCTCTGTCTCTGAGAGGATTTGCTCCCAATATATCTGATAGTTAAAGTAGTAGTTTTACAGTCTTGTCTTACGCTTAGGGAAAGAGTCTTTGCTTGACAGCTCTTGCAATCTAAATAATGCAAAATAAAACCACAACAGATAAAACACATGGCATGAATTGAAAGAAGGGCTAGCGAGAGGACAACTTAGATGTAAAACAATGTAGGCATACTGAACTAAATTCTTGTTTTTGCTGGAATGGTTGAAATCAGTAATGTGGGGGGAGGACTTTTCTTGGGGTCTTGTCTTGAGTTTGCAGATCTGGTCAGAATAGAGCCCTTTGCCCAGTTTCTTCCATGCCTCGGTCTGTTAAACCTGCAAAAGGGGAAAGTATGTGCAGCAAACAAAAGGCAGCTTTGACGTCAAGACCTGGGACCGTTGCCCAGACACTGGGAGGTGGAGCGCAGAAAGGAATCCACAGCTAATAGGCTCTGGACTGGAGTGCACTTTGGCAGAGGGACAGCTACTACCCCTTCTTTCCAGGAATAATATTGTTTATTTCTATCTCACTCTCTCTGGCTAAAGTTACCCTAGTCAGGTTTCACTTCACCTGTCTCTACCATAAAGTCACCAGAGCCCAGGAAAAATCTAATCTGCAGACTCCCGGTTCTCCATACCTTCTTTCCTGAAGAGCTACGCTACGTATTTGTTTTGTTTCTTTACTTTGATGAGTTCACAACTGCAACTTTCTCTTACTGAAGCTTTTGCTGGTATGATTTAATAAACACATACACATGGTGTGTTTGTGTGTGGCTGCACACATGCCTGTAGATGTTCAAGTAAGCATCGCTCCCGCCTGCCTGCAGCTGTGTACATGGAACTCACGGTGTTAAGAGCAGCGGATATTTCTGGTTTGTGTAAATGGCTCTGTCCTGTGGGTGAAAGCTTTGTTCTGGGAAGTTTCAAAACATTTCAACACAATGCGGTAACAACCTGAAGTTCAGTGGATTTGTCACACAGTTTGGATTGGCTTTGGATTTGTTAAAGACGACACTATTTTTACATCAGTTTCAGGTTGCCAGCCTTTCATGGGCAAACTTCACAAACTGTTGAGTCATAGACCAAACCTTTAGTAAACTGTCCCGTATTTTCTGTTTTATTCATATTTCCTAGCTCTGCAGTTCAGGTCAGTGCGTATTTGCCCCCTGTGCACTTATGAACATTGTGCAGCCTTTGAAAGTTTAGGAGCTGAATCCCAGCCTCTGGACAGGATGGCAAAGGCACTCTCTGGTGTAGCTGTATTTGGCTGCACATGATCCGGGAGGAGATGAAGGGAACTTTATGACCAGCTTTGGAAAGCTTCGCTCAGTAAATGAAATGCAAGTTTTTCTCAGAGTCCTAAGAGTTGTAATCCCTGATCACTTGTTCTTCAGGATGGTTGTGGGGAGCGACCTGTAAATAACCATTCCCAACAGTGCACAAGGCAATACCACTACTCAGACTGTTACAGTTACAGTCTTTTTCACCAGCTCTTATTTAACCCTTCTGAGATTTAAGACCATGAAAGTGCATTACCACGCTTTCTACATATGGGTGCAGTATGAATGAGAAGTATTGAAAACAAGTCTATGAGATATTAATGGCGTAAGAATTTATAGCTCTTTTTGGTCTTAAGATGTTTGAGTTAAATTCACCCCTTTGAAACATGTGAGTTCATTTTTCCCATTCACCGTCAGTTACTCAGGATTGTCCCTGGTGAGATCTGAGCTGCTTTGCTATTTTAGCAGTCGTTTGCTTCCTCCTCCTACCTCAAATTCAAGTGTTAAAATCGTTGAGATCATCTATGTTAAAAAAAGGAAAAAAATTAAAAACTGAGTGTTCAGCAGCTCCTCAAATAGGAGCATTTAAACAGGGCTGTTTTTTCCTTCTAGTTCCTAGTACAAGCCTGTTGCTCGCATCTTACAGCATGCACTTGAGGATCTGCAAGTTTTCAAGTTTGGTTCAGAGCTGTCTCTGTTTCTCTCTGTACTTCCCTAATCTGAATTCCTCACTTCATATGTGTTGTAAGAGTTTCTTTGTGTGTCATTCTACCCAGAAGCCAGATCCTAAGAAACAGTAAAAAGCTGCTTTAAAAAAAATTAGTTTCCTCTTACAGTCCCTTGCCCCTGCTGTATGATCGGGTGGTTGGCAGATGTGTGATTCTACTCTTGTCTTGTCTGGTTTCCTGGAAGAGCCTGGCTGCTGGCTGAAGTGACAGCAGGAAGGAGGATGGGAGGGACTGCGTTGCAAAAAAGCTGGTGGCAGATGAATGTTAAAAGAGAAGATAGAGTTCCTGGATGTAGTTTAAGCTCCCCAGCCTTCCTAAGAAAGGGAGGAGAAATGAATGCAGCTTTCCAACACTGTGCTGTTCCAGCTGCCTTCTGCCCTTCCAGATAGGCACTAGCTCAATGTTTCCATGTTGAGCAACAGAGAAGATGCTCTGGTCTGGACCTAAAGCACCTTAACACTTTAGATTATACCGTGGTTTCTCACTGTGTTTTCCCCTGCATTTTAATTCGAGCTTATATTACATTCTTACTTAGAATTACTTATGTTACATTCTTACTTAGACTGTGCTGTGGAAAGAGAAGGTGCCACCCAGATATTTCTGCAGAGGAGGAAGGAAAGGTGGGGCACCGGGAGACACAGGAGAGGGCTTGAAAGATGAGCACACAGTGCTTCTGATAAACTGATTGGCAGTGAAGTAACTGGCACTGGCACACTGCCATCACTGAGTATTGATACAATTTTCTTGGATCGGGTTTTCAAGGTTTTTTTCTCCCAAGTCCTGGTCCTAGCAGCCCCACTGGTGAACTGCAGTTTGTCGCAGTAGAGGAGAGACTAGTATGGTAAATCATATGACTGCCCAGCTATGATAGTTGGAGCTGGGGGACAAAAACAGGCAAGTGGAGATTTCTGAGTATTTACAAAGGCAAATCCTGGCAATCAAAACCCTCTTTGGAAACTAGCTCTTTGGGAAATGGCTCTGCATTTTATGCTGGCTGGGCAAAAATACTTGCTAGCGATGTGTATAGAATTAAGCCCTGAGAGGTGAGCCTGTGACATGAGTGCTTTGCTGGAAAAACACAGGTGTTACCTTACTGGTGGCTGAAGGAGTTAACTGAGAAATGGGCTGTGTCTGTTTGGACAGATTTTCAGTTGCTTTTGTGCTCAAACTCTGAGAACCCAGAGCTTTAAACTAGATTTTAAGGGGAAAAGGGACAAACCCAGGATTGCTAGAGATCAGTCTGCAGGCAGCACACCAGTGTTTGAGGGACAGTGTGCTAGCAAGGTTCTTCCTTTTGACACCTCAGTGGAGGCAGGAGATAGAGATCCATGCAGCAGCAAAGGCACAAGGGTTATTGATGTGTTAGAAACCACGGAAGTGCCTGAGAATGATCGTGTAGGAATTAGGGCTTCTGCCTCACAAAAGTCGGTGGGATCAATAGCCCAACTGAGGTGCATCAACAGCAGTGCATGCAGCATGGGCAACAAACAGGAGGAGCTGGAAGCCCTTGCGCAGCAGGAAAAATATGACATAGTTGCCATCACAGAAACTTGGGATGGCTCACACAACAGGAGTGCTGCAATGGATGGCTATAAACTCTTCGGAAGAGACAGGCAAAGAACAAGAGGTGGTGCGGTAGCCCTGTGTGTTAGGGAGTGTTTTGATTGTCTAGAGCTTAATGATGGTTAATAGGGTTGGGTGCTTATGGGTTAGAATCAGGGGGAAGGCCACCAAGGCAGATATCATGGTGGGAGTCTGTTACAGACCACCTAACCAGGATGAAGAGAAAATATTCTATAAGCAGCTGGGAAAAGTCTCACAATTGCTAGCCCTTGCTCTGGTGGGGGACTTCAACTTACCAGACGTCTGCTGGAAATACACTACAGCAGAGAGGAGATGGTTGAGGAGATTCCTGGAGCATGTGGAAGATAACTTCCTGACACAGCTGGTGAGGGAGCTGGCTAGGGAAGGCACCGCTGGACCTGTTGTTAGTGAGCAGAGAAGGACTGGTGGGTGATGTGATGGTTGGAGGCAGCCTCGGGCACAGCAATTGTGCAACGATGGAGTTTTCTGTTCTCAGAGAAGTAGGGAGGGGGGTGAGCAGAACTACCACCTTGGACTTCTGGAGGGCCAGCTTTGGCCTGTTCAGGAGCCTGGTTGATAGAGTCCCCTGGGAGGCAGTCCCGAAGGGCCAAAGGGTCCAGGAAGGCTGGACATTCTTCAGGAAGGAAATCTTAAAGCTGCAGGATCAGGCTGTCCCTATGTGCCAAAAGACAAGCTGGTGGGAAAGAAGACCAGCCGGGCTGAACAGTGAGCTTTGGCTGGAACTCAGGAAAAAAGGGAGAACTTATGACCTTTGGAAGAAGGGGCAGGCAACTCAGGAGGGCTACAAGGATGTTGTGAGGTTGTGCAGGGAGAAAATTAGAAGGGCCAAAGCCCGAGTAGAACTTAATCTGGCTACTGATGTTAAAGACAAGAAAAAGTGTTTCTATGAATACTTTAGCAACAGAAGGAGGGCTAAGGAGAATCTCCATCCTTTGTTGAATGCAGAGGGGAAACAGTGGCTAGGCTGAGGAAGAGGCTGGGATACTTAATGCTGTCTTTGCCTCAGTCTGTAACAGTAAGATCAGTTATTCTCTGGGTACCCAGCCCCCTGAGCTGGGATGCAGGGACGGGGAGCAGACTGAAGCCCCCATAATCCAAGGGGAAGTGGTCAAGTGACCTGTTGCACCACTTAGACACACACAAGTCTATGGGGCCAGATGGGATCCACCTAAGGGTACAGACGGAGCTGGCAGAAGTGCTCACGGAGCCCCTTCCAGCCATCTGCTAGCAGTCGTGGCTAACCAGGGAGGTCCCCAGTGGCTGGAAGTCAGCAAATGTGACGCTCACCTGCAGGAAGGGCCGGGAGGAGGATCCAGGGAACTATAGGCCTGGCAGCCCCACCTCAGTGCCGGGGGAGGGGATGGAGCAGATCACACCACGGGGCATGTGCAGGGCAGCCAGGGGATCAGGCCCAGCCAGCGTGGGGTTATGACAGGCAGGTCCTGCTTGACGAACCCAATCTCCTTCTACGACCAGGTGATCTGCTTAGAGGATGGGGAAAAGGCTGTGGGTGTTGCCTACCCAGACTCTAGTAAAGCCTTTGACACCAGCTCCCACAGCGTTCTCCTGGAGAAACTGGCTGCTCCTGGCGTGGATGGGTACGCTGCTCACTGGGTGAGAAGCTGGCTGGCTGGCCCAGCCCAAGAGCGGTGGGGAATGGAGCAACATCCTGCTGGCGGCCGCGCACCAGCGGCGTTCCCCAGGGCTCCGTGTGGGGCCAGCTCTGCCTCGTACCTTCATCGGCCATCTGGACGAGGGGATCGAGCGCAGCCCCGGTACGTAGGGTACTGGTACAGCTTGTGGGGGAGTGTGGGTGCGCTTGAGGGGCAGGAAGGCTCTGCGGAGGGATCTGGACAGGCTGGACCGATGGGCTGAAGCCAACCGCGTGAGGCTGAACAAGGCTCAGCGGTGGGTGCTGCAGCTGGGTCACAACAACCCCCCGCAGTGCCGCAGGCTCGGGCAGGGGGCTGGGAAGCTGCCTGGCAGGAAAGGGTCTGGGGGTGCTGGTTGATGGCCGGCTGAACACGAGCCGGCACTGTGCCCAGGTGGCCAGGGAGGCCAACAGCATCCTGGCGGGTATCTGAAACAGTGTGGCCAGCAGGACGAGGGCAGTGACCATCCCCCTGCGCTCGGCACTGGTGCGCCCGCACCGCAAATCCAGTGTTCAGTTTTGGGCCCCTCACTGCAAGACAGACACTGAGGGGCTGGAGCGTGTCCAGAGACGAGCAACGGAGCTGGGGAAGGGGCTGGGGCACAAGTCCTGTGAGGAGCAGCTGAGGGAACGGGGGGTGTTCAGCTGGGAGAGGAGGGGGCTCAGGGGGGACCTTATCTCTCCCTGCAACGACCTGACAGGGGCTGTGGGCAGTGAGGGGTCGGTCTCTTCTCCCAGGCAACAGGACAAGAGGAAATGGCGTTAAAACACACCACAGGAGGTTTAGATTGAATGTTAAGAAAATTTTCTTTACTGAAAGGATTGTCAAGCACTGGAACAGGCTGCCCAGGGAAGTGGTTGAGCCACCATCCATGGAGGTGTTTAAAAGACATGGAAATGAGGGACATGGCTTAATGGTAGACTTGGCAGTGCTGGGTTACCAGTTGGACATAATGGTCTTAAAGGTCTTTTCCAACCTGAACAATTCTGTTACTCTCTGATTCTAAATAGGGAGGGGCATGGAGAACAGCAAGAAAGGGAAAGATGCTTTTTGTTGGTTTTGGGCCAAGTGGTGGTATGAGGTCAGGCAGATGACTGACTGCATTTGCAGTGGCTGTTCCTTTTAGTTTGGAACATGGTTGTGCGTTTGTGTTGGGACCAGAAGAAAACAGGGGTAAATAAAAGGGAAAGAAGCAATATTGGACGTCCCCTGTGGAAAATGGGGGAGGGAATGTGTGAAGTCTAGAAATCAACTGAGGAGCTACTTTATTATAACAAAAAAGGTGTGGAAACAATGGAGGGAGTAAAAAGGGTGAAAACAGCAACTGCTGTGAAAGAAGAGACTGAGCGGAATATGGCCTGAATGAAACAGGGGGAAAGAAAACAGCGAAAATGTGTGAATCAGTATGGTTTTTACATTTGGTTCTGTATTTTATTGAATTTCCATGGCACCAGCTAACGGCGGACTGTTTACTCCTTTCTGTGCATTACATTGTGTGTGAATGTGTGCAAGCCCTTTGTAAACTGTTGGGTGTACAGTACACCCTGGGTTGCTTTGACCTCAGTGAACATTCACAGCATCTTGCTGTCCTTGGCAGGGCTACGGAGGGCTGGTCAGGATGCCAGGAGCTCCATCCTCTGTGCTGGGGCCAAATCCTGCTCTGGCTTATCAGGAATTTAGGGGGTAGTTCCTAAAGCCTATTGCAGACCTGCTCTTCTCTCCTAGATGCTTGCTTTCTTACACCTCCATCACATGGAACATAGTGTAAGAGGCAGGTGTGTCTGATACTGTAGCAATAATGAACAAGTTTAATCACCATCTTGAGGGTTAGATATTATTTATAGTTTATGCAGTTAGGCCTTGATGGCTGCAGAAACAGTACGTCCAGAACGAAGAAGAAAGGAACATCTTGTTCAGCTTATCAGCCATTGTCTGAGAAAAGGTGGAAGCTTTGTGGTCCTGTAGTGGGCAAGACAAAGCAGCAGCACAATTAAAGTTGTGGAGAAGGAATTAAGGACAATCATTTCTCAGACTGGAGTATGGCTACATGGGCAAATTGGCAGCAGTGATGGTACACTCTGTATTAAGAGGTCAGTACATGAAGGAAGGGTTATGTAGTTCGTGCAGTTTTGCATCGCCTGGAGGGTGGAATCACATCTGGTTTGTTTTTCTTATATTTTGCTGCAGGGATTCAAAAATTCACTGTTTTGACTAGCAGAATTTGAGTGATGAGTGACGACAAAAAAAAGCTGGTTTTCTAAACAGAAAGAAAAAATGGTTTTCTTGCATCTTTCATCTCTCATATCAGTAAAATGACCTAACCTGCTTTGCCTGAGCAAGAGTTAATTTAGCCTGGAATTTAACAGGAGGAGCTAAATTAGGAAGGAGTGGATGTAGCTCAGTATGTAGGTGGGAGGAGAAAGAGCATCACATCACCTGTCAGCTCCCACCCAAGGCATTAAAAGACTCAGAGAAACTGTTTGCAACTCATCACCTAAAGTAGTGGTTGTCAACACTTTCAACATGACTAACTCAAAACTTTCCATCAGAAAGTCCTCCTGACAGTAGGCTTCCTCCAATTAGTCGTCTTTCATGGATGTCAGCAGTAATCCATGGAAAACCCCCAAGTTCTCAGGATGCAGCTTGAAAACCACTGGTGTAAGACAACTTGATGATGCCTCTGGTGAACTCTGGTGTCTGGTGTGTATTTTATCATGTCTTTTCTTCCTTTTCTGTATCAGAAAGGGGCTTGGATCTGAGGGAAGCTGAACTCTGTATTCCCGTGTGGTCACTGCAGTCATTGTGCTGCTGGGTCAAAACCAGTGCACGTTTGTCCAGGGTCAGTGTTGGTGCAACTTCAGCATCAGCTCACGTTGTTCCCCATGTGGTGTGTTCTGATTTCTGGAGGTGTCTCAGGAGCATGGATTTTTGCCAGTCGTTCTCCACTTGGGTAGGGAGAGATGGTTTCATTTGCAGTTGTTCTTTCTGGAAAAGTGAGACACAGTTCTGGACCAGTGTCAGGCTCCCAGTCCTCTTGATTTCTGACTATTTCTGTGGCCACTACAAACTGAAAAAGGACTATCACCAAATAGACCATGGAGTTGGGGGATGTGGAGAGTAGGACAAAACGCCTTTTGGATAGTGTGTGTGCCTGATGGCCTGTTTTCACAAACTACATGAAGTCCCAAGTTGAGTTTTCCAGATAAAGGAAGCTGATAAGCCATGCCAGTGGTCTTTTGGGTCCCATGGAAAGGGTGGTGTTGCACCTGACTTGCTAACTGCAGCTTCTGCCCACGTATTTAGACTGGTATGTGAACACAGTAGCCCCAGGTATGTGATTGGTAATAACGGTACTGATTGCTTAGAATTCTTCCACACAAATCAGTGTGAATAACTCCCTGGATGTGCCTGACTTGTCTGAGATCGGTCACTCAGGAGGATCGGCAATGTGTTCTGGGAACACTGTAAAGTCTAGATCTTGATGTTTGCTTCTCTTTCCTCATGTATAATAAATCTTTGAAAAGCTGTTGAGAAGGATGTGGAATGAGACTGAAAGCCTTCCCTCTTTCAAAAGCCCCCCCTAATATATGTAAACAGCAGTAAATATTTTTTCATTGCAACCGTCACGCTTTGGTTTAAGATCCCAAAGGTGAAAGTCCACAGTAAACTTTCTGTGTTACCCAAATACTTATTTGACCTTACGAAAATCAAATAAACACACTGTATTGTGACCTTGGGGACAGGCCAGGAAAAACTCTGTAAATGGAGCAATATAATCACCTTTCATTGCAGCGCAGATGATTGAAGGAAAAACCTGGGCTGTCAGAGCAGGAAAACCCATTTAGTTTATTTACTTTCTTTCAGCTTCTAGTTTTTATCGACTGTGTTCTGGGGTTTTCTGGCTGTTATTCTTCAGCCAGGTGCTCAGAGAGCTTCCTTCTGAAAACCCCAAGCCTGCGTACAGCTAAGTGCTGTGCTGGGCAGTAGCTGGACTGCGGGCCAAATTCTTCCTCCATCATCTTGGCACAGTTTTCTCGAAGCAAGAGAAACTGTGTGTGATTAGCTAAGAAAAGAATTTGGTTCCAGACATGTCTGGCTCACGCTGTAGACATCTATTCCCTAGAAATAAACTTTATAGCTAGGTGTGTGATGGGCTGTACACACAGCTGCTTGGAGGGGAGGTAGGAGCCGAGGTGGCTCTGTGTGAGTGCTTGGGATAGCCATGACATAGAAAATCTGTTAGATAAAACGAGCACTGTCAGAAGCACAATGACATGACTGCAGCAGCACACAGCCTTTGTACCCAGCCGCCATTCAGGGGGCTGTAGAGATGTAGCACAGATGTCCTGTGTTAGGCTCAGCCTAGCTTAAACCACCCTCCTGTGGCAAATTTCCTTCTTAGTGGTACGTGTTACTGCTGATGTTTCCCGGTATAACGCAGGCTGACACTCGGAAAGGAGTTGTGGCGTGATACGCAGGCATGGCTGCCACCTCTTGCAGAATCATTTTCAAATCCAGGAGCTGGAATTACTGAAAGCAAACGGGAGATACAGCAGGAGTGGGGAGGCAGTGCCAGGGAGGCGAGCTGGGGGAGAGGTGGGAGCTGCCACTGCCAGTGCAGGCAGGCTGCTGCTAGGCTCGTCCCCACACTTAAAAAGAAGGTAAAAATAATCCTCCTGGGACTCACATGAAAAAGGAGAGGGGAATGTCTGGAGAGCTGAAGAGTCTGCGCAACATGGCCTCTTTCCCATCATCCGTCCTCCCCCTCCTCCACCCTCTCCCCGCCGTGCCCCTCACCCCAGGGGTGAGCGAAGGCCCGGCAGTTCTAGGAAGAGCTCAAGCCGAGTCAGCAGCCGCCAGTTCCTGGAACTGCAGCCTGGGCCCACGGGACGCTTCAGGGAATTCTCGCTGCCATTCCAAGGATGGCAAAGAGCTCGTCCAGTGACCTGGGGCTCCCCGGCGGCAGGGGGCAAAAGTTTGGAGTCACGCCATGGGACTGGGAAGATTACCAGAGCCACGAGGGCCTGCTCAGAGCTCTACTACAGTGAGTTGTTTGGCTCCTCGGGGGAGAGAGAGAAAGAATTTGCTACACAGGAGATACCAGTAGCGACCACAGGAATTTAGAAAAAGGATATGGAGCTAAAAGGTCAAAATTTCCCGCCATCAGTCATCATCTCCTTGGTAGGGGCTGGAGAGGCTGCCAGAAGCTCAGAGATTTCAAGACCCTGAAACCTCCCACAACCACATGACCTTGAATAAATGGAACAAGAAGCAGCAAATCAAGGTTGAGCCTGGCGTGTGCTGCTGTCCCACACTTTCTGCTTCCCAGTGCTGTGGCTCTCATCAGTCGTTTGCCTGTTCAGGTTCAGTCCCACTGCATGTTCCCTCCTTCCAAAGCAGGAGACAATGGGAGCTTTTTTCCCAAGCCCTGTAGACCTTCTAAGGAAAACAGTCAGCATGACACTGACAAATTAATGTTATTCTTACTACCCATTTACAAGATAAAATTATTTCACATGCTGCTGGCAGCCTGGGGGGAGTGAATTACTCCCAGTGCTGGACTTTAAATACGTCTGCTACATGCAGTTACTGAGTTGCTCTGGGTCGACTTCAAATTATCAGAGATTTGAGTGGAGGAAGTGTTGAAGTTGGATACTGGCTTCCAAGATACTTCTATAAGTCACTGTAGCAAAGCTGCAGGCAGCAGGTAGCGCCTGCTTTTTCTGGTTTTGTTACCAGATGTTACTGATGGAAGGGTTGCTTTTCTGGAAAAGGTGGGCTAACTACTGCGAGTTGTTCAAAGAGAGGAGGCAAGGAGTTACATTTTCTGGCTTTCTCCTGGGCCAGGCCAGATGGGTCCCTCAGGCCTTGACGTCGTCAGTGCCATGAATTTTATTGGGACTTTATCATTCTGCACACGATTTTGATTCTAGTTCTGCTTTTTTAAAAGTCCTGTGAACTCTGTTCCAACTCTGAGTTTTGCTGTTCTTTTTTGACTCCAGCTGATAACCACAGCTCTGCCACGTTGTGCTCTGGCCAGCAAAGGTGTTGTCTTCAGATGTTGTTCATTCAACGCCATCAGCTTTCCCCTAGACATCATAGCAGATTTTCTTTGCTTTTACATTTAATGCCTTTCTATGGTATCAGTCAGCCCACAGACCTCTTTCTTCCCATACGTTTATTATGATTCTGCTTCCAGTATTTGATCAGACTTTCTGATGCTGCTTTGAGCCTTTCTTCTTCTCCATTTCTTGTTTTTTTTCCTGTGTATTTTTCCACCGTGGAGAAACTTTCATAAAATGAGAGCTACCAAAATCTTTTCGGCTTGCATCTGCCCTTGGTTTGGGAAGAAGCATATGCTCATGTTTCGGGGGGAGGCAGCTGTTCTTGCTCTTCATGTAAAAGACTTTAATGGATTCCGAGGATTATGCTGCTGGAGTAGCTTTTTCATCAAAGCCATAGCAACTTCCTTGTTGCCTTTCATTTTCTTATTATATTAGATGTATTTGGGTTCTGTGAACAACTAATTAAAATGCAGAAGAGTAGCTCTTTATTAAGGTTTTATTAACATTTAATTTGCTTTTTAGTTTTTGGTAGGAGATCAAAAGGCTTAGCTCTTTCCTAGAAAGATAACCGAAGGGTTGCAGTGCTGTGCTAGGCTGATCTCCCTCTCGTAACTATGTGGAAGATGCGGGCAGAGACCCCTGCTGCCGGGGGTGCGTGGAAGAAAGGTGCAGTGGGGGCTGTGCATGGCGGCCAAACCAGAACATGGGACTTGCCCGGTGCCATGGGTAGGAGCAGCTCTGCAAGCTTCCCCCAGGGAGCGTTCTTCCTGCCCATGGTGCGGAGGGCATCCTGCACGCTTCTGGCTCACCTGGAAGCATTGAAATCCTGAATTCAGGAGAGTCCACCCTCCTTCAGCCCATCTCCCTGAACGTGATGCTTCCTCCCTGTTGAGCTTTCATACCACAAGGGTGAATGCTTAGTGAAGGGTGATTCCTTGTCATGGCTTCTTCATGGTCTCCTGAGGTTTTGCTGGTGCGTAGTCGATGCAGGCTCTGATGAATGGGAATGCACACACTTAGCAGCTGTCTTTCAAAGACTGTCCGTAGACTCTTCATCAGGAATCTTCCTTTTTCTCCTAACAGGTTCAGTTTCTTTTTAGTTACCTTTCTGTGCAAAGGCCTTTTGAGGGACTGGGAGAGCAATATATTCAGGTCCTTTGTAGGTGCTGTGCTTTAATGGAATTATTGCCAGGCCTTTTAGCGTGTCTTCGCTGTGCTTGAAAGTAGCTAGAACAGTGTAAGTAGTTTTTTCTTTCCTGTCTCAGTTTTTCCCTCCTTCACCAAATATTCTCCTCTGGGATGCAGGCACATGTTTAAAATACACAGGACTCCTGCTTGGTTTTGTGACTTGTTGCTTTGCTGCAGCAAAGAGACAGGATGGAGCTGAGGGAAGCCATGAAATTCTATACCAAGTTAATAAAAAAAAAAAAATATCTGTATTGCTTCTCTCTCTTTCCATTGCTGCAACCGGCATAAGTAGGTGCAGGTGCCATATGCCATTATTCACTCAGGTATATGCAGTTTCAGCAGCTAATACTTACATGGATAGAACCTGCGTTTCAGATGTTACTTGCTGTCAAGATAGGGGGTTTTGTCATGATACAAACTTCTTGGTGCCACCACAGATCAGTGGTAGAGTAGTAGGGCAATTATCATTTTAGTTTGTGAAGTCTTGAGTGATTTTTTGATCGATCCATTGTTGCGTTTTCTATTTACTTCCATCTAGGAAAGGTAGGTTTGAAGTTTGCCCATAACTTGTTTATTACATATGTATCCAAAAGGTGAAACAACTCTCAGCTTTTCTGTCTGTTAGCTTTGAAACAAGCTGCACAGTGATTCCTCAAAGTAGCTATCAATGAGTTAACTTTTTATGAATTTGTTACCTAATCTGAAGGGTAAAGATGGTGTTCAGCTTCAGTTTCATAGGAAACCTATGGGAAACTGGTGTCCTAAAGCAAACAGATCCTACCCCTCCCTAAACATACAGATATTTTGCTGTAGAAGTTCCTTTGTCCTGTCAGAGAAACCCCTTCTCTTCCAGACAGTAACTGCATAGTTATTCTTGCCTGAGCAAGTTTCCTTGCAAGCGATGAGCAATGCCTGGGACTGAGAATCCAAGCGTGGCTGTGTCCTCTGCAATGTGGACTGGCTGTCCGCGGCACTTTGGCTAACTGAATTGTGCCACATGCTGTTTTGGCTCCTGGAGTAAAGCAGCTTTTGCCCTTCCCTCTCTTGGGTGTTCTCTGTGCCACATTGTCATGCCAAGAGTTGCGGCGGAAAATCCTGCTTGCTGGACTCCATGGAACCTGCAGACTAGCAGCAGGGGCTGGCACAGGAGGGAGTTTGGAACAGCTTGAAAAAAGTGGGAATAGTTGCAGCATAATGTTTACAGACTGTATGGTCTCTTTGTGGTGACCCAAGAAGGGTGCAGAAGACATGAGACTCCCTGTTTCGTGAGCTGTGGGTGACGTCTGTCCAATCTGAGATTAGCGCCATCATTGGAAGAGCTTTTCCCTATGAACTGGCTCTCCAGTGGGGTCTGGGGAAAACCTGTGCAGATTTCTTGCTCAGCAGTGGGTGGGAAGGTTCCAAAATTATTCACACCACCATAGGGTTCCAACATGATCTGGTGCCAATGTATTAATTCTCTCCTGATACTGTGTATCTCTCTGTATTTGTTTGCCTACTCATTTGTTACTTTATTCTCCTGTTGCTTGAGTCTATCTGATAGAAGGTTGGAGGGAACAGAAGCAGGTGAAAGGTTTGGGGCAACACAATATCCTGGAGTAACACGTTAGCAGTTGTCTTCATTGGAGCTTCTCAGTCCAAAGGGGGTGTTTAAGCAGCTTGAAGGCTGTGCAAAGCATCTGTGATAACAGTAAATACCATGCAGAGGCCAAACCTGAGCTGTCACAGCCCTCACTAACCCCACAGCTGGAAATACTGGGCCTCTAAAACTGCCCAGATGCAAACAGAATGTGCTTGCCTGGTTTGCACCCTACCAGCAATGACTCATTTTGGCAGGAGGGACCTACTGGTGCTCAGCAACATAGCTCTGCTGCCTGCAGACCAGAGCAGGAGAGCACACGCAGTGCAGTGCAGTCTGCTGCCTGTGCAGCTGGATAATCTGCTGCAGTGAGGACATCTGCACTGAGCTCTCCTTGCCTGCTCCTAGGTCTTCCTGGGGAGAGCAACCACATCTGCTGCCATTTGTGGTGTTTTCTGCCTAGAAATACTAGGAATTTGTTTTCTAGCTGGGACTGCTGGAGGAATTTAAATAGAATTCATTATTCTGGCAGCTGCACAAGCCTTTGTTGAATTACGTCCCACAAATAGAAGGTATCAGGGAGACACTGAAGAAGATGTCTCAACCCTGTTCATCCTTCAACCTGATGATTATATTATCTGCCTTTCAGCTGTGCCTGGGCCCTTCACCTTGCACAGGATTGGAGACCCTCTGTTCAGATGACAGATAGGTACATTTAGAGTCAGAGTGTCCAAGACAACATAATATAAAAAAATGAGCAATAATTTTGTGTCCTGTCCAGCCTACATTTATGGATAATGTGTTTCACCTCCCTAAATTCCTTGTGAACACTTCCTGGCTTCCAGTTCCAAACTGTAGTTTGGAGGTGCTGCCTCGTAATGAATTGCTGTCTTTTTGTGGGATAGGGATGTATGGAGTGATTATTATATATCCTTTAGTGACTTGTGCATCAATATGTGGATTAAAGATTAATTCTAGTCATGATAAAATTACGCCTGTGCTGAAGTGGGCACATTTTCATAAACCCTTTAGAAAACCTCAGATGAAAAATCTGTAGGAAGCCAATTGCTATAAATAACTGTGTTATGTTGCTATATTTCTATTTATCTTGCCATTGAAGTGAGAGCTATGGTGTGTATGAGGCTTCAAAGCTTGTTTCCTATCTGCTCCATCTTTGCTTCCATACCTGTGACCTATAGCAGTGAGCAACCTATTCTCTTTTTAAAGTCTGGAGAAGTGTTTGCATACTACAAGTCCTGCTGCAGAGATGCTGGAACGGGAGCTACTCTGAGCTTTTGTGTCTGTTCAGTACATGGCCACGGTGATACCAGCTTGGGTTCCAAGAGCAGCATAGCTCTGTGGGACCTGGTGTCCCCAGGCTTGTAAAACCATGGCTGGTGCGTGATGAGTGCCTTCCTGTTCAGCCCCATGTGTGCTCTGGTCCCTTCAGGAGTAGCCTTCCACTTCTGAGTGGGATGGTAAAGAGCATAGGTGGGACTGACAGGAATCATCTTGTATATCCAAGGGGTATATTCCCTCACAGTTTTTAGGTAATCAAAGTATGACTCTCCCAGCCTTGCAGTGCTCGATGTATTTGTAACGTTGGGATTAATCTCAGAACCTTGGGGCAGCAGGAAGGCAGGCTGCTTTACGAGTTACTACAGTACAGAGAGGGCAACTGGAACTCTACAAATACAGAGTGTGCTCAGTGTCCTTGGCCTTACTTTCACCACTTCAGTGTGCTAATCACTGCGAATGGGTTTGTGTAGTGAACAGCAATTCCTGTCACATGGTGAATTCTGAGTCATCTTTTGCCCCACAGCTCACACTGAAAAGTGTGTGTAAAACTGTCATTTTAGCACTTCTCCAGGCATTGATCCTGGAACTGAGACACCCCTTCAACAAAGTGTAAGGTGCAGGCCAGGTGTGGGTCTTATGTCCCTTCCAGACCCCAAGGAAAGCTCATCATTAGCTTTTTGTGCTTCCCTAAACAGTATTTCCAGCTGATCCTGTGCCTAGTGTCTTGCCCTCTGGGTTTTCTGTGTTTCGTAGAATTTGCCTGTAGAGCAAAGCAGTGGGTGTTGGTTGGTTTGCTGTTGGGTTTTTTGGGTTTTTTTTTTTTGTTTTTCTTTTTAATAAGACATGTTCAATTAGCTTCTTTAGAAAAACATCAGTCGGTGCTCTGATTGGGTGTCTGGCAGAGGAGGGACTGCTGTCAGCATGTCTGAGTTCCTGGAAGAGCTGAAGTGCAGTGAAAATGACCCCAGGGAGCAATGGGCTTTCCACAGAAACCTGACAGTCTGGAGGCGGGCTGACTGAGACTGGATGGTGTTAAGAACTCATTTAGTTTCTTTTCTGCAGCCTGACAGGGAAAAGCAAGGAGTGACAGTGCTGCACACAGCTTCAGTTGCATCCTTCAGCAGTAGGGGCTTAATGCTTCCTGCAGCATCATGCACAGTAATGGCACTGGGCCATCCTTCTGTGGTCTCTCTGTGTGCCGCAGGGCACCCTGTGGGTACTGTCAGCATCCTTCTCATTTCTGGAGACCAAAAAGTTCAGCAGATAACTTGTCTGTTCCTTGTTTAGACTATCAGTTTTTAATTCTAGGTCATATTCCCATTTGTGTGATGTTTTCCTTCACCTTTCACTATTGTACTTGCACTGTACTTGCCTCTCTGCTTCTAAAGAAACAAACATGAATTGCAAATTCCATAGCTGTGCTTTGGTCTTTTCCTTGGCTTGTACCTTTGGGCTGATCTGGTGGTACGGCCTGTTCTCATCTTTTTGTATCATTGTCATCCCACAGATGTACTGGTGTTTACAGAGTTGCTTCAAGCTTGTACCTTTTTTTTATCTGGACCAAATGCCTTTTGCCTTTTTTGAGGGTATTCAAGGAAGAAGGAAAAAATAGCACCTCAGTCCTTACAGCAGAGGCCTAAGGGAATTCACATGAAATGAAAAATCTGCCTCTGTTACAATCTGGAAATAAGATAGGAGTGGAACAGAAAGATCTGGAAGTTGCTTTCCGCCCCAGCTTGCTTGCCTTTGAATGCAGAGAGCAGTGTCCTCTGGGTGCAGCCCAAGGTGTGAGCAAGCAGAAGAAGGTGCTCCTGCTTTGGTGCTGTCAGGCTGAAGCTGCTGTATAGGAAAATGCATGTGCCTGGTTTGCATGAGAGCAGTCTCGATGGCTGCGTGTTGCACAGCAGCAAACCTTTGGAGCCTATGGCTGCAACTGCCTTGAGTTCAGGAGTTTGTCTTTATCAAGAAGTCAGAGAGAACTAAGCCAGTGAATGGATTTATAGTGTGCTTGCTGCTCTCTGTGTATTCGCAGTGTCTTCCAAGAGGTCTATTTTATGTAACGTAGTAACTCACTGAAATGATTTAATTACCTTGTGTTTGAAACTGTGACCAGAACTGTGGGGTGCTTAGGGTACCCTGGCATGCAGGGTTATACTGTCCTCCTGCAAGTTCTGCCAGGCTCTGAGCATGACAAACTGTTGCTCTGAAAAGTAACCTGCTCAGGATTTTTTCCCACTCCTGTAGTGTATGTAGGGTGAGCATCATCTCAGACTGCAGGCTCCACTGGCACCGAGATCTAAATTGTTTCCTTGCCTGCAGAGGGGGTTCTTCAAAGTTTAAGTAGAAGAAAGAGGCATGCTGCTATTGTTGTTATGCTTGGTCTATGGATGGATCCTCCTCAACCAGCAGCAAATATAATGCTGCTTCTTGGCCAAGTCAGAAACGGCCCCGCTTTCGTTTCCCACCCTCGGATGCATGAGCAGGCCAGTAATGTGAGTTTGCCCCTCCATTCCCACATCAAAGCCTTCTCTTAGGCTGTCTGCAGCCACTGCTGCATGTAGCGGGAGTGACTGCCCTTTCACACACACCTCCAGAGCCTTGAGTGGCTTACCTGGGAGCTTTACATTTACCACAATATTGGAGGAAAATTGAGTCCAAAGTATTGTGCATAGGTTACAAACTATTAGTGCACCATACGGAGGAGGCAAAAAGTACTTTTCCAAGCAGGGGAGGTTTTGAGCACAATTTAAAAATCATCTTCCCAAGCTCCTTTTGTCCACTTTGGAGACTCAAAAAAATAAGTGTACACATAACAAAAGTACTTGACATTTAACAGCACAGGGAAATTAAACTAATCAGATGTGGTGTATGAAGACAGCAGGAGGGAAATGCTCTTTTGTGGTTGGTTTCTTTCCAAGCAAATCATCTTAGTCATCTCTCTCAAGCAAACACAGGGTGGAATAGGTGTTTGTCATAAGAAGGGTGTAGCTAGATGTAATTAGTTACAGAATCCAACTTTCCATGAAAAGCTCATTAGCTGACGTGAGGAGTCAGACCTGTTCAGGTGCTCTGACGTTACATGGCTCCTGCTCGATCAGACTGAGCTTCAGAGCAACTGCGATTCATCGCCACCCGCAGCCAGCTACCCACCACGGTGATGGGGAAAGGGTGGGCTGTTCCTAGCACTCCGGCCAGCCAAGCGCTTGTGTGTGTGCAGGAGCAATAAAAATACAGGGTATGAGCTGTCAGATGAGGGGTCAAGTTGGGGTGTTTTCCGTTTGAGAGGGAGAGGACCAAGTGAAGACCTTGTATGATTAGGAGCCCAAGAGACAGCTTTACTTCTCGAGCTTGTAAAGCCAGGCTTAGAAACGTGGGTTTCTTCTCTGCGCGGGACTATGCGGTTGATTGCCCTAGGGACAAGAGAAAAGATTTAGTGAAGTCACTTGTGCTTTCCTTTGTCGTCCTACCAATCTGATGGACTTGTGTCTTCACTGGCAGCGTTGGAAAAAGGGAGCTTGGGCCACTTACAAATCATTCTCGTTCAGATTTGAGGCAGTGTTGCAGAGGGCTAGAGAAGTCACCTTTGTACAGAGTAGCTTTGGGCCCGACTTACTTTTTGTTAAGGTTACTTGTATCAGTTTGACCTCAGCAGAGGCGGCAGAGCAGAGAACCAACCCCCCTGCACGCTGGCCATAATCATTTCTCCAGAATTGTTTTTGAGGTTGTTTTTAAGTTGCGCTGCAGGAGACTCTTCAAGCTTGGGTAGAGCCGTGTTGGTTCTGGTGACTGGCTCCTTGCCCACTGTTGGAAAGGGCATTCCCGCTGTGGTGGCTCCCAGCCGGGCGCGTGGCCCGGAGCTCTGCAGGAGGATCTGGGCTTTAGGTCAGAGTGGGAAGCCTGGGGAACCTGAGTGCTGTTTGCCCCCTGCGCCCCGCACCCCAGAGACCTCCCCGGGCCACCCGCGGGCAGCCCTGGTCTCTGCGTGTAAATCCACGGACCACACAGGAAGCGTTGATGTAGTCCTCTGTCATCCCCGGGGACAAAGGAGTGATTTGAACACAACCTCTGAGACTGGGTTGTTCAAAGGATTTTCAGTAACGTGCACAGAATTAATTTTAGCTTAAGACAGCAGTAGGAACTGTCTGATAGCTGGAATAACTGGGTTTAAGTGAACACAGCGATGGTTGGTCTGTTTTGAATTCGACAGTGAAGAAATGACCTACTTTCTGCAGAGAGAGCTGTCATTTTAAAGCAGATGTTAAATTGTTACTTGGTAACTGTGTAGGGCCTGAAGTACCTTTAATAGTCCCCCTTTGTCCCCACTGCTGCATGTTGTAGCTGCCTTTGTGTGCCTCAGGGTCAGGCTGGTCACCACTGATAATTCTGTATCACTCAGACATTTCCTGATTATGTGGTAGCAGATCACCAGTACAGGGAAAGGAAAGGAGGAGTGACATGAAAACTCTGTCATCCAGGCACTTCCGTCAAGCGCCGTGTAGGTGTGCATTCAGTCCTTGGGTCCTCGCCCTTTCCGTTCCTGCTCCCCACTGGAGGCCATGGAGGCAACACACAAAGACCCAACATCTTCCCACCTCAGAGGAACAAAAGAGGAAACTTCCTTCATCTGCCAGTTTTCCTTATGTTCCCTGAACATGCACATTGTTCAACTGGGGAAGGAGGAGTAAAAGAAGAAGAAAAAAAGTTGCTGGGGCTCATAGATTTAAACAATCAAATTAAAAAAAAACCCCAAATCCAGAGACACGTCTATGCAGATTATTGATGTCTTTGCCATTTCACTATAATGATTCCATTGCTTTAACTATTTATAGGTTTGCTAGTGCCACCATCCTTTTCCTTGTTGCTGTTAGAAAGTATCACAGCCATGATTCCTTCAGGATAGGAGGCAATTTTAAAAGTTTGTGTCCATGGGGTAAGACTGTAGAACACATTTCATGTTGATTTTTATCAGAATCATCTCAAGCATACATACTGATCTCAAGGTTTAGAAACTGGGGCTGGGAGATGAAGCTGAAGAGAGCGTATGTGAACAATATTTGATTGCTAGTATTCTCCGCACACACACACACAGAGGGATGATTTTGGGGGTGTCTTCCACAGTTATTTGGCAGTGGTTCCAGCTGGCATGAATGCCTAATAACAGAGACAGCAAAGGGCCTGTTTTCTTCCCTTTTCCTGTGGTTGATACCATAACATATAAATCTCATTTGACTTCATCTCCCATAGCATCAAAAAGCCATCTCTACAAGGCAAAAGATACATGAAAAATCAGTGTTCCCTGGCATAATTTGAAGTGCTTCCTTCTGTAGGCTTTAATCATCAATTGCCTCCAAAACAGCACTGCTGTACTGGTTATATCAGCCATAGGAGGGCTTGAGGGTAAGAGTAAAAAAATAATTCCTTTATACTTTGATTTCCTGTGATACCATCTTTTGAAATGTCCGCCTTAGCAAGCAAACATACTGGAACAGCAAGCCATGGCGAATAATTATATCTCTGTAGCTGGTCAAGGTAAACCCTGTGTGAGGAGTGTTGACCTCAGCTAGCTACGTCATCCAGTATTTGTTGGGTCGTTACATGAGATAGCTGGCTACCTAGAATCCACCAGTGTTCGTAACACATTCCCTTCTCAGTAAGTCATTTGTTTCGTCAGTGACTGCAGAGACAATTTTGAGAGCTTTCTGGTTATGCTCCAGCAAGAATTAATGATGCTAGGTATAGGGATCACTATAGGATATACAACATTTGCTGTAAGGCTTTGGGATTTTAATTCCACCGAAGCAATAGGCTGAAGAGGGATGCTGGCTGCTGCTGCTGGGGAAATGGAAAGAGATAAATAAGAAACAGCTTATTTGATAGTTACCTATTTCCCTTAACCCAGGCATCAGAAGAAAATGTTTCTTTTGTCTCACAGGAAGGATTGTCCTTGGTTTAAGAAGCTCTTTGACAGGACTATTGCTCTTCCATCAGCTAATTCCTCTTAGAAGAGCTGAGGCAAAGGAGATGATTATGAGATTAATAATAGGCCAAAAGGAAAATACAAATTAAACTGCAAAATTAACATACAAAATCCTGCTTGTTGCCTTCTGCAAATGGAGTAAGAAGCCTAAGGAAGATAATATATTTATTTTTATTGTTTATTAGTCAAGTAGGACTGGTTTGACAACATGTGGCAGGGGTGATCTGATTGTGTTATAGAATGGACCATTTTTTTCTGAACTCACCTTTCTTCCCATCCAAGACTGAGTGGAGTATTTCCCCTTCCAGTAGTTGTGATGGACCCTCCCTTCAAAACCATTTTTTCATTTAAAAATTATTTAAATGAAGAAGTAATACCAATATGATGTTCAATGCATATTTTCTGTCAAAATCTGCTGATGCACTTCTATGTTAGGAAACAGAAGCCAGCATGTGACATTTTCACTTAGTACAGAAGTCCATGTCACACTGTGACTTGACGCTAATGTGAGCTATTTGGTCTTCAGCTGCATGCCTGATTTGTACTGTTTTGTGTAATAAAGGCTCGTCTTTTCAGGTAAGACAGGCTGTGTTATACAGCCAGCCAGTAGAGAGCTAAGGGGTCTAAGAAGCACTGGCCTTCAGGTGTCGTCTTTACGCGGCACATCTGAACAAGAGGGACCTGCATACGAAGGAGTGTGTGGATCTGGCCTCCTCCCTGCCTGATACACAAACTGGCAAGGCATGGTGAAATTCTTCCCTTCACCCAGAGTCAAGCTAGAAGGTTACATGCAGCCTGGGGGTGCACAAGTATGTCAGGCAGAAAATGGTGTGGATGAAGAGAGATGGATTGAATTGAGTAACAGGCAGCCACTGAAAGCGGAAAGTGCAGCTGTTCACTTTGTAACAGAACCAGTGACTTCTGCAGCAGAACTGTTTCCCCACAACCTTAATGGCCAGCTTTCCCTCCCAGCTAGTTTTCAGTATCCTGAGGCACTGGGGTCATCGCAGCATTTGCACCTTTTTGCTTGGAAGTGCTGTTTGTGAATACCCCTGACTCAGCAGCTTGGCAGGTCACACTAACTCCGCTCCTCGCTCCTAAGGATTTGATCAGCAAGAAAAAGTTTTGCAGGCACAGGGAAGCCTTCAATCTCCTATATTCTTGGAAAGAAAAGGGTAATATGGAGTCCCCATGTTGGCCCCATAGACCATCCAGCTGACCTGCCTCACTGCAGCAGTCTTGCAGTGCTGCTTTGTACATGTTCTTTCTGAAATGTTGCCCAGTGCCTCCCAGCCACAGTGACTTTCATAGCACAGGACTGAAGGGAAGGAAATTAAAGAGGGGTGAATTGCAGAGAGTCTTAAAAGAACATAAGGAGTATCCCAAAACCAAAGGCTTAGAAGAGAGGGAGGTATTTTCAAAAAGAGTTACAGATATTTTCCCAAAAGTTCCCTGGAAATAATATTAGGTCATGTTTTAGGCTTTTCCGGATTTACATTTTAATCATAGCACCACCTTTTATTACTACTTAACACTTTTAGACAAGTGCAAACACATAGCATGTGCACTGCGCACTGTGCTTATTCACCATACCTACGGGCCTGGAGCTGGCGTTTGGAACTGCCTCTGCAGCGTTGACTGTGGCGACATGGGCATGACGGGAAGAACCATTGCCAAGTTGGGTAACTTCTGACAAGTATAAACATAGCTCTGCCTTCTGTAAACTAGATTTCAAACCATATTGCTGTTCAAGGGAAGAGACAAAACTGACAGGAAAGACTGCGCAGCCTCTCTGATCAGCTATTACATCGAGTGAGCCTATAAAGGACATGCAGCAAGGGACGGGGGGTGGGAGGACGTCCCAGGAGCTCAGCGCTGGCTCTTGCTGGCTCTCTGTCACAAGTACAACCCAGATCTGTTGTTTTTAGGAGTTGTCATCACTGAAAGTTCTCTTAGCCAACATGAAATGAGCTTGCTGAGATCAGTCCAGGTTTGTCTGCTCAGTTTTCCACGGACTAACGTTTACATCCCAAAGTAGCTTTGCAAATATCTGGCTGGCCCATTTGTAGGTGAATTCAAGTGAAGCCAGAACTTAATTGTCCAATGCATGGTGAGCTTTCCTTTTAATTTTAAAAAAAGAAATGTCCAGACTAGGGTTTATGCGTGCTGGTGGGGCAGTGTGTGAAGGAAGGTTTTTCTTGTATTAAGTAACCTGCGCTTCAGTGTTACGGTTTCCCTTAATGACAAATTCATGTCAGAATTACACCAGGGATAAGATCCTTTTCTGTAAAACTAGGAATATTCAGCAGAGCAAAGTCAGCCCTGAAGGAAAGTAATTCCCATCACACTCAATGGGAAGCAAGCCTGGATTTAGCCTGTTATGTTTTACAAGTTCCTAGGCAGGGCAGTTTCAGTAAGAGCAGCACTTCTCCGACGGCCACAACTGGAAAAGCTGCAGCATATCTTCTAGATCAAGGCAATCACATGATGGAGTTGCGCAGACTGCCAGGCTGGAGTCCAAGAAACTCAAGTCCTGGCTGAGCTCTGCCACTGATTTTTGGTTGACCAGCTCTTCCTTTGTCCTTCCGTCTAGCATAATTGTATCATAGGTTTTTGAGAAATACCAAGTCTCCGATTACATGTTTGGACAATCTAATGCTGCAGTACCCAGTATTATTTCAAGTTTCTATTGTCACTGTAGTTGCACAGGGGTGCGTTAGAGCAAATGCCTTTTCTGCCTAGATAGAGTGTTCTCTTAAAATAGCTATTTTTAAATTAAAAACTGACATTGCATTCATTTTGCAACTCAAATCTGATCTGCTGCAAAGTGCAGTTACACTGCACTGAGGAAATAATGGCATTCAGGAGAAAACCCAGCAAGGTCTGAGCAAGAGGAGGCAAAGGGTGAGAGCAGTTACTGGTCACAAGGGGAAGCCTTTTTGCAAACCTGGGTTGATTTGTCAGGCTGGGAGCAGCTCTGACTGAATACTTCCCTCTGCTGGGGCAGGCTGCTTACATGGGGTCTGGTCTTTTCTATATTTAATTTATTCAAATGATGATTTGTAAGAATGCAAGACCCAGCTCTGTGTAGGGCTGACCTGTGGGCCATCTCGCCCAACAACCTGTCTCCAGCTGTGACCGCTACCACAGCTGATTAAAAGGAAATTGCAAGGACTAAGCCAGCCACCAATGGTTTGCAATAAAATTTCCTTTTTTGTTGAGTCCCATCTTTAATGAATATTCGCTAAGTTCTGAAGTTTTGTTGTATTCCCTCCCCTTTCCTTGTCCTAAAAGCCCTCTAAATTATTATGTTAAGATTAATTTTTATGTTATTATGTAAAATCCAAATTGTAGTTTACTTACTTTTCATGGTTTCCTTTTGAAGTTTAATGCCCAGGCTAACAGTGAAGCCATTAAAATTATTTTTCTTCTGTCTGGTCTACATTTTGCCTGCCAGTAGCCTTTTCCTCTAAACAATAGAATCTTTTTTTTGAGTAAAAAACCCCCAAACTAGTTCTTGCAAATATTTGGAATATATGTTTGTATACACCCATCAGTCTATGTGATGTGAATACTGAAAGACTCTAATCTAATTTTATTCCTAGGCCCACTTTGTCATTTTTCTTTAAACTTCTTTTTTGATGTATAGCGGAGGAGATGATGGATGTCTGATTGATGTTGCAGGATTATGCCTGCTCCTGAGGACCACTCGCCTTACTTGTTTGTGCGGTGTGTAGCAGAAGTCACACGATCCTTGTGTTTCTCAAGAAGCGTAAGTGGGAGATCAAAATGGGGTTCACATGAGGCAGCATTAGCCTCCAGATAAAACCAGGCCTCCACCCGGTCTCGTTCCCTGACACTCTGGCACCTGTGATTATAAAAAAAAAATAAATAGGCAGGACTGGGTGTGGACAGAATGTAGACATGTCTCAAAAGAAATTAGTCTGAGTCTGAACGTGTTATCAACACACTTAGCAGCAGCATAGCCCTCTTTTTGCTATCATGCCGTTAGGCAGCACTGGACGACTGGGGTCCCTCATACTCCTGCTTAACAATTCAGTGCTAGGTTGCTGTGAACAGAAAAAGGCAAAAGGATGAATGTTTCTGCCCAAGGACAGGAGAGAACTCTTTAAATAATACCTTATTTTTACCTTTGGCTGGTTTGGTTCACAAGGCGCTGCGTAGTCTGGTGATTTTTCCTTTCATTTTCTCCTGTGAATGGCAGGCGGGGTTTGCTGAAAGTAGGACATTAGTGTTGTGATAATGCTGCTAGGAACTGAAGATGTTACTTGGCATCCAAAGTTGCTCTGGCACATCAGATCTGTACTGGGTATTGCTTTACCTCATGCTCCAGACCTTTGGACTGCTGATGAGTTCAGGGCTGGGGAGGAGGACCGTGTGTTCCTGGGAGGACTGCAGGTGCGGCACAGGCATCAGGGAGGGACAGGCAGGGACTGTGGTAACTGGCCTTTACCTGGTTTGAACACAAGAACATGATTCAGCAGAGCAGAAGAGCCATACGTACAGTATCCAGTTAATTTCAATTTTAATTTTCTCAGTTTCATAGGTAGCAGGTAAGACTGCCAATGGATTTTGGACTAAAAATGCCATGTAATAGGTTGGTGCTGGAAACATCTGACCATGTCTGTCGTAAGAGAATTAAATACATTCTGCTGATTCATTTCATTTCTTGCTGGTTCATCTGGCTTGGGCTAAGGGAAGTTGTGCACTTGAGAGGATCTGGGGAAAGGAATAAGATTTCAGTAAGTTTGAAAGGATAGGAACATGTGCATGTTAACAGGTTATTTTTCCCTTGCATGTGTTGCTGTTTCAGAAGGCTGATGGTTTAAGACAGAAAATGATACCGTATGTGCCTGACAAACTGTGGGGTATTTCTGCTGTGGCAGTGAGCCATGGTAGTGTGGCTTCCATCATGGGCTGGGATTTCTGTTCCGATCCTATCAGTCCACTTTTCAGACTCTCAGTGAGGGCTCCACGTCCATGTTTCTGTCTGCAGTCAGAAACTGCAAAGCAAGAGAGAATCCAGCCAAACTGTTGTGCCTTGGCTCAGCAAACTATACAGGTGTCGCTGCATGAGGTGTTGCAGCTGGGCTTCAGCGATTATAAAGGTCAGTCTGCGTTCCCAAGTCAGTCTGCTCCTGTTTCCAGAGATGTGGAACTCTGTTGTAAAAATCAGTTCAGTCTGCACAGAGGTTTGGTGCAGGAGTTTTCAGAACATGAACCTGTTTGCTTTAACAAAATGTGCTGAAGATGCCGGAGTGGGAGTTGTTAAGATAACAACTGCTGCAGTAAAACCATGTGTGTCTGCAGTTGTGTATCGGCTTGACTCATGCCAGTCGTTTCTGCCTTCAACCTGCGGAAAGGGAGCAGTGGGGTTTCATGTGTGTAGCTGGGGGAAGAGTTTAGCCCAGCTAAGAAATTAAGAAATTACTTAATAATGTGTCAGAAATGCTGCATCTTTTTCAGTATTTCCCAGGGGTTTCAAAGTTCTCTTTTAAAGGTGGATGCAGCCTTTCCTTCCCTTTGTTGTCATTTTTCCCCTTTGATTGCATTTTTTTTTTTCCACCCTGTCTAGCTCCCTTTCCACATTTCCTGTAAAACCAAGAGGGATGTGATTGTTTTTGTTTAACAACTTAAACTTGAGCAGATTATTCTGTTGCCGACATTTCCTGGTTGGGGTGCAATGGAAATCTGCCCACAGACTTGTGTTGGCGAGGTTGTGGGAACAATGTCTGCTAGCAAATGCCAGGACAGCCCATGCTTTAGGAATAGTTTAAAGCAGTACTTTGAAGTTTGAAGCCAGTGGATTCAGAAAGAGAGAATGATGGAGAAGAACTAGTTGGCTTCTGGTTTTTTTCTGAGCATGTTTCACCACTGACAGCAGCTGAGACATGTGGGCCTTGCTCGCAGCAGGACAGGGGGCTGTGGCGGGAGCTCCTCTCCTGGGCCGCGAGTGCGGAGGGGCCGCAGTGGGATCACACCAGCAGTGGGGTTGCCTCAGCGTGTTCCCTGCGTTTCACAGGGGCAGGACGGACGAGGTGGCCTCTGCACCCTCTGACACCACAGGGCAGACCCAGTTCCCCGGTGGTTTCCCCGCCTGCTGTGTCTCATGCATGGTGAGAAGGGGAAAAGGCGCTGGGCCAGAATGCAAGTACAGGCAGACTGAGGCCCAGCAGCAGCAGAACGTGGGGGGAAAAGCTGATGCCATGGGTCTCCCACCCAAAACATTGCCTGCCTTTGAGGTCTTGGCTTTCAACACTTGCCATGAGCAGAATTTTAATTTGGGGCCAACTTGCAGCCTGCTGTAAACAAGTTGCCAGAATTCGAGTTATGTTCCATCTCCTTTCCCCTAGATTGTAATGGTTTTCTACGGCACACAGAAGCAATCCAAAAATCAGTCCTGTGTTTTTCTATGTCATTAGTAAGGTCTGAAGGGGACATTCTTTAACTTGGGACTTAGGGTCTGCTCATTGGTGTGTGTAGAAATCAGGCCCACACTGATGGTGGTTTCGGTGTTGATTCTCCCAGTATCGGAAAGGCTTTACTTTTCGTTTAAGGGTTTTGTGTCTTGTTTGAAAAAAATGGTCAAGAGTTTGCCCGCTTTTCTTGAGGAGGATTTCTGTGAATAGGAAATCAATTCATCCATTTGGATTTTACCAAAGACTTCTACATTGAGTGGCTTAAAAATATATTTAAAATGTTTATTTAAAATCCAAGTCAAATGATTTTTAACAAACTGTCTCAAGATAGAAGAAACCGACTTTTTTGGAGTAACTGTGTTGTTTATTTTTGTATTGCAGTAGCACCTAGAGAACCCTATTGTGCTAGATGCGGAACAAACATACAACAGAGATGGTCCCTGCCCATATGAGCTTACAGCCTTCAGCTTAGCCTCTGCATCGTCCTGCTGGGGGATTAACCAGGCATTCATTCCTGTTACATGGGCTTTCTTGGGCCAATGAGGTCAAACCTGCAAGCTTGATTTCCTCATTACCCCCAACAGAGAAAAGATCAGGTGGGAGGCAAGTTTCAGAGCGCTGAACAACTTGCCCTTTCCCGCTGTACTTTTCTCAAACTGATTTTTCACACGCTGTAGATACCAAGCCTGTGGCTGAGCCATGTGGGCTTCCTGAGATCACTGCTGCCCCTTGAAGAGCTGTGGTTTCCTTGTTCCCAGTGTCCTCAGGCAGATAGAGGTGTTTGGATAAAAGGAAGCCTTTTCAGTGGTTTATGGTTTATATTATTTAAAAAAAGAAATAAAAAGCTTTCTTTTTTGTTTTGCCTTTTAAGTTTTCATTCTCATTCAGTACCTTCCCACAGTTGCTGCCATATGGGGCAAGAGGGAAGGATATAATAAAAAGCAAACCTGACATCACACATGCACTGTCAATCATCAAAGTATCAAAACCAAAGCTTGCAAGAGCACAAACTTGTATAAATGTGGAGGGGGAAAAAAAAAAAAAAAAAAAGACACTGACTAAGCACATCAGGCCATCTTGTCCCTTTGGACAGCTTTAAGATAGGGTGGAAGAAACTCCACCCATGTTTTGAGCTTGCCTCTTAGGTCACCATCCCATCCTTTTCCACCTCTGCTCCCAACCCTCAGGTATAGCTGGGATTTGTCTATTCTAATTTACAGAGCCTTAGAGAGACAGTCCCAGGGAGAAATGAATGAGGAATCCTTAACATTGGTTCATGCATCATCAAATTACAGGGTCTTGGGGGCAAAAGAATCCAAAAGATAATTTCTCTAGACCTGCCTGTTCCTTTCTTCACTCTCACTTGATGGCGTGGACTGGCTCCTACAGGCTGGGAAGGTGGTGGGATCAAGCAAATGAAGAGGAAGGGGCAACTTCTCCTTCTATGCTTGGTTTTGGGTAGATCACATCTGCTGTTTGTCCCTCCTATCTGCAAAAGAGCAACGGAGAGCCGTTGTGCTTCGTTTGCAGGGGAGTGAAAGGGATGGGGTGTGAGAAGTAAACCCAGAGTGAAAAATCTGATTAAGGATAACAAACATGCAAGTCAGAGAAAGGGAGAGGAGAGGTCTCCCTCCTTGGCAAGCAGAAAACTCGAATTGTGGTTTCCAGTGTGTGCTAGAACCTAGCTGTGACTGAAGCCGCATGGCTTGTGAATAATGCTGGCAGAAGCAGAGCAACTGGCAGTCTGGCATTATGTTAGCAGAGGGGAAGGACAGCTCTTTCCTACTGAGGTGCTTCTAACTTTTTACCTCCCAGAAATAAATAAATAAATATCCTGAAGGCGTGTGTGCCACTGGTGCAGCTCAGCAGAGCTGTCTCTGAACCCCTCGTCAAGGAGTCCCTGTTCTTGCCCCACGTCTCACAAGGACAGTGTCAGGGAACAGCACTTTCCAAACACAAGCCAAATGCAGAGTGCTCTGAAACCAAATCTCTCTGCCTGCAAATAAGAAAGTTTGTTTTCTGATTACTTGTTTCTAAATGTCTTGTCACAAACTTTCTTTGGAGATGGTGAAGATGAAAAAAAATGGGATGAGTGCTCCCTGGCCCAAGCTCAGTATCCAGAGTCTCTGCTCAGAGGTCTCAAGGAAGAAGGGCTTCCTTGAAGAAGTCTCCTGTCCACAACCTATGATGCAGCATGCATCTCTGGGAGCTACCACTGTGCTTTGAGGTTACAATACCAAGCCCCCTGTAGCCAAAGAAGAAAAAACAAAAAAACAAAAAAAATCTTTACCTCTGTAGAGGTGGGTCTAAGATACAGTCTCAGCGGAGTACTACATATCCCAGAAGTCTGGAGGAGTTTGGATGTGGACTCCCATGACCTGTTACAGAGACAGACTCAAACAGGTACTATTTGGATGTGAATCCAAAACCAAATTCCCACAGATTTTTGGCTGCCACTTGGCTGGGGGCATTTATTCTATTTCTAATGTCACAAAAGAAAAAGAAACAAAAACCCATAAAGTAAAAGGTGCTTTTAAAATACCATGAGGAGAGAAACTGCCATGGAAATAAATAGCAAAAATAACAACGTTAACATTCCCGGTGTCACAGCAACTCTGAAATTCAAGTAGTGTGCACATGCCTACAGCACGTTCTCATAGCCACTGTCGGCGCAGCCTGAGGTTCAGAGCTCAGATTGTGTCCCGTTGCTCACTGAAACAACCAACTCCTCCCTGGTGCTGGAATGGATTTAGAGAGAAGGGGAGAGGAAAGATGGATGCAGTCTCTGCTGATAATCAGGTCTTTACTGTGCCCACCTGATGCCGCGCTGTAGCGGGACAAAGACACAAAGTTCTCTTATTTCTGTCCGTGTCTGTCATGCCTGAGATATAACGGCCCTGCTTCAGAGCTGGAAAGGGTATTGCTTCAAATAGTCCCCCATCCGCCTGGGCAGAGGGAGCTGGTCCACGTCGGCTGTAGACTTGTTAATCCGCAGCCGGCACAGGTGCTGTAGGCTGGGGATGTTGTCTTTGCGGCTGAGTGGCCGGATGAGTTTCAAGTGTACTGCAGCTGCTGCCATCTCTTTTTGCATGGGAGGTAGAGGAGACGGAGGCGGGTAAGGAGCCTCATTCTTGCTTTCCATTGTGCAGGACATGACGTAATGCTGGATAAGGCTGACCACATCTGGGAAGGCCAGGATGCGAGGTTTGGACAGGTAGTTTGAGTCCAGCCGGAACTTGCTGTCAGTGTATTCGATGCGCACGTTGGTGGGACCTCGATTTGTCTTGACAGAGAGTGTGAAGAGGTAGCTGGGGTGGGTACTGTCCCGTACCAGGAAGGTGCCTTCAGGCATCTTCTGGAGATGCTGCTTGGCCTCACTGGCGGTAATGGATCCCCAGTACCAACCTGGAAAAGCATCCAAGAAAGAATTTGTTAGGGAAGGAACATATTAAAGGACTGGCAATATATTTAGGGGAGCCCTGAAGCCTACTGAGTTCAAGGACCTGGGGAGCAACCTGGCCCAGACTCGGTAAAACCTTCAGGAATGAAGAGCATGTCAAGTTCTAAGGGTTTCCTACCTATGTTTGTCATTGCTGTGCTGGGGCTTGGGATGAGAATGATTACTTTTGCAGCTATTGCAGTTCACAGGGAAGAGGGGCCTTTTTTGCAATTCTTTCTCCTGATTCAGTTACAAAAGACAAACCTTCTGCTTACACTACTTGTAAGCATGAATTACTTCATGACACGAGTTTGTAGAGACTGCAGATAAGACAAGCTGCACCCACAAGAGTCAGCCATGGCTGTGACAGAACCAGGTTCCCATCTGAAGCGGGATCAGGAGATTCTCCTTAGCGCTCAGATTGCAGAGTTGGCTCCCTGCTCACTGGAGCCTTCTGACCCCGTGACTTTGTGAGTAGAGCCGTACCAGATTCTCGCAGATAGGAGAAGGTTTTTGCAATGCAGAGAAGGTCTTCTTCAGGGTCTCGTGTCTGAGGTGGGTTGCTGTCTGGAACTGGTGCTGTAAAGGCTGGTGTGGACTCCTCCTGGAAGGTCATAACTGGGAGAGGCTGCATGATGGGCTCTGACAATTCCACTGCAATGCCCCTGAGTGACACTCTCCTGATCTTCTCCTCTGCCAGCAAAGGATGAGGTCTGAAATGAAGGGCACATTCTGCTATTTTTCCTTGCCTTGAAATAGGTTGCAGTGTCTTTTCAGTGCATGCTACATTGTACTACAACATGTTATGTTTTACAAACAGATCCTCAATACGATTATGTTTCAGAGAGGGGCAAGGGGGGAAAAATTACACCACTAAAGATGGGCGCTTAGAAACAGGGAGAGAGAGCTGGCCTCTTTCACCTTGTAAAAGGTGGTTTATCTTGCAATTTAAGTTGATTTGAAACCTGATATATTTAGATGTTGCCTTTTAATGTGTAGTTGCAGAGGCAGGAAGGTTCATAGCAGCATTACAGCTTCATTTACATCATTAAAACATTGGAACATTTCTTTTTCTGCCAGTGAGATTGTTAGTCATTCACTGTAATATAATTAGAAGCAGAATTGGGAATAGCTTGGGTTTTGTCCCACCCGCTTTCTGCTCAAGGTTGACCTGATCCTAAATGTGTCTGTTAGAACTCAGGGTGAGCTGATCTTGTAGTAGAATAATGGGAATTCTTGTTTCAACCAAGCCTGTGCACTACACAGACCCTAGCGTCTGACAGCACAGCAGAGATCTCCATGCAGCTGTAATCCCACAGGGATTACAGCAGTAAGTGGTTCTGCCATGACTGGACTGCTGTGAACATTAATCCCTCTGTGGCCTGAAGAGCGTGTTAGTGTAGCCATTCAGCATCTAAGTGCAGTTTCACAGAGCCTGGAGCCCTCGTGGGCCATGGGTGCTCCTTCTTTGCAGCATGGAGATTCCTAAAGGAAGGCAGAGCTCTAGGGGAAAGGTGGATGTTGGGGGCCAGAGAAGTCTTAACTCCTAGGCAAGCTCCTGAGCAAAACCATCAGTTTCTGTCTTTTCTTCTAGGCTCTTCGCCTCTGTGTGCCCTGTGCTGCTGCATGTCCTGTGTTGTGTCCCCCACATGCACTCGCTTGAGACATTCCTTCGGACAGGTAACATAAAAGGTGTCTTTGTTTCCAGAGAAATACAACACAGTCCTCAACATGAGAGTGTCACAGCACTGCTGGAGCTGCTGGTGATGGTGAAGGCAGCAGCCACCGCCTCCCACATCACTGAGGGGAGAAGCGGAAGAAGACTGAAGTCATGAGCACTTCCCTCCTGATCTTCCTCCTTCTCTGTGTTTTACGTGAACAGTGACACTTCAGGCATGCACATAAATTTGTTGTAAACTGATCTGCACCTGGTGATAGCTGCACTCCACCTTCTCAAACTGCTGAGTTTCAAGTATGGGACAAGCAGCAGGAAGGAAGGATTTGGGGGGAAGTAGATTAGAGATAAACTGAAAACAGCTTCACAATGCTTTGTGAGCGAGAGCCATGCCCAGTTCCATGACTCTGCATTTCTAAGAAGACCATATAGGTTTGGAGTAAGGTTTTTGTAAAAGCACCAGTAAAACTGAATCTACAGAGACACTTCTTGGCCATGCAATATATGGCAAAACCTCACTTTTTTTGGTATTTTCTAGAAAAGAACGTTCTTCCTTTTTCCATACTTCAAATCACATTTCAGAAGCAGGATATCTACTTGGCATTCATGGTATTGGATCCTCATTTCTTAATTTCTATTAATAGGTCGGAAGGCAAACCTAATAAAAGTGATTGCCAGCCCTTATCTTCACCAAGCACCCTTGATCACAGGGACTGCATTTTCAGTGGCTTTCACTGAGGATGTGAATGTACTGTTATACCTGGAGATCACTGGAGAGGAAACCTCTGAGTTCTTTTTTAAGTGCTACTTGAGCTACACCTGTAGGTGTTGAGGGCTGCATTTTTAAAGATATTTAGGTGTCCTAATGTCATGGTCCTCACAAATGTCTAGCTACCTGCCTTCTTGGGGGAAGGAGATTCCTGATCCATTTCCCCCCTTTTTGAGCAAGAAGGATTATAAAGTAGATCCTTCCCTGTACTGAACCTAATATAATAGCTCATGCTGTGCAAAGAGGGTGTTACACGGGACTGTTGGCAGAGCATTCACTCTCAGGTGCATTCTTATACCCACTGTTCACTGAGCCGAAAATGTCTGTGACCAATGTTAAGTCAAGTCAGTCCTGCACCGCTCACTACCCACTTACTCCGCAGAATTTGAATACTGTAATCCAAATTCCAAGTCTCTTTGAACTTCTTTTCTCCTGGAAAATTTTTCTGGAAAACCCTTTGGGAAAGGTTTTTAAAACAAAGAAAACTTGTTTTGTTCCTTGCATGGAAATACTTTTTTTTTTTTTTCATTTTATATACCTGCTTTGGAGAGGAAATTAGGAATTGGCTACAAGACTGGGAAGGAAGGGAGAAATAGCAAAGCTGTTACACAGGGAAATGTACTCCTGATTCATTGCAGAGTTGTTCAAGGGCTGTACCAGTTCATAGTTCAGCCTTCCAAAAGGTATGACTGTGTGAATTTGTCAGTAGGTTTCTGTTATTGAGCCACCGTGGATTTCTCTGAAGCAGAGCCCATGTGCTCGAGATGAGGTTTGCCACTGTGCTTGCTCTCTGCTGCCTGACACTTTCTGGCACCTTGAAGCCAAAGGAGACCAGACCCCATGCAGTCACTGTGGAGATTTTTCCACTGCAGCCAGAGCGGGGCCATGCTTACACTTCTCCTCGTTTTCTTCTATATACCTGCCTTATGCCCCTCTCTCACCCTACTGCAGCTGAAGGAGTACAGTGGAACAGAGGAGGGGGTTAGAATTTCTCATAGACCCACTGGTGTCCTGAACAACTTTGTACATAGGTTGAAGAAAGAAGAGACACTGCTGTGCCCAAACAAAGAAGCTCCAAGCACAGGGACAGGACAGCAGAGGTATCGGCAAGTAATGGCAGACTAAAACTTTTTATGCAAGTTCCATTTGCAAGAGGGATTAAAAGAGTTTGCTGGGGTGAGAACATGTTGGAAAAGGTATGCTGACATGAAAAAGTCAGCCCTTTAATGGGGCAAAGTAAGTATTCGAAAATTAGTGCTTGTAAGACAGAAAGTAGAGACATGGTGGAGGATCAGGACTGAACAGAGTAAAGCATTAGTACCACAGCTGCCATGAGGAAGAAGACAAATATATAAAATATGGGATGTCCAGCTGGCAGTCTGTGTGAAGTCTTGAGACAAACAGCAAATGAACTTCCCTGTGCCTTGGCAAGCAGCGTTTCAGAAAGCCTTGGAAAGCCAAGAAAGTTCAAGAGAATCAGATGTCTGATATCATTTAGTGTTAGCTTTGCAGTTACTTTGCTGATAAGCTAAACTTTGTAACACAGTACAAATAGCACAAGGAAAAGTGTCAAGCTGCTCTCCCTTCCATCAGCCACATCCCGTGACTCCCACGGGAGCTTGGTCTGAATAGGAGGGAAAGTATGGAGGCCAGGATATACAAAATCCTACAGGATAACGAAAACTGAGCAATAAATGATCACAGAAAAAGGTATTAAGAGACAGTCATTTACACATCTGGCTACGTAACAGGTTATTAATGGTGAAGGGAAGCAGTAAAGCTTCAGATAAAGGTTTCACAAAACCCAAGTTGAAAAATTAATTCCCTTTTGCTGTGGCTACAGGAACTGCAGCGGTAGACTAAAGATGAGAGTGAAAAGAAACCTACTTGAGTAGTAGGAAAGTATTAGTAAGCATGAGCTCTGCTTGTCTGTGGAACAGATTTTGGGGAAAAATGGCAGAAAAATCCCCGTGCTTTGGTCATTTAAAGCAGACAAGGCACATGTGCCTCTCAGGAAAATCCGCTGAGCACGGGAGGGACAGGTAACACTGACATGGCTCAGGCTGAAACAAATGCTGACAATTTCCAGATACGTAGCCTGTGTGAAAGCGCTGGATGATTCCCGCAGACCAGGTATCTACACGTGCTGGTGACCTGAGCCCATCACAGAGACGCTGAAGAGCCGACACATGGGTACGAGGCACCGGTGCCGGAGAAGGGGCTCGGACATTGCCTGTTCTGGACAGCGGTGGTAGCCGCATTCTACAGAACGCAAGCCTGCCTGCCTGGACATGCATTTAATCTTACCCGTAACAGCAATAGGAAAAAATTAAATTATGTGGTTAGCATAACTGCTTACTTAGAAATAGACCAAGCCATGTGAGCCCGGGGAGGTTTGTTCCCAGCGGACCCGGGCGGGGGGCCCTGCGGGGGGCCCGGCTCGCACCGCTCGCTCCCGCTGCTGCTCGGCTTCGCTCCCCCAGCGGCTTTGGCTACCGCCCCGGTTCTCAGCGGTAGGAAGCGCGGAAATCGGGAACACTTTATGGCCCCATGGTTTGGGCTGTGGCACCTAAAAGGTACAGCCGGGACCCCCGCGCTCGGGCAGCCCCTGGCCGCGTCCACCGCGGTCACAGCCGGCTGGGCACAGCGGCTGGTGTCCCTGATCACCGGCAGCGGGCACACAGTAACAGAAGACTGCAAAGGCTCTTACCCCTGAACGCAGAGGATCATGTCACTCCTGGACCAAGGGAAAAGCATGAAGTCTTGAAGAAGGTGGGAAACGCTCACTCCTCTGCTCCTCGGCTCCTTCGGCTTCGCTTCCCGGCAGGAACGTGCTGGGCCCGGCCTGGGGTGGGGGCTGGGGCCGGGGGGCCGCGGGCCTGGCGGGGTTCGGGTTCGGCCTCGGCAGCGCCGCAGTTCGGCCGGCGGCTTCGGCCGGGGAACGCGCACCCGCGGCGCCGGGAGCAGCGCGTCCGCCGGCGGCTCGTCAGGAAGCGACAACAACAAAAGTTTTTAAAATCACCACAGAAAAGGGAAATGACATCTATTTAAAGAGGAACTACTCTGCCTTCAGAGCAGCCTCTTAGAAAAAAATATTCGGAGCGCTCTGAAATAGTAATAAATAAATAGCAATAAATAATATCTCCCCGAAGGCTCAGGGGAGGGGAGCCGGCAGAGCAGCAACCTGCTCTTTCACTGACTCCAGAAGTAATGAAGCTCGGCGGGGAAAAAAAAAAACCACACCACCAGACCTACTAAGTAATCTTTTGTGTGCCCCTTTTAATCTGTTCCAGGAAGTGAGGGATTCCTGGAATCGCATTGTATTCACATCACTCTTCCGATATCAGCCACGCGGGGGGAAAGGGGAAAAAAAAAAAAAAGAAAAAAAAAAAAAAGAGGAGGCACGGTATAAATAGCTGTGTCCATAACGGCCGCGTTGATGTCAGCACGGCTCGGCGGGGGAGGGGTGCGGCGGGAGCGGCGCGCGGAGCGGAGCGGCGCGCGGGGCGGGGCGGGGCGCTGCCGGCCGCGCGTGTTCGCGGAAACGCCTTTGATCCATTTCCAAGAACTTTCCAGGAACGCGGGGCCGCCGCGGCGCGCGCTGCCAATGGGCGCCGCCGCCCGCCCCCCGCCCGCCAATGGGCGCCGCCGCCCGCCCCCCGCCCGCCGCATGCGCGGGGCCGCCCAGTGCGGGCCGTCCCCCGCGTCTGCCCGGCGCATTTGTAGCCTCCATGCATTTATTTGTACTTTTACCCCCAAATTTAATTTCAAATTTCTGTATTTTGTAACACGTAATTTGCATTTTTACATTTCGTTCCGTTTCGGTTTGGCGCCCTTCTCGCGTTTCTG